>NC_141990.1:97351379-98551379 GCF_049901715.1 Pseudonaja textilis
TTTTTTCTCAAAAGCCATCACTCTGCTAAACAAATAATTCCCTCAACCTTGTTCAATTATTACAAAGTCTGCACTACTATTACTGTTAATCTTGTCATCACTCCTTATCACCCTTCCCCTTCCACTCTTGACTGTGTGATTATGGCTTTGTCACTTGTATACTATGGACTATCTATGGACTGTTTCCTAGTATGATTTGATTGCTTATTGTACCCTATGACTATCATTTAGTGTTGTACCTTGTGATTCTCGACTTTTGATGAATGTATCTTTCCTTTTGTGTATAGTGAGAGTATTTGCACCAAGACAAATTCCTTATGTGTCCAATCACTTGGCCAATAAATTATTCTGTTCTATTCTATTCTATTCTATTCTATTCTATTCTATTCTATTCTATTCTCTTCTCTTCTTCTTCTATCTCTCTTCTCTTCTCTTCTTCTTTCTATTCCATTCCATTCCATTCCATTCCATTCCATTCCATTCCATTCCATTCTATTCTATTTTTCCCCCAAAGCTGAGTTGGGCTTCCCTGGCTTGTAGGATTTAGCTTGAAATGATGTTTTCAGTGAAGAGGTTGCTTGAAATCAAAGCACTGGTCATTCAAAAGCCACAGGAGAACAACTGTGATCAATACTAGACTAGAGATTAGTAGGCTCAACACAGACTATCAAGCAAGATATACCAGTTAGAATGTACAAACAACCACCAGAGGATCAATGTATATACCTTCCCATATGGACTATAGTTAGGAACACCATCTGGAAGAAACTTTAATCTCCTAGTAAATTGGACTGAGTTGTCTAGAGCATGGTATGATTTTAGGAGGCCCAAAGGTAACTTTGAGATTTAATATTTGAATTTATTGAAAAGGGAAGAAAAAGTAAGTACCCAGACATTGGGAACACTGTAGGTGAAACAAACTTTTGTAGACCCCAAAGTGATAAACCTATATTCCATACAGCAACTTTTGTCTGACATTTTCTGTTTTTTTCCCTTTATCCCGCCCTTATACAGTTCATTGGGCTCACTTGGGCTATAGAATAAATTATCCACTCTAGTGAACAATAAAAGGTGTTAAATTAGGAAGTTGTAAAGAACTCCAGGGGCTTCAGAAGAAAGTTGAGAGTTGTGTGAAAATGATAAACCTCCATCCTTATATACTTGGGTGTCACATTATAATGTAAGCCTCAAATGATCCGAATATGAATCGCAGTGTTGATATGTATGTATGTATGTATGTATGTATGTATGTATGTATGTATGTATATTTGTCATTTACCATCCTTTGGCCTTTACCCTTGCAATGGACACTTCTGAGGAACTGATATACTACCTATACATTAAATCAAAATGAAACTACATCGGTTATCTTCAGTGAAATACTGTTCTTGTGCCTCAGAATGTATAGATACATTTATCACTAATAAAGAAACAGAACATTTGGAGTGGGATAGATTGATCTTCATGGTGCTCTGTTCTTACCAGAATATGATCAATTATATCCGCCATCTCCAGACAGCAAATCCAGTTTATCATTTGAAAGGCTTCTCTTAAGTCCAAAGACTCATGAACTTGGCAAAGCATTGCTCTCATCAGCAGGCTTATAACATGCTAGGGATATAAAAATAAATACAAGAATCTAATAGAAGTAAGCATAATGCCATGAATAAAAAAGAGATATTGATTATTCTCCACTCAAACACTGAGCTTTATGACTAACTTCAGACTGCCTTTTCATCTGAGTTGTCAATATTTGGTTTGAAAGATTTACTCACTTGAGCTTTTCATCCTCAAAGGAAGGCAAAAGTGTTATGTAAATAATTCAAGATTTTGTTGAATTTCTTTAAAGTTGGGAAGACAATGTAGTATTTTCAAACAAGATACTTCTACTTTAAGGATGGGGAACCCTGCTGTCAATACAGTGAGTCTATATTGATTTTATAGAATATGTATGCTGGGACTATATTTTAAACTTGTCTTCAATAATCTAGTTAATGTCCATAGGTCTAGAAGTTGTTCAATATCAAAGCAAATTCTCCAGTACTATAATGTGTTAAACTGTCTTGCAATATTGCTGTATCATAATAATGGCTTCTGATCACATTGCTAATTAGATTGAAGTGGAAATCTTCAAAGCAAGAAGACTATTTTGTGCAGCTCATATCTTCTTTGGAATTCTCCAAGGGTTAGAGTTTACTTAAGTACTGTGGAACAGCACCTGATGAAGCAACAATTTATTGAGGATCATGGCATCTAATTTGATTTTATTGTCCTCAGGAAATCAATTCTAAGGCTGAGTTTCATTCAGGAAGCTCACTATATAGGAAAAGAAGATATAGAGGTATTAGGTCAACCCCAAAAATAATAAAATCCATTTTGCAGGCATCTGTGGATTTTTTTTTTCCTTCTAAGTAATTATATTTATGAAACTACTCTTTACAAATAATAAAAAAAAATAAGTCTATTTCACTTGTATCCTGAGCACAGTCAATCTTGTCATGAAACAATACTTTCACAAATACGAATATCTAGTTATTTGTTCATTCCCACTCTCAAAGAAACCAAAGAAAAATGCTTATAAATTGTTTATTAAATCTTGTATTAGCAGCTTTATTATTCAAATACTTTAGTTTAAATAAATTTAATATTTTAGCAATGTCTAAAGAAAATCATTTTCTCTTTGAACCCAGTTACTTTTCCAAGCAACAGTATACATAAAGAAACCTCCTTCACTTTAATTTGCCTAGTTGACTTCTTAATCATCTGCTAATATTTGTTAACCATGCTTGGGTTATTATTTTATTTATTTATTTTCTGCTTTTATTATTTTTGCAAATTATTTATGAGGTGAACATATCTACCATATCTTCCTATTTTTCCCACAGCAACCCTGTCAACTACACTGGGCTGACAATATCCGGGCAAATTCATCCAGCTGGCTTTCATGCCTAAGGCTGGACTTGAATTCACAGTCTGCAACTTACTAGCCTGGTCCTTAACTACTACACCAAAGTGTATTGCAAAAAATGTCTTAGGACAAACCTTTGCATTTGTGCTTAAGTCTCTTTTACTACTATATGTTTTCTATGAAAGTTGAGTGTAGCTGGTATATCTCTGCAGATACTTTTTTGGGGGGTGTGTGTGTGACTGAATGGAGCTGAACATTTACTGGCCAGATGCCCTTCCTGATGCCTCTGTGGAGTTCACACCAAGTATTTTCTGTTTGAGCCCTTATAGAGAAACATCTGTCATGGCCTAGGACTGAACTCTCAACCTTCTGAGTGGGAGGCAAGCATCTTTACCTATAGACTACCATGCCACTCCACTCTGCAGACACATTAATAAATGTATCACACATTTGTCTTGTCATTAATGGTATGTTAGGCTGGACTTTCAATACATGTGATGAATACTCTTTGGATGAAGAGGATGATATGTTATTCACTATGAATCTGCGTATTTTTCAATGAATGTTGCAAAGATTGAACAATTCAACAAGGAATGTGAATTTGAAAATGTAAATATCAAAGACCCAGGTAGATGTGCTTGACAGAAAAAAGGAAGTGATTGATTGCCAGTTAGATATATAAATTATGAAAAATGAAGTAAGAAGATGAATTTATGAACCTTGATAGAATGGTTAACAAAAGATGGGAAATGAATGGAGTCATCTTAAGACATGTAGATATGGTAAAAAGATAGTGAATAGTATGCTCAATCAGACAGAAGAAATGTTTGATGAAAAAAATAAAAACATAACTGTATAAAAGCATTCTTCTGCCATTACATGGAAGGGAGACTTAGTATATTAGACAAAACAATGTATGAAATGAGAAGAGGAAAATTAAGTAAGTGTGTAAAATAAGAAGAGATAAGAACAAGAAGAATATGGATTGAGTGACCAGTAGAAAATGAGTGACCAGTAGAAAAAAAGTATATTGGCATACAGAAATATTGTTTTTATTTATGTTTAAATATTTAAGTGTTTTAAGTGATTTTATAATACGTTTTAGCTGTGTTATTGTATGCCACCTACAATCAACTTGTGTGAGATGGGCAGCCATATCAATTGGATAAATAAATAAAACAAATAAATGATGGAAGAATTAATGAATTTAGAGGAAGGGGAACACTGAGACAGTCATGGTTGAAGTTGATGAGAGAGAGAGAGATAAGAAAGGAGAGAAATAAATTTAACGAACAAAAGGCAGTATACAAAGTGATGTATGAACAGGGTGTTTGTAAGGATAATTTGCAAGGAGATTAGAGAGAAATATATATTCAGAAGCTTGCACAAACTAGAATTTGATGTATTTTCTTTTTTTAAAACATTTCTTAATCTCTTTGGATTAACATTTCTTACACCTTTTCTGCACTCTGCATACCATTGCTCATTTGAAAGAGAAAAAAAGACAGTTGTGGTGGGAAATGCATATTTATATTGATTCAGGGCACTGATACTTCTTTTTCAGGCTTAGTTGGGATTATAGTTGGATTTTATCAAAAAAGCTTATTTTGAGTTTTGGAAGATAAAATGCAATATTGTTTTGAGTTTGTGTCTGCATCTTGTTACTCAGGCTTAATTATTTAATTTATGAATGAATAAATGTTTACAGAGAGTTAGAAAGTTTTGAGCATCCTGCTTTACACACACACACATACACACAAATATGCAGGCTGATTGATGAGCTGATTAAGGAAGAGGTAATGCTCAATCATTATTATTATTTTTTTGGTAGCAACTTGTGGCTTGGGGAGTTTAGGAATTGCTGAACTCAAAAGAAGACTGTGCTCATAGAGAAATATATTTTGTTTGAACAGATATTACTGCAAGGGACCCTATTAGTTTCTGGAATTTGCAGATCAGGAAAATTTGCAGATCTTTTATGCTTTTTCCAAGAGAAAAGGATGGTTTTGCTCTTCCATTGGCATTTCACTTCCATTACTTTTAAAGTTTTCCCTTTTATGTTAAATAATTCAGTGTTATTAATTTTCATTGTTAGCATTTTGCATCTGGTTTCTATATTATTTTAATTTTCATTCAGGCCGGTAAGGCTAAAAACAATAAATTAAAGGAACTTAAAATGAAATGTTTGCTGTCTTGTTTAAGAGCTTTACAAATTCCCACCATTTTCCATTTGTGAATTACCTTCTCTTCTGTATCTCCCATTATTCATACTACCATGAACATTTGTCATTAATCGTTCTGCACACAACACTTTTTTTCCATCCAAGTTCATTGCTAATGAATAATACATCTCTTTGCCATTTCACATTTTACAAGCTCTGTCCTACTCTCAAATAATTCAGCTGACCCGAAAAGGAAGATAAATTATTTGCACTCTGCTGGAATCAGAATACAGACCAGAGCATAAAAACAAAACAAAAACAAAATACTAGCAGAATGGAATAAAATTAAAGGGTGGACTTGAAATAATAGAAAGTACGGTGAT
Organism: Pseudonaja textilis; assembly: GCF_049901715.1. Classification (NCBI taxonomy): domain Eukaryota; kingdom Metazoa; phylum Chordata; class Lepidosauria; order Squamata; family Elapidae; genus Pseudonaja; species Pseudonaja textilis. The sequence goes on from NC_141990.1 coordinate 97,356,833, forward strand.
CAAATCATACACGGAGGGAAGAAATGTAGAGTTAGTTTAAAAATTGGGGGTGAAGAATTTAAAAAGAATATAGGTAAACCCATACTAGAACTGAAATAAAAGACAACAAAGGGGTTTAGAAGAGAGAGGACGGAGAACAAACTATGTATATGTATATATCTACATGCATATAGATATAGGGGTGGGATTCAAATTTTGTAACAACCAGTTCTGTGGGCGTGGCTTAATTTGTGGGTGTAGCTTGGTGGTCATGTGACTGTGTGGGCATGGCTAGGTGGCCAGATGACTGGCAAACCAAATACAAATGGTCCTCGCTTAATGGCCAGTTGCTTAGCAAGTGTTCTAATTTATGACTGACCTTGCCAGAGCTACTTGACCTGTTTTTGGAGTTTTGACAGACACACACACATGCATGCACACACACACAAACACCTAACTCTGCTATTCTTTGATTCTGTAAGGATCTCCTGCTGGAGGAGGGGGTTGGACGAGATGACCTCCGAGATCCCTTGCAGGCCAGCCCTAGATTGCTGTGCTGCTTCAAAGAATCTTCTGAAGCCAGGGTTTGTGTCTTTCCTTCCTCTTCTTTTTTTTCTCTCTCCCTCCCTCCCTTCTTCCATGTTTTTATCTATCCATCCATATATCTCATTCACATTCTCCTCTCTCCCTCTTTCTTCTTTCTTTCTTTCTTTCTTTCTTTCTTTCTTTCTTTCTTTCTTTCTTTCTTTCTTTCTTTCTTTCTTTCTTTCCTTCCTTCCTCCTTCCTTCCTTCCTTCCTTCCTTCCTTTCTTTCTTTCTGTCCCTTCCTTCCACCCCACTTTCTTTGTCTATCCCTTTTCTTCCTTTCTCTTCCTTTCTCTCTCCCTTTCTCTCTCTTTCCCCACTCTCTCTTTCTTTCTCTCTCTCTTTCTTGCTCTTTCTATCTTTCTATCTCTCTCTCCCCCCTCTCTCTCTCACACACACACATACACACACACCTTGTTTGGGATGAACTGAATGATCTGGCAATCTCAAGTCAGCACCGAGCAGCGGGAAAAGGAAAAAACTACCTCCATATGTGGCGGTGGCTGTAGCAACAGCACTTTGTGCACCATCACTGGACCTCACAAAATACCTCTGCAGGTAGCAGAGGCAGAAACCCTGGCTCTGGGGGCCTCATATAAGTGGCTGCAGCGGTGCTTTGCTCACCCGCCCCCTGGACATCACAAAACACCACTGCGGGTGGCAGAGGCAGTGATCCTGGCTCTGGGGGCCTCATGTAAGTGGTTGCAATAATAGGTAAGAGAAGCAGTCTGGAGCTGATACAAGCTTCTCCATTGTTCTTTCCAGCTGGGAGAGTGAAAGCGCCTCTCTCTCAACAAAGCAAGAAGCCTGAAAGTCCCCCTCTCATTGAAAGAGAAGCAGCTAGTTTGAATCCTACTTCTCTCTGCTGCCCGGGAGCCCATTCAATGAGAGGGAGACTTTCAGGCTTCTCGCTTTGCCAGGAGAGAGGCGCTTTCACTCTCCCAGCTGGAAAGAACAATGGAGAAGCGTGTGTTGGCTCCGGACTGCTTCTCTTACCTGTTCTTGAGGAGCGTCTCCCCGCACGTTGTCCACCCTCTCGGCCCCACCACAGCTGCCAGTTGCAAGAGGGGGAGGGGGAGGAAAAGGGTCACCTGAAGGAACACTTCCACTGCACACATGCGTGCGCGCGCGCGCGCACACACACACACACACACACACACACACACACACAGAAGGGGAGAGAGAGGTGGCTGTGTGTCCTGGAAACATGCCAGTGGTGGGGAATTTCCTTGTTTTGGAGGCAGCGGCAGGAGAGCAAACTGGGGCATTCCCCCAGTTGGATCCAGCAGCACCAGGGGGAGAAAGAGAATGTTCCCTTCTCTCCCAGCCAGCCCTGCCATGGCCCCACAGTTTCTTCATGGCCGGGGGAGAAATACGATGATCTCTTCTCTCCCGGCCAGCACGGCCATGGCCTTGCAGTGGGGAGGGGGGGCACCTAGGTAGCTAGGTTGTGGCAAAGCAATCCAGGCAAGCCTGAGGATGGGGGGGAGGGACAGCACAGGGGCCTAGGCTGGCCCAGGAGTTGACTTGACTCCTGGGCCAATTGACTCAGGGCTTGCTTGTAGGCTAACTCACCCAGGGAGACCAGGGATGCAGTAGAAAGCAGGCAGCAATGGCGGGCAAAGGCAGGTTAGCAATGGTGGGCAAGATGAGGAATAACTGGCCAGGGGCATGATTTATTGGTTGTCCAAACTGTGCAGATTCATAAGAACCGGTAGAATCCCACCCCTGTCCCATGTACATACTATATACATACTGTTCATGCATACACACACATATGTACTATATTTATCTATCACCTCTGTCTTTATTTGTCTATGTCTATCTATCCATCCCTCCATCCATCTATCTATCTATCTATTTATCCATCCATCCATCCATCCATCCATCCATCCATCCATCCATCTATCTATCTTTTATCTATTTATCATCTACTATCTATCTATCATCTATCTATAATCCATCCATATCTATCTATCTATCTATCTATCTATCTATCTATCTATCTATCTATCTATCTATCTATCTATCTATCCATCCATCCATCCATATCTGTCTGTCTGTCTGTCTGTCTGTCTATCTATCTATCTATCTATCTATCTATCTATCTACCTACCTACCTACCTACCTATCTATCTTTAACACTGCGTGGTGGCACAGTGTTTTGTGTGCAGTACTGCAGGCTACTTCTGCTGACTGCTGGCTGCCTGCAATTTGGCAGTTCGAATCTCACCAGGCTCAAGGTTGATTCAGCCTTGCATCCTTCCAAGGTCAGTAAAATGAGGACCCAGTTTGTTGGGGCCAATATGCTGACTCTGTAAACCACTTAGAGAGGGCTGTAAAAGTACTGTGAAGCAATATACAAGTCTAAGTACTATCGCTAAATGCTATCATCTATCTTCTTATTGTGAAGATTACTTATGAGTTTTTGAATAACTGCTCTAAACCTCTGCAATTAACCTAAAATTAAAATACACCCCCTCCCCCCCTGTGCCTGAGGGATCTTGATGGATGTCTGAATCATCTTGAAGAATTTCCCACTCTGTCTATAGGTAAGATCATTGAAGTTCTGCATGGTCCATGGTATATGGAGATGGTCTGAACATTTCACATTATTGCTCCAAAGTGGTCCATTCCATTTAATAAAGTCCTCATTCAGCATTTCAGTTCATCTGAAATGAAGGAAATAAATAAGGGGCTTAATATAAATAAAGGCACACTCATGATGAATTCAACCACGAAGGATAATTTTAAATTGTACTCAGTGGCAGTTTGTGAAGCACAGAGAGCCATTGTTCTGCATCTATTACATCTACACAAAACAGGTGTCATCTTTGGAAGCCACAACAGGCCAAGGATGTTTTATCATATCATATCATATCGTATCGTATCATATCGTATCATATCATTGACCCTTGAGGAAGGGGAGTCAGAATTTACAGGGTTGGCTATGAAAAAAATTATAGTTTTGTTTCTTTGTTTTTGCAGGCAAAGTGGAAAGAATTTGGCTTGATTTGGGAAAGAGTTTTAGGGCAGATCATAAAGATAACCTTGATAAACTTGTTAAGTTCACATGAATTCAGTTCAGTTTGTAGAACTATAGAATATGGATAAGGTGAGTAGAATGATGAAGGCCACCACTTATTTGTTTCACACTTGCCTCTTGTAGTTGATTAAATCAACCAGGTTGGGACAAGATTTATGGGTATAGAAAACTGTCTCCTTGAGTGGAAAATGTGTCTTTGCATGCTTTATAGAAGTTGCTATGAGTCCTTTAGTGAAAAAGCTCTTCATTAAGTCAGTAGATTTTTCTATTTATGGGCATTTCTAGTATTCCATTCTTGGCAAGTTGATTAGGCTGTATGCACACATGCATGCACATGTCCACACGTGTACACACATACACACACACACACACACACACACACAAACACACAGGCACCCAGAGCCTTGATTTCATCTGACTGATTTTCTGATCCCACACCAGAATCAGGATTTTATGAGGGATATGGTACTGAGACAGCTTTGGGCTATCATAGTAGATGACCTTCACTGGAAGAAGAAAGTCATAGTAGATAAACTTTACTGGAACTTAAATGGGAATGCAACCAAGCAAGTATTCTTGGGCAGCTCAATGGTTTTTGGTACCATCAGTTGCTACCAAAACTGATGATATCATCAGTACCATCAGTTATCTGGCTGTGTTGGATCTTAGGAGGAATATTTAGCAATGATTCCAGTTATTTCTGCTAGAATGTGTTCAGAAGACGGTGATGGACCCTTAGGTCTCTGAATGATGGTTGTCTGCAGAATTTTACCTTGCTCTATGTTATTCAAGTTCCACATAAACATATTAGAGCAGGTCACTCAGAGCTTTGCCAGTTAGGTACCCTCGTATTTGATAACATTCTCCTCTCTTGTGCCTTACCTAAAGAAGCAATTACTTTGTTCTTGAAAACAAACTACCACTTTACCCAAAGAAGGAATTAGTTTGTTCTTGAATGTTGCCAAATCTTAATAATAGTCTGGATAAAGGAAAACAAACTAAAACTAAATCCCAACAAACGGAAGCACTACCGGTAAGAACAATATTGGATTAAGGAACTGAGATGCTTTGCTTGCTTTGAATGGAGATATATTCTCTTAGAAGAAGCAGGTTCACAGTTTGAGTGTGGTCCTAGGTCCCAAGCCAGATCTACAAATACACTGCTCAAAAAAGTAAAGGGAACACTTAAACAACACAATGGAACTCCAAGTCAGTCACACTTCTGTGAAATCAAACTGTCCACTTAAGTAGCAACACTGATTGACAATCAATTTCACATGCTGTTGTGCAAATGGAATAGACAACAGGTGGAAAGCATAGGCAGTTAGCAAGACATCCCCAATAAAGGAGTGGTTCTGCAAGTGGTGACCACAGACCACTTCTCAGTTCCTATGTTTTCTGGATGATGGTTTGGTCACTTTTGAATGCTGGAGGTGCTTTCACTCTAGTGGTAGCATGAGACGAAGTCTACAACCCACACAAGTGGCTCAGATAGTGCAGCTCATCCAGGATGGCACATCAAAGTGAGCTGTGGCAAGAAGGTTTGCTATGTCTGTCAGCGTAGTGTCCAGAGCATAGAGGCGCTACCCGGAGACAAGCCAGTACATCAGGAGATGTTGTGGAGGCCGTAGGACGGCAACAACCTAGCATCAGGACAGCTACCTCCGCCTTTGTGCAAGGAGGGACAGGAGAAGCACTGCCAGAGCCCTGCAAAATGACCTCCAGCACGCCACAAATGTGCATGTGGCTGCTCAAACAGTCAGAAACAGACTCCATGAGGGTGGTATGAGAGTCTGACATCCACAGGTTAGGGTTGTGTTTATAGCCCAACACCGTGCAGGATGTTTGGCATTTGCCAGAGTACACCAAGATTGGCAAATTCGCCACTGGCGCCCTGTGCTCTTCACAGATGAAAGCAGGTTCACACTGAGCACATGTGACAGATGTGACAGGGTCTGGAGATGCTGTGGAGAACATTCTGCTGCCTGCAACATCCTCCAGCATGACTGGTTGGGAGTGGGTCGGTAATGGTATGGGGCGGCATTTCTTTAGGGGGCTGCACAGCCCTCCATGTGCTCACCAGAGGTAGCCTCACTGCTATTAGGTACCAAGATACGATCCTCAGACCCCTTGTGAGACCATATGCTGGTGCGGTTGGTCCTGGGTTCTTCATAATACACGACAATGCTAGACCTCATGTGGCCGGAATGTGTCAGCAGTTCCTGCAAGACGAAGGCATTGATGCTATGGACTGGCCTGCCTGTTCCCCAGACCTGAATCCAATTGAGCACATCTAGGACATCATGTCTCGCTCCATCCACCAATGCCACATTGCACCACAGACTGTCCAGGAGTTGAGGAATGTCCAGGTGTGGGAGGAGATCCCTCAGGAGACCATCCGCCACCTCATCAGGAGCATGCCCAGGTGCTGTAGGGAGGTCATACAGGCACGTGGAGGCCACACACACTACAGAGCCTTATTTTGATTTGTTTTACGGACATTACATCAAAGTTGGATCAGCCTGTAGTGTTTTTTTCCACTTTAATTTTGTGTGTAACTCCAAATCCAGACCTCCATGGGTTGCTAAATTTGATTTCCATTGATCATTTTTGTGTGATTTTGTTGTCAGCACATTCAACTATGTAATGAACAAAGTATTTAATAAGAATATTTCATTCATTCAGATCTAGGATGTCTTATTTTTGTGTTCCCTTTATTTTTTTGAGCAGTGTATAACAAAAAACAAAACAAACACATTGGTACAATTTGTGATCTTCCAGAGCAAGCAGAACATATTGGTTATATGATATCCTAGTTCTCTATCAAAAATGCACTCTACATGGACATACCTTTAAAAAATGTGTGGCGAGAGTAAAGAATGCAAAAAGGAGCAGTTAGCAGCTGGTTCATGCAAAGTACAGGTTTTGTGTGATGACTGTGGTGCAGTGGCTGCCAATTGCCTTTTGTATGGAATTTAAAATATTAGCTGTTGAGGAGCAAATAGAGGGATATGAACAGAAAATGAAAGTAAGGTATTGCTAAGATAATGCTGTAGAATCTTAAGGATGCTACAATACTTTAGAATCTTGGTGATTTAAGGGATATGCCAATGTCCAGAGGCAGCCTCACCCCACTCAAGTCCTTAACCTACAAACATGAATGCTAAGACAGTGTTTGTGGGTATGTAGAAGAAAAGGAGATAGACAAACTGTAAGCAGATAGGAACTGGTGGGCCATATCTGTAAATCTACAACTATTACAGGAAGGCAAAAGGGCTATTAGTAAACAGTCAGGACCAGAAGCTATGGTAAACAGCATATCATGGTGGGGATTTTTTGCCTATGGATTGACTTTGATGAAGTGCTCAGAAGCAACACTGCTTAAGACCAGAGCTTGGGGCATGGCCTGAGTTTGGCAGCAATCAGAAATGGACCAAGGGCACCGAGGCAGAACCTCATCCCAATCAGTGGAAGAACTTTTGGATGTAGGCAAAGGCTGCATGTCACTTTAGAGACTTGGAGACTTTTATTTGTTTTAAGGACTGAGCATTAAATATACATTTACATGGCTACATCAGTGTGGAGGGCCTTAGAGAATGGAGTTAGCATGGTGGATCTTAGAAAATAATGAGCAGCAGAACTACTTCTCTGGCTATCAAACCACTTATCTCCTTAGAGTAGCCCTACTTCTAGAAACTCATCAATCTAGTACATAGAAAAGGGCCCTCTGCCTGGCTTCCAAGCTAAAGAATGTTCATGCACTTCAAGGACATGCACTTATCTCCCTCTGCTCTTAACAATTAATTTATTCCAATGGCTCACTTTAATTCTGATTTTAACTGTGTTGATACTGTTTTAGGTATTGTAAACTGTTTTAGGTGATGAAGAAAAAAAAGGCAGTATAGAAGTTCAATCATAAATAAAATAAACATGTGTGTATGTCTTAATAAATAGGTAGGTCATTGTACCAATTTAGAAGTAGGCTGGTAACATTGGTCCAATTTTTGGCACATTAGCCTTTACAAATCAATAGCTACCATGGAAGAGCCTTGGTGGCACAATAGTCAAAATGCTGCATTGCAGGCTAATTCTGCTGACTGCTAGGGGTTCAATTCTGACTGGCTCAAAGTTGACTCAGCCTTCCATCCTCCCGAGGTCAGTAAAATGAGGATCCAGATTGTTGGGGCAATATGTTGACTTTGTAAACTGCTTAGAAAGGGCTGTAAAGAATGGTTAAGTAGTACACAAGTGTAAGTGCTATTGATACTAGTACACCAGACTCCTGTATGGCACCTTGCAAGCCTGCTAATTCAAATCGGGTGGTAGCTGAGGAGCAAGCTGGCTTCAGGTCCAGAAACCAACCCTTGATTAATTCATTCCGGTGCATCATCTGGTGGAAAAGGATTGTAGACATCTGTGTGGCATTCTTTTCCTGCATTGATTGGTTTGAAAGCTGTTTTTGATTCAAGGTTCAGAGGTAGGTTATGGGCAGCTATTACTGTAGTTGGTAACGACTCTATATGGAAATAGCTACAGTAGTTTAGATGTGACATTTTTGCTTTGATTCCCATCTCAGAAAACAATGGTTCACAACTGCCCCTTTCCTCTTTAACTTTTATTTCAACTCAGGTTTTAACTTTCTGTTAATACTGGAGTTATTAAGAGAGGGAGTTCTTTTCCTCCAGTGTTGGCCAATAAAGCCATATTCATTCTTCTCTGTGCTGTGATGCAGTCATTTTATCCTTGACACGGGCCAGCCTTCAGGAGACCCTGAAAGCCTGAACAGAGTTTGGTGGCAAAGAAAAATTGGATATAAATTATTCTGAAACAAAAGTCATCTTATTCACTGAGAGGCATGCTAACTACCTTCACTCCTGGAAAATAAATGATACCCACACTGAACAAGTCAAGGACTTTAAACATCTTGGCATTTGCTGCTTAGAAGAATATAACAAAATAATTCTACTTAGAAGAAGGAAAGAAAAGAAATCATATCTCAAGCTCAGAGGGTTTCTGATGCTGTTATTCGATTTGCTAACTGCAGTGGCAACAATTTTGCAGTGAAATTATTCCAGCTAAACTGCTGAGCTTTATGGAGCTTGGTTTTCTGCTTATAAAGGCAGAAAAGTATTGGAAGCAACACAGCCTGAGTTTTTACATGCCATGCTGCATTTTCCCATTGGGTTCTTAATGCTGTTCTCTGGTTGGACCTCAGCCTTGCCTTTGTAAGGGCTCGTATGAAATCCTGCTGACTAAAATATTGGCTAAAATTAGTCTCTTTGGATGGTTCTTGGCCCATTTAATCCCAGCCAATAAGTTTAGTTCCTCCACTAAGAAAGCATAGCCTTGAAGTTGATTTACTGTGCCCTATCAGCTTAATTTTTTATGATGTCAGGGCCTCAGAGAGCCATCCCAGACATTAAACAGCAAGTGCTTAATCTGGCCCTGTAGAAACATAGGAGCAAAACCTTTATTATTACACCGATAGTCTCTGTGATAGACTTTTTATTACTTTTATAATATCCTTTGTGTCCTGCACAGAAGAGCATTTTCATTAGCCAGACTCAACATCTTGCCATTAATGATCTTGGAAGCAAGGGCCATTAGATGGTTGTTCCTTCCTTCAGATAAGGTTTTTGAGACAGCTTTGTGTGTTTGTTTGACCTGATCTTTTTTCTTGACCACTGGTTATCTGCTACCAAGTTGGCATTAACTCAATAACCACAACCACGTACAGTAGATAGACTATCCCCAACTTGGCCCTTAAACTTTCCCAACAGCATGCCCCTCACTTCTGTAATCAAGGCTATTCACATTATTGCTGGCAGTCCTCCACTTCTCTTTCCTTCCAAATTATCCAGTATTATTGGGCTTCTCAAGGGAGACAGGTCTTTGCGTAATGTTTACAAAATATGGTAATTGGAGCCTGGTAATTTGTAACTCAAGTGAGAACTCTGGATTAATTGACCCATTTTTTTTTCTTGGTAATCCATGATAACCTCAAGAATAGTCCCCAATATCAAAGTTCAAAAGCATCAACATTCTTCCTACTCTGCTACTTCAAAGTTCATCTTTCATTTTCATATTGTTTATAACTATCTACCATTTCAATATCTGCCTTGTTGATGCTAAGGTAGATTGCCGTGCCTGTTACCATTAGTTTATATTTATTTTTAGCCCATTTTTTTTCATTCTGTTCCTTCGCCTTTATTACTAGTTTTTGCAGATTCTTTGCATTTTCGGCTACCAGCATAGCGTCACTAGCATTGTGCAGGTTATTGATGTATCTTAGTCCAATTTTAAAACCATGCCAATCTAGATTCCCTTAATACATATTAAGCATATACATTAAATAAAGAAAGAGAGAATTTAGAGCCTTGCCTCCCTCCTTTATCTACTTGCAACCACTCTTTCTCTGTGTTCTGTCCAAACTGTGGCTTCTTAACCTGTATCTTGGCTTTGCATTAAGATCTTTTGTAACTCCCATTTTTCTAAGCACCCTCCACAGTTTGACATGGTCAACATAGTTCAATGCCTTTCCACCATGATGCACATACTGACATTGTTTTGATATTCTTTTGCTTTCTCAATTAGCATGCATCAACAGTCATAGATCTTGCTTTTCCTGCAACCAGGAAAGGTGTTTCCCTTTCATGTACAGCTCTGATTTGATCCTAAGCATTGGATGTTCCTAAGCATGATTTTGCTAGCATGTGAATTAAGGATATTTGTTATCATTTGGTTTTATGATCAATTCAGTCTATTTCTTTCCCTTTTCTTGATCAAAGGAAGCTAAGCCAACTTCCATTACATAAAAGTTAGCAACCACAAAGTAACACAGCTTAGTACTACCCTGTGAGAAGTCTTTCACTGTTGCAAAGATGAAACTAGGAAGAATTATGCTGATCTTATACTCCTCTTTTCCAATCCTTTGTCTACCTGACTTCCATGATTCCATCAAGGAGAACTAAAGAGCTGAATGCAAATTCAGAGATGAATGTAACACTTTGTGTGATTGCATACCCTACTTTATCAAGTTTTGCAATCATCTGGCATAAATGTCTCTTCAGGCCACCTCTTGAATATGTGAAAATCAGTTAGCAGAATGGACAAGGAGGGCAAATGGGGGACTAGGAAATGGGGGACTAGATTAGATACATACAATTAAATAGAGTTAGGAAGCTTGAAAGTTTGCCCTAGAAATCCATGCACTGTTTTGACAATTCTGAACTTCGTGTTTGTTTTATATTAAAACCAACCCTTCGTGCTCCTAAAAAATTCTGCTATTCAAAGTATGTGTTTAGTCTAATTTGATGTGAATCACCTTCTGATTGTCACTTCCACAGAAGTTAAAACCAGAAGCCAGGAGATAGCCCACCAAGCATTAAGTTAGGAAGTGATTTCCTTTCAGTTTAGTTGATAATTACATATATTTAAGTTTTGCTGAATGGTACAGAGGTACATTGCAATACTTTCAGTAAAATAGTTGCCAGGCAACTATAGAAAAATGCACTAAATGTTGTGAATAGATTCTTTAATCCCACTTGTGTATTGATGGAGACTTACTGTTCCAAAAGTTAGCGCTCTAAAATCTAGGAACATTAAAATGCTGTTTAAAATGAGCACTGAAATGAAAATAATATTCTACAAAATTATATCACTGAAGAAGATGATCTGGATTCAAAATATTTCCGTCCAGGTGCTATAACTCGTCCTATCATATTTGCATTTTTTAAAAGAACGGTGTTTCCTTTCCATACTATTTTTCCCCTTTAACTGGAAAAGTAAAACTGATAAAACAAAAAAGGGAAAATATTATAGCATCACAGAATTTTAAAGATACATATTCAGAAAATTTCTGATACTATCCATCATCATTCAAAGCAAAATAATCATAATTTGAGTTAAACCCTCCATACTAACAAATATTATAGAAGAAAGCTTTTTTGGTTGGGGAAAATTGCCAACTTTTTAATGAAAGTTTTAAAAAACCCATATAACGCATCAGTTAGGGTTGTTAAAAAAAATACTTCCTTGCAATAAATTGAACCAGAGTAATACTGACATACACATCCGAAGTCATAATTGTACCTGACTGGAAGCTCCATTCATCTCCATGATAGAGGAAACAAGGCATGTGTGATGACTCCCTTGGATGATTCCCCAGATACCTCTTTAGAGGTCAGCTCCGGGGTGGATGGGCTGGTTCCTGGCACATCAGGAACCGAGTTAATTGATGGCTCCGAATGGTCATCCGGAAGGGATATGGCTCCAGCTGGGGAAAGCTTGGGATGGCAGACAGTCAGCAAAGAGGAAGAGAAACTGCCTTCTTCACCAGAGTTAAAAACATGCAGGGCAGAGAAAAGGCAGGAGCAGAGAAGGTCAGCCAGACTACTAGAGAAGAGAAAGCCCCACCTGTCTGGATGGGCTGCACAGAAGCTGGCTATTTATCATAGCAGATGGATGAAAGCATTGCTGGGAACAACTGTGTGTTTTCTGATTGGTCTGATTCCTGCCTCAGTTTGGATTGATATTGTGTTTTGACTTGACTCGTGCCTTGGAATTCTGGACTTTTCTTGCCTTGTGAGCTCTCTTGTGTTGTGGATTGAAGCTTGCCTAATGGATTTATCTTGTTTGAGAAGTTGTCAAGTGCTTTGTAGACTCTTTGGCTATTGCACTATGGACTAACATTGGTCTGCTCATGGCTGGACTTAATTGGGACAATGTGCATTTTTTGGTGAAGGGAATTGCTGGAGAATATTAATAGTTACTAAACCATAGTTACCTATGCATGTGAGGAAGCGGGGCAGCACAGTATGTTTAAATAAGAACATTTGTGCTCATCTTAATTAGTTGACAAGTAGTCCAAGTTTTACATGGACATGGACATATCTATGAGGACATGAAAAAATCAAAATGGTGGTATCAATCATTATATAGTCAACACTGACTTGATTTTTTTCACTGCTTTCCACCCTTCACTTATATATCTATGGAATATATCTGATTCCACCAATCCTTAGTGAAAAATATTCTTCATTTGTACATGATGATGAGCCAATACCAATACAATTCCAAGTGATATACACATGCAAGTGTGCGTTCTTGCAGGTCCCTTATTTCATCACTAAGAGCAACCTTAAGGTTGATACTATAGTTATGTGTAATTCATTTATGGCATTTATATCCTGCTGGAATCCAATTAAGGACACTCGACAGGTGGCTAATCCACAAACACAATAATTTGCATGGTAAAAATTAAAAATAAAGTATATTGGAAAAATTAACAATAAAAGAAAGACCCCACTTTCCAAATGTTCTATGAAATATCTCTGTTTTAAGCTGTTTGCAGTTAGGGAAGGAACCAATCTTTCAGTCTATAATTCTATTAATCTACATGAATTACTTTTCCATAGGGAGAAGGGATGTAGAGAATAAAGCAAGCGACCATTACCTAGGCAAAGGAGGCTGAAACAGTCTTTTAAGTCCCAGGCAACAAGATAATAGGGGGAAATAAGAAGACACAGGTATGTTGGATAGGATCGCCACCTATTATGTTATTTGTAAACATAATAAAGGCAGGATATAAATAGATAAATAATATTCATCTGCAACTTAGGCAAACAGCTCCCTAACTCAATGGAGTTTGCATTCCTTTAGGTGGCATGTTTTCTACCATAAGCAGTTTTCAGGTTTATACTACTCACAAGATCCTTACAACTCATCTCAGTAATGAACAGTTTTCGTCTTCCTGTGGAATTGATTTTCTAGTCTGGTTTACCTAGTGGTAGGATCATGAGACAGTGCTGGATGCACTTGCACCCCAGAGGGTTTGCATGCATGCATGCCTTTGAGTCAGTATTGTCCCTTGGTGATTGCCTGGCCAGTCCCTGAAATTTTCTTGGCAAGATTTCAGAAGTGCCTCCTTCTTTTTAGAGTTGAGAGACAGGGACTAGTCCAAGGTTATCCTGCTGGCTTCATGTCTAAGGGAGCAGTAGAATTCAAGGCTTCCTGGTTTCTAGCCTGGTACCTTAACTAAACAGATGGTTTCACTTTCTTCAAATATCCATTGGTCACCCTTGACTATAACCCTAGCTATTCTTGCCTTTGTGTTGTCTTCATCAGATTCCCCCTTTCTCTGCATCTAGTTTAACTGCTCTACTAGCCCTAACTAAAAGTGTGCATTTAGACAAATACTCCCCAGTTGCACATGTTCCTCTTTCTGCAGCAAGGTCAGGAGGGTTTGCTTTAATGAATCAGGAAAGACTGGGGGAATATGGGCATAGGAGTACATAAAAAGTGAGTAAGGAAACAAAGAAGAAGCCTCATATACCACTCCAACAGCTAGAATTAAGTCTTGATTCAAAGTCCTATCCATAAGCTTTTCTTCCTTTTTTATTAATAAAGGGATGTAACTGGCAGAACATATGTAATTGGTATATTCATTGCTTATAAAAGTCTAGAATTATGTCCTTCTATGAATTAGACAAAAGCTTACATAGGTTTCAAGACAAGTTGGGATAAATGTGTTTTACAAATTATTGTTGAAAGAAAGGCTGAGGCTCTTAAGAGAATAAACTTTCAGTGCTGTCGGGATAAATGTAAGTAAGGCAATTACACCATTTCAATCTAGCTGCCATCAATGATGTTTTAAGCTAAAGCAATTTGAGTTTATATTTCCTATTGTCTGTCTTGTGTTCTGCAAATAATAGTGGCAGGAAGTCAATTTTAACTTGCGAGTTTGAAAATAGCAATTGTAAAGTAATGACTGATTCTTGTACTGCCTTAGCAGCAATTTTGTTTTTTCCACACTACACCACAACTTTGTTAGTGAATTGCAGACATGGAAAATAACTTCCTTCCTTCCTTCCTTCCTTCCTTCCTTCCTTCCTTCCTTCCTTCCTTCCTTCCTTCCTTCCTTCCTTCCTTCATCCATCTACCCACCCAGCTAATGATCCATCCACCCATCCAATCTGTAGTTCTCTTATTCGTTTCTGCCCATCCTTTTCCCCAGTATTGTAAATTTTCTGTGCAGATTACATTTCCACAAATGACTCATAATTAATTATAAAAATGTAATTAGAATTAATCCCACAATAAAATTAAAATATTTTAAAAAGAATCATAACAAAAGAACATTGGGTTAAATTTATCTATGAGAAAGCTTAAATTGGGTCCATCAGTAAGAAAACAATCCAATTTTGGCATCCAAAATGAAAAGTTAAGATAATAATTTGTTCTAAAATCTATTAACTGATTGATTCCTACCAAATGCACTTGAAATTAGAACACTGCATTATTATTAATGTCCAATGGACTTACAGAACAGGGGCTCAACTTTAATGAAATAGAAATTAGAACTGAAATTCTGTTGTATCATATGGAAGTTATAATATGGATGCTATGTATAAAGTCCTGTATGGTTCATGATAAGAGTAGCTACTGAATTTCCCAAATAGACTTTTCCAGCCCAATTCAGGCAAACAGGGACACTTACTAAATCTCTTCTTATCATGTGGTGTGATAGGAGAGATAACCTATACAATGTTCTACTGGAGAACATCCCCAGAATAGTGTATGTCTTGATGGAAAGGTGCTCCATTACTAAAGGCTTTCAAAAAGAGACTGGACAATGATTTGTCTGAAATGTTATAGGATCTCCTGCTTGAACAGGGGATAGGACTAGAAGATCTCAAGTTCCCTTCCAACACTATTATTCTGTGTTCCTAAAGGTGAATGAAAACCTTGGCTTTCATAAAGACTTTAGGAGCTGATTGTGTACAACCTCAAAGGGGCTTTTTAGATGAGTCCCTGGTTTCAGGTTATGTATGGGGGTTTTGACCAAACTATTTGACAAGAAGAAAATAATGTTAATTAATATGTTATTAATAAATGTATTAATCACACCATTAAAAACATAGGAAAGGCATTTTCTTAAACAGTAATTTGTAGCCTACATAATCAGTGAAAGGATTTGTCTTTGATTTTGGGCGTGCAAATAAAGCAAATGGACCAGACTGTTTTTCCTTGTGGAAGACACTTTGTTTCTCATCCAAGAAGTTTCATTGGTTGTGGCAGGATGGTGAGGGTGATGGAAGGATCTTTCCACCACTCCCTTCATCCTGCCAGAAGCTTCTTGAATGAGAAGCAAAATATCTCCCTCCAGGACCCCCCCAACCCCCCCGCAGTCCAGTTGCCTTTTGAAAAAAGTACTTAGTTGACTGAGAATATCTGCAGACAATTGTGGATAGCCTTGTACAAAACAGTTGGATTTTATTTTGTTACTTATATTCAGTTAGATTATATTTATTATATTCAGTTAGATTATATTTATTATATATCATTATATATTATTGTGTTCTCATGTTTTACACTTGTACATTACCCAGAGTCTCTTGAGATTGAGGTAGTCAATATATCTTATGAATAAATAAATAACATTCTGTATCTGATCTTTTAACTTGGTTATCCTGATGTTTTTAGCTTTGCTTACCAGCAGGATTATAAAATGACTGAGACTAAACATTTGCTTTATTTTCACATCCAAAATCAAAGACAAATGCATTTATATTATGGCTTTCACTAATAATGTAGGCTACAAATTAAGAAAATACCTTCCATGTGTTTTAATGGCATAATTAATAAGTGCATTAATATCATATTAATTAACATTATTGTCTCCTTGTCAAATAGTTTGGTTGAAACCCCCATGCATAACCTGAAACCAGGGACTCATCTAATGTAGCACTTTTATCTCCAATATTGGTGTAACATCCAGTATCTGTGGTGGTGCAGTGGTTAAAATGCAGTACTTCAGGCTACTTCTGCAGACTTCCAGTTACCTGCAGTTCGACAGTTCGATACTACTGACTCAAGGTTGACTCAACCTTTCATCCTTCTGTTATTGGTAAAATGAAGACCCAGAGTGTTGGGGGCAATAGGCTGACTCTGTAAACTGATTAGCAAAGGCTGTAAAATGGTATATAAGTCTTAAGTTTTATTGCAATTTCAATTTGAATGCTAGGAGCATACCAATAGGAAGTAGGGTTCTGAAGTATCAGCAAAGATGCTTGTCAAATTCTTCCTGTCTAAATACCAATGTATATTTCAAACTTCTGAATACTGTAATTTTCCTGAATTGGAAGTGATGAATTTGTTGTAGTGGCTTCAATTATTGAATTGTACATGATACTATTTTACAGCTTGTTAGAGTTTTGCTTTGTTCATTTGGTATTTTTCCAGGGTCAAACTGAAAGAACAAAATATATCCCAAGACAAAACCAGATGATATCTAAAACTAAGAAACTATTTGCAGGTGAAAGCATTTCCCACCAGGACATTAGATTGGCCATTCAAATAACCTCTGTGGGTTCCCTGAGTAGAATGTGATATAAACCCAGGAAAGTATTTGCATTGGGCTATAATGGAGCTCACTGGAGTTAGATGCTATATCAACTGCTCTTCTTTTTAAAGGTATTTTGATTTCAGGAGATGAAAAAGTTGAATCATAAATATGATTATAGATGCTCCAGTTACAGAATGCATTTGGTAACTGTGGGTTACTCAGAGGAGATCTAACTCATGGGTTGTTTTTTTATCCATAAAAATGGGGAATGATTCCATGTATTCAATCTTCAGCTGCTCAGTTGCAAAGCAGAAAAGAATCTAAAGGTGAATGAATGCCTAACATATCCTGGAAATACAGAGGATGCAGACCAACAATTGAGAGGAAACAGGGAAGCTATAGAAGAAATTCTGGAGTCCAGGGGATGAGAAAAGAAGAGACTCACAGTAACTCTGCCTTAATTACACTAGGCATACATTGTGCAGAAGAATGACTGGTAGTCTTTCAAGATTTTATTGCATTATCCTACTAGCAGTGAAGATCTTTCCTGAAATCCAAGTGGTTGTGGTTTCCTGAGTTTGCCAACCTCATAGAGCTTGTCAGTAACTAATAGAGAGAAAGAAACACATATTAACCATGGATCTAGAGTACAGAGAATAAAATCTTTTCATTTTTCATTACATCTGCAATATATTATTACTGAGAGTAAATTGAACTCATGGATCAATGAAAAAGTACTTAAATGTGTAATAATAGGTAGAAGAGAACTTTATCGTTAATCTGTGCAAAATTTGGATCAAATAATTTATATATACACTTATATAGTTGTCAGACCTCTCTCAACTATAACAGTTGAGTAAAAATATATACTATATTTACATGACAGAGGAGATATCATGATCATGGAATAAAAATATCATTTCTCTACCCTCATGAATCAGTGGCTCAAGGGTTATTTCTTCCAAGGTGATAGGAGTATCTATTTCTAAAGGCTGGAGCTGTCTCTCTTCAAGGTCCAATTCCTTCAGGCATTTAATAGCTAGTTTCTGAGTGGATCTTCCTTCCTAATCCTAGCTTTAAATGTCAAAGTATCTGTTAAGGACTCAAGAAATTAAATGTATAATGTAAAGCCTCGTTGAAATTATTACTTTACATTACAACCCATTGTTAAACCCATGTACAATCTGATAAGGATTTGCTTGTCCATTTTTTAAAGTAGAGTAGAAAATCTCAGTTAATAGAAAAAGATGCATTTTTTTTGCATCCTTTTGTACAACAGGGTCTTTTATCCCCAATCCTATTCTTTGCCTTAAAAACATGCAGTGACTGGGAAGGAGTTTACAATCCCTCTCCTTCTTTGTCAGCCAGTTAGGTGGCGCTTACTTATCTTCTCCTCCCTTGCAGGCAATAATGATCTATAGGAACATTGTATGAATGCCATTCTTCTCCCATGGTGTGAGCACAAAATGCCTTAAGCAGAATGATTGTACCATGAGACAAATGTGGCCAGTGTAGTGAAAGTCAACTTATAGATCTATAATTTAATGGATTTCAAAGTATCAATAAGATTTCCCAAGAAATTTCACTAGCTGTGTCATTTTAATGAAACCTTTCAACACTGATGTTTGAAGGAAAACAGCGTGTTTTTTGTTTGCAACAACAGAGGCAATAAACTTAGGGAGTTTTGCAATAAATACCAGTACAAGGATTTAGAAAAAATGTTCCAGTTTCAGACTTACTTAAAGTTTGGACTTCAATTTTCCCCATGGCTACCAGAAATGTAGTATTGGTCGTGGGCTGCCAGAAATGGGTTGCAGAATAATTTAATAATCCTGCAACTGTTATTTTTCTTCACACTGACTATGGAGGAGGAGGAGGAGGAGGAGGAGGAGGAGGAGGAGGAGATAAAATTATAAATATTTATTATTATATGGATTATAAAATGTGTCCAAATATAGTATAATTGTATGAAATAACATTTCATATTTTATTATTTGATATTACAGTTGTTAGATTTTTTTAGTGTCTCTTTCCACCACCAAGAGACCACTTTATACCCCATCAGTTAAGAAGTTTCAGAATGTTTTTTTTTTCATTTTTAAATGTTTTTTTTATTCCTGGATTAAATAATTTTCTCTGAGAGAACAAATGAGATGGGTGTGTAAAACTGAAATCCTGTTCAGTGTTTTCCTCGGCATAGAGGTGTAACTGTTGCTGCTACTAAGATGATTGGCCACCTCTTTTACAAATCTATAGTTTTCAAGATACCCAAACCAGCTTCATTTGTATTAAGCAGATCCCAGGTCACCACTTATTTCTTGTACCTAAAATCTGGGTTAATTTCTTTAGAGGCTTGCATGTGGCTCTGGGGGAAACTGAGATTATGCATGTATTGCTATATTACCATTGTATTATCCGACCAAATTAATAGTCCAAATGAAGAGAAAATTTTATTATTATTTTATTAGCTGGTTTGTCTCCAGAAATCTCTAGAACAGATCTTACATTGTAGCTGGGTGGGATACGACAGGGTTAACTATCGTTTTGGTGATTTACAAGGTTCGGTGATTTATGATGTGCTTCTCTGCACACTGTGAGTGTGAGCCTGTAAATTGTCATAAGCACGCTGTGTGCAGAGAAGCAGCCTTTGAAACACCCCTCTTTTCCTGCATTTTTTAACTGCAGCTGTGCCTTGTCAGGTAAGAGCCTGGGTGGGCGGGTAGGCAAAAACATCAGCAGACATAGATCTGGTTCTATGTCTGCTGCTCTTCAGAGCTACCAGTTCTACAGAGGTGGACAGAACCAGAAAAAACCCACCCCTGATTGTAGTGCATAGTTCTTGCAGTCCAAGGAATATTGTTCTCTTTACTTACTCTATTTTACTTTTCAGTTATATTAAATATTATTTAATTTAGTTTAACTGAGCATTTTATTTTCCCCTTACTTACTTTTAATCCTTATTACTTGTAATATAAGTGTGTCAGGGCTTGGGATTTTTTTTGCTGTAAATAGGGCTTATACTAATTTTGAAGCTGGCCCTGGTGCTATCACTGATGGCAGAGAGTAGTCCAGTTGGATCAAAATCAGATTTGTAGAACATTATAGTAATCTGTTCCCTGAATCCTAACCATCCATTTAGAAAAATGAGATGGTCTGGATTTAACTATAGAGATGATAAGCCAGAAAAGGAGGCTAAGATAAAGGTTCCCCTTGCACATATATACTAGTTGTTCCTGACTCTGGGGGTGGTGCTCATCTCCATTACAAAGCCAAAGAGCCGGCGCTGTCCAAAGAAGTCTCCGTGGTCATGTGGCTGGCATGACTAAATGCCAAAGGTGCACAGAATGCTGTTATGGAGGTTAGGGTCTGTTAAAACAAACTGCTAAGAAATGCAGGATTTCTTTTTTTTTTAAAAAAAAATAATATTTTTATTTACATTTATCTGATTTTGGCACATTTTTGGATAACCTTATGAGATGGTATAACAATCACCTCTACTCACTCTTCCAATCTTTTGTGTAAATTGAACTATAAGTGAAGATGTATACATCTTCAATAGTTACTGTTCTGAGAGATTTATTTATGGTAAAAGTCTAACTTCCTTGTAATGTCATATGATGGGAAGCAACAGAACCCCTAAAAGCCTTTTTTTCTATTTATGGTAGTAATACTCATTGGAACACAAAACGCTAGTAATAAAGAACAATGCTGTGAAACAGTAGTTGAGCTGTTTTCAGTGTCTTTTCATTTATTTATTTGATTTGTCAATTGCTCACAAGATAATAGATATAACTATAAACATGAATAAGAATACAGGAAATAGATACGAATAAATGGGGACAATAGGATAGGGACGGTAGGCATGATGGTACACTTATGCATGCCCTTTACAGACTTCTTAGAAATGGGGTGAGGTCAGTAGTGGTTAGTTTGAGGTTAAAGGAGTGGGGGTTAGAGGATGTAACAACAGAGTCAGATAGTGCATTCCAGGCATTGACCAATCTGTTCCTGAAGTCGTACTTTCTGCAATCACGTTTGCAGTGGTTTACATTGAGTTTGTATCTCTTGTGTGGTCTTGTATTGTTGTGGTTGAACCTGAAGTAGTCATTGACTGTCATTGTAGCAGATAATTTTGTGTGCTACTCTTAAGTCTAACTGTAGTTAGACTTAAGAGTTCAAGGTTGTCCAAGCCCAAAATCTCAAGCCTGGTGTTATAGGGTATTCTGTTGCGAGCTTAGGAGTGTAGTACTCTTCTCGTGAAATACTTCTGGACTCACTCAATTGTATTAATGTCTGATATGCAGTGCGGATTCCAGACTGATGAGCTATATTCGAGTAATGGTCTGACAAAAGTTTTGTATGCTCTAGTTTGCAATTTGATATTTCTGGAGGAGAAACTTCGTAAGATTAGATTTACAACTCTTAATGCCTTTTTGGCAATACTGTTACAGTGAGCTCTGGCGGTTAGGTCATTTGATATGAGAACTCCAAGGTCCTTGACAGAGTGAGCATCATCAATGAGGTCATATCTGCGTAGTATTTGGTGTACTGATTTTTTTTACCAACATGTAGGACAGAGCATTTGTTGGTCGAGATTTGGAGTTGCCAGATGTTTGACCATTCAGACACATAATCAAGATCGCTTTGAAGGATAGTAGCATTGTCAGTGGTGTTGAATAGTTTTATGTCATCCTCAAAGAGGATGCAGTTGCTTATAAGGTGATTGCAAAGGTCATTTATATAGAGTATAAAGAGTGCGGGTCCTAGAACACTGCCTTGGGGGACACTGCTGTTAATTGGACCAGTGTTTGATATAGCACTCCCTATTTTTACAATTTGTTGCCTGTTTGACAGGAATGCAGTAATCGACTTATGGAGGGATCTGGAAATGCCGTAAGAATTTAGTTTTAACAGTAGCTAGAATCAAAGCCTTTGCAGAAGTCTATGTAAATTGTGTCTATAGCTTTACCCTGTCAAGTAGAGTAGTCCATATGGTTTTGCAGTGTAGGAGTTGTAGATTGCATGGCATTTTTTCCTGAAACCAAATTGTTTTTTGGAGAGTAGGTTGTTGGCTCTAAGTGGAGAGTGATGAATTGGTTAATGATTGATTCCATGACTTTGCACGTGACACAACACAGTGAGATTGGTCTGTAGTTTTCAACCAGGCTGGGGTCACCTTTTTTGAAGATAGGGATGACTGTAGCTAAGGACCATAGGTTTGGTAAGGAGCTGGTTCTGAATGATATCTCATATATAATGCTTAGGGGTTCCACTATGGCAGAGGAGAGCTTTTTTAAGAAGTATGCACATAATCCATCGGGGCCAATAGATAGGGATGATTTTAGGTTATGTAGTGCCTTTTCTATGTTATCTTCTGTAAAGTCAATATGTAGTAGGTCATTACAGTTAGTTGTGATACAACTAGGAAATGTGGGTCATGAACCATTGCTGTTTATAAAGACTGAACTGAAGAATGTGTTGAAGATATTGACCTTAACAGCTTCATCGGTGCAGTCTTTCCCATTTGGTCCTTTTAGGGGTGGGATGGTTCTTGATTCTTTAAGTTTGGTGTTAACAAAATTGTAGAAGGCAAGGGTGGATTTTGTACGTAGGAGGTTTTCCTCTTGCTTGCAGTGGTAATTTGTGCATTCTGACTTTATCTGTCAGCATAGGGTGTTATATTGGTTTTTAAAATTTGCTACGTAGCTAGTTTTGTTTTTACACCATAGCAATCTTTTTTTTTGATTGAAGTTTCCTTATGGTTATGGATAATTCACTTTGTTTTTGTTTTTTGGGGTTGCTAATGGCACATATAGTTTAATGACTCTTTCAAGTTCAAATAAGAATGCATTATAATGGTCTTCTATAGTATTATAGCTAGAGAACAGAATGTGCCAATCAAGAGATGATAGGTCATTATTTATGAGATCATAGTTTGCTTTTTTGAAATTATATTTTGGGGATCTTCTTTGTGAGGGAATAAATTGTTTGAAAAGGGTTCTTATATTTGTAGGCCATATACTGAGTTTGAGCTGTTGCAGAAGATAAGGTCAAGGCAGTTATTGAGTCTAGTGTTGTTAGTTACTAATTGATCCAGTCCCAGTGTAGTAACAGCATTGTACAAGGTTACATGCATGGGTTCAGATGTACGTTCATTTAGTGTCCAATTTATAAGAGGTAGATTGAAGTCACCAAGGAAAATAAGAGGGTGTGGGCAAGAGGCAGCCCACGTTAACAGTTTGCATGAACCATGTCATAATCCAGGGCTCTGTAGCATAGTAAGAGGCAGATTGTGGCATTTGAGGACAGTTCAGAGACGATGGTCTCTGGGAGAGCAAATTCCTGTGTAATTTGAATCTTTTTTAGATTTAGGGATTTTTTTTGTAGAAGATAGCAACTCCACCTCCTCTACGGATTTTGTGATCTGACCGATAAACATGATATTCGCTGACTGTGCTAATGGAGTCTGGAAAAAGATGCATTTAACCATGTCTCACAGACAAATATAATGTAGAATGTGGTCATGCCTAATAAGATGAGGAATTCATGCATTTTGTCTGCGAGGCTTCTTGTGTTGAGTAGATATGTAGATATGCATTTTAGATATGTAGTAGTGGGTCTGGAGGAAGTAAGGGGCATGCATGCCTAATGTTGGATGTTAGGGTGATGGTTAATGGGATATAAGTTGAAGGTCTTGCTTTTGATACATTCTGTGCAGTAGTCAATGTATTGGTTAGTATTTCCTTGTTCATGGAGTCTTTTGAGCTCTGAGCATAGCTCATGGGATCATACATATTGCTGTAAAGTTAGGTCAGAGTGAGAATTGAGGTTCTTATGGTTGGTGTTGCTTTTGGAAAGTGAATTTATAGTATAAATGTATTTACGTTTGCTTGATTCATTTTTGCAAATGATCCTGCAGAAGAATGGGGCCACGAGCTGTCACTTTTTTTAAACTCTGGGCCGATGCGGGAAATGTCAAGTATTTCATCAGGGGAGATGGTTGATGCTTGATAGTCACTGATGATGTTGCGGACAATTGTGATGTCATCATTGTCATTGATGTCCTCTAGACCAAATAAGGTGGCATTTGGACACTTCTGTTTGCACTCAACAGCTTCTCTGATGAGGATTAGGATATCATTATTTGTTGGATTTGTGGTTTTTTGTGGATTGGGTTGCGATTGTTGGGTAGAGATGTGGTTTGTAGCTATTGGATGTTCGGGTTTTTGTGTTGTGTCTTTTTTTTTCAAGGTTAGTTAATCTTTCTTTTAAAGTGTCCAGGGATGCTACTATGGTGTCAAGGGATGTTATTCATGTTTCTATGGTATCAAGTCTTTCAAACAGGGCAGTATATTTGTCCAGTTTGGCTCTGCATGATGGGCATAAATATTGAAATGCATGGTTGGATGATTCTAGGAATTGAGTCATTTGCTTGGGTAATCCCAAGCAGCCTTGGTGAGCGTAGTTGTCACATAGAGAACATTTGGTGGAATTTTTATTATCCTTTAGAGTTTCATTACATGTAAGGCATGTGCAGGAGTCTTGTGATTCATTGGTGAATTTCTCTTCTTTCTCTTTAGGTTGTGGTTTGGCATTGGATTTTTTTCCTGGCATGGTAGGTTTGTTGAGATAGTTCATTGATTAAATTACTTAATGAAACAAGATATTTGGGTAATCAATATAGCCAATATCATACCAATTAATCAATTACAATAATCTCTCCAGTGAAATAATTTTGCTAAGCAACAATCAGTCTAATTAATTAATTACACTAATCATTAATCACACTGGTCAACTAAATTCACTAAATCACTAATTTTACTAATCAATTAAATTACATGAATCTTTTACACTGATCAGTAATCACACTATTTGCACTAAATACTCTAGTCACACTAATCAATCAAAACAATAAATCAATTAATTCATTGATAAATTCATTATTTTATAGAAATTGATTATCTAATCATTGATATAGGTCATGAGATAGAAAAGTTATAAGTTTTGAGGTAATGAAGTAATCGGTGTTTAAGTATTAAGGTAATGAAGTAGTACTGAGAGTCAGAAAGTAAAGGGTTATTGCTTTGCTAGTTGCTGCTATCCGATCCACTAGGTGGGAAGGATTTATTGCTTCAATGACTTCTGTTATCTGATCCAGTGGGTGAGACACATTGTAAAAGCTGTAGGTTGGAACACACTGAAACAGGCTGTAACAGGATGTCTAAAACCACACTGAATTATTGAGATAGAGTAAAACACACTGAATTACTGAAACATGCTAACTCTGTTCAGGGAATCCTGTTTGGGGAACGACAGCTGCTGACTGTTCACAGCACCCAACGATTCTTAGGACTGGAAAACTCCTTAAAGCCACATGGTTTCTTTTGTTTTAATGGCTACTAAGTAATTGTTTCCTGGTGAGGTAGAGGTTGGTGAGAGATTGTTTGGTAAGAGAATTGTAGGAATTATTTTCTAGCAAGATTGTTGCCTGGTAACAACAAAAAACAAGAAGTTTTTCTTCCTGGGATTTAGACTGGCTGACTGTAAGTCCATTCTGGCTTGGCTTTCTGGCTGCCTCTGGGGGATTGTATTTATCCAGGGCTCAGAAAGCAGAGTGGGGATGGCTGTGCTCCGGCTTGGTTCTCTAATTGCCTTCTGGCTCCTTAATTGCCTCCTGGTATTTGCACTCCACCAGGGCTTGGGGCTCAAGCATTACAGCTGCTGGGGAGATTGCGGGAGATTGTCCAATGGCCCTACCTCTGGAAAATTGCCCTGCCCTGCCACCGGGGAATTGGGCTTCGCAGGGGCTTGGAGATGGAAGGCTATGGCTGCTGGGGAAGGCTGTGGGAACTTGCCAAGGCTGCTTCACCAGGTTTGGCTGTGGGGTTGCCTGTGGGGGAATCTCGGGCTTCCAAGGGATCTTGGTTACTCACAGGAGCTCATGATTTCAGGCGACTTCTGATGAAGGTGCAACTAACTACTTATTATAATTCATATATTATTTTTATTATAATTCATGAACTTCTTATGTCTGATTACAGAAACAGGAAGTTGTGATCCAAACCACAGCTATTGAAATCTGTTTTCCCTACATTTCTATTTTTGTGATGGCTTTAGGAAAATGAGAATATAATTTGATACATCTTCAGATAATTTTTTTATAAAAATTTTGTTGGAGTAGTTGAGCAGAAATGATCTTAGTTCAGAAATCCTTATCACTATGATTTTCACCTAGAAATATTTAGGAAGTTTCATTATTGCATTATCTAAAGCTTTATTTGTTTGTGAAAGATGTTGGGATAAATTCTGATTATATATTGATTTTCCTTAAAACCAATAAAGGTACCAAGTTAGATTCAGAATTTGTCAGATATGGATTTCAAAGACCAGTCATTGTGTAGGGTGCCAAGATGTCTGACTGCCCGGGCAGCATTTATTACTTTTATACCATTTTTACAAGCAGGGAAGAGTAACATAGATACAGCATTTGGATTGGAGAATAGATACCACATGATTGAAACCTCCCAACCAGTCCTTAATAATAGTGGTGATGTTAGAAAAATAAGATCACCTATAAGTCCGGAAAGTATGGGATTTTCCAACCCAAGATAGAGAATGAGATCATGCAAAAAGCAAAGAGGCCCATACAGGTAACACTGCAGTATGCTGCTGGTGCCATCTACAGGATCTCAATGGCTACTACAAATTACTACTACAGTCAGAATCCAATTTACTGTTATTTGCTCCATTTAATGGAAAATGGGTTGAATAAGTCATGGATCCAGATTAATACAATTAAAGTAAACTCATAAATTTAAGTAATTTACATTTAACACATTGTTTAAATAGGGTTGTATTGAGAAAACAGTTTTATAAACAGGATTAGTTTATAGTAACACCATGAATATGTCACTAATTAATAACTGTTCTACCAAGATGTCTGTTGCAGTAGAATTTTTGTATTTGCTTGCAACAAAAATACCCTAAAAAC
Organism: Pseudonaja textilis; assembly: GCF_049901715.1. Lineage (NCBI taxonomy): Eukaryota > Metazoa > Chordata > Lepidosauria > Squamata > Elapidae > Pseudonaja > Pseudonaja textilis. Next base: position 97,383,779 of record NC_141990.1, read on the forward strand.
TCATACTTAAATGTGGCAGTAGATTTGATAAACATGTTCTCAGACTAATTACGCTCTGACTTACTTTGAATAAATGTTTTCACTGCATCCTGTTCAGAAAAAAATACATGTGATTTGTTCCTCCTGCTAAACTTTGTTTCTTTTATTGAAAACTGCATTTCATTTATTCAAAGGCAAAATATTTAATAGTTAAATAATGGAAATATCTCAATGATTACTCCATTTCTTCTATGCAACACATTGAAGTTTGATCCAAATTCATTTCCAGTTGTATTTACTACATTTTGCATACAGATCTTGAGATGAACAGATTAAAATAAATTGGCTGTTCTCTGTCTGGGAACAGATTTTCAGTCTGACAAATTCATCTAACAATTTAAACAAACAAAAGAAATTCCATAGAAAAGCTCACTGAATTTCTTAAGAGCAAAGCAGTGGTGGACATCCTTTTTAAATGTACCAGATGGGAGAGGTTCAACCAGACTAGAACACTGGGCCATATATAACAAAATGAAATTCAATGTAGAGAAAAGTAAAGTCCTACACTTAGGCAAGAAAAACCAAAAGTACACATATAGATTGGGTGAAACCAGGCTCAATAGCAGTAACTGTGAGAGGGATCTTGGAGTCTTAGTGGACAACCAGCTAAATATGAGCCAGCAGTGTGCAGCAGCAGCCCAAAAAGCTAATGCAATCCTAAATTGTATTAACAGAGGGATACAATCAAGATCAAGGGAAGTACTAATACCACTCTATAAAGCCTTAGTAAGACCACACCTAGAGTACTGCATCCAGTTTTGTTCACTCCATTACAAAAAAAATGTTGAGACTCCAGAAAAAGTACAGAGAAGAGCAACCAGGATGATTAGGGGACTGGAGACTAAAACATATGAAGAATGGTTATAGGAACTGGGCTTGGCTAGTCTAGTAAACAGAAGGACCAGGGGAGACATGATAGCAGTCTTTCAATATTTGAGGGGCTGCCACAGGGAGGAAGGGGTCAAGCTATTTTCTAAAGCGCCTGTAGGCCAGACAAGGAATAATGGATGGAAACTGAACAAGGAGAGATTTAACCTGGAAATAAGGAGAAACTTTCTGACAGTGAGAACAATCAACCAATGGAACAGCTTTCCCTCAGAAGTTGTGGGAGCGCCATCACTTGAGACTTTCAAGAAGAAATTGGACTGCCATTTGTCAGAAATGGTGTAGGGTCACCTGCTTGGGCAAGAGGTTGGATTAGATGACCTACAAGGTCCTTTTCAACTCTGATTATCTGTTTGATCTGTTTGATCTTTTAGATGTCCTACATCCTGTTTGTCTGGCCCTTTGGGGAAGAATCATATGATTATGAGATGTTATGATTCAGCACCTTCTGCTGTTGGAATCTCTCTGCTTCCCCATCAGTAGGAAGTTAATTCTTTGTGTGTGTTTAGAGAGTTGTGATGCCTTCCAATACTTATCCAATTTTTTTCAGCCCGCATCTGGAAGCCTTCTTACATTTAGCAAGATTTACTTCTATGTAAAATCAATCAGTACCTTATGATACACATACGTTGCATCACTAATAATTTCAGTCCAGTGGCTGCTGTGATTCCTGTAGCAATATATTATTACCTTCATGCAATCACCTACGTTGACAACATAAGCAAAGAAGCCAAACCCAAGAATGGAAATAATATCAATGAACTAATCTTTGCAGGCGATCAGGCATTGGTAGCAAGTACAGTAAAAAAAACCTGCAACAACATCTTATGGCCCTGAACAAAAAATGCAATACAAATAATATGAGAATCAGCAAAGAGCAAACAGAAGTAATGGCACTCAGAAGAATGCTTGTAACCTCTATTACTATGCGATAGATAGATAGATAGATAGATAGATAGATAGATAGATAGATAGATAGATAGATAGATAGATAGATGGGTTAGATAGATATAATATAGTAATAGAGGGTACAAGCATAACCCAAGTATCAAAGTTCAAATATCTAAGAAAAACATTCACCAAAGATGGTAAAATGAATGAAGAGATTTACATATGATGCGGTAAGGCAAACCAAGTATTGGGACAGCTGGCTTCAATGTAAGGCAGTACCGATCAGTACAAAAAAGCATCTTATACAAAGCATATTCATTCCTTCCCTATGTTATCAGTGCCAAACTTGGAAACTTACAATAAAACATAAACAAAAGTTATTTACCACAGAAATGAAATGTTTGAGGAAAGCTACTGGAATGACCAGAAGAGTTAAAATAAAAATTGAGATCATAAGAGAAACAGTTGGCATAGAATCAATCTTAAACTACACACAAAAACATCAAATAAAATGGTTTGGTCATCTGGAGAGGATATCTTGGAATTCCATACCGGGCAGCACATATACAAAAAGAATATGAGGCAGACCTAGAAGATGATGGAGAGAAAACAAATAAAAAACACACTATAACAGCCTCAATTAACAAAGGTTGAGGCCATCAGAAGAGCAAGGCCAGAACTTTATATCTCCCATGAAACCTGAAGCAGTAAAAGAGGAAGAAAAGAAAAGAAAAGAAAAGAGAAGAAAAGAAAAGAGAAGAAGAAGAAGAAGAAGAAGAAGAAGAAGAAGAAGAAGAAGAAGAAGAAGAAGAAGAAGAAGAAGAAGAAGAAGAAGAAGAAGAAGAAGAAGAAGAAGAAGAAGAAGAAGAAGAAGAAGAAGAAGAAGAAGAAGAAGAAGAAGAAGAAGAAGAAGTTGTCTGCTGCCATCTTTAATGTGCTGGGTGATTCCCATCCCCCACTTTTATTATTGTTGTTTGTTTTGAAGTTATTATAGTTTCATTTTCTCTGTGTTTGAAAACAAGTTTAACGATTTCTTGGTAACTGATTTTAAATATCCCAGCTTTATTTATTTACCTAAAATGCAATGCACTTACAAATGAATTGCCCTTACCATTTTTCTATTCACCATAGTTCCAATTATAACTATATCTAATGTATGCTTTGAACACAAAACAAATCATCTTTTTTTGTTATCTGTATAAGCATGGATGGTGCCTTCTGCCATAATTCTCTAATAACAGCTGGATTGCACTGTATATGTGACTAAATGAGAAAATCTATATTTATTTTAAGAGACGGAGTAGTGATGTACTTGGCTGAGATCTGGAGATGAGAGAGCACCATCATTTACCATCAAAGGATGATATATGAACAGAAATTGGAGGCTTTAGTTCTTAAATACAAATCGAGTATTAACTAGATGAGCTCCAAACTCCACAGCATGGAATTCCATTACTAACCAAGCATGATCACCCTCTTTCCCTTCTTTTTGGTGTGGGCTATATCAAAACCCAATTGAATGAGTGCCGGCTCAGCAGCTTTCAGAGGTTTGTGCTTTCTTTAAATGAATGGTGAGCTGACTTTATTCATTTGTTGTACATAGGCCAAGAATTCAGCCTGTATTTCTTGGTAAGCAGAGGAGAATACAAAGTACAAAAGCAAAGTGGAATGAAATCCTGAATAACAGGGCATAGAGTTGTTTATGAAATAAAAGTGAATGTTGCTTTTTCTGACAAGCAATGTGAAAAATATTTGTTGAAATGATTGCTTTGAAGATATTTCTGAACACAAGGGAACCAATGTTCTTTTTTTTAGGCCTTTTCAGGGAGATGACACATGCAAGAAGGGTGCTGCTCTGTGGAAATAATTGCTGGAAGTACATTAAGGGATTATTTTATTTTATTTTTTTGTCAAACATGTACAGGATAACAAGTATAATTATGAACATAAACATGAACAAAGAAAGTAAATACAGATAAATGGGGACAGTAAGACAGGGACAGTAAGCATGCTCATGCCCCCTTTAAGGACCTCTTAAGAATGGGGTGAGGTCCATGGTAGACAGTTTGAGGTTGAAGCTGTGAGGGTTTGAGGCTGTAACAATGGAGTCAGGTAGGACATTCCAGGTGTTGACCACTCTGTTGCTGAAGTCATATTTTCTGCGATCAAGTTTGCAGGCGTTTACCTTGAGTTTGCATCGATTGTTTGCCCGTGCATTATTGTGATTGAGGCTGAAGAAATCATTGACAGGCAAGACATTGTAGCAGACAATTTTGTATACTATGTTTAGATTGGACAGCAGGCAACACAGTTGCAGATTGTCCAAGCCCAAAATTTCAAGACTGGAGGCATAGGGAATTCTATTGTGAGTAGCGGAGTGGAGTACTTTTCTTGAGAAATACCTCTGAATCTGCTCAATCATGTTAATGTCCGATATACAGTGTGGGTTCCAGGCAGGCAAGCTGTATTCAAGAATTGGTCTGGCAAAGGTTTTGTTTGCCCTAGTTAGCAATTCAATGTTACTGGAGAAGAAGTTTCACAACATAAGGCTAACAACTCTTAATGCCTTTTTGGCAATACTGTTACAGTGAGCTCTGGGGCTTAAATCATTTGAGATGAGTATTCCTAGGTCCTTGACAGAGTGAGGGTCTATGAGATTGTTTCTGCCCAACTTGTATTTGGTGTTCTGATTTGTATTGCCAATGTGTAGGACAGAGCATTTGTTAGTTGAAATTTGGAGTTGCCAATTATATGACCATTCTGACACATAGTCAAGGTCACTCTGTAAGGAAGCAGCATTGTCAGTAGTGTTAAATACTTTTACATCATCAGTGAAGAAGATGCAGCTTTTAATATGATCGTATAGGTCATTGATGTAAACCAGAAAGAATGTGGGTCCTAAAACACTGCCTTGGGGGACACCGCTGTTAACTATTGGATTAAAATGTTGGGTTTCTTTTACAGTTTGTTACCTACAGTTTGTTATGACCAGACATACGCTTGGTATTTCTCCAGAGTCAAAGGTGAGTACTACCAGAAGCCCAAATCAGGTAATCTATTTTCATGAAACTTTCAGCTGCACAGACATCATTTCCATTCGTTCCTGCAATTCCAATCCACACTTAAGAACAATTTTCCTGGCAAATTCCCTGCTGAAGATGGATTGCATACATCAGCCACTGGTTTTGCAGACTCCCCCAATAAGTAAATGCAATCTCCTAAAGTCTCATGAGTTCTTCTCAAGGTACTTATGGGAGCACCCAGGTCTTTCATCAGTCAAGCAAACCCTCAATAAATATGGCTTACCAGTGGCCTGCCATAATGATCCTTTGGTAGTCCATAAAATACTTGTAACTGCTTAAACTCATTGTGCATATCTTCCCTCATCCTTGGAAATCTCTCCCTTCCCTCCCATGCTATACTATAATCTGGTTCTCAGAGGTGAGGAAAGGAAGCTTTTAATATCCTAACTCTTTTAGATGACTGATACAGGCCTAGCATGGCCCTGATCTTTTCCTGATGACAGAAGACACCAGATCTTGTAACCATACTTGGTGGGGTTGAAACCATACTGTGGGACAATGGAGTGCGGTCAATGACCAGGGGTGGGCTTCAAAAAATTTAGCAACCGGTTCTGTGCCTGGTTGCTGAGGTGGATCACCATGGTGGGCGTGGCCTAGTTGTCTTCCTGTCCCACAGTGGGGTGGGCCATTTTTGCCCTCCCCAAGCTCCAGAAGTTTTCCTTGAGTCTCTGGGAGGGTGAAAATGGCCTCCCCAGACTCCAGAGGCTCTCTGGAAGCTGGAAACAGGCCCATTTCTGGCCTTCCCAAACTTCTGGGAGGCCCATTTTTTGCCCTTCCTGAGCCTCCGCATGTGCCCTGCACTTTCCTGCATCCAAAATGGGCCGTGGGGACTCCTGGAAGGGGTCATGCAGGGTGGGCAGGGCCAGCCAGGAATGGGATTTGGGGGTTCTCCAAACGGTGCAGAATCGTAGCTTTTGGAACTCCTGAACCTCTGTGAACCCCCAGGAGCCCACCCCTGTCGATGTTAGAAATGAAAATATGTCAGTGAATAAATTGAGAGCACAACAACTTTTACAGTAACAGAAGTATAACAGCACCCTACCAACTTCTGTTCTTAGTTCTATCTCCATTGGCTTTCTCTATTTAAAGAACACAGTGCTCCCTTTCAGTGTCATTTTATATTACTTCACTTCATAGCTATATTTCTTGGCATGACAGGAATAGCAATCTCATGTTAAGGAGAGTATCAATGAGTCGATAAGCCTGTGATGGAAAGTTATATGTGACTAAGTAAAACTCTTGGAGTTTGGAAACTCCACCCAAGCAGACATTCTGGTTGGTAGTGGCTTTTTTTTTTTCCCCAGTCTGCCAGTCAGAGACATTGAGTGGGAATGGAAGTATTGCTGGTGAGACTACCAATTGCATCCCCTGCTATTTTATCTAAAATAACTTTAAAAGGCAACATCATATCCTAGCTCCATTCCAGAAATACAATCAGGAAAGCTGTGGAGATTGCCCAGTTCTATACTGATGTGATTTACTTCTGACTTGTCCACTTTATAGATGATCTTTTACTTGGCTTATTTGATTACTGTTTTTTTTTTTTTTTTGAGATTGAAAGAGGCTGTGTGAGTCCACTGGTTGTTCCTTGTACATAGTGGCCTTTCAGATTTTTAATGGTATGTGGAGATGATCTTGGGAGACAAAAGGAAGAGCTACCGACTAGGCAATAGTCAGATAAGAGCTTAGATCACAGAAGATATGAGCTCACGGCAAGCAACTCAAAAAGGACTCCAATTTCTTGGATTGCAAAGGCAAATATGTATCCTTTTTGGCTTGCAAGATTCTGTTAAATAAAAATGGAACCTAGTACTTCTAGGTATGCTTCTTGTCTGGACTAGCTTGCAAGGCTGACATACTTGCATTCCTATTTCTGAATTAAATTTCATATGTTATCATGTGGAGATGGTAGTTTCTTGTAATGAGAACTAAGATATGCTTTCTGGAATTCAACTTTGCATGCAATCCCTTTCCCCATATATATATTTATTGAGCACACAAGGCAATAGATGTAGAAATTGGATTTTTCTTCCTTCCTTATCTAAAAGAATTACTTTTCTTTTTCTAAATAGAATGTATCCTATTGGCAAGAGAGATATTTTCATCACTTTTTTCCTCTTATGGTTGAGCATTCTTTCCTTCTGGCTGTGGCCTGTACAATTCAGACAATTATTTCCATGTGTGTGTGCTTGTATAGCACACTAGAGGCTCTTAGTTGTAGGTCAACTTAAGCAATTTAAGTTTTCTATCACCATGTTTTTTCTCTAAATAAACTAAAGAGTAAAAATAAAGAGTATTTTTTTTACAAAAAATATATTATTTAGTGTTTTTCTCTTTTCATGCATTCTTTCTGCTGTATAAAGCTACTTGCTATCAGATAGAGAAGAAGTTCTATTCCATTTTCAGAGCTTTTCACTATCTACATGAATTGATTATGCAAACAGTTGTCATTTTCATGATTTGTGTAATAAAATATAATGAAATATACAACTGATGCAATGCAAATTAGTTCACTTATACAACATGAATTGCACAATGATATAAGCTACGGAAGAAATGTGTTCTATTGCACTTGAAGTCCATTGTATTGAGCTCCACTAAACTGAGTTTTTATTTTATTACTTCCCCTTCTCCCACTAGTATTATTTTGGTGCCTTCATGTCTGTGTTGATTTCAGGCAATTCCTGGACAAGTCCCTGAAGCTTCTTGGCAAGATTTTGGAAGTGGTTTTCCCTTGCCTCCTTCTTCTTAAGGTTGAGAGACAGAACCTGACCCAAGATGACCTAGCTGACTTTGAAGTTTGGCTGGACTGGAACTCTTGTCTTCCTATTTTTAGCCTGGTGTTCTTAACCATTACACCACACTGTAATAAATAAACATTAGTTGAAGATTAATTGAAGATCACCTGAATGTACCCAAAGAAATTTCTAAAAACACAGTGAGGATCTAACTGACAACGGAGACTAGCTGAAATGTGTGTTCTCTTTCATGCTTGAAATGTGTTGTCATTCTTACTGCTACCTAGGTTTTACTATTAGGGACCTAACAATTTTGTCATCATTTGTCTCCTCTTGTTAATTAGTGCAGCTCCAATTTCAACTCCTTTGAACAAGACTATACTGCTCTAGGATGTATGACACAAAGAGTACCTATTTAATAGCTACAAATCAGCACTCTAATGCTTATGATATAGAGACAGATGCTGCAAGTTCTGCAGCAATTTCATTTTCCGATTGGCACCTTTTGTCAATTGGTGCCACTTGTATTGATTAGTACATGTGTGTCTTTCCAAACCATTCTACTATGCTGCCCTAGAAATTACTTTTTATAGCCATCATTAACCCATCTGAGATTGGACTGGGTGTGCCACCTTTTATGATCAGAGTCTGTGTATCCACATAACAGGCAAAAATGGATGGATGCAATTTTATTCCTCATTGCAAAGCTTCAGCAAGAAAAGATAAAGAACATAGCAGGTCTGCTATGGTAAAATCCAGAAAGGTGTTTGATGGGGAATAAACCACACTTGGAGGGATGGGGGATCAAACAGAATTTTCTAAAATGAGAAAGTCTGATAACCATTTTTTCAGACTGGTAAATTCAATTAAAAGACACACACTTTCATGAGTTACAGTTCCCATCATCAGATGTATGTAGCTCACAAAAGCTTATTCCTTTTGTAATAAAATTTGTTAGTTTGAAAGATACTTCCAGATTCCTTTCAATTTTTGCTGTCATAGGCTCCCACAGTTCTTCTTCTGCATTGTGTACAACAAAATAGTCTTTTAAAGCTGCTTCAAAATAGCTATATAAACACTTACAAAGATTAATAACAACAAAAATATAGTAGCATCCATCAAGGTTATTGGGCATAGGCAAAAGAATGCTGAGGACAATGTTCCATCCCATGAAGGGCGTTTATTTCATTCTGCTACTTTTGCTAGTACTTCAACCTCTCTCCCTGCTTCCACCTCTGAAGTTGCTTAATTTAGGTATCTGTTAGTGAAGTTACATATTAATGAGGACTAAGTATCTGGTGGGTACAGTACCCAATGCCTGCTACTATAGAAGAGGGAAATAATGATCTAATTAGGGTTACAGCAGAAAGTTTGTTATGTCACAACTTGCCAGAATAAGAACTAAATTATCTAAGCAGTTTCCCTTTTAGGTGTTAATTATAAATTGCAGGTCAACCAGGGGATATAGAATCATATGGCTTGATCAGAATTTAAGCCCAAAGCTGACTTTTTCCATGATTTTGTTGCAGGTGTTAAAAAAAAATAGGGAGGAAAGTTGAAATTGTGAAACAACTCAAATCTACACCAGTAGGTTTTTTTTTTTTAGATCAGAGTCATGTTCAATCCAGTTGCAGAAAAATAAACTTGCATTGGAACATAACCTTGAATCTTGCCTCCTTCATTTAATTTTATGTCCCCATGGGATTTCTTATGACTAAAGCTGACCCATAAAATGATGTACCTTGTCAATGAATAACAGGATTTTACTTGCAAGTCATAAATGAGCCAATCTCCTATTTACTGATCTTTGCAAGAAAGAAATGAGCCACCAGAAACAGTAGTAAAGGGCATCGTTTTTTATTAACTTCTATCACATATTGGAAAAGTTGTCTTGACATGATGGGGCAATCAAGAACCAGATACAGAGGTCCTGGACCTAATAACGCTAAGATGGCATTGAGATGTGCTACTTAGGTAGTTACTTATCTTGGCTGTTGTGATGAAGACTTCACCTGGAATTTCAGTCTCTCAGCATATACAAGAATGCTATTATTCACATGTGAGGAATTTGAGAGAAGGAAAGTAGAAAGATCTGTTGTTGTTGTTGTTGTTGCTATTGTTGTTCAGTTACTAAGTTATGCACAGCTAAATTCATGAACCCATGGACTATAGCATGCCAGGCTCATCTGTCATTCTACTGCCATCCTGAGTCTGATCAAACTCATGTCCACTGTGTTGATGGTACTATATAACCATCTCATCCTCCGTTGTCTCTCTTATTTTGCTTTCAATATCAATACCCAATATCAGGGTCTTTCCTCTCTTCTCATTTAGTAGCTAAAGTATTTGAGCTCCAGCTTCAGTATCTGTCTTTCCAAAGAACAGTCAGGGTTGATTTCCTTTAGGATTCACTGAGTTGGGCTCTTTGCAGTCCAAGGGACTCTCGAAGGTCTTTTCCAACAAAAAGATTTAGTTTCGCAGAAAAGCATCAAACAGTGGCCGATCTACTCAGAAGCAGCCTGATGTTGGAAATCTGAATTCATCATTGGTATCTGTGCCCATCTAGAGACTGAGAATTGCTTACATTTAAGGTTCTGCTTGCATGACATCTGGCATGGAAATAATTCTTAATGTCTTAACTTTGTATATTAGGTACTAGCTCGATACCTGTGCTTCACTACGAAACTATGTGGTCGGGCTTAGTTTTTTGGGAGGAAAATAAGGAACATAAAATTCTGCCTCTGCCTACCAACATCCATTGATATTCATCTGGCTAACATCTTATCAGTGTGTGAGAGAGTTGAGGGCTGTTTAGAAACTGAAACAGTATTTGCTGTGTGAGCAAGAAGGAGGCAGCAAGGAGCCTGGGCATGGCTTAGCTCAACTATTCTGGACTAAAGCTGATTGTTGCTGTGAAACTAAAACTGAAACTCCTCTCCTCTGCTTGTGTTTTGCATTTGGAACAGATTTCTTTTCAGGTGGGGAGGGGGAATAGAACTCCTTAGCATCAGAGTATGTTGATAATAATATAGGAAATACTAATGCTCTGATGGTCATTTAAAAATATCCTGTCTTAGTGAGCATCTAGAAGCCAAGAGGAACATATGTGCAAAATTTCAAGTTTGCAGGCTTTATGGTTCTGGAGATTTTGTGATGATACGTGAAAGAGTTTCTTGGAAACAGCATCTCTTGTTTGACTTAGGTAACAAACACCGGGCGATGAATTTTGGGCTGGACTACAAATTTCCATAGGTAGCTTGGCAAGGTATTTCTCCTCAATTCTCTTTGGATAAGGTTCTTTAATCTCTCAGTCCTATAAACACTTATTTATTTATACTAATCATTGGATTTATATCTTGCTTCTTCTTCTTCTTCTTTTGCAAAAATTCAAAGTGACCTTCCCCCACAACAGTCTCCCACCAGCAATTTCAAACGCAGACAGTTATAGTTATTAATGCAGCTATGAATCCTGGAAAAATCTTTCAGAATGGAGAATTTCTGAGAATATAGAAAGCAAAGCTGAGCAGTTAGGAACATGGATACTTGTCAACCAATAGAAGAAAGTTATGCCAGAAAGGCATTGAGACTTGAAAGTCTCAAAGGAACCATTTTTTTTGTAACCCAGCAATACTTAGCATAGGCCCAAATCTTGCTAATTTTTAGTTGTACTTATACTGATAAATAAGAAATAAGAAAGAAATATGGCAAGCATTTTAAAATAAATATAAGCAAACAGAAAATGAGACAGTAAGTCCACTAGCTTGATTAGGAGCATTTATGAATTTTTTGTTTTCTGCAATGTTAGATGGTGTTATTTATCTTTTTTTTTTCTGGAAAGGAAGTTCAGATGGAAACTAATGTCAGTAATATGGTTCAATCCGAGGTATATTCCTGAAATTTTAGTTTGAAGCCTCTTCGTCATTTATCCGTAGTGTTATTTGTGCCATCATATTTGCTTCACTCAAAAGTTTTATTCATGTTGGGTTTTACTGCTTCTGAAACCCAGAGTGATTTTGCGTGTTTCATTAAAAGTCTCCTTTATTAAATAAAAAAAAAAAACATGTAGAGCATTTGACTGAATTAATCTCTCAGATGATCCTTCTCATATTATCCCATTATTCTGATAAAAGTCTGAACATCAGGAAGAGTAAACAGCCCTATCGGAGTTTTCTCATTTCTCTCTCCAAATGAAACCTAAGCATAAGAGAAAATTAGATCCAGATGGTAAGGTAATATTTATTTTAAACGTTTCCAAGAAAAAAATATGAAATAATTAATCCAGCTAAAAGAGATATTCATGAAATGAAAGTTTTCCTGATCAGATAACCAATGATTTCCCAATGTTCAGCATTAAGAAAGTTTAAGTTAAAAGCTATCAAGGATCCCTTAAATTTTCTTTTTGTGTCAGCAAATGTTACAAACCACAGATTGTATTATAGTGTGATGACCCAGAGTGTAAGAAAAATGTAACAAAATCCAAAATGTAAATAAATGTCCTTTAATGCCTCCACCTTGGCCCCACTGTTCAATAATTCTCAGTTGGAGATAAAATGTACTCAAAAATAGTCTTCAAAAGAAAGCAATACAGTCCAAATTTAATGAACAGATAGAGATGAAAATAAAAATCAAACAAACTACAATGATGAAATTTCCACAATGGAACAGGAGAAGTATTTACCAAATTCAAGGAGATAAAAAGGCACAGTCTGTTGGAAGGACACCAACCAAGATAACTTCAGACCCAAATAAAACAACTTTGTTTCCAACGTTTGCAGTAGTCAGGTCCAAACTTTTATGCAGTTCTCACACCTGCAGCCCATGAAAAGGATCAAGGCCCTCTCCTCCCAAGTAGACCACGTCTCTCCCTTATCCTCTCCTCCCTGCGTGCCTTAAGATGGAGAGGGGATGGGCCTGGGTTCTCTTCTGACTGCCCAGCCGGCCTCTGCCCTTCTCCAGCCTCCTCCACAACCTCCGGAGCCACACTTCCACTCCCTGTCGGCTGTTCTTCCTCTCCCTCAGAATCTCGACCAGGGGCATGTCATATAGTGCTTAGACTGGAACAATCACTATGCGATATAACAATGGCTGGCTTTTCTATCATTCCACCTTCTCTTAAACAATACATAAGAGACACATGGGGTAAAGTGATTGGGTTAGTTGAAACTTCTTAAGCTTAATCTATAGCACTGCATTGCTCTCAGTCATATCCCAAAGAAAAGACATTTCTGCCACCCCTTGTAGATTTTTTTCAAACCACATAGACCATATTTTCTTTGCAATGAGACCAGTATGATTTAGATTTTCCAACATCTTTCTAGTGGTGTCACCAATACTTTAAAAAAAGTCAGACTCGAAATAATTTCATTTTAAAAAATTGTGCTTTGATTGCCTTCTTGACATATTTTTACATTCTGCATTTAAGTGTATTACATGCTAACAATATTTACTATTAAATATAACACATCTTAATATTTATTTAAGTTTATATTTAATATTATCTATACACTGCTTATAGCTATTTGCTTATTGTTAAAGGGACTTGATTTCCCTAAATTGAGCTCTAATTTAGTTCCAATCTGAATTAGTCTTCAAATCATCTCCAACAAAACTGAGAAAGGGGATCCAGAGCAAATCTTATGCTTATTTTGTAAAGTAGGTCAGTATGCATATAATGAATTTGGAGCAGTATGAAATTTGTATTCAAGACCAAGTAAAGTTGGACATAATGATAACGTTGGACATAATGATAACGGTAGCTGCTATTTCTTATAATAGTAGTAGAATCTCCATTATTTATTAACTACCCAGGCTAGGTGCATTTCAAATAGTAAGGATTGCAGATAATCAGCCCCCAACAGGCATGTACATCAACATACTCACAACATCAAAAACAGCATTATGAGATAATAATGGCAAAAATCAGCTTCATAGTTCAGCAGCAGGAGATGGTCTTAAATTGTAATAGAAGCAAAAAATGATATATGCTAGCAATGAATAGTGTATCTTTAATTGTATTTATCAATTATTAAATAAATTAAGAAATCACTATAGGCCCATTGCTCCTATATAATTCAGGAGACTTTAATTTAATCAGCACAGCCTAATCTTGGACTGCATAAATTCTTGCTATCCAGACATCTGTCCTGTTTGTATCAGTATTATGTATTGAATATTGTGTTATTGTGTATGTTCTAGGATAAGACCAGATCGTTATGTAAAACTATTCTCCTTCATTCTTTGGGCCAGTATACCCAAATAAAATGCATTGTCCTTATTGCCAAACCCTGTTCTTTCTCAGAAATAAAGCATGGTAGTTATAGTTCTAATGTAGGACCAGTTAGGGAAAGCAACCAGTGGATTTTTCTGGCTTAATTTCATTCCCCATTACATGCTGTTTGCCAGCTAGAGAAACAACTCCACAGTTTATCTCTTGAACATGATTAAGGGAGGAAGCAAGTTTTAGCAGATGGATATCTTGTTGCTTTGGCCAATTGCCTAGTGCCAGTTGCCTAGTAAAGCGGGATAGGATCTAATCAATATATTATTGATCAATAAAGTATGCATTTGTATATACAATTTGACATTTACAGCTGCTAGGCACAGAGATGGAGCAGCAAAGCAGGAGATGAAACCAACTCTTTTATTCTGCTCTATGCAGATTCTAGCACCATCATTAAGTCATCTGCACTTGTGAATGATCCAGGGACTGCATACTGCTCAGAGACCCAGAAGGCAGAGGGAGAGACTGGCTTGAAAAAAATGGCACTCTTCAATTGCCAAAGGCAGAACAGCCAATGGAAACAATGCCCAGGGACTGTTTTGCATCAGCCTAAAATGGCCAATAGGAACTGGCTCCTGTCCACATTATCAGTCACATTGTCATCGATGCATCCCAGATTGTGTCGATGGGAAAAATTATGCTGGAAAAAAGAGCGAGGAGAAACACCACTTTAAAACTGGGACAACTAAAAGTGACCTGTGGATCTGGTATGAGACCAACACAACATCATGAGAATTCTATAAAAATGATCCTGTGGTTTCTACAGAGGAATTATTGAGTCTGTCATTTGCACCTCTATAATTGTCTGATTTGGTTCTGCAACGCAACAAGACAGATACTTCAGAGAGTAATTAGGACTTCAGAAAAAACAATTACTACCCACCTGCCTTCAATCTGTATACTGCACGAGGCAAAGAGAGCTATGAAAATATTTACAGACCCCTAACATCCCGGACATACACTGTTTCAACTCCTACCCTCAAAACGATGCTTATAGAGCACTGCACACCAGAACAACTAGACACAAAGACAGTTTTTCCCCAAATGCCAAAATGTACAAAGTCTACACTACTATTACTATTAATCTCCTCATCACTCCTTATCACCTATCCCCTCCCATTTGTGACTGTATGACTGTAACTTTGTCGCTTTATATTGACTCTTTCCTAGTATGATTTGATTGCTTATTGTACCCTATGACTGTTAAGTGTTGTATCTTATGATTCTTGACTCTTGACGAATGTATCTTTTCTTTTATATACACCGAGAGCATATGCACCAAGACAAATTCCTTTTGTGTCGAATCACATTTGGCCAATAAAGAATTCAGTTCAGTTCAGTTCAGTTTGTGATGCAGTTACTGAGAATGTGAAGACAGGCTCTAAGATTATATCTGAGTGATAATCACAGCTGACTTCTTTTTTTTTAAATGTAGGTAGTTAATAGCTCTTTTTCCAGCTCCAGTACAGAATGGAAAGACTTAAGTCTAAATCATCCACATAACGCTCATATAAATGAGGATTTAAACTGGACTATTATAGTGTTGAATACTTCCCTAAATCCTACAGCCCTGGGATGACCAGATAATGTCCCATCAACATACTAAAATGGGTCTGACTCTGCTGAGATTTCAAATCACCTAAAGTTGGTTAATTTACTCTCCAGTTATGTACACCATATCAGAAATATGAGGCATGGGAGATGAAAGGGTTTTTTTGATTTGTTTGTTTGTTTCAAAGATGAATATACTGCCAGTCATGTTGTGTGCCTTCAAGTGATCTGCAAATTTAAAATGCCTTTCTAAGCTGTTAATGTTTCTGAGGTCCTGAATAAAAGGTAGGATATTTATACATCTAATAAATAAACAAATGTTACAATCAAAAACAGGAAAAGAAGGTTAACTCCATCATACCATATTCAGTCTTTAAATCAATGACTAGAGCACTGCCATGCTGGATGTCATATGCCTGGATGAATGGTAATAACTGGATTTGTATAACATGGAGAGAGAGAGAGAGAGAGAGAGAGAATATATGATTTATTTTTTCCACTTTCTCCCAAATGAGAAAGGAATATCTTTGTTTCTCTGACCCATTTTTCTCATAAAATCTCTGTTGCAAACCAAGGATGAGATCCAGCTATTGAGTCACAAATGGTGATATTTCATTTTTGAAGATCCAGACTACCTTTTGAGATTATATTCAAAATATTTTTTTTACTGCTCTACTATCAAACCTACCAGAAATAATCAATCTTTCTGTCCTATAGGCATAGAGGCAGGATATAACAATAGCACAATTTATATATCGTTTCATAGTACTTTATAGCCCTCTCTAAGCAATTTAGAGAGTGTATCTCTAAATTAGTCAGTGTATGCCCTCAACAATCTGGGTCTTATTTTATTGACCTCGGAAAGATGGAAGGCTGAGTCAACCTTGAGCCAGTCAGGATTGAACTTCTGGCAGTGGGCAGAGTTAGCCTGCAATACTGCATTCTAATGATTGCGCTACCATGGTAGGATATACATTTATTTTAAAAAATAAATACATAACCTATTTTCAATTCCTATTAAGGACGGTTTTTTATTACAACTGGGTGCAACTCGGCAAAACATGTTTAGATATTTTTGTGGGAATGCAGGAGAATTGTGCAGTTCCAAAGAAACAATTATGCAGTTCAATCTTCACATTACACCAGAGCATTAGCCCAAAGTTTCCATTGCTTGCTAAGCAAGGCAGTTGTTGAGTGAGTATTTCTCCATTCTACAATTTTCCTGCCTCAGTTGTTAATTGCAGTTGCAAAGTTAATAACACAGTTGTTAAGTGCTTCTTTCATTATAAGAAGGTCATAAAAGGAGATCACATGACCCTGGGACATTGCAACCATCATAAATACATGCCAGTTGCTAAGCATCTGAATTTTGATCATGTAACCAAGGGGATGCTGTAACGGTCATAAGTGTGAAAAATGGTCATATTTTTCAGCCATTTTAACTTCAATTGATTGTAAATCGAGGATTACCTGAAGTTAAGTTAATGTAACAAATGGCTGTGAACAATGTGGAAGTAAAATTTAGAGAGATATAGGAAAATTGCAGCTGTCTTACATGTCTAGGAAAATACTGAGGCATTGCCTTTCACATCCACCTGACTGTTACACTCCCTACTGTACCTTCATTCACCACAGCTAGAATGATAATTTCTTTTATATTCTAATGAAGACCTTTAATTTATGACAATGGAAAAGTGTTTTTTTTCTTGTCCTTTTGACAACAAATAAAAGAGTTGGGGGAGATTTCTTGTTGTAATACATTTTCAGCATGTGGATGAATGCTTGACAATCAAATGAAAGAATAGCCTCCCTGTGTTTTTCTTTTGTAGAAATTTATGTTAGTTTACAATGACCCTGATTTTTCTGCACTTGGAAAATACTTGAAGATTAGAACATTATGAACTCTCTCTATAAAAATAGTAATCTTTTCAAACACCACTCCTCCATCCCTGAAATAATTTTCAGTTCTCCGGGGTGGGGTTGTTCAGCTTCAGCTGGTGCACAGGTTATAACTCTATCTGTATACTGTATATAGTATGAATTCAGAAGGGATTGATCTATGAGATCAAGGAAGCAATCCAAAAGTTGGTTCCATTCTATCTCCCAGATTCTCTTATAAACCCTCTCCCAATCCCAGTGCTGTAGGAGATATGGAGCTGTGGCCATTGCCACAGGTATAATACACAAAGAAGAACATGTTTTGCCCAGATATGTTCAAAGGGATGCACTGTTTTCGAAAAGTGCTCTTCTCGAATAACAATAGTTTAGGATAGCACTATTTTCAAAGTAGACTGACAGCCTTCTCCCAAAGGATCCTATCCCCTGCTAGAATCTGCTAGTCATACTTCCTTTGATTGTGCCCCTCCAAAACCAGAGTCAGCATTGACAATGCTAGACTTACAGATTAGCCACATGTCAAAACTCAACCTGATTGAAACCTCAGCTGCTCCCTACTGTTAAAGAGAACGGCTGATGGGTATTTATTTTTACTACCATGCTTAATGGGAGGGGCAAATGACCCCAGAGGAATCCACCATTTTTGCTAAGTGACCATCGTTCCTACTATAAGGAAAGTTGGGGCAGGCTGACATAGTAGTAGAAGAGGGGCAAAAGGGCACTTGCTACACAGGTCCAAAGGGACCAGGCTTCAATCCTATGATCTTGATTGCTGTCTTGATTTTTTGGATATTCCCTCCTTGTAGACCCTGTTTAGGGCAGCACCATTCCTGGCTTTGTTATGGAGACAGAATAGCCTTTGACAGCTAGGTAGGATGACTGGTTTTCTGTCATCTCAATTCTGGAGGAAAACATTTGTGACAAGCAGCCAATAGACTGTAGGGAAACAGAATGATTGAAGTTATATTAAAGAAGTGGACATGTAGAGAAAAGTCCATTGATTAAAATAAATAAGAGAAATGTAGGAGGAGCAGGAAGGTGCAAATACCTTTTTAAATCATATAATTTCCTAAAGACTGCTAAAATAATTAAGAAACAATAATACATAATTAAACATTAATTCACACATCATAATTAGATTTCTGGGAAATCAGTTTCATTCATTAACACATTTATGATCTCATTATGCTCCTCCATGAATTAGAAATTAGTTTTTCCTATTTTTCCGATTAAAGATCTGATCATGTTAAGAATTCCAAAAACATGTTCTAAGTGGGATAGGGAGTTTTCCCTATCTGAAAGAAGGCTTAGAAATCTATTCTTTGGTGAGATTCTTTTTTTAATTTTTATTTCAACTTATTGCCATCCTGATTTCACATTTCCAGTTTATCTTATATAGGGCTGGCTGCAGCCAGGCAGCCAATGACGGCAATTTGAGTTTGCCACGCTTGGCTGGGCCAATCGCAGCAGCCCGTTTACTAGCCAATCAGATCAGTCTGTGATGACCAATCACAATCCGCTATTCGCGGGCCAATCAGAGTTGCAGGCTTTCGAGCCTGCTAGTCCAGAACAGGTGTTTGATAGATTTGGGAGAAATGGATTCAGAAACAATTTCAGTGTTTTCATATGGATTTATAATGTTGTCGCCCAGTTTGCTAACTTGGTTTTTCAAATCAGCATTCAAATAGTTTACAGGACTGGCACATACTACAAAATGTGCTTTTGCCTCTCTAATAAATATCATGATCTACATCTAACAGACAGTAATTTAATGATCTTCCATTAAGATGTAGGAAATGAAGCCAAAAAAGTTGTGGTAAGAGACAATAAGCTCTGTCTTAAATAACAAATAAAATTGGATACAATCTGCATGTCTCCACAGAAGTAAGTCTTATAAGTATATGTAGTACTTTGGAATACAGCCTAAAGTACATTATCTTAAGTCATCTGGATATCCAGTAAGCTTTGAGACCACCACAAAGCATTTTAAATAGGACTATTACCATATCTGGGCTGTAAGAGAAAATGTCTTGCCGGCTAGATTTCAGATTTTTGTAGACCAAATGAGTTTATCTTAATTTTAAAGTAGTTGAATAGTCATGTTTTAAACATGAACCAGAATTTCCAATAATGGCCCAAGTGAGGCATAGCATGAGCTGCAACAATATTCCTATTAGGAGTTTATAAATAAGAGAATCAGGTAGGACTTAAAAATCTTGAATTGTCTCCATGAATGCCAGAGTTATTTCTCATGTTGATAAAGAGAACAGCAGTTGTTGTTTTGTTGTTTTTACTTCAATTTATGGGGCCATTATACATGTCACGAAGGGTGGTAAATAGAGAAAAAAGCAGCAATATAAATATTAAAGCAATATGGAATATTAGTGTTATTTGAAGAATGGAACTAAAATGATTGCTATAACTGTTAGAATACAAGGGGGTGGGGGAGCAATGAAAAAGAAGCCATAAATTTTATGAAATGTTGAAAAATAGTAAGGTTGCAGGTGTGGAGAAATGTTAAAACATTGACATGATTTGCTTATGGAGTGACTTACAACTGTTTTAATATATAGATGGCATTGTTTGCTCAAAGATTGAAAGAAGACTGTAAATTAAAAGGTAGCAAGAGTGAGACCATGCCTAAAGCAATGTTACTCATCAAGTATATCTGAGTATATGTAATGATTGGGGTGTAGGTATTTCATCGGAGAGATCCCCTTCAGTCAGCTGTGGTAAGTAGGAATAGTGGCAAGGAAGATGCACAAGAATAACAGAACAACAGAGTTGAAAGGGTACTTGGAGGTCTTCTTGTCCAACCTGCTCAAGCAGGAAACTTTATGGTTGTCTGATCTGTTCTTAAAAACTTCCAGTGATGGAGCACCTAAAGCTTTTCAGCATCCAGCCAGGGTGGTTTTTTTAAAATATCTTTAATGTTGGATATTTGGAGTTTTTCCTTTTAGGTACACATTTTTTCTTGACTTTTGTTGTTGTTGTTGCTGTTGTTGTTACTGTTGGATATATGGCTTTTTGTATTTTATTCTATTGATAAAACATAATAAATATATACATGAAAGGAAATTTCTCCTTATTTCTAGGTTGGTTCTTTCTTTGATTAGTTTCCATCCATTGCTTCTTGTCATGCCTTTAGATACTTTGGAAAATAGGGTGACTCTTTTGTTGTTTGGGGGGCAGCTGCAGCTCCATAGATCTTGGCTACCATGCAGGGGTGGGCTTCAAAATTTTTAGCAAAGGGTTCTCTGCCTGGTTGCTGGGTGGGTGTGGCCATGGTGGCCATGGTCTAGTTGGCCTCCTGTACCACAGCAGTGATGGGGAGGGTGTTTTTTCCCTCCCTGGGCTCAGGAAGCTTTTCTTGACCCTCTGGTAGTCCAAAAACAGCCTCCCCGGGCTCAGGAGGCTCACTGAAAGCCAGAAATGGGTCCATTTCCGGCATTCCTGAATTTCTGGGGGACCCATTTTGTGCCCTCCCTGAGCGTCTCTGCAGGCCCTGCACTTACTTGCATCCAAAAGGGCTGTATGGGGACTCCTGGGAGGGAAGGAGTGGGGTGGGTGGGGCCAGTCAGGAATGGGATTTGGGGGTCCTCCAAACTGCACAGAATCTTAGCTAGGGGCTCTCCTGAATCCCTGTGTGATGACCCATAGTGTCTCAAAAATAACACAAAAACTAAAACATGAATCAAGGTCTTATCTTAATGCCTTCAACTTAGCTTCACTGTTTTATTACTCACAGTTTAAATTCAAAAAGTAGATAATGAAGCAAAAGGAAACCAAAAACAAACTGCATTGACAAGAGTTCCAAGGCAAACCAAGATAATTAATCACACATTCCAGGAAGATAACCAAGGAGAGTCCATGGGAAGAACGCCAACAAAGATAAACCTCATCAAGGAAAGCACTAATTTGACTCCAGCGTCTGTGAACATGCAGTTTCAAACTCTTATACAGAGCTCACAAGTGCAACCCATGAGGAGGATCATGGCCCTCTCCTCCTGAGTAGACCATGCTTTTCCCTGATCGTCTCCTCCCTGCGTGCCCTAGGATGGATAGGGGACGGGCCTGGATCCTCCTCTGATTGCTCAGCCGGCCTCTGCCCTTCCCTAGTCTCCTCTACCACCTCTGGAGCCACACTTCCACTCCCTGTTGGCTGTTCCTCCTCTTCCTCAAAGTCAGTCTCCACCAGGGGCATGACACCCTGCCAACCCCCAGAAGTCCACCCCTGCTAACATGTCACATCCAGTCCTTCTTTTCACTAAACTAGAAATATTAAATTCCTGCAACCGTTCTTTAAATGTTTTAGCCTCCAGGCCCCTAATCATCTTTGTTGTGCTTCTCTGCACTCTTTTTAGCATCTCAATATCTTTTTTTATATTGTGCCAACCCAAACTGGATGCAATATTTCATGGTAGATATTGCACCCACCATGTCAAAACACTCATAAAGAGGTTACTAGCTGGGCTCTCCCTGCCTACCGGAGTTGTTTAGTTTCAGCATCATCAGTAAGGGTTACATATTAGTAAGGATTAGCTACACTATTTAAATGGTTATCGGTGCCTAAGTTAAGGCAAAAGTGGGAAATAGTTATCCAAAGGAAGTCAGAACAACACAATTGTTATCTTGCAGTTTGCACCAAGCAAAATAGTAACATATGCCAATTTGAAAAGCAAATAGGAAAAGTTAGCTCATCTAAGCATCTTCTCTTCCTAATGTTAATTTAAACTGTGGATAAATTACAAGATCCTCAGCAATCCATCCAAGACCAGAAGGTTTCTTCTTTGTGGAGAAAATGGCATTTCAATCCCAATAGCAGCAGTCTTTTATAGGTGTTATTCTAGAGTGGTAATTGTCAACCTTGCAACATGAAGACGTGCGGACTTCAACTTAATTAGTCGTTTCCTACTTCTAGGACACTTTTGAATTTGTAAATTAACTTATCAACTGTGTATTTCCCAGTGGTTTCCCATATGAGTACTAACCAGAATTAACTCTGATTAGCTTCCAAGTTTAGAGAAGATTGTGTCACCACCTACGGAGCTAGGGACAAAATTGGGATAAAATAGCAACAATAAGAAAATAAGGTTTATGCAGATTTCTTTTTTTTTTCTATCAAAGGCCCTTAAGGAGTGAGGATAGAATCTTAATAGCATGGCCATTATCTTCCCAAAGTTGCAAAAAAAGTTTCCCCATGGAATGATTATTATTTATAGGAAGCCTATTTTGTTCTCATACATATTTTCTCGAGCTAGGATCCTTTATGACTATCATATATTTTCATTTGTGGCACAAAGATAGTGTATGAAGGTAACTTCAACTTTGTGGAAGTACTTTTTATTAAGCCATAAAACTACTAAGATGTTATACTGCAAAAATGCTCATTCTATCATAATATTACTTACAGGCAGAGCTAAGTTTGCATTTTTTAAAAGATTTCAATATGAAGAAAAATTGAAAAACAACAACTGAATTGCATTATATTGAGCATAGACCAAGTCACTGTGCCCAATTCTTTAACATATAGATAAACCTTACAATATGGAATAATACTGATTGGTGTTTCCATAACCGTCATTCTTTGCTCATTATTCTTTGCAGTGGTGGACTTCTACTAATTTCACAACCGGTTCAGTGAGTGCACTCTTCGCACACGCATAGCACATTGCAAAACCACCATTTTACAGCTTTAAAACTTACTTTCCACTGCAACACCAGTGAGTAAAACAACTGAGGTGCGGTAATCCACTCTGCCGTGGCTCAGCTGAGCTTCAAAACTGCAGAAACAAAGGACAGCATAAAGCAGGGATGGGTGCGTGGGCCCAACTGATCACCAGAGCGAAGGATTTGCCTGAATCCGGGTGAACCCTGAATAGCCCACCCTTGATTCTTTGGTGTGGAAAACTAGTAAGATTCCTCTACTGTGAATGCCAAAGACTGAAATTGTCAAGTAATTACTAAATGGGTTATGAAGTGAAATATAATTTCAATACAACTTTAATTAGCCATTTAAAAGGGTAATTAAATCAGCAGACAAATTTGTAGCTAGAAAAATAATTCCTTTGGAGTAAAACCATATAATGCTAGTTGTATAAATAAAGACAATTAGCCACAAGCACCTACAAGGAAATTTATCTTTAAGACTTACTACTAACCATGTTCTTCACAAGTAACAATTCAGGGGTGCGGGAAGGCAAAAGCTTTGGTGTCCTATTTTTTATATGGAAATACAATCTTGTCAATCTTAATTGAGAAGATGAAACCATAAATTGTCTATGCTGGTAGATTTAATAATATGCCAAAGCAAGCAATCTTAGTAGCTTTGGGTCAGTTGCTCTCTCTCTCTGTCTGTCTCTGTCTCAGCCCAACCCATCTCACTGAGTTGTTGCGAAGAAAACAGAAGGTGTACTCCCTTGACTTGACCCTAAATTAAGTTGAGTAATGCATACATAAACACACATATATATGAAGTTTCATTTCTATGCAAAATAGTTGTTCTTTTTTTCCTGGGTATTTTTTTTTCTCTTCCTTTTTGGGAAGACCCAGGGACAAGATTAGGGACAGACATTAAATGCACCAAGCATTCTGAAGGCTCCTTAGCACTTCATACTTGTAATTGCACTTAATCTTAGTCATGTAAAATAGATAGGGTCTACTCAAGGACACTTTCAGAAATAGTAATGGAGTCCCAAATTCACAGAAGAAGTCTATATTTGACCTGAAAGTTGAACAGAAGGCTTTGAACAGTTTTCTATAACCTATATATTCCTCTCAGGACCTCATTTAGAAATATTGTACAGATTTCCATTGTATCAACCATACTTCTTTTCTACCGGTTTTCACTTTTGGTTAGAAAGCTGTTTATCTTTCTTACTTCCTGTTAGGGAATTCAAGCAGCACTTGAATTTTAATACACAGCAGGAAGAGCAGTGTTTCCAGCTTCTATAGCAAAACAAAGGTGCCACATAGAGGAGATCTGAAATAAAGATTATTTTCCCCACCTTTGATACTGCACAAATAACCTGCAGCAACCTCAACTATTTTCAGGATGATATGTGGGATTACTTCTATTCTGATACAACTTCCTCAGCCGAAATACACAACTTCCTTGCTGCCAGGGAGGTACAATGTTTGATTCACATTTGTGAAAACATAGCAAAGATATCAAAGTAGACCTTTAAAAGGAACCAAAAGAGCAAGCCTCTGCAGAATTCATAATGGATAGATCTTTACGGCTGGAACTCCCCAAGCATTCATCCTAATATGTTTAATTCCCCAGAACAGTAAAGGATTTAGTTTGGAGCATTTTCCCTCCTCTCTCTCACATTGAAATATTAAGAGGGTGAATTGCAAAACCATGTCCCACTTTGAGTTATTAAATCTATTGACCTTAGGCACCTCTGCTAGGGAATGTGCTTCTGTGGAACTGTGTGTGTGCCTGTGTGTATGTGTTTTGTCTAGAAGAAAAGAGATATTATATATGCCACGGCATGTCCTGAGTGTTTCTCTGGAGCCAATTTGTGGTATTTGCAGACCTCCCTGACATTATCAAATGGATTGGCATTTCAAATATTTGCGGTGCTCAGCGGACACTAATTCAAGGAAGGTGAACCCTGAGCTCCTCCTGTTGTGGCACAGCAAGTTGTGTGTGTCTTTTTAATCACCACAGCTGAAATAAGATCAAAAGGCAATGTGTTGCGAGTTCCTTAAAGCTGCTGTCACAGCACAGAGAGAGGGAATGGGAGGGGAGCAGCCCAGGAGGCCAGTGTTACAGCCAGGAAAACACTTTACTCCTTTGTCCCTGTAACCACAATCCTGACACTTGTCAGTTATATAATGGAGGGGGGGGATGTTTGGGGCGAGAACAAAATTCAAGTATAAAGTATCCTTCCCAAATAATTTCCAAATCACAAGTGTGTGTCATACATGCCATAGCTCTTCAGCTGCTTTTCCATTCCAATCGATAAATCAACTAAAATCCTATGAAATGTAACCAACACGTGTCATACAGGAATAATATTCATGGATCACAGACAACCAGGAAATGAATTCGTTTTGTCAAAACATTTTCTACTAGATAGGAAAGTGCCAGCTTTTTAAAGGAATTGAAATATTACTGGGAAGCTTGTTGGGTGACTGAAACACAGCCTTAGTCTTCACACAGTGTTTGGACTATTTCAATCATTCCTAGCATGATCTATACTGGGTCTGAATTATGAATACAGTTCAGCACAAGTGGAGAGCATCAAGATGGAAACATACAGTTATGTGTTTGGTCTTTCATTCAAAGGCTAACACAACATTGGCTAACACAACTTTGCAAAATATTAACAGGCAAAATCAGTCTAATTTAATCCTTGGAGCATAATTATTGGTTCCATGCCCAACATTGCATACCCTGCCAACCCCATTTATAATGTGCATTCATTTGTAACAATCTCATTAAACAGCCTATGTGAAAGCAGCTACCTACCAATGAGATCTCCTTAACTAATGTCACACTAAATTTAACTTCTCAGTGGTACAGAGATCATGAGATCTTCTGTTCTTTCCCTCTATAGAATGAATACATAGAGGAAAACATAAGAATGGGACTATTATACAGATGTTACTGTACTACAAGAATATAGTACCAACTCTGCTATATTAGGCAGAGTAAATCTTTGTTCACAATTTTGGTTTTCACACTGCCACCCAGAAGCCCGGGAAATTATTGGAAGCAGACTATGTGGAGATATCCATCTGAAACTGGTATTCCTGAAATTAGCATTTGGAGAAATGGTGCCCACAATCTGGAGCTACCTGAGTGTTCAATACATATAACAATTAATAACCCAATCTTTATATATTTATCCAATTTAAATACACCCAAGTTATTATTCATGCTTTATGATGCCTTATGACAATCAATTATAGATGCCTTATCATGCCTTATGATAATCAATTTTACAACACAATTGTTATGTGAAGAAATGTTTTATTTTGTCTGGTTTAAATGTCCTCCCAATCAACTTCACTGGATGATCCCTAACGATCCCTGAGAGAGAGAAAAAACTATGTCAGAGATACGGAAATCTCATTATCATATTCAATCTACTTTCCCAGGAGATAAATTACACTCTGGGAATTCATCTGTGGCCTTAACCTATTTTATGGGGGCTGCCAATGCATACATGCTAGATCTATTTTTTGAAATCATCTTAGGGTTATTGAAGTAATGTACGGAAAATGCAAACAAGCTCTTCCTTTATAAAACTATGCTCTGGCAAGTAGAGGATGATCTTTAATTTCCCTTCTTTGTTTACAGGCCACACAACTTGCTGTATGAATCATTTCAGTTGTATGTTCATTTTATTTTGGTACAATAGCCCAACTGAATAATACTCATTTAGACTTTGGCATGTTGAATGCCTCCTGGGCTTATATTAGATACTTCCGCATCTAAAGAGGTCTCTGATCATGGTGTTCGATAGTTCAGTAAATCAAATTTAAGGCTTTTGTTGAAGCCTTTGGTGAATTTTCAACATATTTGTTAAAGATTCCGGAATCTTACCTTCTATTTAAATAAACCTGAAAGAAAGGGAAAGAAATGAGACTTGGGGTTCAGTCTTAGTGAGCCCCCGCAGTGCAAATAAAGGGTTCTAGAATTGCAGAGCTACAGAGAAGCCCACCATGTCAGGAAAGAAGATTAGATAGGTCTTCTTTAAAAATCTGCAGTTGATGGAAACACCTTGATTTCAAACTATTTCCTAAGGGGACCTTACATTTTAAATAATCAATAAAATCCTGCTATATTTTATACTCCACTTTTATAGGAAATCTAATTGTGGAAACTTAAGAGAGAATTGGCATCTGAAATATTCTACTATGTCTGAGAAGAAAGCATGATTCACATTCTTATATTTCAAAGAACAGGTACTGATTATAATGCTTGCAGCAAGTAAGAGACACACTCATCAGAAAGCACTTAGTCTCAATCCATCCTTTGTCTGTTTGTTTGCTTTTGATAGCAAGGGGGAACATAAAGACAAAAAAAACAATTAAGGGGTCAAAAATTGTCATATTCCAATACTACATTTCACCTTCCCCATATACTGCTTTTCATCCCCAAAACTTGTGGCACATTAACAAGGGTATTTTCTTTAAATGGCTGGGGTGTGTGTGTTTGTGTGTGTTGCTTTTCTACAAACGGCTACTCTTCCAGGATCTGCCAAAAGTATTTTTTTTTCCATAACCATCCAACACATAAAATATCAGAGAGGCTTACATAAGAAATTGCTATTGGCAATATCATCCACCATGTGTGTTTGTATAGAAAATGGAGAACAAGCAAGCAGAAAAGCATCAGACTTGAGAGCAAAGAGCATGACTGGATGAATAGTCTGGCAGCATAGAGAAGGCTATCAGCATGGAAACAGTCCTGCTTCTAGTGTGCCAATGGGTTCCTTTGTGAAAACTAGAGGCAATAAAAGAAATGTTGTAATGCAAGCCAAACAAGAGGCACACGTCTATGAAACAAAAGGTGCACTAGGACTTCTGTTGCATTCAGCAGATTCACTCCACTGGTAAGAAATTAAAAATGTTGCTAGGAGAAAGTGTCAAAGCATCCATTCCGCACTATGAAGATCTGAGGCTTAATAAGGAATTTAATTTTTGTATCTTGTAAAGATATAAGTAACAACAATTTTTAATTGACTTGATTAACCTCAAAAACCTAGGAACAAAAACTGACTATGACAACTAATTTGAAAACTGAATGTAAAAAGATACTTTTGTCACGATCCAGGAGAGATATTGGCATAATGACATTTTCAAAAGCATTGAATATAAGTACCATATTTGTTAATTAGGAATAAACCTCCCTGAAAACATAACGTGAATTATTTTTAAAAAATAAAGAAGTGAAAGATAATTGTTTTACCTGCTTCAATTATGAAATATTTGAACATTATCCTGATATTTTCCAGACAGATATAGAATGTTGCACCTTTGTGACACCAAAATATGCATGGTAGCTCATTGTATTTTCTTTTCAATTCTTTCTAAAGATTAGCTCCCTTTTACTAACTTTTGCAGTTCTTTTAACATCTGATGTTCTTACCAATAACAATCTGCAAAAAAATAACAATATCCTCCTTCAGTTTTCATTCATTTTGAAATAGGATAAGTTTGCATTTTAAATATGCCAAAGCCAATATTTATACAAGAAGTTGCAAAAGGACTTTTCTCTTGGACAAATTTATGTTTAGTGTGCCAATATCTGGAATAGATACAGGTACAGATTAATAAAGAGACAGATATAGCTAAATATACAAAGATATAATGTAGAAATAGCTACAAGTCACCTATAAAGTTCAGAATCATGTAAGCAATGGTATCCCATGTGAGACTTTATGGAAGTGAAAGTTCGACTTTGCAGAAGTAGGATAGGAAAGGATTTGATAGTTCTGAACATTATTGATGAAGACAATAATGAAGACAATTCTGCAATGTTGTGGAAAGCCAAGAGAGAAAAAAGGACCATCGAACAAATGAACTCAGAGTTGTCCCTCAAGGCACTAATAATCTTCTTGGAAACATTTTGTGAAGATCTAGCTCTGCAGAGAAGGTTCTAATGCTGGTGAAAGTGAAGAAAAGAGACAAAGAGGAGGATCAGTAACAAAAGGAATGGAAGACCTGAAAGACCAGGTTAGAGGAAGACTATAATGGAGAAAACCAATCTGTTAGGTCTCTCAGAGCTGACAACAATTTGGTGGTCCCTGAGGTCCAAAAGGTTGGTGACCCCTGTACTAGGTGGTAACAACAGAAAGAACCTCCTTTGGTGGCTACATTGCAAACTAAGCTTCAGTCTTGCCTCTAAAAGCAATAGCAAAAATAGCACTTAGACTTATATTCTGCTTTATAGTGCTTTACAGTCCTCTCTAAGCAGTTTACAGAGTCAACATATTGTCCCAACAATCTGGGTCCTCATTTTACTGACCTCAGAAGGACGGAAGGCTAAGTGAAGCTTGAGTCAGTGAGAATCAAACAGTGCGCATTCGGCAAAATTAGCATTCTAACCACTGTGCCATCATGGCTCTGTAATAATAATCAAGCAATCACAGCCACAAATACATAATATGATCAGATATGATACTGATAGAAATAGAGATAGTGAGATAGGTTATTATAATATTATACTATTAGCTTAGCTGTATTAGTTCCAGATAGAAGAAAAACTATACACAACTCATGATTTGCATTTCTCACCACCCAGTCTCTTCAGTTTTGCCCATTTGAACCATATCTGAGCCTAGGTATATATAAGAACCTAAAAAGTTGCCTTATCTTGAGTCAGTCACTGAGCTAAGTGTATCCAACACAAACTGGAAATGGCTCGTCAGGCTGGATTTTTTCCAACATATCTAATAAGGCTGGGAATGGAACTGGGCTCCTGCTGAGCTATGGGTCTCCTGCATAGATGCATATTTTAGATGTGTAAGCAACAATGACAGGGAGGAGAAAGTCAGGCCTTCCCATCTGCTGCAATCCTGACAGAAATGAAAGCACTTCCTCCCTGTTACAGACAAACTGCTAATGCAACCTGAAAAGGAGCCTTCATGGATTCTCATATTATGTTTGAAATAGTTACGTTACATTTTAAAATGATATGGTTTAGAAAGGTCTACTTTGGAAAAAAAGGAAGGAGGAAAGGAAGAGCATGGAAGATTACATGTATTTTCATGCCCTGGGAAAGATACAGTTCAAAACTATTTCCCTTTCCTATTTCAGGCTGCAAATACACTTTATGTCATGGACTGAATTGCTGCTGACCTATTTTTACCCTTTCTTAAATGTGAGAAGAAGAGCTTGAGCAAGCATTGTTACGTTCAGCTTGGTGGCTCTCAGCCATCTGACTATGCTGTCTGTGTCTTAATAATGAGCACTGAGGTCATACGCAGAGGATAGATTAACTCTGGGAGAAAGTGACAGAAAGAGGAAAGTGATATAGTGAGGTCTGTGCTAGAATGCTAGAGGCAGAGCAGGCTGCCTTTTAGCACCACCACTCAGCTGTCATGATGATGAGCATGATAGAAACAGATAGATGAAGTCAAGGTAGTGTTTGGGTGAGCTTAAAAATGCCTCTGGCAGATTAGCCAAACTTTTTTTTTCTGCATTGAATATTACCGTGTATTCTTTATTGTACACTCTGTTGCAAAAGTGAGAATCTATCTTCACTAGACTTGGGTAACATTTCACCTTATATCTGTCCTGTCTGAGTTTGGATAACTCAGGGGGCAAATCAAGGTTGAAATACAATGTGCTTTTCCCATTTATTAGGGGATTATATCCTGTCTTTTCATCAATGGGCGGCAACCAAGATGAGTAAACCCAACAACAAAAGTCAGTAATTAAGGACAATTGACCAGGGGAACAGCTTGCCTTCAGAAGTTGTGGGTGCTTCATCACTGGAGGTTTTTAAGAAGAGACTGGACAATCAGTTGAATGAAATGGTATAGGTACGCAGAGCCCTCTCAGTGGGCACACATGCCATCACCAGCTGCTCTTCTGGTTTCTGATGTGCCAGCCAGCTGGTCTTCATGGGCACTGGAGTGCCGGAAAATGCCCTGAAAATCAGCCTGACAATGGCCCAAAATTACCAAAAATGGTAAAAAAAAACAGGCATGTGTGCACCGGTCAGTTGGTCTTTGGTCTTTCGGTTTTCTGTATACTATGCGCACGTGTACACACATGCATGCACGTTCCGGTCTGGGCACTCAATGCTGAAAAGGTTTGCCATCCCTGTTTGAGTAGGGAGCTGGTGTGATGACCCGTAGTCTCCCAAAATAACCCCAAACCCAAAACATATATGAAAGTCCTGTAGGGCCTTCAACTTAACTTCACTTGGTTTTTTTGGGCACAAAAGTAACTAATGAGGCAAACAGAAAACCAAAACAAACCGCATTGATGAGAGTTCCGAAGCAAGCCAAGATAACTAATCACAAACTCCAGGAAAATAATTGAGGAGAGTCCATGGGAAGAACGCCAGCACAGATAAAACTCTTTCAAGGTGAACACTACAATTGACTCCTGCAAATTCTAACTGTGCAGTTACAAACTTATATACATAGCTCCCACCTGCAAGCCACAAGGAGGATCACGGTAATCTCCTCTTGAGTAACCTCACTTTTCCCTGATCCTCTTCTCCCTGCATGACCTAGGATGGATAGGGGATGGGCCTGAATCCTCTTCTGACTGCTCAGCTGGCCTCTGTCCTTCCTCAGCCTCCTCCACCACCTCTGGAGCCACTCCCTGTTGGCTGTTCCTCCTCTTCCTCAGAGTCAGTCTCCACCAGGGGCATGACAGTTGAACTAGAAGACCTCCAAGATCTCCTCCAGCTCTATTCTGATTGATTGATTGATTGATACACAAACAATCCTCTCACCAAATGCACAAAACTAGAGAGACATAAAACAGCTCTGCTCTGTCACTACCATCTAACTTGAGGTGGCATCTTGACTCAGAAAGTTGAGTTGTTGTGCCTTGAAGCTTTTCCAGTGAAAGTATCAAAGCAGGCAATTTCAGTTCAGTGCTGCTTCTCTCCAGTGCAGAGAAGAGGCAACCCATGTGCAGAAGAGCATTGTACCATCCAGATTGAAATGATGCAGGTGCAATTAGAAGGAAGAAGGGTTCCATTTTGATTCAGTATTTTGCTTCAAAGAGATGGAAGCCAAACGATAATTGAATCAAGTATCCCGGTGATTTTTTACACTAGTTAAAACACTATAAAGGAATGCAAACCACTAACATGGCACCCACTTCATCAGTGCAAGGATAATTTACAGGTACCAACATATATTTATAATGTATGTATAAGAATAGTATAAGTAGTACATATATAAAAGTCCTGCTCTGCATTTTATACTGAACAGGAGTGATTGGGAGTTATCCACTAGGCTTTAAATATTCATTGGAATTTGCCTGCAGAGTCTGCTTGGTCTCTATATGTCATCTCTATCTCAGAAATTATTCTTTAAAAATTTGTATTCAAACCCACAGAGAGGGATCAAGAATGGGACCATTCTTTCACAAGCCCTTGTCACGCAAGAATGTTAACGACAGCTTCTTGCAAAATAAATTTAAACCCTTTGCTCCCACCAGATTGTGCAAAGATGCAAATGTGGCATCAAATGATATCTGGCTTGTATTCCACTTTGCTCATCAAAATCCATAAAAATATGGGACTGAAAAATAAATTCACAAGGGAAAGTGTACTGTTACATGTTAAACAACAAAGAAAGTATGCACAGTTTCTCTCTGTCTCTCCCTCCCTCCCTTCCTCTCTCTTTCTTTCTCTCAAAGTAGCCTGCATTGGATGACTATCCATGCTAAGAATGAAAACAGATTTGTGTGAATGTTCTGAATGGTTTTGTGTTGTTTGTATTAACAGCTAAATCAATGAAAGGAAGAAAATACTGGACTCTGAATCCTATGAAAAGTTATGCATGTCATATAGGGACACTCAAGGGGAATGCCAATAACAAACATGTGTGATGAGGTCATCATATTTACATATTTGTATCTGATGTTAGGATACAGGTAGTCCTCAACTTATAACAGTTGAGTTAGTGACTGTTCAAAGTTACAACAGCACTGAAAAATGTGACTTATGAGCATTTTTCACACTTAAAACCATTGCAGCATCCCCATGGTCACATGATCAAAATTCAAATGCTTGGCAAATTGATTCATATTTATGATGGTTGCAGTGTCCTGGGATCAGGTAATCAGCTTTTGCAAACTTCTGGCATGCAAAGTCAGCCAAATTCACTGAAAAATCGTGTTACTAACTTAACAGCTACAATGATTCATTTAACAACCATTGCAAGAAAAGTCGTAAAATGAGGCAAACCTCTCTTAACGAATGTTCCACTTAGCAACATAAATGTTGGGCAAAATTGTGGTCGTAACTCAAGGATTACCTGAATAAGTATATTAAGATGGCATTTGCATGATGACCTTCTCGCACTCATGCCAACATTTTGATGCTATTATTATTAGCTGTAAGTGATAAAGATATTAGCTGCATAATATAGACAGCAAATTTAGTTCTGGCTTAGTCCAAGTTCCAGAACTGAGTTTTGAAGTGGGTGCAATTCAAGATTTAAGACTGATCTAGAGCAGAGTTGTTAAATTCATGTGCTGGCCATGCCCATGCCTGATTTAGTGAAGGGGGAAAAAAGTCTCGATGTATCATGTGATACCACCATGACAACATTAATTTGACACCCCTGATCTAGAGACTTAAATGGAGGAGCAGTAAACTTCCCTGAGCAGCTTTATTATTTGTTTGTTTGTTTGTTTTCTGGTAATATAGACTGATCAAAGCAAAGATACGAGACTTTTTAGCGAACACAAATCTTGCCAAATTTCAGCTGAGTATCTTCAAGACTTTCCCGCAATGAGTCTTCATGGGTGTGGGATAGGAGTCAGGGGCCAAATGATAAAAACAACTTAATGCCCTTATAATGCAAGCTCTGCCACACCTCTATCATTTGTTGTATACAAAAGAGATGGGATTTAGTTTGCAATATGGTGCACTGCTCCTTTCAACATTTTGATGAAGCAGCTGGATTTGTCAGATCCATCTATTCTCCAGGGATGAGGAAAGGGCAATACAACAGCTTCAATGTTGCCTTGCAAGGACGTCTAAGTTGTAGATGTAAAAAAATAAAATCCTCTTCAATAGCAAAATTTTAAAAACTAGTTTAAAAATTGATCCCTTCCATTTTATTTTTGGGATACCATGTCAAGATAACATGGAAGAATGCCAGTGATTTATCCTGATCATTGGCTTTTATGGAGCATTAGGAGGTACTGGTAATATTTGTGGCTCTGGGTTGAAACTGTGGGGCCTCTGGTACTCTCTGAGTTTAGTAGTTTCTTGAAGATGTTTCATTACCAAATTATGCTGTTGGTGTTACCTAGTTTGGTAATGAAGCATCTGCAAGAAAACAACGAAACTCAGAGAGATCCAGGGATTCCACAGCACTAGGAGGGTTGGCTGAATTTTTTAATCAAGTTCAGTCTTTCCTGGGAGGGACCTGTTGAGGTAATTCCCTGTTAGGAGAATGAGTGCATACAGGGAGACGTATTGAGAGAAATGTTGAATAATACACAGACAGCACACACATACACTGTACAGTAAATGTAGGGTTTTTTTACTTCCAGAAACATTTAAGTAAAGTTCAAAATAAGCAGTCCAAAGTCATTCACAGGTAAGTCAGTCAGTTTTCAATCCAGGGATAATCCAGTAACAAAGTCCAGTGTCAAAAACAGTTCAGTATCAGACTTTCATCAAATCCAGGAATAGCAGTCAATTATGAGGAACGGCAATACTCTTCAACAGAAGGAAAACAGAGATACATTCCCACTCTCTTCTGAGACTAAGACTAAGACAACTCAGGTTTCTGGCTCCATCTTATGGCCATTTGAGAAACCACACCCAATTACACTTTTATGATTCTCTTAAAGAGACAGAATTAAAATGTCTATCCTGGTTTATATATTGTCTAACTCAAATAGCTGTTAGGTGACTTATATTCCTAACATTCTCCCCTTTGGGGTAGGACAATATATACAACCTTACATTCTAAGTCCATAATCTTCACAGCAAGCTTTATGCTTTATAGAGCCTTGGGCCTTTGTAAAATGATCTGCTATATTGTTTTCTGACATACAGTATTCTAGCTTAATCATCTTACTTTGCACACATTGTCTCACATTTAAATATCTTAAATCTGTGTGTTTTGCTCTTGTCTTAACAACAATATTTGAAGCCATCTGTATTGCTGATTGGTTATCTTCATAAACAACAATATAATCCGTTACATTAATTCCCATATCAATTAATAATTGCTTATACAAAACTAAATCTGTACATAATAAAGATAAACATGAGAATTTAGCCTCCATTGTCGACAAACTTAGATGTTTCTGTCTAATAGATCTCCATTCAATCAATGCTTTCCCCAATTATACTACAGTACCCAATGTAGATTTTTGTGTATTTATGTCTGTAGCAAAACTTGCATCAGCATATGCAGATAAACTCAGTTCATCTTTTGGCTCCAAATACAATGCATAATGCATTGTTTGTTTTAGATATTTTAACATACGTTTAGCTGCTTGCCAGTGCCTTTCAGTTGGCTCAGTGTTAAATCTCGCTAATTGATTAACACTGTATGCAATATCTGGCCTTGACCAATTACTGAGATAAGATAAACTACCAATCAAGGACTGATAAATGTTCTTATCAAAAATAGGACTTTGAACGTCACTATGGCTAAACTCCTGGCTCATTGGTGTTTTAGCTGGTTTACAAAGTTCCATTTTAAAACTTTTTAGTAATTGGTTATTTTTATCTGCCTGTGAGATCTTGTATCCTCTCCTAGTTCTATCTATCTTTAAACCAAGATATTGTTTGATTTCTCCTAACTGTTTTACCTTAAATTTCTGTTCTAACAGTGAAATTATTTTCATAGCTTCTTGTTCAGTTTTGGTGATGTCATCAGTAAACAATAGCAACAATGACACTACACCATTACTTTCTTTTTTAAACAAACATGGATCAGCCATGCCAGCTACAAAGCCTATCTTAGTTAATTCTTTAACTATACATTGGTTCCACTCATATCCTGATTGCTTCAAACCATAAAGACTCTTTTTCAATCTCCAACGATCAGTTGTATTACCATTTTTGAGACCTAAAGGTTTCTTTAAATATATAGTGTGTTATATTCCTAACAGGACCCAGTGGTGGGATTCAGCCAGTTCGCACCAGTTAGGGAGAACCAGTTGTTAACTTTCTGAGCAGTTTGGTGAACTGGTTTTTGAAAGAAATCATTAGGGCAGAGAACCAGTTGTTAAATTACTTGAATACCACCATTGGAGGGACCACTCTTTACTGACAAGACTCAGTTCTTTCAGGGATTTGTTCAATTGGCAATATCAAAGGACAATTAGGTGAGGCAGTAAAAGCAGGTTTGCACAATGAGATAAAGTGCTTCAAAGTTAAATATGCTACACAGAATAAGGCTGGCATAGAAAATAAATTTGTATAGCCTTACTACCCTATCTACTTTTCTTTTTCTTAAAAAAAAAATTACATCAGGACCTGAGTTAGCACTCATTCATTCATTGTCCAGAGACTAAATCTGCTGCACTGCATGCAGAATTCAAGATAAGGTTTGCCCGAGGTATATTGTGTCCGTATTCAAAGTCATGAAAGCTGAGTTGAACTCCAGTATGTTTTCAGGACTAGCAGGGCATGTAACTCTCAGCAAAGAAGACAGAAAGTTAAGTTAGAATTAGACTAAAGTCACATATTGTGGCTTGCCCCTATCTAGATGGTGAGAGATGAAAAAGTAAACAAAAGCTCAGAGCAAAAAAAGCCTTGTCATTTAAAAAAAAATCCTGTGATAAGTGTAATTTAATAAAGAGATAAAACTCAATGGCAAACTATTCATGTTGAAGTAAGCACCATCATGCCACTCAACCTCCCCCTTCTCTGTGAGGAAATGTTCTCTATGAGGAAATAAAGCTGCAATTGTGTATATTGTTTGTAACTCGCCCAGATGCAGTGGAAATGCCATTAACCCAGCCAAATTCTTCAAAGGTACACTTTGAAGCTGCCTGATTTATTTAGCCAATTCACAGCAGCTTCCTGCTTTAGTTCAGGAAATCTGCTTGGATGATTTGACTGAAGCTTAGTCAAATCAAAGCACCCTTTGGAGTCCCAAGGACCAGATTTTTGCTAGCCTGCACAATCTAACTCATAAATGCCCAACTGAGATCAAAATTCTGACTGCTTAAGCTGATTCTGTATGCCTCTGATAACATTCACCTGTACAGGTTTACCCTTTGACGCTTGCAACATCACACTGGATTTGCCTATCACTCCACAAACAGCGAACTTGTAGAGTGAACAGGTTTAATCTTCATAGTGGAAGAGATTTGAACATATATTCTTTGCATTTTAAAGCATTTACTTGCAGGCAACTGATGTGTATTCAACTCACTTTCACCACATTTAAAGGATTAAGACTGTGTCTGTTGAGAGATTAATATGCTGTTGTGTTGCTTTATTTTGCAAAATAGCATATATGTACAGTAGAAAAGGAAGACAAAAGGAGGAGGTGATTCTATGCTTATGCCTGTACAGCTTGTACTGGGAAAAACCAAACATTTTTTTTTAAAGGGTAGAAATAAAATGCAATAGGATAAGCCTCTTCCCACAAGGCCCACATTCCTGTTTCTTTCAGCTGAGTAGGAGTTTAAGGGGGTTATTGTAATAATGTGATTAATTTTACACCCTTCTTTTAAAAATCTTGCTTCCAAAGAATACCATGTAGTGTCTTCTTTTATGTTCACAACAACCCAATAAAGAAAGTGGGTCTACCTATGTTGGATCTGAAGTACATATATTTTCTATTTAGCCCAGTATCCTGCTTCCGAAATGAACTTTCTTTGTACCATCTCAGACAGTATTTCTCCTTTTAGCCAGTTCACATATTCCATTACAAATTATGAGCCAATAGATCAGTAAGGCATATATGGAACTCTAAATGTTTATGGGGGAAAAAAGATACGAGGGTGTATCAAGATTTCAGATAAATCAGTTGGTTTGCTTGTTGTTTTTCCTCCTGTGTTAACCCCATGTTATCTCAATGCTATCATTTTTTAAAAAAATATTTCTGTACTATTTTTCATTTCATTTCTTCAATGTAGATGTAGTTTTATGTCTGTAAGCCACCCAGAGTTACCTTTTGGTAAGACGGGTGACAATAAATTTTATAAATAAATACATACATTTTTCATTTCATTTCATAGTTTCATATCTGACCTTTAAGTACTGCTGAGTTTTATTTTCCCCACAAGAACCCTGTGAGATGGGTTGGGTTGAGGTAGAGCAACTGCCTCAAGGTTACCCAGTTATCCTCCATGCCTCAAGAAGTACTAGAACTGACAATCTCTGGCTTTCTAGTCCAATATCTTCCCACTATGCAACTCAAGTTCCTCATATAGCTCTTTTTGACACTTATTCTACAGAAAAATATGCAATATCACTGAGATCAAAGCAAAAGAACTAACAACAGGAGCCATAAACAGGTTGATGCTACTTCAGTCTCTCAGGCATTTATAGTCCAAGGCACACTGAGAAAATGCAACTTCCATAGCTACATCATGGAAATTCTCTCCATTTTACTCAGTATTAAAGGTAGATCAATTTATTGTGGAGGGAGGGCTCCTAAAATGGAGTTCTTGGGACTTCCTTTTTGTTAGCACATAAACTAAAATTCCTTTTATTGGTGGAAAAAGATTTGGAGGCTGAAGGCTGAGAACAGGACATCCACTACTACCCAACTCATGCACACATACTGCTTCGTTGTGCAGAGGAAACATCAAATTAACCATAGACCATGTTAAAGTTAACAAGAAATTATGTATGAATGCCAGAAGTTTAATGACAGATTCTTCTTCTTCACAAGAATGTTAAAGATATCATGAACAAGAAGTAAAAGAGATAAAACAGGAGGGGTTTTGGGGGGTGGGGGAGGAATGGATTTGAGGCAAGCAACAGTTCTAAATAATTTATGAAAAGACAGGGAAAATAATGATATTGGAGTCTGTTTTTTTTCTCCTAATCTTTGTTCCTGAATTTTCTTTATACTTTTTAAATGGTTGCCATCTAACAGGCCAACAAAAGAGCTGGATATTAACTAACTTGCATTAGTTTTTTTCTAATCTGAAAATCCTGAAAGACTATTAGACTGATATGCACTTCTTCAGGAAGAAAATCAGAATAAAGCCTGCGAACCAGTTAAGTAACTAGCACACACAGCATTGTTTCTTTTTCCCTGAGGGTCTTCCTTTCTGCTATATATTTTAAGAACATTTCCTGCCCTACTTACATCCTACTATTTCAGAAGATGAAAAATTGCTTCTTTTTGTTAGTAAGCTTCTTCTTTATTATGCGATTTTTAAAAAAAATAAGTGAAAAAGAGAACAAGAACAAAGAAAAAAACTCAGGGAAAAGTTAGTCTCTTGTCCATATGAGACTTTTCAAGAATCACGTTCCTATTCTTTTTTCTTGTCTTACTTTTCAAAATCATATAAGTCAGAAGTGAAGAATACATTATGAAATAAGAGATAAAACTGGGTCCAGGCAAGGATGTTGACGTATCAGGGATATTGATGTACGCCAATAATGGATTAAGTGCATTCAAAAGTAGCCAAAGCAATTTCCTTGTGGATGTGCAATTATGCTTGTGCAATTATGAATGTGCAATCCAAATGCAGTTAAGATGCTAGGCTTGTTGATCAGAAGGTTGGCAGTTCACTGCATTGATGGAGTGAGCTCCTGTTATTTGTCCCAGCTCCTGTCAATCTGGCAGTTTTAAAGCATGTATTGTAAATGCAAGTAGATAAATAGGTACCACTCCAGTGGAAAAGTAACAGTATTCTGTGCACCTTCTGTCATGTTGGCCATATGACCAAGGAAACATCTTTGGACAACTCTTTGAATCAAAGCTGAGGCCTGGCCCCTAGAGTCAGACATAGCTAGCAGGAGAAACCTTTACCTGCAATACCTTCCCAGTGTATTCTGGGAAGCCACAGACATACTTTTCATTCCTATGCACGCTGGGCATACTCTCTTCACCAATACATATACAACAGTTAAGATTTAAAACATCCAACATTCTTTCAAAAGGAGTTCTTTCTGAATTAGCAAAGAATAATTCTAATGAATAAAACATTTTCAACTGTTAATTCATCTTATGGGAATCTCCTTTACTGGCTATTTTCAGTCACTTTTTTTTTTTAAAAAAAGTCACTTTTTCAGGAATAACACCTTTATAGTGTACAAAAATGCAGCAGGTTGGTGACAATAAGGAAACTACAAAATAAAGGTCAGAACCATAGACAGCTCCATAATTAGCTCTTCATTTCAGTGTCTCATGACTGGTTGTAGAATGATTTAGAAATTCTGCATTTCATATCTTTCAGTGTTCTGTTGTTCAGAGGACTTCAGGTGGTCTGTTTCTATTTTTATAGTAATTTTCTCCTGTGTTTAAGTTTATGTAGCATTATTTATTAAATTATATTTATATATTTTTAAAATATAATATATAAATATATGCATATACAATATTATATGTATATATTTTTGTCCCTACCTTCCTGACAGTTAAGTTGTATTGCATTGGAGGAAGTCTCCCTAACCACATCCACCATAACAGAACAGCACTTCTATGAAGTGAATGAGGTTGAAAGACAATGATTGCTCCAAAGTCAACTGGTGGGCAAGATAATTGAATGGGGATTGGGCTTTCCAGGACCATGTCTATTGTGTTTAACTGCTATTTCAATTGAAATTGCAAAATGCCTTAACCAACATGACTAATGACTAAGTGTGAAGTGGGATTATGAAGTCGCAATTTCAAAATATCTGGGTAAATTTGAGTAAATATCTGAAAAGAACTAAAGTACTTGGCTTTAAATCAGTTCTTAATTAAGGATACATATATCATGTTTAAGCTAAGTAACAGGAAGCATGTAGAGTCTTATTTGGGCAATTATAACATTTGGATTCTTCTATCCATCTTCAGAAGAAAGATGCAGAAGAACAATTTACAGATGAAATAAGTAGGAAATTCAAGTCATTAACAAGGTTAAAATTTTAATGATGTTGTCCCAGATTTAGGTTCTCAATATGCCTTTGAATTCTCCCAATTGTCAGATCTTTATACTGGCTACCCAGTTGTTGCCCTATACAGCACAGGCTGCTACTAATTGATTTTTAAAGACATGGATGGGTAGGTCTCATAAATGTAAAAAAAAGGTTCATTCTGGAAGATTCCTACCACTTTGTTAGTTCATCAGGGATGCCCATCTCTGGTAGAAGCCAAGCTATTCTGCTATATCCAAGACAGATTTAATAGGATTGACAGCTGATTGAGCATCTCTGATGGACTTTGGTAATGCATGATCTCTTGGGAAACCTCCGCTGCCTTTTTCCCCTGATCTGACCCTTCCTTCATACTAAACCTCAAAGTAGGGATCAAAAACTATGTAGATTTGGTGAAAAATAACTGAAGGCAGTAGCCAGCCTAGGAAGGAAGAAAAGAAGGAAGGAAGGAAGGAAGGAAGGAAGGAAGGAAGGAAGGAAGGAAGGAAGGAAGGAAGGAAGGAAGGAAGGAAGGAAGGAAGGAAGGAAGGAAGGAAGGAAGGAAGGAAGGGATACCATTGCATTAAAGGAAATGGGGAAGTGAGAACCATGTGAAACTAGTAGCTAGTTTTTGTAAGTTCCACCTCTTTTCCTTTTGGGTGTGAATGTAGTGACTGTACTACAGTACTGTACTACAGTAGCATTCTCAGCTTGCTCTGAACGAATGCATCTTCCCACGCCTTCCCAAATGGAGCACTAACATCTCTTATTCCCAAACCAGAGGAAATAAGAATCTGAGTTTTCCTAGATGAAAAGTAGCTGGATGAAATTTGCCATAACCACCAATATTTTCAGTATGATATTTTCCTCTCCATCTCTTGTGTTTTCAGTTTCATTTCACCAGAAAATGTATCCACATAGAAAA
Source organism: Pseudonaja textilis (assembly GCF_049901715.1). Classification (NCBI taxonomy): domain Eukaryota; kingdom Metazoa; phylum Chordata; class Lepidosauria; order Squamata; family Elapidae; genus Pseudonaja; species Pseudonaja textilis. The sequence continues at coordinate 97,425,783 of NC_141990.1, forward strand.
CCATTTTAAATATTTTCATAATTTCCTGCAAACCAGTTCTAATATATATTTCCCTCCCACCCATCCCTCGCTGGTGTCAAACCTCACCATGCAGCATGCAGTGTTTATTGTGGAGGTAAATGAAGCATGCAGAGCAGCATCTGAAAACAATTAAGACTAATTGAAATGAGCCATGGCCTCTAGTACTCCCATTAAGAGTTGAGGTTTTTTATTCTTCTTCTTTTCATAAGCACCCTTAGCTGGAAATTAAAGAGAGTGAACTTTCTCTCTGTGGATGAGCTTACCCCTTTCCCTGAGCAGATTCATCACCATAAATGCCCTCCTGGTGGCCTTTTTTCTATAAAGAGGACAAGAAAAGAGTTGGCTGAAAAAAGGGGCCATGGTGGTGGTACAATGGCAGGAGAAGGCAGGGGCCTGGGGAAGAATTGCACCCCCAAAAGTGGGGAGAGGAGGAAACTTCTCCCTCCCTTGCAGCCACAGCGCCACAGCTGCTTTATGAATTAATAAAGAGACATCAGCATGATTATGCACACAAGGTCCTTTCATTCATAATTCATAGGACCATCCATCAGGCAGCTGCACGTTCAACACAGGAAATCAAGGTTAAGTCTACTTTGCTGTGCTCTTTGAATCACAACTGAAAAGTGAGGCACTGGAGCGGTGGAAAAAAAGGAGACCAAATGTTGACGGAGAAAAGAAAATGGAGGGAATAAATCTGGTGATTCAACAGAAGAAACTGCTGCAATGCTAGGATCGTCTGATTTACTTTTGTGAATTTTAATCTGGAGAGGAAGGGCAAACCAATGCAGTTTATTGTTGCTCTTCTACAGGAACTTTCAGTTCTCTTGTGTCAAGAATTTTTCAGAAACTCCTATTAGATCGTGGAACCCGGAAGGATATTTTTTCTTTCCTTCTCAAGAACCAAAGAAGTATGATGAGAGATATTGGTTTCTGCTGACCACTGCAAATAAGAGCTGGTGGGGAATAATTATTTTCTTTAGCTTGTGACATAAGGAAAACTTAATCTAGTCCCTGATCAAAGATTGTGCCAACAAGTTAGATTTTGCCTTCAAGGGTGAGTTTTCTCACACAATATAGTTATTTGTTTTCTGAAATGGTCCAGGATGGGACAGATGTCATCCAGGTGATTTAGCAGAGTCTAAGTTCAGTTTCTAGTAGATCTTCTTACATTTGGTAGGGCTCAGATGTCTAATGTCAATGGTAACTCTCTGGAGCAGCAACGTTTGCTTATTACAATTCCTTTTGCCTGCAGGAATGGTAATGTGCCATCACAAAATGAGAGCCTAGATGCAGCTCACTGTATATTATTTATTTTGACAGATGCTTCTTTTCTCCTAACCATCAGATTGACCCCGGCAGCAGTGAATCAGACAGCAACAGTAGGATCCGTTTTGCTGCATAGGCTTTATATGTTCCATTGATTTCAAGAGGATGGGATAATGCAAGTTTTTCTCCTAAGGATTAAAATGAGTGAACTTTAGATGTTATTTTTAAAAAAATATCCTGCAGCATCTTAAAGACTGACAGGTTTACACAGCTAAAGTTTTTATGGCTATTTTCTGACAGTCCATATCGGATTCCCCCCATTTCTTAAACAAGTGATCCATTCTGAAAAATTAGCTAAGCCGGCTAACTTCTTTCTATCTGCTTGTGTTTTTCTAGGAGACTGAGCATCGACCAAACATTGCAACTTGCATAACTGAAAAGATGATGTTTCTCTACAAATAGAATGAACAAATTCTCTACAAATAGAATGAACAAATACTACGGTTTAATCTTTAACCAACAAACAATGCATGAATAGGATTCTGCCACAGAAACTACAGAAACCATGTGCTAAATGGTCACCATCATCTGCTATGTGATGATGAATGTGAAGCTCATGTGAAGCTCAGCTTGTATCCTGAATGTTTCCTACTTCCCAATAGGAAGAGTTTTAAAAAAATCAAGATGGCAGCTGCAATCATACAATTGAAGTCACATTCCTTTTAATGTGTGTTGAACTGCCATCTAGACTTGAATGACCTGTGGTAACATTTCATCAATGATTAATTACATACATATGTATCATTTAACATTTCATAAATTATTGCATTCAGCAATAATTCTTGCATTGCTCTCTCTCATCTTGAATGAAAACACGAGACAGGGACTGGATTAAACCTTGATCTAAAGCAGTGGCACCTAGAGAGAGGACAAAAAGGATCAGAGTGAAATGAGCTATGCCCTTTTTCTATACACAATATGACATCACACCCCAAACGGCTGGAACTTGCAGCATGATGCCATGAAGCTGTTTTCCTAATTCTGGAAAAGCCATGACAGCCTGCAGATGCCACCAGTCTAGCAACAAAAAAAGAGAGATGTTCTTATCTTCCAAAACTTTGAACAGGAATGGTCAAAGAGCTTCTCCACATCTAAGAAAATCAGTGTGCCTTGTTTTTAATGATGTTGCTCTAACTATTCCAGATTGTCTAAGATCGTTTAAAAAAAATCTTTTAGGTAAAAACCAATATTCATCATTATGAGTAAATTCTTGCAAAATTCTTTATAGTTTTTTAATTAAAATAATTGTAAACAATGTATAATCATTATTCAATAATAATCCTGGTCTGTAGTTTCTTGCTAAAGTCAAATCTTGTCTCTCTTTAGGTATTAATGTTTTATTAGCCTCTTTCCAAGTCTCTGACATTTTTCTTCTCTGTAAGATAGAGTTCATTATGCTTTAGAGAGGTTGTAAAAGTTCATTTTAAAATACTTGTAATATAGACTTAATAAGCTCTCTGATTTTCTACATCACTTCAATTTATGAAAATTATTTTGTTATATTCATAATTTCTCTTTGTTCTTCTGTAATCTCAATAGATTTTGTTTTTTGAGATATTCATCTATTTTCTTCAATGGAGCATCATGTCCTCTACACAAATTAGAATAATATTGACAAAATGCTTTTGTATAGATATATTACCCATTAATATACTTTCTCCCTTTTGTAATTTCAATATCATTTTCTTTTCTCTCCCTTCATAATTTATAAGCTAATCATTTCTCTGGTTTATCAGTTTCCTCCATTTGGATGGCTTTAGTTGTCATCAGCATTCCTGTTATTCTCTTCAGTGGAGAAATCATCAAATCGGTGCTATTATTTATTTAGTGAGTTAGCTATTCAAGTCAGGGTACTATACAATAAAAAATTAGCGTAAAACATTACAAGTGCAAATTTAGTAATCCTAGCTAAAAGTTAGATTAGCTAAAATAGTGTAATATATGAATGGACTTAGCTTGGATTTTTTTAAAGAGTTTTTCTCCAGATGACTTAATGTTCCTTATGCTCCTTATTATTTTATTTATCTGGATGTTAGAAACAAAGTTATTCCCTGAGGCAGAATATTACTATTTTAGGTACCAAATATAGTGTAACCTTATGCCCTAAAATATGTTTCTTATCACTAAAAATACTGTGTGTGTGTGTGTATGTATGTGTGTATATATATATATATATACACACATACGTGTGTGTGTGTGTGTGTGTGTGTGTGTGTGTGTGTATTCTTAAGTATTCACGGGTACTTATATGTATGGTATTCAGCTTTGTTTGGGTATTTTCCCACATCATTATAGTTGTGCTTTTAAACTTGTAACAACGTTTCGGCAGAATCTCCTCTGCCATCATCAGACTTCTGTATTGTGTTCGTCTGTGAGTCAGAGTTTCACAGCCATTTCAGTTTTAAATTTGGGGCTAGTCTACTGCTGTGCCAGAATGGTTTTTGCTTCATCCTGATTGGTTGGGAGTCTTGGTCTGTGTTTATTGGTCTTGGAGTTTGCTGTGTTCTGCTTGATTGGTGTTTCTAATATCTTCTGTCTGTTTTGTGGCTTTTTTTGTCTTGGTTCGCTGGCAACGTTGTGTTCCTGTATTGAAAGATTTTAGTGCAGCTTGGCTGCGAGTAAATGGACGGCTATCATTTGTTAGGAAGCTAGGTTTCATCTGGGTGCCTGGTTGGGGTGTGTTTGAGCTGGAGGTATCAGGGGGGATCTGTTTGTGCCCAGGTGTTTGCCTGGCTTGTGGTGTGGAGATTTTTTTGTTTGTGAGTGCAGGCTTCCAAATAATTGATAGTCTGGTGGAATTATCTCTTCTATTCATGCTTTCAGGTCTTTTTTCAATCTCTATGGCTTCTCTGATAATTCTATAACTGGGGTTTTCTATAGTGGCTAGGGTTTTGATGCCATTGAAGTTGATGCTTTCATGAAACACATGAAAGCCACAGGTCATAGCATCAACTTCAATGGCACCAACACCTGGGACATTCTGGAACAGCAATAGGCTGCCCCAAATTTAAAACTGAAACAATTGTCGGGGCCTGACTCACAGACGGACACAATACAGAAGCCTGATGATGGCAGATGAGTTTCTGCTAAAACGTCACTACAACTTTAAAAGCACAACTACAATGACATGGGAAAATACCTGAACAAAGCTGAATACCATATATATATATATATATATATATATATATATATATATATATATATATATATATATATATATATATATATATATATATTTGTTTTTTTGAGGTTCTCATGGGTATTTGTATGTGGATCTTTGGTTGTTCGGGTTTTCTCCGCGTAAGATTCAAAGTATCTAGGCAACGTTTCGATGAAGTCTCATTCATCATCTTCAGGCTTCTGTCTCCGGCTCTGTGCTTCTCAGAGTAATGGAGATTGCAGCTGCTTCCTCCTTTTAACTGCCAGTGGGGTGGGACTTGATTGGGTGGGGGCTTGGCTGTGTTCTGATTGGGTGGGGGTGTGTTCTCATTGGTAGGGGTTTGGCTGTGTTCTGATTGGTTGGGGGTTAGCCGTGTTCTGATTGGTTGGAGCGTGTTCTGTTCAGGTGGGGGCTTGGTTGTGCTCAGGTTAGTCTTAGTTGCTGGGGGATTTGAGCTGGAGAGTTGTGATCTTGCTGTTTGGCTTCTAGTTCGTGGTCCTGCTGCATCTTCATAGTGGGTGTCGGTTTGCTTCATGTATGGCTCAGAGGGGTTTGAAGTGGGTAGTGATGCAGCTGCAGAAAATGAGAAACGACCATGGACCAGAAGCTGCACTGCAGCTGCATCACTACCCACTTCAAACCCCTCTGAGCCATACATGAAGCAAACCGACACCCACTATGAAGATGCAGCAGGACCACGAACTAGAAGCCAAACAGCAAGATCACAACTCTCCAGCTCAAATCCCCCAGCAACTAAGACTAACCTGAGCACAACCAAGCCCCCACCTGAACAGAACACGCCTCCAACCAATCAGAACACGGCTAACCCCCCAACCAATCAGAACACAGCCAAACCCCCTACCAATGAGAACACACCCCCACCCAATCAGAACACAGCCAAGCCCCCACCCAATCAAGTCCCACCCCCACTGGCAGTTAAAAGGAGGAAGCAGCTGCAATCTCCATTACTCTGAGAAGCACAGAGCCGGAGACAGAAGCCTGAAGATGATGAATGAGACTTCATCGAAACGTTGCCTAGATACTTTGAATCTTACGCGGGAGAAAACCCGAACAACCACATATCCATATATATATATATATATATATATATATGTATGTATGTATGTATGTATGTATGTATGTATGTGTGTATGTGTATGTGTATGTGTATGTGTATGTGTATGTGTATATATATATATATATATAATATTATTAACACACTCTGATGCTAAGGAGTTCTACTCCCCCTCCCCACCTGAAAAGATATCTGTTCCAAATGCAAAACACAAGCAGAGGACAGGAGTTTCAGTTTTAGTTTCACAGCAGCAATCAGCTTTAGTCCAGAATAGTTGAGCTAAGCCATGCCCAGGCTCCTTGCTGTCTCCTTCTTGCTCACACAGCAAATACTGTTTCAGTTTCCAAACAGCCCTCAACTCTCCCACACACTGACAGGACGCTAGCCAGATAAATATGGATGGATGCTGGTAGGCAAAGGCACATTTTCCCCCTTATTTTTCTCCCCCAAAACTAAGCCCAATCACATAGTTTTGCAGTGTAACACGGGAATAGAGCTAATTTATGCTAAAGGAAACAAGAACTTAAGTGAGAAGCTCACTTATTCACAGTAGATCACATAATGAAATTGCTTTATCTATTAATAGCTGATTTGAAAAGCATTGGCATACAACGTATAACAACTTTCATTTTTACTGTTCCAATTCAAAACTCAGTTCAAATTCTGCTAACAAAATGGGAACAAAATGTTGCAATGTGTTTGTGCTATGACTTGTCCTTTAGGCACTTGAAAAAGGTTGAGTTTCTGGGAGCCCCACTATTAATCATGAGAGGAGCGGGAAAAGAAGGAGAAAGAGGGAGGGAGGGAGGGGACCATATGGTTTTAACTGTCTGGCAATTTCTTCAATTTGCTGCAAAGCAGTGCAAATCAAACCATTCTTAAATATTCATAATTGAAATATAGTATCATCCCCCCCATTCTGCTATATCACACTTGCGCATATCTTAAAAAGCTTCTGAATTCCAGCCAAAACAAAATCCAGTAAATGTTATTATCTTATGCTTTGTATTATTGATTTTAATGCTTCCAGACTGCACCCATTGTCATCTGCTCACCAGCCAATTGGCACCTTGCTGCTCTTTTTCTAGGCTGTAAAAAGCACAGAATAACTTTCTGACCAGCTCCATGCTGTGGTGGCCCAGGGCCCATTTCAGTTATGTCACTCTACCCTTTGACTCCATTAATCTTGCTTATGTACAAACAAACAGCTGGGGTTTCCACATGGTCATTTAAGCAGCTTGCTGCCCACTGTGCTGAAACCTAGTTCAGATTGTTGCAAGATTTTCCTTTCTGTTATCAAGTAGATGTACATTTATCATTATATCTTTGGTTTGGATAAAAATATCCATTACCAAAGTGTCAATCAATAACAAGCATACATACGGTAGAAATCAAAGTCTAACAAGAACTAAAATTATTGACTTCCAGTTTGAAGGGCTTCGGCAACAGACAGAAATCCACGATCGTGCATGGTTTCTGTCTGGGCTCGCTGCTGGAGCACCCCGAGCTGGCTGATTTTGGGTCTAAGCCACCCCGTAGAGGTGGTGAAGAGGGCGGAGACCACCAGCAGGGTTGAGGAGAGCCGCATCTCTCCTCCTCAGCTGGCCATTACTCCCTTTCCCGAAGGCGGTTGCAGCGGTGGTCAGAAATGGCCACCTCAAAGAAGAACTCGACCGGAAAAGAATGTGCAGGAGGAAGATAAGAAGTGAAAGTTTTGGCTGACCAGGTTAAATTGTAAAGGCAACAACTAAGGTACCCTAAAATTTAAACTTACAAAAAATAACATCACTCCCAAAGAAGTGTCGGAAGCAGCAAAGGAAAGTGAAAAGGTTTGGCTTTTTTTCCCTTCTCTCTCCTTCCCTATACTGACAACTAAGAGACTTAAATAAGAAATCGGAAAAATCCGCTTTGACATCAATAGGCAATTAAGCTGAATATAAAACAAAATGCCAAAGGGATAATAAAGATTTCTGGACATTAAAATTTTTATTTTTCATAAGCAGGAAGGGAGACAAAAAGAATAAGGGCAGGATCTGGAAGAGGGAGGAGACTGCCTGGAATTAAAAAGAATCTACAGTAAAACTTCAACAAGACTTCTAAAAGATACATTTTAACTGAAATTTTGCAACTAAATAGTAACCCCAGGAAGAAAAAGTGAAAAAAAAGAGCAAAAAAGAAACAGCTTGCGTGTATTTGGATTATTTGGTGATCTTTGGATCTTGGTTATTATATTTGAATGACTAAAATCAATCCAGTGGTTGTTTAAAAATTTAATGTTTTGTAAAATATAAGTGAAGGGAGGGGGGGATTAACTATGGAAAGCTTATAATTGTTCCCATAGAAGTATGATATTTAATTGAAAAGTAATGTTAAAGATGTTAAGAATACAGTGTGTATTTTAAGAATGTACCAAGCAGAATCCGAATGGAAGCTATGTATTATATTGAATGTTACAATTTTAGGGAAAAGATATAAAGGCATCATACTCCAATCAGTAACTACAGGAGAAATTTTGTTTAATGAGAAAAGATAATAGATAATTGAAACAGGACAGACAAAAAATATAAATACAATGATTTGAATTGAGATGAAATAATTAAAATAAAATTGAGAAAATTAAAAGAGGGGAGAAGCTATGCAGAAAATGTAAAATAGTAATAAGATATGGGATAGAATATAAAAATGAGCATGAACCTGAATTTGTGTCTGTACAAAGAAATGTAACCCGGGATTACGCTACTTTCCAAAAAGATGTTTTATTTGTATTTTTTTTCTCTTTGTGAAAACTCAAATAAAATTTACACCCCCCCCCCCCAAAAAAAAAAGAACTAAAATTATTGTTAAAGCCAACAGAGGGAATTGAGTCAGATTTGGTGCTGTGTCCAATATGCATTTCCTGCTTAAAGATGAAATCCTGCTTTTAACGCCTGGCTCTTGCTAGCTTTCTAATGTAATGACATTCTGCTTTTTCTAGAATGTATCCCTGCATCTCTGACTGCTGAAACGCCACTTGTAAAAATGAGAAATGCAAAAGGAGATGGTATCGGGATAGAATACATTTATGTTGCAGACCGAGTCTGCAGAATGTATTTTAATGCCAAACTATCAGACTGTGTGATCATCGCTATGAAATCAGTTGATTCAGAACTAACTCAAAAATGTTATCTGAGGGATTTGGTCATATAAACATCTTATCAAGTTTCCTGAAGTGGTTTGAAGGTTAATTTTAATTAATACTGTAGAAAGTGGCTAGTGGTTTATCCCTAATGGAATATCCAACTACTTACGACCAATCCAAACTGATAATTTTTCTGCTCTTATTCTGTAACAGGTAAATGCTACACTACTCCTCGTTACTTTTCCTCTGTAACAGTAAGTGATCCTAAAGGGCCGCATTCAAGTTTTCAGGTACAGTATAACATTCATAGATCTTAGTTATGCAGTTGGAAGGGAGGAACTGAGACATAATAACTGTTTTTCACAACTGAAAAAGGCCCTAATTCTATATAGGAAAAGACGTCAGGGTTGCCTCTTAAAACTATGGATTCAAAAATTATGGAGACGTGACACTGGAAAAATGCATCTGCATATTCTTGGGCTGTTTCCACATTTATCAACTCCATGTTTTGATCAGAGATGGTTATTCCAAACTCATGTTCCCCTTCCCTTTGAAAGTAGCTGTCTGTATTAAGAGTCTGTCTTTACTAGTGCTGCTCAGCTGTTAGCAGAGGCATTAGAGTGAATATGAACTCCATCTGTCCTGTGAGAGTTTTGCACTTTCCTGATCTTACAGCACTTTGTTTAACTGCAACAGTTAGAAGCCAAATGAGTTGGCTGTTCCCTTGGGATGTCATGGAAAAACAAACTTGCTTCCTTCTTTTAATGTACACTCATGGATTCAGTTGACCCATTAAGAAAACCAGTAGCTCCAGCCAGCCAGCTTGCTCCTTGAACAAGAGGTATTCCTCTCTAATTTCCCAGCCCAATGAGGCTTTGTTCAACCCTGCTGCTGAGTTGTTTGAAGTCCCATCCATTGTCATCTTGCCTCATCTCTTCTGGAATATTTACAAATGCCTCCTTCCCTCCTCACTCCCGCAGATCCCCCACCCCCCCCCCCAAAAAAAAGAGAGAGAGAGCAAAAGTGAAAAGGAATTTGTTTTTGAATTGGTATAGGAGACCCTTGCAGAGAAGCCAGCAAGAACAAGTTATTGCTTTCATCAGGGAGAGGAAGTCAGGAGAGCATGTTGTAATATCTCTGGCCTGAAAAGTGGCACAGAACCAATTCTCCCGATTTAAATGACCTTACATGGTTCAGTAACAAATTGCTGCAGGAATCACTGACATGCATGATCATTCTGTGACTTTTAACCTCCAAGGTAATAGAGATTAAGCACCACTCGGATGAAGACAATGCTGTCTAGTTATGGTGTTGCCACTTTAATAACTACACTATATTATATTGTGAGGGATGATAGAGCTTACAGTTTAGTGATACGCTAAGAAACCAGCTGTTGTATAAAGCTGAGCCTATAAGAACAATAATCTACTAACACTCCTTTATGTTTTATTCACCCCTCCCCACAGACTCACTTTGCATACCTCAGGGATATTAAATAGAATTACAACTCTACAGTTTTACCTTGGGGTGATGGTGCTTAGCATAATATAGTCATTACTGTGTAGCCAGTTCTTATTGAGGCAACATATGAGGCAGAAGGTGAAGGTGAGGGTCACAATCATAATCTATCTGACCATCCCAGTACTGTCCTGCATATCTGGCTAGAAATTATGGCTTCAGGAAACAATTCTGCATATTATTTACATGGAAAGTAGCTCCATTTCACTTAAGTGGATTTTTTTTTCTGAATAGGCTTGCATAGGACAGTACAACTTCCATTTGAATTGTGCCCTGTCATTAAAACAATAATTTGGGAACTTTGCCATTCCATGCTTTCATTCACTCATATATGGTTGCATGTATTTCCTTTTGACTTTTCCTATGGAAGTTAAGTGTGTTATTATCTGTATGTATCTACATATGTACATATGTAGATATGTATATTAGTATGCATGCATATTTATTCTTTACCAAACATAATTCGATGTGTCCTTATTTCAGATAGTGATAACATCAATCTAGAAATACCCTTTATGCTATCTGATCTATGTACCATCTTTTTCTTTAGAAAGATATTTAAAAAGCAGTGTGTCTTGTTATACATTTCATATATAATTCATTCTCACTTGGTTTTATTTAATGGTCAGTTAAATATAATTTCCCCACAACACTTTCCTTGCTTAAGTACCATGTCATCAAGTGACACAACAGAATCAATTTTTAAAACTTATTTCCAATCCTTTCTAGTTCACTGTTGTTTTCTTTAGATCTTTTTATTATTATTATTACATATGGAATCTTGAATCTTGGAGAGCTGGGTAACTTGTAAAAGTGCCAACCAATTAAACAATTTATCCATTTATTATATTTACAGTTAATGATAGAGTTTTTCGTACTAAATCTTCATAAATGCTCTTTTTAACAAGAATGAAATCCAATAGCTTCATACTTACGGTACATTTCTGTAATTTATTTGTGTTCATCTCTCCCTCTCCCTCCCTCCCTCCCTCCTCCCCTCTTTCTGTGTGTGCATGGATCATGTTTCTCTGCTATTTCCTTCAGGTGCTCAAAGTGGTTTACAGAATGATCTATCTTCATGTTATTCCCACAATAACCCTGTGAGGAAGACAGGGCTGAGAGATAGTGATTGGCCCAAGTAACGGAATGTCCAGAGATATCTTATAAATAAGGTAAGTGGCTTATCATTGGCAAGTAGTCACTGAAAACTGTTGTACTGAAAATGTTAACCTTCTTCAGTCCCAGAAGAAAATAGCCACTTTGTGGTATTTCTTTTTTTAGCAAATGTATGTATGCGTATGTATGTGTGTGTATGTATGTATGTATGTATGTATGTATCCTGTTTCCATTATTTATTTATTTTATAAATAGCTCAAATGGTGAACATATCTAATGCACCTTTCCTCACAAAAACTTCTGAGATGGGATGAGCTGTGGGGGAATCACAGGCTCAAAGTCACCCAGTCAGCTTTCATGCCTAAAGTGGGACTAGAAGTTACAGTTTCTGATTTCCAAGCCAGCACCTTAACCACTAACCCAAACTGGCTGTGCCCCCCTCACCCACTCTCTCTCTTTTGCAAGGGGGAAAAACAGGCTGTTGTTTGGATTTTGTTTTTTTTTGTAGGCCAATGGAAATTTATAACACAGAGGAATGGCTAATTCACCTTCATAGAAAGAAGCTGACAATGTTTCTATTTGCTACTGAATGAAACATGCTTTAAAAAAATAAAGGGAAGGGAAGCTTTGCAGTATGATGGACAAGGAGTGAGAAAGCTAAGGGCAGATGCTTCACCCAGCCTGGAGAGAAACAAAAAAGGTGTCCACTGGGAGATCTGAGGATTGAATGAAGTGATGAGCTTTTAGGATTAAGGATAGTACTTTGTTTGTTTGTTTGTTTGTTTGTTCGTTAGTTAGTTTATAATCCACCTTTACTCTAACTGGCATACATGGCACTCTGTCCACTGGTTTTTTTTTAACCACCTGAACAATTCTAGGAAGTATATTGAGCTGAGAGAAATGGATTAACTCACAGTATCCCTGTGATTTTGACATCTTGGACTTTCATCTCCCCAGTCCTCAGTCTTTTCCAAGCTAGTTGGATGGATCTAATAAAAATCATAGCTTAAGAAGTCTTTGGTGGGTCATCCGTAGAGTGAAGCTCTTTTAAGGAACACATTGATCAGAATATAATGGAAAAGATGGGTCTCATGGAAAGTTGTTAATTTTTCTGAGGCTCAGCTGTGCCATTCCATCCATTTCCCATATTCCCTTATTTACAATTCAGAGAAGTTACAGTAAGTCATCTCTTTCTTATGCCACTGCTGAATTAACCCACCACATCCACCCTGGATTTGGCAGAAGAGTATATCAACATGAAATATACTGCTCTTTTTGCTGAGCCCTCTCCCTCCCCCTCCCCTTTTTTGTGTCTGTTCAAAGCCACCATTAGATGCTTTGTTCAACACATGATAAGGGAAGCAGCTGGTCTAACCCTCTTCAGCATATTGCCAGTCAGTGGGAGAAACATCAGCCAATCATGAAAGAGGTGGATGTGACTGCAAGACCTTTATGCAGCTGTTGGTCTCATCAGTCCATTGTTGCACTGTTTCAACCTGTGTTAAACCAATAAGGGCCACAGAATCAAGCATTAGGCATGGCAGCAATTCTTCAAAGTTTTATTACCACAGGGTACATTAATAGAATATTGAAGGCCTGTCTAGACTTCTTTCTGCCTCACATTATGCTAAACAGAATCAAGATTTCATTATTTTGAGCTTCTTTCATATGCTTTCCTCAATCTCAGGATTGTGTAATCTTTCTGCAAATTCTTCCTTTACAGCTTGTTCATTACTTCCCTATCCCGAAGGTCAACTCTATATTTTGTTATGCACTACTTTTACTCATTTCCGGTTGAGCAGCCTACTATTATTGTCCAGTTCTCATATAATTGATGAGCTGATTGCTTGCCTATTTCTGTAGAAAATATAAAATGGTAGCATCCATTATATCCTAGTTGGGATATCTGTGCTTGTGGCATAGAATCCTTTGCACCCAGCCACAGTGAATTCTGATTTCCAACTTGATCCAAAATGAAATATAGAACAACTAACCCTTCTTCATCTCCAGGACCAACAATGCATTCATTTCAAATTCATGATGCACAAAATTCGCTGTTCCACCTTGTTGCTCTGGAGTCAAATCTGGCCAAGGGAAATTAATCTGATTTATTGTTACTGTAGGTAATCTCAAACAGCAGAATAGCATTTTGCATTATCTCTTGGTTGCCATTTCTCTCCACTTTCTGCCCTTTCAGCATAAAAAGAGAGGTGGCAGAGCAAAATATCAAAGAAAGAAAGAAAGAAAGAAAGAAAGAAAGAAAGAGAGAGAGAGAGAGAAGGAAAGAAAGAAGGGAGGAAGGAAAGGAAGAAAAAGAGAGAAAGAAAGAGAAGGAAAAAAGAAAGAGATAAAGAAGGAAAGAAAGAGAAGGAAAAAGAAAGATAGAAAGAGAAAAAGAGAGAAAGAGAGTAAGAAGGAAAGAAAGATAAGGAAAGAAAGAAAGAAGAAAGAGAAAGAAAGGAGGAAAGAAGAAAGAAGAAAGAAAGAGAAAGAAAGAAGGAAGAGAGAGGGAGGGAGGGAGGGAGGGAGGGTGGGTGGGAGGAAGGGAGGGAGGGAGGGAGGGAGAAGGAAAGAAGGAAAAGAAATTGTTCGGATCTGAAATGGGCTATTCCCTTCTCATTCATATATTGAAAATTCAGCCCACCTTTCTCTGAGAGAAAAGTAGGACGTAATGTATTGGCTAGTCAGCAAAGACACCCTTCACTATTCTGCCTGTTCATTTCCCAGGTTAACACTGAGTATTTTTTCTTGACCCATAAATTTGTGCCTGGGACAGGGATTGGGGAGGGCAATGGAAATGCAAAGCAGCTCTGCTGTGCAGATGAAGTACAACACTGTGTGCTTGGGAACCATTTTTATCAGCTGATCCTCAGGGTGGTGCTTAAACTGTCAAGATGCTAGGTCAGGGAAGGGAGTGAAGTGAGAAACAAAGAGATAATTTCATGTAAAAAAAATAGTACAGCCTTATTTGTCTGGCAAAAAAAAAGAGGCACACACTACTTCACTGAGAGGCAATGATGAAAGAAATAAATCAGCTGGGTAAAGCGAGACTAGAAAAGATGATCCCATAAAATAATGGATTCTTCCTGATTGCAGCCCAGAGAAATACTAAAGTCATGACTCAGAGAGGAAATAAAACTACTTTTTGCTTGCCTAAGTGAGAGGAGAAACTCACTCAGTTTATCATCAGCCCTGGAAATACGGGAATATTTGCTGACAACTGAAAGCGAAGCTTGCCAGCTGCAGATGCAGATTCTACTTGTATCTTGGCTGCACATGAGTGATTTGCTAATTTGCCTTTTTCGTTTTGCCCACATGGACAGATATTACAGCATTAATGTACAGTACAAGCTCTAGTTATTTCAATAACATCCAGCCCCATTAATGCTTATATTGATAGAATTTTTACTAACATTCCATCAAGGTAATTCAGAGGAAATACAATATCTATACAATGAAAAGCAATAAAGGGAGCCATAAAGTTGCAAACCCAACAAACCTTTGCTTCTTTCTCCTAAATTCTATTGAACTTTTTAAAGATCAGCAATTAGAGGCAATTTGTCTGGAAGTCACATCCTGAAAAAAGCACTTGGTACACATCTAAAACTTCTTTCTCTGGATTTAGTACATTTTGTTAAAACATTGGAACTTTTTCAAATAATATGGAAATAGAAGTCAAAGTATTAGAATGTGTTTTATTAAATATGGTAGACCAGTGTTTAATCTTAAAATCTCTTCCAAAAACTGACTAGTAAGGGATAGGATAGTCTATCGGCCTCAGTTATACTCTTGCTGCACACTGTAGTCTCTTCCACTGTCAGTTCTGATACATTTTGGCCAGTATTTCATAAGCTTAGTTGAAGCCAGGTTTGCTCCAGGCACATTCGAGCTATTTTATGCAAGCTAGGATGTCTAATTGGGAGATTACCCTGTTTACATATATATTGTTTTCTTCATGCCATCAAACTGAAGGTACTCTACATTCAATGCCTTGAAATACAATCAGTAACAAAGATGAGATGAGCCCTTGATTGGAATAAAATGCAATCTTAGATAGCATCGCGAGGGATAAAGATCTTTCTGTGACAGCAAAAATCAGAATAGTTAAAGCAATTAACTTGTCATAACCTGCAGCTACGAATGGTACATGTTAAGATAGATAAATAATTTAGATACCTTGTTTAATAATGATTATTAAGAGTATCATAGACCGTAAGAAGAACCACTCAACTCATTCTGGATGAAATATAAACTGAATGTTCTTGTCAGGTCATGATCAGCAAGCATCAACTCACGTTCTGTGGGCATATGATTGTAAGCAGATGATGGACTAGAAGTAAAATTACTTGTCAAAGTTGATGAAACATATGAGATGGACAGAGAGAATCCAGCAGAGAACTGCATCTTCTTTATAGATCTTAAATTATCACCAGGACCAGATCAAGAAAGAGGACAAGGATTCAGGAAAAAAATTAACCATTTTATATTTTTAAAAACTTTTTCTCATGCATTGTTTGACTTATTTTGTTATGTTACTATTTACAATGTAGACTTTTCACAGATGATAGATTTAATAAATATATTATAATTTAGCTTTTGAGAGAAATTCCCCTATGTGTCAGTCTGAAAATTCCACAAACTTGGAGAACTTTGACTTGGAGATGGTTCCCAATGATTTCAGTGCCATGTTTCACATCTGTATTGTGAACTTTTTGCTAAAGTCAAAGAATTAAATGTTAATAAGGTTTGTTTGCTCTGCACTTTCCTGAATTTCTCTGAGCTTTTGATACCAAGTGTAAGCCATTGTTTTAGCCTGTTTAAAGGATTACTTAATGTATGTGAAGGAAGTACTTTTGAAAGGTAATATATCACAGTAAGATAGATTGAGGTACACTGTATTCCCCAAGGAATGCCAGGCTGATCCTACATTTCACTGAGAACAGTAGAGTCTGTATTTAACAGTAAAGAATGAATGAGTGCCTTATTTTATCAAATAAAAGAGCTGGTGAAAGTTGAGGTTGTTTACAAGGCATTAATGTTTCTCTAACAAGCCAAAGTGGATCTAACAAGCCAAAGTAGAAATAAAGCAATGACAGCATACCACTCTCAACAAACAGGCTAATATTTATATGTTTTTCCTATGTTTGGATTGTAAACATGAGACATAAAATGATTTCTGGAATAAAGAGGAGCATCTATTACATTCAGTTGTGGCTCATGTCCAAATGGCTAAGCAAAGCCAGACCTAACTAATTCTTAGATGAGAGAATACCAAGAAATCTTACAGGAAATGGGAAGAATAAAATTTTGGGGAAGAAATAAATGGCAATGAATTTCCATATTGTTGCCAAATACGTCTGTGGTTTTACTGTGATTGTAAAGAAGAAAGTGTAGACAATTAATGTGGCAATACCAGAGACAGTACACTGGAAGACAAAGAATTGGAGAAGATAAGTAAGTATCAAGATCTGAAAATCAAATTAGAACAATTGGCATAAACCAGCCATTGCGGTACCAGTAATTATTGGCACATGGGTGCCATATCAAAAATATTGGGTGGCTCTTAGAAAATCTGCACATTGGTAAATCTCCATTTGCCAATTTAAAAAATACACACAGCTTGGATCCACACTTTCACTACACTGGTACACTGTGACTTCTTAAGTTCTTGAGAAGAACTCAGTGCATATGAAAGCTAACACCAGCTAAAGAATTGGCAACTGTGATTTCACATTATTGTGCATATAATATTAAGCCAATGAATAAGTAAATAAATTAAACCAGACTTAAGCTTGGCTCAAAGGAGTCTTCTGCTCTAGATGTAGAAATCTGACATAACCTAGCCATCCAAACTCATGTAGTGAACAGATAATTTTTCAATCCTCAAATAATTTGGAATCCTAACCATCCAGTAACCTCTAGTGAAGTGTCTAGTAGTAGAGTGTCTTGATTATCCATCTGTCACTTCCTGTGATCCTGGACTCATTTGGAAGCAGCTTATAAGCCTGGAAAGTCTTCTCTTTTTACAATTTTAAATAGAACAGCAGACTAATGTGGTATTGGAGGTTATTACAGATTGATTGCTTTAATATGCCACCATTATCTACATGGTTGTCTGACAGAGGACAACAATAAAAGCAGCATTAAAAGCAATGTCATCACACAAATCATAGATGGTGTCCATACATCCTTTCCCAATGTCCTCTACAAAGGTCTGTTTTTACTCACTTTTGAAAGGTGTTCAAAATAGAGGCTTTTCCAAAGCATGAAGCTAACAAGAGCCTTTGGCTTTTGTACCTCTCAGTAAATGGGGACTACTAATAGAGTGCAACCAGATGGGTTGATGATGTGGCAAAAGTACTTGAAGATAGTTAGAAGCTAAGGTTGGTAGATTGAGACCAGCATTTTGAATTGCACCTAGGGGTAACCCACAGCCAATGTTATAGGGTTGTGGTGACTCTCATTCTTTAATAAGCAGGGTACTTATTTCTTTAATAGGCAGGCTACTACATTCCAGGCATTGACAGAGTGGTCAATGCCTGGAATGCCCTACCCAACTTCATTGTTACAGCCTCAATCCCTCACAGCTTCAACCTCAAACTGTCTACCATGGACCTCACCCCAATCCTAAGAGATCCTTAAGGGGGGCATACATAAGTATACCAGTGTGCCTACCATCCCTGTCTTACTGTCCCCATTTATCTGTATTTACTTCCTTTGCTCTTGATTACATTCACACTTATACTTGCTATCTTGTACAAGTTTGACAAATAAATAAATACTACATTCTAAACATGTGTTCCAGTTTTGAGTATTTTTAAGGGCAGCCCCATGTACAGCTAGTGTTCGACTTATGACAGTTCATTTAGTAACCGATCAAAGTTACAATGGCACCGAAAAAAGTGACTTATGACCATCTTTCACAATTACGACCTTTGAAGCATCCCCATGATCATGTGAACTGGTTCATATTTATGATGGTTGCAGTGTCCCAGGATCACATGACACCCTCCCCCCCTTTTGAGCCCTTCTGATAAGCAAAGTCAATAGGGAAACCAGGTTCACTTAACAACCAGGTTACTAACTAATCAACTGCAATGATTCATTTAACAACTGTGGCAAGAAGAACCGCAAAATGGGGGGAAACTCCCTTGACAACAGAAATTTTGGGCTCAATTGTGGTTTTGGGCTTAATTTGGGGGTAAATTGAGGACTATCTGTAGTCCATAATGTAATAGTAGGATTGTTGGTACCTGTTTTGTCAGAACTCTTGCTCAAGGTATGATAGCAACAAGTGCTTTAGCTACTGATACCTTGGTAGAGGCAAAGTTCAGACATGAAGCCAACTATGTTATTATGCCTTTTTGCCTCAAATGTTCCATGTATGAAATGAGGATAATAGAATTCCTAGCACAGTTTTACAAACTGTTAATCATCCAGCAATTCTCCAGACTGGAAAGCCTAGAAAAATGATATTCATTCATCTTTAGGAGGCTTCGCCATTAAATAGCTCAGATGGAGTTATGGAAAATGGTGGGTTAAGGTGGGCAGGATCTCCTGAATTGGGAGCTATATTATAGTGCAGCCTGTCTAGTCTGGCTGAAAGAATGGGTGAATTTAACCAACAAAAGGATATTAATTCTAGAAGGTCATGACTTGCAAAGGGGCTGGCATGCCTTTCTGTGGGATATTGGGACTACTAAACAGAAATATTTCCACAGACACCTAATTAGAGATTCTTTATTATGTAATTGGAATAAAATCAGGAAAAAACATTATACAAAGATCCCCTCTTGGCTATCAACAATGGAAGCGATGATCTACCACACTAACTTGGATATGAATAAGATGATTGAATATAAAGATCTATTAGATACACAAGGAAAGTTGAAAACATGGCAGGACCTCCAGGAACAAGGGATACAAATTGACAGGTTGGTTTTTCTTCAAGTGCAAAATAGGTATAGACAGGATATAAAAGAGTATGGAATACATGTGAAACCACAACAATTAGATAAAATCCTACTAGGACCAGATTTGTTTAGTGACCGTTCAATATTACAACGGCAGTGAAAAAAAGTGACTTATGACTGTTTTCATATTAACAACCGTGGCAGCATCCCCATGGTCACATGATCAAAATTAAGATACTCGGTAAGTGGCTCATATTTATGATGGTTGCAGCGTCCCAGGGTTACGTGATCATTTTTGGTGCCTTTCTGACAAGCAAACTCAATGGGGAATCCAGATTCACTTAACAACCGGGTTACTAACTTAACAAAAATGCAATGATTCACTTAACAATTGTGGCCAAGAAAAGTCATCAAACAAGACAAACTCACTTAACAAATGTTTCACTTAGCTATATAAATTTTGGGCTCTGGTGTGGTCGTAAGTCAAGGACTACCTGTATTTTGCTGCAGAATTTGTAAATTGCATGCACCGTGTACATTTTCTACTGACTTGAAACAGAAAGTCAATGAAAATGAAGAGGGAAGAGACATGTATATTTGATCTCTCTAGCCTTTTGACCAGTTGCTCCTTTGCTCCATACAACTGGTCTTCTATTCTTGCTTCTATCAATGACCTTTTTTATTTACCTGTACACTTGCACTTCTTCCTTTTAAGTTCTGTCCAAAATGCTTATTCAGATTCAGTGCCCTACAAGCATATTATAATACAGGCAATATATTACATTAGAAAAATGCATCAGAAATTATGTATGGTATATTTATAGAGAAGAATAGTTACAATGCATCTGCATTACTGCACTTGCTTTTATTTGAAGTGTGCATGTATGGGGATCTTATTATAAGAATGTTATTAAATAAGTATAGAATCCTGAATTCTGCCTGGTCACTAGAAACAGTTTTGCTGAAGAATTATAACTAGAGTGGGGAACCATTTCAAATGTGTTTCCTGTGGTTCAAGCAGCAACACATTCGATTATAAAATGCTTATGAATCATAAACATGCCATTTCAAATGCAACGTGTATCCTGATTTTAATATTAAGTACATTTTGTGCTGAATTCTGCCTTGCGTTGCCAGCGGAGTATGAAAGAAGCTGATGACCTCATCATTTTTACAATTTCACATTGTTGACAGCCATCTGTTTCCAGAATCCTTGTAAGCAAAAGTTCTTCTTCTTTGATCCTCCTCCCTTCACAATAGGCCTTCAGTCACTGATCATGGACATTTCAGGCCATCTTAGCTGTCTCAGTTAGTAGATCTGGACCCATAAATCCCTTTAATACCGGTAGTCCTTGACTTACGACCACAATTGAGCCCCAAATTTCTGTTGCTAAGGAGAATGTTTGTTAAAGTGAGTTTTGCCCTGTTTTACAACTGTTCTTGCCACAGGTGTTAAGTGAAACATTGCATTTTTGTTAAGTTAGTAACCCGGTTGTTAAGTGAATCTAGATTCCCCATTGATTTTGTTCATAAGGAGGTTGCAAAAGGGGATCCCATGACCCTGGGACATTGCAACCATCATAATTATGAGTCAGCTGCCAAGCCTCTGAATTTTGATCATGTGACCCTGGGGATACTGCAACAGTCATAAGTGTGAAAAATGGTCAAAGTCCCTTTTTTTTCAGTGCCGTTGTAATGTTGAACGGTCACTAAATGAACTGTTCTAAGTCAAGGACCACCTAGAGTAGAATTGGTGTAGGCTTTCATGGCTGAATAGATATCATTGCTTCATTAGAAAGCTGACTTAATCAATTGCCTAAGTTGGCTCTTCAGATTCTCAGAGCTATTCCCCAACACTGCCTGTAAATGACAGAGCTTGAATTAGGAAACATCTACTGTACATGAAAAGTAAGTGAGGCTTTCCTTTAAACTATTCCCAGTCCTCTTCAAGGTAATATAAATCACCTTCCATTAAATGTATACATAATATTCATTTATTTGTTTGCTTAAGTTTTCGCGGGTACTTACATGTATGGTATTCAGCTTTGTTCAGGTATTTTCCCACGTCATTATATTCATTTAGCAACTATCTTGGGTAGCGATTATTCACAAATACAAGAGTAATAAACTTTAGTAAAAAAATAACTTTTCAAACCAATGCATTCACTTGTGCAAACTTGTGCATCAGACAACAATGTACACAGTGAGCTGCCTGAGAGAACTTTATTTGTATGATCTTTGTATTCTTTCTCTCTCTCTCTCTCTCTCTCTCTCTCTCTCTCTCTCTCTCTCTCTCTCTCTCTCTCCCTCCCTCCCTCCCTCCCTCTCCTCTCCTCTCCTCTCCTCTCCTCTCCAATCTCTTTGTCTGTCTGTCACATAGTTTGCTTAGGGACTGTGTTGCTTAGTGGCTATTTTGCCAGAAACAATTGTGGCTCCTAAACAAGGGCTACCTCTATTTATGTGTGCTATTTGTTGAAATGCTAAATCTTCACACAAACCATCAGAAAGGAATCAAAGATGTTTAGCTCCAGTAGTCCCTTTCATACTTTCTTTGCAGAAAATGTGGATATTTGGTTAATTCTGTTTTTCCTTCCACCCATATAATAGTTCCTAGCCTACTGGCAACACCACAACCTCAAAGCATAGCCAAGCTACTCCATTGCTTAATAGGTGGCAAAGCATTTTCTTCAAATGTTTTTCCTTTTTTCTTGGTAGCTACAGGAACATTTCGGAAACTCCCATTTCTGCTAAGAGAGTACCGGCTGGGAGCACATCCAAGCTTGTATCTTTATAACTTTGATTCTGTTAACCATTGCACATAATAGAAGGTATTCATTCAGATGTTTAGAAAGACTTCATGTTTAACTTTATACCATTTAGAGGTTAGGCTCCCTTAGGGATGCACTGAAAGATACAGTTTGAGCAGGGATTCGTAAATTTTCGAATCAAGCTGTAACGAAGTGACTAATGTAGTTTTGTAGAGTCACAAACAAACTGTGTGCACACTAGAGGGCCTGCTTGGGCAAGCACATATTCTTGCAGTGAAGATGGGATCCACACAATTTGTATATACGTACCTACATTTCTTTTTTTACAAGATCTCTAGAAATGCTTACTATTAAGATTTGTATGAATGTGCTAACAAACTATAGAACAGATTATTGGGATTTTGGACCAAGTGGTTGGAATTCCAGTTTTTTACAAATCTACTGACTCCATAAAGAGAAATATATAGAAATAGCTAGTAGGAATTTTCTCCTTTTCTCCATTCTTTGTCTAAAATATGTTCCTTCCATGATTCCATGTCTTTTGTCTCCCATGGATATGCCACCCACTCTCTCTCCTCTCCCTCTCCCTCCTCCTCACTAGGATTTGTATAGTTTGTATAGTTCAGGTTCTTATTCACCCACTCCCACTTGTTCCCATTCCCCTAATGGAGTACTATAAGTTTTAGAAGTGGGTAGACTTAAGGAATTCTGGATTTCCTATCACATGATCTCTTTCTAAATAGTACTTATATCCAGGGGTGGGATTCAAAAATCCCAGCAACTGGTTCGCTGCTTGGTTGGTGGGTGGGTATGGCCATGGTGGGCGTGGCCTTCTGGAACTTCTGGGAGGGCTGTTTTTTCACCTTCCCCAGAGTCCAGAGGCTTCCCTTGGCTCTCTGGGAATGTGAAAACGGCCTCCCCCAGGCTCCAGGGGGCCTCCAGAAGCCAGAAATGGGCCCATTTCTGGAGTTTGGGAACTTCTGGTTCGGCCCATTTTTCACCCTCCCAGAGCCTTCACACAGACTCTGCACTTACCTGGGACCCAAAATGGGCTGCATGGAGATTCCTGGGAGGGGAGGAGCAGGGTGGGCTGGGCCAGCCAGTTGGTTCAACTACCGGTTCGGTGAACCAGATGTAAATTTAACATCCAGTTTGCCCAAACCGGTAGAATCCCACCCCTGCTTATATCTATTTTCTTACATACAACAATCAGTTTCAAGAATACTT
Source organism: Pseudonaja textilis (assembly GCF_049901715.1). Lineage (NCBI taxonomy): Eukaryota > Metazoa > Chordata > Lepidosauria > Squamata > Elapidae > Pseudonaja > Pseudonaja textilis. Next base: position 97,449,025 of record NC_141990.1, read on the forward strand.
ATAAAATTTATATTCCCAACTTTAGTGTTTTCTCCATTTCTTCTGTATAAAGCTGTCTGGGTGTGATGGACACACCTCTTTTAAACCTGCTATTCTCACTGAGTGTTTCCAGGCTTTAGAACCCCTTGACAAGAAAAGGGCTTCTTGTCCTCCCTTTTTCTCATCCTTCTCCTGATCTATGAAAACAAAGGCAAGAGAGTTTGACTCAAACTTATGAGGTGATGGTATTTTTGTTCTTTGGAGATGATGGTATTTCTGTGGGGGTTTTTTATGATGGCATTTAGCATATTTTTACCAGTTTATTAAAGTTATTTTACATTATGAGCTATCAACTCAATATCTACTTTTGGCTGGATTTCTGATCAAGGAAACTTTTAAACAGAGTCTTGGATATCAGTATCCAAAGTGATATAGAGTTTCTCCCAGGCGTGAGATCTTTAAAATGGTTGGTCAGTAAGAATAAATTTTCAAATGGGAAAAAAGACCTGATAATGGGGTTGATACAGTATTAAAGGACAACTTTTTACCAGAGCAAAAATATAGTTGCTTGGTAAAATATGGGTGATTTTACCAAGTGCTATAGCATGACAGGAAGTACATACTTGTAGAAGACATCATATATGTCTTATTTAATTGTCAATTATATACTCCAATACAGCCTAGTATTTAGAAACATTATCTGATTCAATAGCCTATCAGTACAATTACAAATTGTCTTACTTTCTTCAGAATGCTAATAAAGATGTAGCTGGCAGAACTGCCAAGTTGATAGAAACTGTTCAACTGAAAAATTGTTTTGCAGAACAGATGCAACATGTAAAGATGCTACATTATCTGAACATATCTGCAATCTAGTATAGTTGTCTACCTTTTTTATCTTTTGTTAGTTGACCCATGTTGTGTCTTGATATGGTCAATTGCGTAATTAATGTATCAATAAAGTAATAATGCATGTTTTAGTTACAATTAAAGTGTGTTTCAATTATATTATTATTTAATATTATTGTTACTCTTTTGACTGGCATCAGTTGGAGAAAACATGTGATAGATGGACAAAAACATAGATGGATTGGGAAAGAACCTATAGTAGAGAAAGTTCACAAGCGGGAGGAAACTAAAGTAGGATCAGTTAACAAAATTTAAACAAAATCTTCCTTGTTTGGGCTAAGAATTTTGTTCTGGAAGTAATTTCACAATGGTAGAGTCTATAAATAAGAATTGCATATGTGGACACAAGCACACTTTTAATCTTTGTTTCTGAGTTTTTAAAAACTCTTCCCTTCCAATAGAGCATCTTTGCATTTAGAGAAATAGAAAAGCACACATATAAATAGCTTGCAGAGAAAGAAAACAACACTTCCTTACTGAATTGACAGAAAATGGTGTTAGAAATGACAGATTAGTCTGAAAGTAGAGTTAGTGATTCACTCTAGACATAACTGTATTTGTTTCAATCAGAAGTGACTAAAATGGACTTGGATAACTTGTAGCATTCCAAACCATTTATCTCCACATAAAGACTTCCAACATTCTGGATCTACACTCAGGTGTGTTTTCTAAAGAACTTCCAAATTAATCAGGTTTGCACATAATTATCATATCCATATTTGTTGGAGAATGGTTTTTATTTTTAGAAACTCATTATTTTTTTATTCTTGCTTCTATGATTTTCTTTAGTTTGAGGGTTTGCCAAGTTTTTAATTCTTCCATGTAACTGCCAAATAATGAAACACTTCATCACACAAATAAATAAATAAAAAATCCTATTTTTTACTTTATAAACAGAACTTAAATATAGGAAAAACACAGCTACTAGATTCTGCAGTGAATGTCAACTGTTTCACAAGAATTGGGTTGTATAAAATCATGATATAATTTTGTGAAAGATTAAGGGCAAAAATAAACCTAAAAACTACCTGAACCAGTGGTGGGATTCAACTTTTTTTACTACCGGTTCTGTGGGCGTGGCTTGGTGGGTATGGCAGGGGAAGGATACTGCAAAATCTCCAGTCAGAGATGGTATTTGCCAGTTCTCTGAACTACTCAAAATTTCCACTACCAGTTCTCCAGACCTGGTCAGAACTTGCTAAATACCACCTCTGACCTGAACAGAGTTAATTTTTTATTGTTAGAATTTTGCCTCTCGATTGAGGTTCTGTAATTTTTTTTCTACCAACGGATTTTGTAGAAGTTTTAAAACCTAGAACTATGATTTCAAGCTGTGTGGATTTTAACTCCCAGAATTCTTCATTCAGAATTCTCGGAGTTGAAGTCCACATAGCTTAAAATTACAGGAGTTGAGAAATACTGATGTAGCTATGACATCTCTCAAATGTTAAATTACAAATATGAATTTGGGAAATTAAAAAAAAATCAGATTACTGTTTACTAGCAGAACTGGATTCCTAAAGAGCAACACTAACATATGTTTTGTGTGTGTATTTGTGTGTGTGTATGTATTTAATCAATCAATTTATTTTCTGCCTCTGCTGAGGTACCTCTAGATAGCATATGGAGTAATAAATAATTAAAAGAAGAAAGATATCTACAACAGCAATAAAAAATTGTAACAGCCTTCACTGCAGAATAAATATAATGTAGAAGACTAACCAAGTGAGATTCTATATCTCTGTGTCTTAGGCCTGCTGGAAGCACTCCTATTTACCCAGTGCTAGTTAAATTGCGTAGCTTTCTGATTTGTTAGAGTATGATTTAGATTAAAATTAAGATAAAAATTAATTTGTTGAGAGTGAGAAGCCTGGAACACAAACTCTATTCCTCTTTCAGCTTTTCCGGTTCATTAAAATTGTGCTAATACATGCAGAAATAGTATGTAACTCTGCACAAAGATATAGCTCATAAAATGCTACATAGCATGTGCTTAATTATTCAAATTGCACCATGTGTTTTGAGATATAAACATTAACTATTTCCCTTATTGACAAAAACTGGGAAAGTTATATCAATAGACATTAAAAATTAAAATTTAACAATTAGGTTAATCGTTGACAAGATTAAATTTTATATTAAATTTATACCTTGAACTTTGCAGCCCAATTTCAGAAGCAAATTGCATTAGTGAATTACAGTAGAAATTGAGTCTGGGGTGGGCCATTGTATGATCCAAAGTGTTCTGTCGCCAGTAAAGAGACTCACAGACCGGAGTTGAATTCAGCTCTTTAATAATAACAGTAACTTCAACTGGAGTCGAACCTCAGCAGCCCTTTTTATCGTGGCTGCTCCATGGCTTGCAACCAATGACATTTAGTTAAATTTCCCACCGCTATTGGCGGCCAATCAGGTACTAACGTTACTAACCAATTGTATCGTTGTTTCTGTTAACCAATAGAAACATCACCCTAGAAGTCTCTATTTAAATACACTACACCCCTCCCCTCTTGGTTCATTCCAACATAACGTGGTGGTGCAGGTAGGCGGGGCTCTTGTGAGTCCTTGTTGACCTGCGCAGTTCAGTCCCTGTGTTGGTCTCCGCCGGTTCGGAGAAGCCAGCCGTCTGTTCCTCTCTTCCCTCTGGAATCTCCTGGAAGGGTGCCTCGACCACACCGCCTCGGTCGTGTCTTGGGACCATTGGTCTTACTCTGTGGTCTGGGCTTGCTGGATGGGCAGCATGGTTTCCTCGCTGTGTGTGTGGGCAGGTTGAGTCGGCCTGGCTGCTTCTCCCCTGAGGCTCTTTCAACTCCTCTTGTTTCTCGAAGTCTTCTAAAGGTAAGTGATTTTTAGTTTCTTTATTAATTTGTCCCCCCCCTCTGGATTTTTCATTATTGTCTGGGGGTGTTTGGAAAAATGTTTGTTCTGCATTTCTGGGAACGTCGGTGTCTTGTTTGATGTGTCGGGACTGTAGCTGGTCGATGTGTCATTTCCATGATCTGCCATCGGTGGTTTCTAAATGGTAGGAACGAGGACCAGTGATTTGAGTAATCGCTGCTGGTAACCACAATGGTTCTCTGGTAAGATTTTTTGCGTAGACTAAATTGCCTGCTAAGAAAGAATGGTACTTACTGGACGAGTCTGGTGGCTTTTCTGGGTTGTAGGTAGGGTGCAGTCTATCCAAGTAAGATCGCAATTTTCTTCCCATCAAAAGTTCAGCTGGGCTCTTGTTTGTAGTTGTGCATGGTGTTATATGTTGGATGGTGAGCATGGTGTTGAGTTTTTCTTGCATATCAGTTCCGTCAAGCCTTTCCAGTGCTTCTTTCATAAAATGAATCATGCGTTCCACTCTACCGTTCGCTGCCGGATGAGCTGGCACTGTCAAAGCATGTCGTATTCCATGTTTCACAAGAAACTGTTCAAAAGCCAAGGCTGTAAACTGTGGCCCATTGTCTGATACTACTACATCTGGTAGACCGTGGGTGGTGAAAAGTTTTTTTAGTTGTTTGGTGATGGCTTCTGTGGTTGTTGAACTCATGATGATGACTTCCAACCAGTTTGAATAGGCATCCACGACGATTAGGTAAGTATAACCTTTTATGGGGCTGGCGAAATCCATATGGATTCTTGACCAGGGGCCTCGGGGTGTCTCCCATTCAAAGACTGGTGCTGAGGGGTGGGTGGGCCTGGAAGATTGGCATTTGTTACATGTTTTAACCCAGGCTTCAATATCTTTATCTATTCCTGGCCACCAAACATAGCTTCTGGCCAGGGATTTCATCTTTACTATGCCGGGGTGTTCTTCGTGCAGCATGGTTAGCATGGCTTAAGGCATCTGCATGGGGTATGGCTTTCCCCGGGCGATAAATGAGTTTTTAACTGTAAGCTGCTAGAAATTCTGACCATCTAGTCATTCTTGGGGACAGGATATTGGGGGTTGCCCTGTCTCCAGCTAGGATTCCCAATAATGGTTTGTGGTCAGTAATCAAAGAAAATGTCCTACCGTATAAGTATTTGTGGAAACGTTTCACTCCCGAGATGGCTGCCAAAGCTTCTCTGTCTAGTTGGCTGTAGTTTCTTTCGGTTTTGGATAACGTCTTGGAATAAAAGGCAATTGGTGCTTCTCTGACGTCTGGTAGTGTGTGGCTGAGAATTGCACCTATTCCGAAAGGTGAAGCATCACAGGTAACAGAGGTAGCGTGTTGCTGTATTGAATCAATACTGATTTCGATGTAATTAGATCCTTAATTTTTTTGAATGCTGTTTCTTCTTGGTGACCCCATTTCCAGGTGGCTTTTTTATCGAGAAGTCTATGCAGTGGTTCTGCTACTGTTGCCTTTTGTGGCAGAAAGACATGATAAAAATTAATGAGACCCCAAAAAACTTTAATTCCATTTTGTTTTTGGGTCTGAGGGTTTCCTTAATCGCTCGTATTTTTTTGTGTGGGGTGGATTCCTGCTTCATCAATAAGGTATCCCAGGAACTCAACCTGGTTTGTGGCAAGTTGGCATTTTTCTTTTTTGACCTTGGGTCCTGCTTCTCTAAATTTTGTCAGAACTGCCCTTAAATGGTCTTTTAGTTGTTTTTTGTTTTCAGATATTAATACGTCATCGAAATAGGGCACCACCCCTTTTAGACCTTGTAGAAGGCATTCCATTAGGCTCTGGAAAATGCCAGGGGGCACACTTACACCGAATTGTAATCTATTGCATTTAAATGCTCCTCAGTGTGTAATGATGGTTTGTGCCTCGGCTGTTTCAGGATCAATGGGTAATTGTTGATATGCCTGCGCGAGGTCGAGTTTTGCAAAAATTCTGCCTCTTCCCAATGAATGCAACAGGTGTTGGACTACTGGAACGGGGTATGCGCTCTGTTGCAATGCGTGGTTCAGGGTGGCCTTATAGTCACCACAGATGCGCACGGAGCCATCAGGTTTTATAGGGGTCACAATTGGGGTCTCCCATCTGGTGTGGTCAGTTGGCTCTAGAACCCCCTGAGCGATTAGTTTGTTTAGTTGTTCATCAATTTTAGGTCTTAGTGCAAATGGTACCCGTCTGGCTTTGAGTCTAACTGGAGCTACGTTCAGGTTTAAGTTAAACAATATAGGGGTCACACGGTACTTGCCTAAGGTCCCGTCAAACACATCATGGAATTCTTCTATCAGATCTTTTTCCCAGTCAGTCATGGTGGTGTTGTTGATTCCTGTCACCTTGATCCCGAGTGGTTTGAACCATTCCAATCCGAGCAGGCTGGGGTGATCTCTGTCAATGATGGTTAATGGCAGGATCTTGGTGTGCCTTTTAAAATTTACTTTGAAGTGTCCTAGCCCTACTACCAGTATTTTGTTACCCTGGTAGTCTTTGATGATCAGGCTTTGCTTCTCAAGTTCTCTGCATTGTATATCAGGAATTAAGCTTTTTATTGTGTTCCATGACACCATTGATAAATACAAACCAGAGTCTACTTCCATCTCACACGGCTCGCCTTCAATCAGGACGTTGATTCTAATCTTCTTAGTGTTTGTTGTTCTGGCTGTCCCAATTGTTATAATTTGGTGTGTTTCTTCCTTTTCATCTTTCCGTTCACTTTTTCCATCACGGTTCCAATGGCTTCTGGTTGTCCTTTCTTTGTTTCTGAGGGGGGGTACTGCCCCGTCCCCTTGAATTATAGCTCTTTTTGTTTCGGCATACCCTTGCATGTGTCCCCGTTTCTCATAATTCTGGCAGGTAGCATCCAGGAATTGACACTCAGATCTTGGGTGGTTTCCACCACAATCCGCATACTGGAACTTGGGTCTTCTGCTTCATCTCTTTCTCTCTCTCTGGTTCCTTTCTGAGTAGAGTCTGTTCACTTCCTAGTCTTCGTCATCTGAATCGGTTGATGATTCAATGTCCTCATGGTGAGATGACGTGGCAGCGTGCTTTTGGGTTCCCTCTGTCTTCTTCTCTTTTTTCATGCTCAGGCTGCCCGCCATGTTCATCTGCTTCATTTTTGCTGCAGATTTCTTTGCAGCTTCAGCAGCAGTTGCTTCAGCAATGGCTTCATTGACGGTGATGTTTGGTCAGTTTAGTAGTTTACTCTGTAAAGTTTCGTCTCTTAGCCCAAGGACTATGCAATCCCTCATGGCCTCATCCATGTTGAGGAATTCGCATGCCCCCCCCAATGTCTCTTAATGCTGCCACGAAGTCTCCAATGCTCTCACCTTCTAGTTGGTCGCGCTTGTAAAACTCATGTCTTCTAATTAGGTTGGATACAGTCGGTGCATAATGGTTCCTCAACATCCGATTTAGGTCTGGCCATGCCATCTGTTTAACATCATTTGGTCTTGCTAATGCTTTGGCCATTTTAAAAACAGTCAGACCGCAATGCATTAGGAATACGGCTCTCTTCCTTTGGTCGGTGATTCCTTGCAGCTCGTTGCTTTCTAAAAACATCAGGAATGATGTTCATCAGGAACATCAGGTCAATGTACGACTCCTATTCTTCTTCTGCTGGGTTGAATGGTGCGGGTGGTGAATTGTTGCCGGCCATCTCGTTGGTCCTTCAGCTGTTGTTGCCACATGCTTACGGTCTTCGTTTTTTTAATCCCACTTTCGTCGCCAGTAAAGAGACTCACAGACCGGAGTTGAATTCAGCTCTTTAATAATAACAGTAACTTCAACTGGAGTCAAACCGCAGCAGCCCTTTTTATAGCGGCTGCTCCATAGCTCGCAACCAATGACATTTAGTTAAACTTCCCGCTGCTATTGGCGGCCAATCAGGTACTAATGTTACTAACCAATTGTATCATTGCTTCTGTTAACCAATAACAACATTGCCCTAGAAGTCTCTATTTAAATACACTACACCAAGACTATGGAGTGATTTCTCCTCTTAACTTGCATTGTGGGTTTAAGTTTCTTGGTTAATCTGATTGGCTGGTAGAGCTAGTTTTATCCAGAAAAATCCCACTTCGTTAGGAAACTCATTTTATCTAGCCTTGTTCCTGTTTCCCATTTTGGGGGCCTTGCCTTCTTTTGGCCTTGTACATTCCTGGAGGGATCATGTGGTTGCTGTTATCAAAAAGAAGTATGGACTTCCCCTTTCTCTTTCTAGATAATACAGCTAGAAATTTTTTTATATGCAGCTGCCAGCCTTATCAGTTAGGGACTGAGGAACAAGAGCTATAATATTTAAGTAATGAACCTAACTTCTGAGTTCTTTACCATCCAATAATTTATAATCGGTTGTCTATTGCTTGTTGATGATCATGTGTTTTTGACTTTTTGAACTATATAAAAACTATGCTAATTTGTGTATCAGGGACTCTCCATTTGTGACTATGGTTTTGAGAGTAATTTTTTTTCTTGCTTTACAAAATAAACAGGTTGAAATTTCCTCCTATGTGTGATAAATTGGCTCTTCACACCAGGTGAAAAATGACCCCAACATTAACTGAGCCAATCCACAGCTTGGCCAAAGAGTCTTCCAAATTTTCTGTACTAGAAAGTGGTGATGAAATGTTTAAAGCACAATTCCCATTCTCTGGCTAGATAGTAAGCATTCTAATCACGAGTCTTTGATTGCTAAGCTTGGATCTCATTTGCTTTTCCAACCATAGACGAAAGGTGTACATTAATCATAAGATTTGGTGCCTCATTCATCATTTCAGAAAAGTTTCTATTTTAACTTGCATTGCTTCAACTTGGGGCTCATTCCATGATAGGTTGCATACTTCCCCTTGATCAGCATATAATCCAGGATCACAAGAATCATGAGATGAAAAATATATAAAAATAAATATATAGAAATAAGTTATTCATTTGTTCATTCATTTCTATACCACCCATTTCACCTGAATGGGGAGTTTGGAAACCAGGCTTCTTTAAATTTGGATCATATGAATATAACTTGGATTCATGCAGCTTCAGGCACCATTAGAGAACTGGATTTTTAGGCCATCAGTCATGGGCTCAATTTTAGAACTCAAAGTAAAGAATCGGTCTTAATGATCTAATTCTGCTTGGACATTTTCAATGAATGGGACTCTACTACATCACTGGGTAATTGGTTCCACTGCCAAATTGCTATTAATGTTGGGAAGATTTTCCCCCCCCCCTTACCTTCAATATGAATTTGCCTTTCTATAACTTAAGTACATGATTACATGTTCTTATTAAGTACCTAAGGTACCTCATTACAAGTGGCAGCTTTTCACATATTTGAGGAACATTATCATATTTCCCCTCATTCATCCTTTCTCAAGGTGAAACATACTTGACTCCTTTAATATTTCTTCATATTGATCTTTTTTTTACCTTTGATCTTTTTTCATCCTTGTTCCATTTTTTTCACTTGTACTATGATTGAAGCAAAACTGCAACATCACTGCCTGTTGAATAGGGGTGGAGCTTCAGTCACAACAATGTGCTCATCAAATTGCAGATTTTGACACACATACATACCACGGACACTACTGATAACAAGCATATTGTGGTTATTTGGCTGAAAACTGTAGCTGTGATCAAAATAGGCCATGTCTGCAGCTTTCCCACAACTCTTAAGTAAGTTAAATAACCAATTCATGTACAGTGTGGTTGCAGTTGTAACTGAATACCTTGGATGCAAAAATCAACAAATAAAATAAAAAGTCAAACAGTGTACCATCAAAATGGAAAATCAGGTTGAAAAATAAGACCATCATGTTGAGAACAGATAGAAGAAACATCACCTGGAAACAAGGGACACCAAGGAAGCATACCAAGGAAGCACTGGGAATAATAAAACAGCAAATAAATAACAGCCATAACCAAGAAGATCAGGATACACGAAGCTTGAATTATACACTACAGGCAAAATTGCCAGTTTCAGTCAAATCAGAAACATTTTTACCAATCCATCAATGAAGAAACTACAGTGAACCAGTTGACAGCTGACAAAGAAGAAACAGTGCAGTCCTGGGCACAGCTATGGGACAACCCATAGAAACACAAGAAAAATACAGTTCAGATAAAAGAGGTGGATAAGAATAAAAAAGAAGCTGAAATGAAATAATTTATAATAACAGCAAAAACTGAAGAGAAAAAAGAAAAAAAACACATCAAGAATTGATCAGCACTGAGAAGAACTGCATGGTGTTTGGATGAAATATCACTTGGGTCTACACCCACTTTTTGCCAAGCAGTTTAACAATGTACTGCAAGGAGGTGAAATTAAATATCAGTTAACACCTAACAAAACCTGCCTGATAATGAAAGCTCCAGCAAAAGAGGCAGCACCAAGTAACTACTGGCTAATTATCCATTTACTGACCATTTTCAAATTGCTAATTGGTTTGGTATTTGATGCAGTTGAAAAACATCTAGTTGAAAACAAGCTCTTTCCCCTGAGCTGAAACAAAACTGCCCAAACAACAGAGGAACAAAAGATAACTCCTAACTGACAAGATGATTTGGGGAAACTGCAAGAGAAGAAAGGCCAATTTGAATGTAGCTTGGACTGATACAAGAATGCATTTGACTCTCTGCTACATGACTGCATAATCAAGTGTCTAGAAATAAGAGGAGTCATGAGAAACATCAGAAGATTTATACAAAGGTCAATGGCACAATGGAAAATACAGTTGCTAGTCAATGGTGATATTAGGCATAAGCTAACATCTCTTTGAAGGAGAGTCACCACTCTGTTTGTCATTACATTGATTTCTCTATAGACAAAACTGAACAAAATGGATCGTGGCTATCAAACATCAAAAACATCTGCCAGGCTTATGCCTTTACATGGACAATCTGAAGCTGTATGAAAAAACACCATCTGAAATAGAACCACTGCTCAACAGTATGTCCATATACACAACCAGAATATTGCAGTGGAGGTTGGACTGGACTGATGTGCCATCCTCACCTTCAAAAGGGCAAAAATATGAGAACTAAAGGAATCAAAATTACCTATGGAAATAATATAGAGTCTGGATGAAGAGGAACACTACAAATATGTGGACATCCTTCAATTTCCACAAATTCCATCCTCTTTGCAATCCATTCCCGAGGCACTGTGGATATCTTTCTATCTTTCTGCATATAATAGTCTATGGTCCAACTTTTTCATCACACTGTAAAATACGAAAGTTTTGATCCTCCTCAAAGACATTTTCAAGCTTTTCCCCACTCCTTTGAGGCTGCATTAATACAGAAAATAACACTGCTTTTGAACCTTCCCCATTCCTGTTTTTCTTTAATGCGGTTAACATTTGTAGCACTGCAGTTGGATAACAAAAGTCCCTCGGAACTGGTTTAAGTGGATCCATACAAGAAACTTCACCAACTGAACAAGGACATTTTTATGTGCAGTATGAGTGTTTTTGTAAAAGTGCACATTTATTGGGGACTCCAGAGGAAACCAGACATATCATGGAAATTCCTTACTAAAACAGTTCCGAAAGTAGAGCACAATAAATTATTCATAGCTAACAGCAGTCCCCAGAGCACTGGCAACTGCATCACATATGCCTGATTTGAAAGGATATTTTCTTTTGACTAGAATGGAAGTGAAGAAGGAACCAGGGGGCAGGAGATCATTCTTAACTCCTTATTTTTTTTTTCTCATTTTGGAGACTAGGTTGACATTCTAGTAAATATTATCCCAGATATTTCAGAAGTTAAATTGGAGGATTTTTATCTGAACCCATTGTATCCAGGAGTTTATCTTATTGGTTCTATTTCTTTTCTATTAAAATAAAGGTGATTGGTTGAACGGGAGTCTGGCAGTCATAGAATATTTTGTAGCTTGATCAAAAAAATGAAAGTATATTTTTGTCATCCCCCAAAAAAAAACAACCCACAAATGGGTGGTTTGATTGTTTCCCCTTTCTCTGAAAAGCTACTTCAGTTCTCTAGCTTTATAAAATAAATTCCATATAATCAGGGATATTCAGGTGAATGACGACTATAGGGTGAAGGGGTTTTGTCTGGTGCCAGGTATGAGTGATAGCAAACCACCACCAAAGTTGGCAATATTTACTCAAAGTAACAGGCAGGCAACCCTGTCACTTATGGGGTTTCCTTAGAAGTTCCTACAATGTTAGATTTTCCTACTTGTTTCCTCATAAATCTCTACTAGCTTTCATCATTTCAAGCTTTCTGGGTTTGAAATTATTTGCATAACCATGCTGAATAAAAAGACAATAAAACATAGGGGAAGCAAAAGGAGAAGGAATAAGCAGAAGCAGCTCTGTTCTCATTATATAAAATGACCATTCAATCAATATTTGAAAAGTCTTTTGAAGGAGAGCAACTTATCCAAGGAAATGCACATTAGTTTAGCAGTGGAAAGTAAGGCCCCTTCTAGTTTATTTTCAAATCTAACTCCAGCAAAGAGAAATATTTCACCTGCCCTACTTTTTTCTGATCTAGGTGACTGCTCTGCTCTGAAATGAACTCTCGGGTGGAATGCTGAGAAGTTTAAGCAGGCCTCAAGTTGGAACTCCAATATTTAAAAAAAAAACATTTTTGTCAAATCAAGTGATACCTCAGGGACTCTTATCCAAATGGGCCCAGAGTTGTGGATTTGACTGGCGTCACATAGACAGAATGGAGCCAAGGGTCTGTTTCACTTTGACTCCCCAGCATGCTCTCTTCTAGTCCTCTACTTATTTGCAGTCCCCAGCTGTACACAGTCAAGAGATATGCACTTCTAAAATGTCCACTTTTTTCTTTCATCATTGCTTCATGATTAGAAAATACAGGAATACTTACAGTATATTAAAAAAATAACTTACTAAAAGGAACTGAATATTTTGAAATGGATTAATCCCTTTGAATAACATGCCTGCAGGTGAGGAAAACAAAGACAAAGAACTGGCAGAATTTGGAGAAACACAGAATAAGATACATATTGGAAAAGGGGAGATTCTGTACAGGTCAGCCAATAATAACCTACAATAAATAATTAGATAGGTTATGTGTAACTTTAACAGGCTCTTCCCCAGCACATTCTTGCTTATATTAGCAGCTGTTATATATGGAAATTTGCCTTATACACCTAAGAATACAAAGAGCAAGACTCACACCATATTTGTTCTCTATGCGACCTGTTAGAGATCAGAACAGTTATATAACTTGTTGTTTTGCTAATGTGCTGTCCGGTTGCAAAATAATATGATTTTGGCTTGGGTTAATAAGAAGGTTGTTTTGACATTATAGGGATATTGATGATCTCTTGTGTAATCTTTTAAGTAGAAAACAAGAAATCTGATGATAAAGTGGTGAAGTGAAGGAAGTTGAGAGATTTCCATGGGAGGATGGTGTATATATTTCCATGGGAGGGAACGCTGTATAACTTCTATGTATGGAAAACAGGAAGTATTATGTAATCTGTTAAATGTGCTGACCCTATATAAACTGTATTTACTAAAAGGGAGTGTCTCCTTTCTCCTAAAATGGTTGTTTTGGGGTTAGGGGGTCCAGTACTGCAGTATCCTATGTAATAAAGCATCCTATAGGCTCAGATTATTATAGTCTGTTGTTTTATTTTTATCAAAATCTCACAGCAGCATTGTTGTTGTTGCAAGTTGCAAAGTCATGTCCGACCCATCGCAACCCCATGGGCAACGTTCTTCCAGGCCTTCCTGTCCCCTACCATCTTCTGGAGTCCATTTAAGCTCACACCTACTGCTTCAGTGACTCCTTCCAGCCACCTCATTTTCTGTTGTCCCCTTCTTCTATTGCCCTCAATCTTTCCCAGCATTAGCAGCATTAGAGTATGTCAATGTGATAATCATCAGACTTCTTGTGTATTTATTCTTATTCCATGCATGCTCTTCATTTGTGGTGCTAATCAGAGGGATCACTTTACTCACTAGTCTGCAAATATAAATGAATACATACAGACTTTAAGTTTGTGAATGCAAATCCTTAACAATGGAATATCAATGGCTAAGTGAAGCACATGGAACAGGAGAACTTGGTTCACAACTGCTCTCTTGTCCATGGCACATCCAGGGTGCTTTTGGACCACACAGGGGACTTGACTTCATGGCGTTTTGGTTAGAATCAAGTGAAAACTATTTGCACATACACTGCTAGGAGCTGCCAGAGAAAGGGAAAATATATGTTTAACAAGCAAATAAATAACCAAATGTATGTCAAATCAATTGCTATACTAGATGGAAGATGGGAGGGAGGGAAGAAGGGAGCTTGAGAAGGAGGGCGGGAGGGAGGGATAAAGGGAATAAAACAGGGAATACAAGTTGTATATGCAGTAGTGAGTTCACATAGGGAATATAAGTGACCTGTAAGATAGGAAGACCTCAAAAGATTAGAAGTTTGTACGCTGTAAAGAAGAAAAACAAGTTAAAGCAATCCGACCCTCACAGGGGCATCCCTATGCACAGACATTATTTTAATATGATATATGGAAACAAGATTGTGCCCAATCAATAAGAATGAAACAGTAAATGTGATCAATAATCAAGTGCAAATGCAGGCTGCATAAAGAAACACAATGTATTTCAAGCTGCAGTCAGCTCTTCTTCAGGAGATATTAAAATTCAAAAAGAGTACCACTTACATTTCATTCATGCTATGTGAAGAGACTATCAACTATGTATAACTGAAACTGCTCTGGGTTTATTCTGAAATGGGAAAGATCTGAATTTTTACACAATTACTAACCTAGACTTTTGTTCTGGTTTTAAAATTTCATTTTGTTTAGTGGAAAGAGCTTTTCATTTATCTGCTGAGAAGTTTGGGAGCTTTTTTTTTTTTTTTTTTTACGAAAAGGCTCGGATGAAGTTGGAGGCTTGCATGCATGATTAAAATCCAGGCCATGTTATGTTAATAAAGGATGATATGGAAATTTTGTCAATTTCATGCAGCAAAAGCGTGCCAAATTAACTATAGCTTTCTAGGTCATAGTACCCTTTAAGAAGACTGCCAGTGAACACCCAAAAGTTATGCTAGATGAATCCAGAGGTTTGTGTAGACCAGCATTTATTTCCAAGTAACACAAAAACAACACTTCTCCCATCCATGTGTCTCTGCAACTGAGCAACATATATTTATTTTTTGTTTGTTTATTCAATTTCTATAGTCACCCAACTTGTCAGCCTTCAAGATTTTCTCCCTTTGCTTTGCATCTTTCAGCTGTCATAAGTAACGGGGGGGAGGAGAGGGATATGATTATGGGAAGTGAGCTAGAGATGTTAAAAAACAGAACTGTATAACTTGGGCGGGGGGAGATTCTTGCTTAGGCTTCTATCCTATGCTATGCACAGCTGCAACTCTTTATAACAATATGTCAAGGTCAACGGACAGAGGCCTCATCACCAGCTGAAGATGCCTACATGATGATATCCATGACTTTTAATTGGATAAGCCAATTGAACTATTGGGGGTGGGAACATTGCCATCACTTTGTATATGGGATTTACGTGCCCATTTTCTCAGATTCAGAATTCTTTCGTTGCTGCCACTTGATTTCCAGTAAAAGATATCTTTTCTCTAATTAATGGAGTTGAAATATTTCTTTCTTGGATTTTGAATGGAGCACCAGTGGACATTTCTTTCTCTCTCTCTCCTTTCTCTCTCTCTCTCTCTGTGTGTGTGTGTGTGTATGTATGTATGTATATATATATATATATATATATATATATATATATATATATATATATATATATATATGTATATGTGTGTGTGTGTGTGTGTGTGTGTATGTATGTATTATATATATATATATGTGTGTGTGTGTGTGTGTGTGTGTGTGTGTGTGTATGCGCATGCATGCATATGAAGATCTAGCTGTGTTTGGGTCTTTTCCCGTATAAGATTAAGAATATCTCGGTGATGTTTTGGCAAGGTCCCACTCGCCATCCTCAGGCTGGTGCTTTCAGCTTTGTGCCAGCGCAAGCAGTGTGTGATCAGAGCTTCTGTCTTTCCGTAAATACTGGTGGGGGCGGGGCTGGTGTGTTGGGCTGGTTGGCTGCACTGCTGCCTCTTGATTGGTTAATGGAGTTGATGTTGGTATAATGGGCTGTGTGATGGCCTTGTGAGTTTTGTTGTGGAGATATCCTGGATCTTGTGCTGTAATCTCTTGGGTCATTTGTTTTGTAGTGATCTTTTTTCCATAAGCGGCTTGGGTTTTAATGCCTTGACAGCCATCCAATACAAATACAACCCCCTCCAAACACATCCTAGATCTGACCAACCACTGCCTAACCAACACATACTTCATCCACAATGGACAAAAATACAAACAGATAGAAGGAGCACCTATGGGATCATGCCTCTCACCCGTCATCGCTAACCTATACATGGAACACTTTGAAACCAATGCTCTAGACAAATCCAAACCAAAACCCAAACTCTGGCTCATATATGTAGATGACACATTTGTAATTTGGCCACATGGCAAAGAAAAACTGGACAACTTCCTCACACATCTTAACAACCTACACCCCAAAATACAATTCATCATGGAAACAGAAACCATTAACCAACTTCCTTTCCTGGACATCCTAATTTACAAAAAAAACCAATGGCTCCCTAGGACACATCATCTACCTAAACACACACCAACTGCTACCTAAATGCACAATCCCATCACCACCCTGCACAGATCAACACCGTACCCAAGACCCTCATCTCCAGAACCAAATGCCTAGCTGACAAAGACCACCTGAGAACAGAACTACACACCCTCACTAACGTATTAATTTCCAATGGATTCCAAAGAAACACTATCACCAATCTAATCTGAAAAGAGATACCCCCAAAAAACCAAGACACAGAACAAGACAACGGTATTGCACTCTTCCCTTACATCAAAGGCACCACAGACAAAATCAGCAAAATTCTCCACAAACACAATATCAGGACAGCCTTCGGCAGTGACCAAAAAATAGCCAACATCCTAAGAAACCCCAAAGACAAGATCCAGCTAGAAAACCAAGGAGTTTATGAAATACCATGCAACAATTGCCCAGCCACATACATTGGACAAACTAACAGGAGAATAAATGCACGCATCACAGAACACAAAAATCCAGTCAGAAAAGAAGAAAATACTTCCTCCCTCTTCCAGCACCTTAAAGCCACAGACATGAAATTAATTTTGAAGGAACCAGATTAATATCCGACACTGAATGCTCCAGCAAGAGAATAATCAGGGAAGCCATCGAAACACCCCCATAACATGAATAGGATGATACCTCCCACCTACCAGACATTTGGAAACTAGGCCTCACCAACAAATGAGTTCCAGCCATGAAAACCCACACCAGACCTAAAACAACATGGGACACCACCACCAATCCCCCTCATCAGACCCAGGCCCAAACCCATCCTAGAAACGAAGGACAACCACCATCCAGAAACCAGACCACGGCTGCTGCACCAGCTGTCACACCCCCTGACCCCAAAACCAAACAAGCTGACACACATCAAGAACACAGACCCAGACCCAAACTCAAAGCCAGACCAAAACCTAGAATGCTACATCACAGCCACCCACTCAGGATATCACATCAGAAAACTCAAGAAATTGCACCACAAGAACTCAAGAAGTTGCAACACAGCAAACAACCCAGGAAATCACAGCACAAGACCAAGGATACTACAGCAATAAAACTCACAAGGTCATCACACAATCCATTACCCAAGCTGTTAAAACACGAGAGGCTAATGGAAAAAAAATCAGTACAAAACAAATGACCCAAGAGATTACAGCACAAGATCCAGGATACCTCCACAACAAAACTCATAAGGTCATCACATAGCCCATTATACTAACATCAACTCCATCAACCAATCAAGAGGCAGCAGCGCAGCCAACCAGCCCAGCACACCAGCCCCCCCACCAGTATTTATAGAGAGATGGCAGCTCCGATCACACACTGCTTGCACTGGCACAAACCCAAAAGCACCAGTCTTAGGATGGTGAGTGGGACCTCGCCGAAAATCGGCTCTTGCTTTTCAGAGTGATGTGAGATTGCAGCTGCTTCTTCCTTCCAACTGCCAGTGGGGGTGGGACTTGATTGGGTGGGGGCTTGGCTGTGTTCTGATTGGGTGGGGGTGTCTTCTCATTGGTAGGGGGCCTGGCTGTGTTTTGATTGGTTGGGGGGTTGGCCGTGTTCTGATTGGCTGGATTTCCTGCTGCCCGGCTTCGGGTTCGTGGTCGTGCTGCATCTTCATAGTGGGTGTCGGTTTGCTTCATGTATGGCTCGGAGGGGTTTGAAGTGGGCAGTGATGCAGCTGCAGTGTAGCTTCTGGTCCATGGTCGGGTCTCATCTTCTGAGTGGGTGTGAGTCCGTTTTCTACATGGAAGTGTGGTGGTGGCATCTTGTGTGGCTCTCATGGGTGTGGGTCTGGTGTCATTCTTCATGTTAGGTACTTGTCTGTTCATGAGGGCGGGTTTCCAAATGGCTGGAAGGCGGGAGGTGTCATCTCGTTTGTTCATGCTGTGTGGGCGTTTTTCTATTTCTATGGCTTCTCTGATTATTCTGCTGTTGAAGTGTAGAAGAGAGAAGCCATAGAAATAGAAAAACACCCACACAGCATGAACAAACGAGATGACACCTCCCGCCTTCCAGCCATTTGGAAACCCGCCCTCATGAACAGACAAGTACCTAACATGAAGAATGACACCAGACCCACACCCATGAGAGCCACACAAGATGCCACCACCACACTTCCATGTAGAAAACGGACTCACACCCACTCAGAAGATGAGACCCGACCATGGACCAGAAGCTACACTGCAGCTGCATCACTGCCCACTTCAAACCCCTCCGAGCCATACATGAAGCAAACCGACACCCACTATGAAGATGCAGCACGACCACGAACTTGAAGCCAAACAGCAAGATCACAGCTCACCAACTCAAATCCCCCAGCAACTAAGACTAACCTGAGCACAACCAAGCCCCCACCTGAACAGAACATGCCTCCAGCCAATCAGAACACGGCCAACCCCCCAACCAATCAGAACACAGCCAAACTCCCTACCAATGAGAACACACCCCCACCCAATCAGAACACAGCCAAGCCCCCACCCAATCAAGTCACACCCCTTCTAGCAGTTAAAAGGAAGAAGCAGCTGCAAGCACACATCACTCTGAGAAGCACAGAGCCGAAGACAGAAGCCTGAAGATGATGAATGAGACTTCATCGAAACATTGCCTAGATACTGCCAATCTTAAGCAGGAGAAAACCCGAATAACCAAAGATCCACATACAAATACCCGCGAGAACCTCAGAAAACACATATATATGTTATATATGTATAAGACGAACACAATACAGAAGCTTGATGATGGCAGATGAGATTCTGCCGAAAAGTTGCTACAACTTTAAAAGCACAACTATAATGACGTGGGGAAATACCCAAACAAAGCTGAATACCATACATGTAAGTACCTGTAAAACT
Organism: Pseudonaja textilis; assembly: GCF_049901715.1. Lineage (NCBI taxonomy): Eukaryota > Metazoa > Chordata > Lepidosauria > Squamata > Elapidae > Pseudonaja > Pseudonaja textilis. The sequence goes on from NC_141990.1 coordinate 97,468,312, forward strand.
TAAGAATATATATATATATATATGTTATGTCTCCCCTTTAATTGCAGGAGGGCAAAACGAAACAAGCAGTTCACAAACCAAAAAGCAAACCTTCCCAAAAGGACTGTGGAAGGGTTTCCAGTACTCAGCAATAAATCCAAACTCTGTCCGGCAAACCTGACGTGGCTATAAATCCCAAAGCCTCAAAGAGTTCTCTCCGTGTGTTCACTCCCATAAATCACTTTGCTTCTGGCAAAGCTTGCCAGCCAAGCCGTTTCCTTTTATCCACTATGAGGGCGTGTTTATCTCCTTAATTAGTCACTGGCTCGACGCCTCCTTCCTAATTGTGATTGACGTCTCAACTTACATCTGTTACGCACATCTAGCCAGGTTCTTTCCAAAGACTCCTCCCCACTAGAGAAGTCTTGCAAGTGTTCCTGGTTAGCTATTCCCGGCTGTTGCTCAGCCAGAGGAGAAGAATCAGAGGAGGTCGAAGGTCCTGACAGCTCTATTAAATCAGGTTCGCCTCTCCTAGTTACATCCATTTCCTCATCCTGACTACAATCCAAATCGCTCAACAGTGCCGGCTCATAATTTACTGCCATTTCCTCTTCGCTTGAGCTCACATCTGCCAACGGAACAGATTCCAACTCCGGAGTCCCAACATGTATGTATGTATGTATGTATGTATGTATATATATATATATATATATATATATATATATATATATATATATATATATATATATATATATATATATATATATATACATATACATATACATATACATATACATATACATATACATATACATATACATATACATATATATATATATATATATATATATATATATATATATATATATATTCTTAAGCTGAATACCATATATATATATATGTAGGTCTAGGTGTGTGTGTGTGTTGTTGGGGGTCACACATATACAGTGTTGTAGTTCACCGGCAGCCTGTGCTGACAGCAGTAGAATTGGACAGTGGAGAAGAACGGGGATCAGTCCAGGACCCTGGAGAGGACTCAGACGAGGGTCCTGTGTCCAAATGCAGAGATGAGGCCAGGACCATCTGGGCGTGGGGTGCTGCCTTCGGAGCCTTTGGAGTCTGGCAGCAGCGAGGCAGAGGACCCAGGGGAGCCTGTTCCCAGTGCATTTGTGCGCATAGCTGCTAGGTGAGAGCAGCTGAAACAAAACGGGGACTTGAGAGTAAGGCTGGGAGGTGATTGCCCCTCCCATAAAGTATAAAGGACAGGCAAAGATGATGAAATGTTTTCAGGAAGCAAAGTAGTTCATTTGGTTCAGATTCATTCTTGAAGCTCTTTGTACTTCAGTTGTTTTTTTTCCACTTCATTTGAAACTTCTATTATTGGCAGCACTCCACAGAAAAGAAGGGTGGGTGCTTATCTCGAGGGATTGAGATTAATTCCAGCTGGGAATGAAAACAATTCCTAGCGTTGCAATAAAATAAGATTTTTTAAAAAATAAGCATGTGTGTAATTATGGTCTAGGAAGCCTTGGTCAGAACACACACACACTGTGTGTATGTTCATTTTATTAGTTTATAGTATAAGATACAAAAGTATAAAAGCAAATAGTAAGACATAGAGGGAAAGAGAAAGGGAAGAGAGAAGAGAGGAGGAAAGAAAAAAAGGCATTGACTATTGACACCTTCTATTGCAGTAGAATAAAGCATTAACATCAAACCTCAACTTTTTACTTTTCCATAATATTATAAACTAGCCATTTCTATAATGACAAATCAATCTAATCAGTAAAACCCAAAATCAAAGTTTCATTTTTTCCCCACAAGCACAAAGTTCAGAAGTGGTTTGCAAGTACAAGCAAAAGTACTTTTTTTTCTTTGATCAAAATGGTCAATTTAGCCATCTCTGCTAACTCCAACAACTTTTGTAGCCATTCATCCATGGTAACTATTTCTGATTATAGCCCTGGAAGTAGAAAGTAGAGACATACAGTAGGTAGCATAATCTTCTGTACATCTGTCTAATCCAGTGATGTCAAACCTTTTGAGCCCAGCACGTCAAAAATTTGGAAAATGACGAACTTGATTATGCTGCTGTGTTTTATATACACACTGTGTATGTATGTGTGTGTGTTGTGGCTGAAGCCTTCAATTCATATTTTGTACAGCCAAAGAATGAAACATTTTATTATGAATAGAATCTCCCTAGATAATTAATTATACTATTTGGGCTCAGCAAGCCCAGGGTTAGCTCTCATTTTATCCATTCAGACTCCCCATGATTCATAAGCTTTGCTTTCATTGGCTCTTTGTGGGCCAGATCTAATCTCTGAAGTGACTTTTACTGGGCCTTTCAATATAAGAGAATCCATGTAGATCTGGTAAAGAATGGTTTAACAGCCTTGAAGTTGACTCAGCCTTCTATCCTTCTGAGATCAGTAAAAAAAGGATGCAGACTGTTGGAGGCTGAGATTGTAAATCTGCTCAGAGAGTGCTGTAAAACACTGTAGAGTGGTATATAAGTCTAAGTGCTATTGCAATTGCTAATCAAAATCTAAAGATTCCCCTCCCCCCTATAATTATTGTTCAATGCCTTCTTGATATCATGCTGGATTGCTTTTAAGTACAAATATACATAGTTGCACGCTGACCATTTATATAGTTTCATAGTCACAATCCTCTTGGGCTGTCATGTATCTAAAGGAGGTGCTCTTCATTTTAATGAGACACTTTGTGTTATGGAAGCAATGCATTCCCTTTCTGTAAATGTATACATACACAAAGACCTATCACCTAGACACACATTATTAGGTGCAACTGTAACATTTCCAGGTTGATCCCCACCCCCTTTTTTTTCTTACTGACTAAAGTAGAAGAGAAATGCGTTGCTCAGAAAAAGCATTAGTGTACATAATGGTTTCTCTAAATATTGAGCAGTCTACTCAGTCTGAACACAAATAATTCAGCAACTGGCAGTGGTTATAAAAAGAAAGCAGACACCAAATGAGTAAAGTAAAATATTCTTCATCTTTTATCAAATAGTAAAAATCCTTCATACAGAAAGGAAATAAATACTCTTCGTTCTTATCCTTCTTTATAATTGTTAAAAGGTTTCTTTTACATTTCCCTTCCAACCAGTTTTTAGCTATTTAATGCATAAGTTGCGGGTGGGGTGGGGAGATTTGTTAGTTTTACTGGCTGCTGGCCCAGAAATCCTGAAAAAAAGTATTGTTTATTTGAAAACCATCCGAAAGAAATAGAATATGGTTTGAGTATCATAGTTGTCCTGACAGCTAACCATAGTACACAAAACAACTGTGTCATTTCAGAGTATCTGGAGGCCACGTGAAAGCCCAGCCACTCTTTTAATCATGAACATTTTAACCAGGGCTGTGTACCAAGTCAAATGAATGCTACATTCAAATAAATACTGGATCCCAAAGCAGATATATAGTGTAGAACAGATGCTAGTTTTCTGGTAGTGGAGTTGGGTGAGGCCAAAGTTCATTTTGATTTTTGTGAAATCTTTATATGAAGATTTGGGAACCTTGTGTCTTTAATTGGCAATGCACTATTGCTCTACCTGGATGTGCTTGCCTGCAAACCCCTTCACAAACACACAGATGTATTAATACACTCACACCATTTGCAAAGCAGTTCAAGTGAGATAGAGTACGCACATTTATGTTTTTATGTTTTTGTGTTTTTATGTTTTATGAGAGATGGCTGGTTAGAATACAGTATTGCAGCTTAATTCTGCTCACTGCCAGGAGTTCGATCCTGACCAGCTTAAAGTTGACTCAGCCTTCCATCCTTCCAAGATTGGTAAAATGAAGGTCCAGCTTGTTGGGCATAATATGCTGACTCTGTAAACTGCTTAGAGAGGGTGGTAAAGCACAGTGAAGCCATATATAAGTCTAAGTGCTACTGCTATTGGCCCTTGGGAAAGGGGACTTTTGGAAATAACATCACAACATCTTTCAATTAAACTATAACTGGGGTTCCTGAGTAAGGAGACTATGGCTGTTTTAGAAGGCAAAGCACTGGTATAAAAAGGATGATGTGCCTATTGGCCCCATTTTGGTTGCCCTGCTGAACCATAGAAGTTTAGCTCTGTAGTCCCTTAATATCAGAGGGGGTATTCAGCAGGTTTCTGACCAGTTCTGGAGAACCAGTGGCGGAAATTTTGAGTAGTTCAGAGGACCGGTAGCAGAAATTTTGAGTAATTCAGAATACCACCTCTGACTGGCCCTGCCTCTATCTATTCTCTGCCTCCCGAGTCCCAGTTAATTGGCTGGGCCTTCTTTTGTTGCCCTGCACAGGAGAATGGAGCTGGAAAGCAGCTTAGTGGGGTGGGGAGGGAATGGGGATTTTGCAGTATCCTTTCCCTGGAGTGGGGTGGGAATTGTGATTTTGCAGTATCCTTCCCCTGCCATGCCCACCAAGCCACGCCCACCAAGCCATGCCCATAGAACTGGTAGTACATTTTTTTGAAGCCCACCACTGCTTAAAATATCCTATTTTGCCTTCAAGATTGCAGAATGAAATTGCTACTTTTTGTTGCCCCTGAACATAAAACTTTCAATAAATAAATCATCCCTGAAGATTTTCAACCCACACGACTCATGCCCTCTAAAATTGTTTATGCTTGAAAACTATATTCTAAAAGAGCAATATGAAATGGTTTTGTCTGCTAAGTTAATTCTGTTTAACTTAGCATGTTTCAGAGTCTCTTTAAGATTTTTTTTTGTAATTGGACTGTAAATTCGAAGATATTTATGCTAGCACCAGATACTCTCTAAAACTGATTAAAAAATAAAATAATAATGACATGTAGAAGAATATTTATTTCCCTACAGGGGATGTTTGGCCAACAAACTCTTAGAAATAATGAGAATGGTTGTCATGAATCTTGGACCTGCAATAATGTCTCTTTCTTCAGCTTGCAATGCCCTTGAGTTTTGTTTAAACTTCTCTCTGATGCAAGACTGCATTGACTAAGAGTTTTAAATTTTTAATTTTAAGAAATTATAATGGTTTAAGTCAACATCAATAGTCAGATCTATGTGAGCTGAGCAAGGCCTCTTATTAACAATGGAAACAATCAATAAATGATTAATGCAATTATAAATAATGAGTGAAACATATGCAAAATTAATCCATTTCTGTGCAGATTCAAGCAATGTGCCCCTTCAAAGAGCCTTTACTAAGCACCATGGTGCCCCACTTCTAATCCCTCTGTCTTGTCCCAATTCCTAGTGGGGTTGAGTGTCCTTTTGGTGTAAGTAGTTTTAAAGCACAGGAATATCACTTCATCAGGTTAAATTCTCACAAATGGAGAATGAAATCAATTTCTACAAAGCAGATACAGTAGTGTCTGTATGTAAACATTATGTGACTACTGTTCCACAAAACATAGGTACTGCACCAGTTTTCAGTGACTAAATCACAACATAAATCTTTAATCCAAAGATGCTTCTCAAGAGGCAACTGGACTTCCTGGTTTTTCTTTTGAAGACGTTTTGCATCTCATCCAAGAAGCTTCTTCAGCTCTGACTGAATGGTGAGAAATGGAAGGATTTATATGCCTTGCAGACAACTAGTCATTTGCATTCTTTTTGAGAGTCATTGAGGCTACCTGGAACTTTATCTGTGTTGTCAGGGTCCCCTAAGTAGTGCAAATGGGTGTGAAGCCTTTCTGGAACTGTTGAAAGGGCTGTGTTGTAGACTGGAGATAGATGATGTCATATCCATTCCTCTTTATTGAGAAAGGGCTGTTCAATAGATAGCCTCTTTGACCACTCTTTCAAGCCAGAGGTCCTCTCTGTCCTAAAGATGATTCTCTAAATATGCAAATGACCAGCTATCTGCAAGGAGTATAAATCCTTCCATTCCCCACCATCCAGTCAGAGCTGAAGAAGCTTCTTGGATGAGAAGCAAAACGTCTTCAAAAGAAAAACCAGAAAGTCCAATTGCCTCTTGAAAAAGTACCTTTAGGACAATGATGACCTGGATGACTAAGAATCTCCATAGATATAAACCTTTAACCAACTTTCAAGGGATATGACCATATAGTTACCCATTTAAGAGATGCTATTTTGTGCTGAGCTTCATTAGAACCTCTCAGATAAATTATCTTCATCAAAATCCATCTTTCATAAATTTCACTAACTCTCTATCATCAATATTCAAATAAATAGATTCAGCTATGGTAAAATGGATTCCATTATTTTGGTATATGCTGCACATATCTAGGACAAAGGAATTAGCATTTATTATTTTGACTATGGGGTTAGGAGAATACCTATTGGTTTTGGAGGCTTCTGTTAATTAACATGCAAAATAAACTTAGGAACTACTATTAAAAGTTTTTTTAAAAGAGGTAAGGAAACTAGAACAAAATCAGTTGGCTGAGGAATTCTGGAAGTTGAAGTACATATCTTAAGGTTATGAACTTTGAGAAGCACTAGCACAGGGGAACACCAACACTAGATTACAAGACCTAATAGCTTTAATAAGGTAGAGATAAATGGTATGCTCTGGAAGAGGGAATCACATTCAGTGTTCAATTTTGCCAGTGATACAAATTTGGGGAGTCAGGGTAGAGAAATGGATTGTTCCAAATGGTACAGATCCAGGCTTAAACCAATAATGCTTCTATATATTACTAAGTATATTCTAAATTCTTGTTGTCGTGACATTTACCTGTGTGAAACATTGCCTCATAGAGCTACAATTTTTTTATCCAAGATACTTCAGTAGACTAACTTATAGAATGTGTCCAATATCTGGGACCCATGACACTCAAAGGAATGAAATTTGGAGAAGTTGTGGCTGATTCAGTGCTACTTGTTGCAGCTGATAGACTGCTGCTTCTGTCACATGATCTTCATTTTCAAAGTTCCATGACAGTTTCCCAGCCAGTCTTGCAATCCCTCCCTCCCCCCACCTAGCAGCAAGGAATTGACTCAACATGGTCTCTTAAAGAAGCAAAAACTTTAAGGTGCATGAAGTAAAGCCTGGACATTTTATTGCTTTGTGCTCTCCTCCTCTGGCACAAAAACAAGGACATGTCTCTATATCCCATATCTGTTCAGGGACTTAAGGCAGATATATAATGCTACATCCTCTATGTTTCTTCATAACCATGGTTTGAAAATCATGGTTTGAGTTGCTATGGCTACATCTGGAGTAAAAAAATGATGTCAGTCAAACATTAGCCATTATAGCCTAGTCCATGTCCATCCTGTTTCATTTTTCAACTGTGAAACTGCATGTAGACCAACCCCTTCTTTAGCTGCTGAATATCAGTAGACCAGTCTTGCCTTAGTCTCAAGAAGTCACATGATCCTATTTTTAAACTGCCTCTGACACTTTCCTACAACTCAGTGGAGAGTCAGCAGGCATTCTGTGGTGAGAACAGTCAAGCAATAAACCAAAAGTTATTGAGATGTGGCAGATCACCAGGAAAGATGGAGATCACCAGGAAAGATGCAAAATGACAAAGCAAAAAAATAAGGAGGAGGAAAGGAAAATCAACTCAAGAATATGTGGCAAACTCTAAATACTACAACAGCTTTTCAACATGACAGTATCCAACAAGAACAACAAGAACTCAGTGGGCAGAAAGAGTGAGGCAAAAGTTGCATGATATAATATTTTTTACTGATATTGGTGTTATGGCCAAAGTCTGTCCTTCCTGTTGTGCATTTCTATTCCCTGAAGAAACCACAATTTTTGCTGCAGGAAGGGAAGGATCAGGATAGGCAATTTGTAAGCTCTACCTAATGAATTCCTCAGTTTATATAACAATGATGAATCATTTGTAAATAAGTTCAGGAAGAACAAAAGACCATACAAATACCTCTTCAAATGACATGCTTTCATGCCAAAGAAGTCCTTCCAGCAAGGAAAGGATGGAATCCCTCTGTGAATATTCAAGAATAAATCCATCATTGCATTAGACATTTAATGCCAGATCACAATCAGCCAGCCAATTTTATTCAAATCTCCTTCATGGATCCTCAAAACACCATTGAACTAAGAATAGGTATACTCAATAATGATGGGATTCAATGAAATCCATACACTGCACCCCTTTGCAACAGAACAAATTAGAGGCATGCCAGAAGCTTCCTATTGTTATTGATTCTGACTAGAGACCAGCAATTCATTGTGAGAGATGATTTAATGCCCAAATAGCCAGTCCTGGCATTAATTCAGACAACATTGAAACTGAATCAACATCATGGGACATTATGCTAAAAGAAATGTGATCAAAAGCATCTTTTGTTAAGCAAAGAGCACCTGTATAATGTATGTCTTGCTACATATCTTTCTTCTTTAATAAAATGATGTCTTTTTCCTTGATTTTAAAACCAAAACAATAGCCTCCACCCCACCTGTTTCTGTTTCTCTGTTTAGGTAAAGAAACATCTCTGAAAGGATGACCCAACAGATCATGGGTTGTCTAGTAACCACTACTATTTCTAATCAACTTAATTACACCATTGCTTTAAAAATTATTGTCCTCTTCTTTTAGATAATCACATTTCCTTCCTCACAAGTACCTTTATCATTATTATTAGGACTATCCAAACTGTTATTGTCAACACTTCAAAATCATTTTCACTGGATATCTGTTTGCTGGTGTAGCTCTTTGTAATTCTAGTGCTGTGTGATTTAATGAAAGAAAGGGAAAAACAGAAATTATGTGTAAATGGGTTAATTGCTCTCCTCTAGTAGAATTTTAAATTTTGAGAGCTTAATTGTCTGGGGCAATTTAGGATTATCAGAGCTGGGCTGCAGAAATCCAGTCAATGGCTAGAGGGCAAGAAAGAATTTTCTATATGTCTTTGAGTTTTTCATGCTTCTTTGCTACCATCCTGTGGTTGTCCAGATATTCACAGCCCAGCTCTGACACGCCTCCAAATAATTAAGTTTGTGCCAGTTTCATTTAAACTTTTAATGTCTGCCAAAAGCCATCATTTGTTTACAGACAATGAAGATGGGGTGACTGTTTTGAAAGGTAGCTCTAACTTAATCATTTATGTTTGCTTCTCTGCAAAAGAAATCAGTTATGGTTTCAGCAGAGTCAGAAGTCTCAAAAAAACCCTCTGCAATCCAACCCAACCTTTGTTAGATGAAATCAAATTCTATTGCACTGATCTTCATTGGGACATTTCTCTCCTAATGCTTCTATCTCAAGTACCATGTACACTGAAACTCTGGACTGCATATCTTCTAGTGCCTCACAATCAGCAACATCACTATTTATACTGTATATTCTCATACAAATCAGATGCCAGCAAGAATGAGGCATCCTTTCACAACAATACCACTGGGAAGTACACCCTACCATTTCACCTGGTTTTTCCTCCATTGCTGGCCATAGCTTCTACTACAAATATGCTACAATGTACAGCCCAGCTGTACAAAATATGATTGCAATGAAAAGAGACTTTGTCTAGGTAACCCTTCTCTGAGAATCATGCCAAAACATGGGTGCAACCATAAATTATAAATGAGTTTCTCCTGGTATCTCCTGGAGATTAGGTTGACTCAGCCTTCCCTCCTTCCGAGGTGGGTAAAATGAGGACCCAGATTGTTGGGGGCAATATGCTGACTCTGTAAACTGCTTAGAAAGGGCTGTAAAGCACCATAAAGAGGTATATAAGTCTAAGTGCTATTGCTATTGTTATTAGAGGCAAGACTAAAGCTTAGTTTGCAAAGTAGTCACCAAAGAAGGTTCTTTCTTTGTTAACACCTAGAAGATTTCAGATGCTGATAGGACAGGATATTTAACTTAGGGAGGCTTATACAGACTTTGAACTAATATAATCCATGGCTGTGTAATATCTAGCACAAAACCATACTAGATTATTTTCCAAAATTGATCAAAAGCCAGTAAAGCTAGACTTGGCCTTAATCAATAATTTCCTTGCAGTGGTCCTTAAGTGCTAAATATTTTCAGGCACCATTCAAGACAACACCATGCAGAATGTTATTATACCATATCTCTAGTATTATATTGGATATTATCCAAGTGTTGCCTGGAATTTATGCATATGTCTGGTACTTCATGACTAACATTTCACCAAGGATATCAGGAAGTTCGGAAAGCCACATGGACAGTAATTTTTTATTCATTATGTGCTATCGAGTTGCTTTTTAGTCCTAACAACAACATATATATTCTTTATATTTATATAACATAAATATAGATGATTTGTTCCCAACTTGGTCCTTAAGGTCTTTCACAACAGTGCACTCATAACACTGTAATTGACCCTATCCACTTTACTGCTGATTGTCTACTTCTTCTCTTTTCTTACACCTTTCCCAGCAGTGGAGCTTCTCTTGAGAACTTGAAATTCCAAATTCTGTTGAAAACTTCACCAAGCCAATGTTAAAAACAGAAAGTAACACATTAGAATCAGTGGGACTTACGAGCTTAATTGCCTGCCAAGATCCTATTGATTAAAATGGTATTTAAAGAAGTCTGACTTACTTAGATTGCACCCAATATACATTTTGAATCTTATTAGCATGCTCTATGAGCAAAGCCTTAATTGTTTCTATGAAATGTTACATAGATATTTTCCATTACATGCTGGGTATTTTTTTTTTAGAAAAAGAAGCACTGTCAGCACAAATTTCTATGGAGTCTGGGTAAACTGATTATAATTCAATTAATAAACCTTGTAACAACACATCTTATCAGCAATAATTGGTTATAACAAATGTTCTGAGAAAGCACCATTCACTTAATATCTAGTTATTACTGAGCTGGGACTTATCATTAATGTTTCCCTTTCCAAAAACTTATTTTTAAAAATGACAAGGGAAGAGTTTCAGGTGAATCGTAAACAGCTGCTGTTTCTGCTGTGTGCTTCGATGACTAAGTAACACAGCACTTTTTTTAGTATATCAAAAGGGCTGGGTCTCTCTCTCTCTATCCATTTCTCCATCTCCAAAGAACTGAAGAAAATGGGATAAAGTTTGAGGGAGAAGAGAAGGAATCAGCAAAGAAAGTACTTGAAAATGGGTCAGAACAACTGACGGCTGTAGGGAAAAAAATCCACCTTGCAAATGTGGGAGAAGTAGGCAGCAAACAAGTTGCAATGTTGACAACAGTTCCATTCTAAACACACACACACACACACACACACACACACACTTTCTCTCGGCTGGTCACATGATCCAGAGCACAATATATGCATCCTACCCCACATTCCCAAGTGCACACCTATATCCATGCATTCGACAGGAGGGGGAAGCAAAAGCTCTCAGATAGCACAATATGTGACTTCATGGAAGGAAAATAGGAAGATTAAAGACATGAGTTAAAAATTGGCATATCGTTATCAGGGGCTTGGTGAGCAGATATAAAGTAACCCTGTTGGAAAGCTACCTCTATCTGAAATTTTTCAGGGAAGGGAAACATTCCACTTCATCAGACAGCTAATTTCATTAATTGATCACATTTAACAATCAGAAAAATCTTGCCAATGTCCACTGGTTCTGGTCTTGCCCTCCAGTGACCAGTGACCTCCTTTTTATGACAAAATTTTAGCTATCTGAAAACTGCTTTCATATGTCATATTAGTCTTTTCTTTTGCAGGCTAAAACTCACTATTTTAAGTAGTTCAATTGGAACTCCAATGTCCAGAATTGTATATAGGGTTCCAATGGGGCCCATCAAAGGCAGAATAAAACAGGATGTTTCCTTCCCATGATCTTATCTCTGCGTTCTACTTAATACATCCCAAAATATCATTTGCTTTCTAAGCAGCTACATCACACTATTGGCTCATAGATCACATAGATCACTAGATCAATCAGATCCTTTTCAAATGAGCTACTGCCAAACTAGGTGTGATATTTGTACTTTTCATCTCTTTCCCTCCCTCTCCCTCTCCCCCTCCGCCTTTCCTTCCCTCCCTCCTTTCCTCCCTCTCTCTCTCTCCCCACCAATGCAGACCTATAATGCTCCACTGCCCGTCTAGATCATTTTCTCTTCAAGCACATCTGGATCTTTGATATATTAATTTTCAGATTCATCCTCCTTTTTATGCTATAATTTATCTAACATTCCTTGGAAGTTATTCAGGTTCTCAGCCAACAGCCAAGTCCATGCTCATTTCTATCCCCAGCTAGCATGCCTCTAATTCTACCATGAGCATTTCTGATACATTTATCCATGAAGACATTAAACAGCCAGAGGGACATTATACATCTTTGTGTTCATCCTTGCTGAATATGGAATAATTCATTAAACATCACATTTATTCTCACACATGCTTTATTTTCATCATAAAACCACTCTTACATATTCAGGTAGCCATCTTTAACTACATATATTTGTGAGACATTCCCTAGATAAACCCACTGACTTCATAGTTATGCTTTCTTTCAATTAACAAATGTACAATAGATTTCTCACCTTCATACATCTCTCAGTATACTGCTGAAGAACAAATTCTGGCCAGTATATTTCTGATCTGATATAAATCTCATGTTGCTCTTTTGATTAACTCTGACAAATACCTTCCCGTGTTAATCCCACTGTAGTTTTTGACTTTTGTTCCCTTTCCTAAAGAAGCAATAACAGCATCAAAGGAAGAAAAACAAAACACTCATAAAAAGTAAGACAATGTAGAAAAAGGAATATAACAACAGTAGTACCAACAATAAAATTGCAAGTTAAGTCAAGTTAGACATACTGCTCACAGGCATGTTAGTCATCTTTGCCAATCATGATTTTAGTCAACCAATTTTTTTCTTATTATCCTTTTATAAGGGAGAAAACAGGTAAACTAGATTACTAGACTTAGTACAATTTATCCCATGTGCTACTGAATGCTCTTTGCCAGTAGTAAGAATAAATCTGGTCAGTTCTGGCTTAATTTGCCCAATATACTACAAGCACTTCCTGCTGTGGTTCACCTACAGCAGGTGAGGACAGTTGAGGTCTCTGAGAGTGAGGACTCGGATGAGGGGCCTGCGTATGATGCAGGGATGGGGCCAGGACTATCGGAGAGTGGGGTGCCGCTTTCAGAGCTTGTGGAGTCTGGCAGCAGTGATGCAGAGGACAACGAGGAGCCTGTGCCCGGTGAGCATGCATGCAGGGCTGCTCAAAGGAAGGAGCAGCTGCAGTTGCACGGGTGACTTGGGATTAAGGCTGCAAGGTGATGACTCCTCTCATAAGGGATAAAAGCCAGCCCTCAGGTTGGGTTCTTTGCAGGAAGCAAAGAAGTTCTTTCAACTCCAAGTTCTTGTGGAAGTCTTGTCTATTTTGGTTTGTTTTCTGAGGCTTTTGGTTTTGGATATTTCCCTACAATTAATCTTGTGTTCTTGGCAGCCTTTTATAACCTTGAAAGGGCTTGCTCATATCTGGGACAATTAGTTTTAACGACTCTCTGCTGTGAATGAACAGAATTCACAGAGACACATTAAAAAGGTTTGCTTTTATATTTACTTTGTGTTTATTTGATTTGAACGAGGCTTGGGTCAGAACACTACCAGAGCTTAGCTTTTACTCTAAGGATATTGGAGTTCAAGCTAGGGTTTGTAATCTAGAGATTACATAATGTTGTTCCCAATTAAGAGATACATTATCTCTGTGTGTGTTTCATTGACTCAATGTTGACTTCTGTGGGCTGCCTGGACTAGTCCCTGCAGTTTTCTTGGCAAGATTTCAGGAGTATTTTGCCACTGCCTCCTACCTAGGGCTGAGACACAATGATTAGCCCAAGGTTATCCATCTGGCTTTGGGCCTAAGGTAGGACTAGAACTCACAATCTCCCAGTTTTAGCTTGATACCATAACTGCTGCCCCAATCTGGCTCTTAGGAGGTACATATAGTATACTGAAATCCAAAATTCACATTTCATTTTTAGCATGTGCACAAAGAAACCAATAGTATGGCTATTTCTGTAAAACAATGTACCTTTTGGTTTTGACCAGTAATTTGTACGTGACAGTTGGATCTGAACTGAATGGAATCTACAAATTCTACATCTCCAAGCTTCCTATTAACCCACATCACACAGATATCCCAAATAAGAAATTTCCCACTAATGAAACTCTACTAACTTTCCTTCTACAATAATAAAAAAACCCAGTGCTTTATTTAATATTTTTTGCCCCTTTCTTCCATGTAATTGTTTGGGATAAAAGCAAAAAAATAAAAGTAGGAGCAAAAGAGACCAGGAAGGAGAGTATATGAGGCATGTAAGTGAAACCTACCACTAAATAGACAGGAAGAAATATATTTTTACAGAGTGCAAACAATTTCATTAAACCAGAGGAGGAGGTTAGAGCTAGACATTGAGCTATTTTGTTCAGAAACAATGAACTATGAATGTTCTATTTTGATATGCCCAAGCTAGGTAATGCATCACTTCCTGCTCTTCTGTGTAATGGTTATAACTAATATCTGCTTCTCAAAAAATGCTAGAGAATAAATAAAAATAAAGCTAATTGTTAAAATTACTTCCATATAAACGTTATATAACAGGCAGGAAAAAGCTAAGAAGTAACCATCTATTAGACAAAGGAGGCCAGCTGTAACATACAATCCAATCTCAGAAGGATTTTTTTATGTAATTGGAGAAAGTGAGGAGAAGTTTGGAGAGTTGGGTATGGAAAGAATACCTGCATGTGTAAAGCTTTGAAAGATTGCTTCATTCTGAAGATGCTTTAAGGAAAACTCTCCTTTAAAGAAGCAGGCACCTTCTTCAAAACAGCCAAGCAATATACCCATGTTGCTTCACTTTGCCCTCCAATATGTCTAGTAGCCAGAAGACAAGTGGAAATATTAGAAGATTTATTTGTGGTTGCATAGTACATGTACATAAGTCTCTTCTGGCTCCTGGATCTGCCACAGGTGACAGTCAAAGCAATTCAGAGCACCACAATAAAGCAAATAGAATCACCTCCACATCTCAATAAGGCGAAGAGCATTAATTTTGTGGTGCATAGCACTTAATCAAGACAGATTGTTTGCTGCTTTGCACAAGCCTAATAGAAGTTAAACATAGACTTTGCTCCTGTATCAGTAATGTTTGGAATAGGACACAGCTTTCTTGGAAGGCATTTGCCTGAGGAATACCAACTTTAAAAAGTCAAAGGGTAGACCTTGTTAATGGAAAAGTTTTCTTAGAAATAAATAGTGAAGATTAGACTTTATCTTTAGGATAATTTTAAGATCTAAAAAACAATTAAGATATAGGCTCCAAATAAGTCATAAGTTCAATTTGTTCAACTCAGCCTATATATTAATTTAAACACTGGGATGCTATTTAAGGCAAATTTAAGCATTAAAGCAAATTTTAAGGTGTACATATATAAGACATATAGGCAACCAATCTTCTCTTTGAACTGTACCACGCTGTACAACTGTACACCTTATTTTCAGAAGCCACCTCCCCTCTTTTCTATCTAGCTGCAGAAGATGATGGGAAAGTGAATTTCAGGTATAAAGAGAAGACCATTGAACATATCCCATCCTCACAGGAGATAGGACTTCATAAGTTAAGCTTCCAGTGAGTTTAATAGTATGATGAAAAAGCCTGAATTCATGACTTGTCTTTCATTTGACACATTACATACAGTCCTCAACTTATGACCTATTATTTAATGACTGTTCAGAGTTATGGAAAGGGTACTTTATGGCCTGTAAAGCATTTCCAGCTACTATAAATTGCTGTACAGGTCCCTTGCAGTCACATAATGTATTTTGGGAGCTTAGCAATTGGCTCACATTTATATTTTCAGTATCCCATGGTCACATGACTACATTTTGCCAGTTTCTGGTGGTTTTTTGCCTTTTTCTGGCAAAAAAGCCATATTTGGGGTAATGGGTTCCACACTTATGACTATGGCTGACTAAGGGCCGTGGTGGGGCAGTGGTGAGAATGCAGTATTGCAGGCTAACTCTGCCAACTGCAAGCAGTTCGATTCTGACCAAGTCAAGGTTGACTCAGCCTTCCATCCTTCCGAGGTCAATAAAATGAAGATCCAGATTTTAGGGGACAATATGCCGCCTCTATAAATTGCTTCGAGAGGGCTATAAAGCACAATGAAGTGGTATATAAGTCTAAGTGCTATTGCTATTGCTATGTAATTTGCTTAAAAATGATTGTGAAATCAGATACAGTCATGTGGATGCCTCAATTTAAACTGTCATGACGTATGACTGAAATTCTGATGCCAATTGCAGTGATAAGACTATCTGTCAACAATGTAGTTGCTCCATAGACTTCATCAGAACAAGAACCATTAGATAGACAATTATTCAGACTAGGCTATTCAATGTAATAGACCGAATGTCTTCTGTCATTATGTCATATCATAACAATATTTTTTAGCAGAAATCATAGGTGTTTTATAGATGAAAAATGAGACCCTGGCTCTTTATTTTATTGCACCAAGGAAACTGACTTGGAAGCAAGAGAAGATGGTGTGAAACAGAAACCTATTTTAAGTGTGGCACTTCTGAGAATTAGGATCTTATGGGATGAGGATATCTTTCTAAGCAAGAGGGAAAACATCCTTTAGAAATAATCCCCAAAGCATGAAGAAATACTGTCTCACCTTAAGGAAACACCTCCAAGGCTTCCTGTATTATTTGTTGGTTTAACTAATGCGTATCCCTCTCAGTTTCAACCTACAAAAGTAACAAGAGTTCTAGAAAGTCAGGCCTACAATGTGCAGCTGATTGTGTGGAAATGGGTATGCAGCTGATGTACCTGCAGATATTGGGTAGTGAGCCTTGTTCTGAGTCCTGAACCTGAGTTAACCATAGTGGCATCTCAGCAACAACAATATCAGAAGCTGTTGTGGTTTTCTAGTTCTGGAAGTGACATTTCAATTAAAAGTCAAGGATTTGATAGCCATGACCATCAAATCAAGACCCACAATTTAATTCACAGAGGAGAAAGGTGGGAAAGAATAGAAAATAGAATAGAACAGAATTCTCTATTGGCCAAGTGTGAATGGACACACAAGAAATTTGTCTTTGGTGCATAAGCTCTCAGTGTACATAAAATATATATGTGATGAATAATGATCATAGTAATCATAAAAATACATTCATCATAAATCATAACATACAACACAGTGATGGTCATAGGATACTAAATAAGCAATCAAAAACATACTAGGAAACTAAATAAAACAATATAAATCATAAGATACAAGCAGCAAGGTTATAGTCATAAGTAGAAAAGGAGATAGGTAATAGAAAGGATGAGAAGAAGAATAGTAATACAGTCAGTAAATAGTTTGACAGTGTTGTGGGAATTAATTGTTTCTTAAAAAACAATTAGAAAAGCAGTTGTTTTTCTAAGACAATCACTTTTTCAAATCGCAAGAAGAGAAATTGGGCAAAGTATCCATACAAAGAGCTCCAATAATTCAAATAAAATGTTTTTCTTTTCTTTTCTTTTTTTTGCTAAGCTGTTAAAGAGAAAGCTAGCATCATTACCCTGAAGGCTGCCTATACTCAGATGTGGTTTGACACAGCTGATCTCTGGTTAGAAGTGAGCAGTATTGAGACTGGCAAGCTTCCATTTGGTTACCTATATCTTCGTGCTTACAAAAAACACAGCAAACTTTCAAACACTTGGAGAAAAGAGAATTGTTCTTAATATTCAAATTTTGTTTTGTTTTGTTTTTGTTGTATGTGTTACACTAGTTACATCAATGATAATATACTGGTGTTTAAAATCACCAGTCAAAAGTCAATTCCCAGGTTATGCAAATAGAACAATTTTAAAAAATATGAACCATTTATGAATCCCAATCCCAAATATCTCTAACCATGCATAAACGTCCTGTAGTATGCATGCAATTGTCTGCCTATAGTTTTCCAAAATATTATATGTCAACTTAGTGATGAATAAAGAAAGATGAATGGTACATTATAAATCTAAAGGTCCTTTTTAAAACAATACTAATCAGGATATTTTCAAACAGTATTAATAATGTGTCTTGAAAGGTTATAAACAACACCAAACAATATTAATAGCAGTCTCTGAAAAGGTTATAGACAACAAAAAATCAATCTTACAAGCAAACTAAACTTTACATATATTTTGGTTTCATATCACATATGGAAGTCTAACCTTTTTCTGGAAAAATCAATAATTATCCTCCATGACATGTGAAAATCCATTAATATTTCTCCATATAAATATGTGTGTGCATAGAATTGTTTATTATTATTATTATTATTGTTGTTGTTGTTGTTGTTGTTGTTGTTGTTGTTATATACTAATTCCTAAAGGAGTGAAAGTAAATCTGTATTCCACCCCTAACAATGCCATCTGAGTTATTTTGAGAATAGATTTAGAAAACCTTGTTACTCATTAGATTATCTTTGTGTAGTATCCCATATGTTGCACACCTTTGAAATCAATTATTTTTGACCTAACAGTAGCCAGAAGCTGTATGGCTAATTAACAAGTTGAACCTGAAGATCCCTCTGCTGCCGCTCATTAGAGAGTTCAGAAGAACTGTTGAACAATTTAGGATAAGCCAACATAACTGTGTTTTGTTTTGTAACAAAAAAGACAGTTGTCCATATGGTCATGATTATTCAAAGTATATTTCTATTAGAGATAAGAAATGAGGATTTGAATAATTGCTTGGAACATCTTGTTCATCCATAGTCTGCACTTTGCCGATTATAACTTGGGGTGGGGGGGAATCAAGCCACACTCCAAGTTTGTTTTTATTTTGACTCTTCTGTTCAACTCCAGAGACCACCTAATTTCTAGTCCAATTCTAAAGATACAACCATGATTAAAGTTTCTGCTTTTTGCTTGTTCCCTTGTTCTGAGCAGTAAAAACTTGGGTCTCTTCAGATGTTTTTGAGTGTCCACCACCCACAGCTATATTGGAAAATGGCAATTGATCATGATAGGTCAGGATATACGGAAATTACAAGGTTTCTTATATAGTATATGATATTTGAAATCAGTTTATATTGCATAGGACAATAGTTGAATAAGCAGACACATTAAATTTAACAAGGGCCAGCCTATTTGAACTGTATGCTAAGAAATCAAGATTACCCAGGAAATTTCCAACTTTGAAGGGTGAAGCTCATACAATAAATAGGAGTTAGCTATTTATTTTTGGTGGGGGAACTATGGTTTCCAGTTGCAATGGGTACACCTTAGGAAAACCTAAACACCTAAAACATATCAGATTGTACTTGAAGAAAGAAAATGGCATTCTGAAATGTGGTTTAACATTTCAGATGAGGGGCAGTTGAGAAAAGTGTGTTTGAAGAGAAAACAGGCAGGGAGAAGCCATATAATTTTCTTAAACCAAGCTGTATTCCCTGTTCTTTGTAAGCAAAAGTAATACAGAAGAAAATACTATAATAATGATAATAATAATAACAATAATAATAATAATAATACCATAATAAAACTATATTATATATTGGTTGAATTTCAGCTTGATCCATTCAAGTATATATTCAAGTATATTAGCATATCATTCAGCACCTAAAATAGTAGCATATAAACTCATATGTAGTACATACAGTACTCCTTCAGGAAAAAACAAACAAAAAGTCTCCATTCTAAGAGCCTGGTTAGAGTGCAGTACTGCAGGCTGCTTCTGCTGACTGCTGGCTGACTGCAATTTGGCAGTTGAATCTCACCAGGCTCAAGGTTGACTCAGCCTTCCATCCTTCTGAGGTGGATAAAATGAGGACCCAAATTGTTGGGTGGGGGGGCAATATGTTGACTCTGTAAACTGCTTAGAGAGGGCTGTAAAGCACTATGTAAGTATAAATGCTATTGCTATCTTATATTTGTGTTCTCTCTTCCTAATGGATTTTTTTCCTTTTTTTCCCCTTTCCTTTCCTTTCCTTTCCTTTCCTTTCCTTTCCTTTCCTTTCCTTTCCTTTCCTTTCCTTTCTTTTTTTATTTTCCTTTTCCTTTCTAGGGAACATTTGTCAAAGTGATTTCCCATTGTCTTCTTCCTAGATTTGAGAAAGGACTGGCCCAAGGTCAGTCACTCCTTGTTTTGTTGTTGTTGTTAGTTGTGAAGTCGTGTCCGACCCATCGCGACCCCATGGACAATGTTCCTCCAGGCCTTCCTGTCCTTTACCATCTTCTGGAGTCCATTTAAGTTCATGCCTACTGCTTCAATGACTCCATTCAGCCACCTCATTCTCTGTCATCCCCTTCTTCTATTGCCCTCAATCTTTCCCAGCATTAGGCTCTTCTCCAGTGAGTCCTCCCTTCTCATTAGGTGGCCAAAGTATTTGAGTTTTATCACTCCTTGTTATCCTCTTTTATTTCTAGATCACAGTTCCCATACCCATGTCTAGTTATCTTTCTCCATGTTTATATGGGATTTGGAATTCAGAAAAACCTTCAGTGCCAGAATAGAACAAAGAAATCCCTGTACACTTCCTACAATACAATATTGCACAGAGTAAGATATTTCTTATGGTTTCACTTCAAAAGAGACCTGCATAATATAGAAATGATATATCAACTATATGGGAAAACTTTTTCAAATGACAATGTACCTAACAATATCATAATTGTTTTACAAAACTAGATATATAAAATAAACTACCCATATCAACCTTTAAAAAAACCAAGCTGTTATATATTCTAAACTTAGCTTTTTTATTCTGTTTATAGCCATGTGTACGTTTGAGCACAAAAAAAATTGTAGGTGAGGCTAACTGAAATACGTATTAACCCTTTCATAAAAATTCTGCTAAAGTCCAAAAAATTACCCATGCCATTGTTTTTCTAGAAAAAAACAAATACCTGTTAAACTGCTCCAATTCTATATAACACAATCTTATTCACACAAGGACCTACAGCAGATGGCAGCACTTAGCCAACCCAATTGTTGTTAACAAGATAGAAGCCTGGTAAATGCATCTGTGGGAGATTACCTGGAAATTCTCAGGATTACTACCTCATTCTCTGTCGTCCCCTTTTTCTATTGCCCTCAGTTTTTCCCAGCATTAGGCTCTTCTCCAGTGAGTCCTGGGGAATCAAATTTGAAAGCTGAAATGACGTCCCAGAATTAAGCAATGACAGGCTATTTGCAAACCCAGAAAATTATGTAGGGTGTCTATGAAGTTCCCAACCATTCATCTGAATTCAGTGGAGACAGTAGATTAGATTAGA
The DNA here is from genome assembly GCF_049901715.1 of Pseudonaja textilis. NCBI lineage: Eukaryota > Metazoa > Chordata > Lepidosauria > Squamata > Elapidae > Pseudonaja > Pseudonaja textilis. The sequence goes on from NC_141990.1 coordinate 97,489,467, forward strand.
TTAGATTAGATTAGATTAGATTAGATTGACCTGAAAGGGACCTTGGAGGTCTTCTAGTTCAACCCCCTGCTGAAGCAGGAGAACCTATACTATTTCACATAAGTGTCTGTCTAGAGCAATGGTTCTCAATCTGTGGGTCACGACCCCTTTGGAGGCCTAATGACCCTTTCACGGGGTCGCCTAAGACCATTGGAAAACACATATTTTCGATGGTCTAAGGAACCAAGCCATAATTTTATGGTTGAGGGTCACCACAACATGAGGAACTGTATTAAAGGGTTGTGGCATTAGGAAGGTTGAGAACCACTGCTCTAGACTCTTCTAAAAACATCCAGTGATGGAACACCCACAATTTCTGGAGGCAAAGTGTTCCACTGGTTAATTGTCATCACTGTTAGGAAGTTTCACCTTAATTCCAGGTTGCTTCTCTCTTTGGTTAGTTTCCAACCATTCTTTCTTGTCCTGCCCTGTGGTGCTTTGGAGAATAATTTGACCCATTCTTCTTTGTGGCAGCACCTCAAATACTGGAATACTGCTATCGTGTCACCACTAATTCTTCTTTTCTTTAGACCAGCCAAACTCAAGCCCTGCAGCCATTCTTCATATGTTTTAGTCTCCAGGCCTTTGATCATCTTAGTTGCTCTTCTGTGAATTGTTCACCACATTATTAAAAAGATGTTGAGACTCTAGAAAAAGTTCAGAGAAGAGCAACCAGGATGATTAGGGGACTGGAGACTAAAACATACGAAGAATGGTTACAGGAACTGGGCATGGCTAGTCTAGTGAGGATAAGGACCAGGGGAGACATGATAGCAATCTTCCAATATTCGAGGGGTTGCCACAGAGAGGAAGGGGTCAATCTATTTTCTAAAGCACCCAAAGGCCAGACAAGGAATAATGGATGAAACTGAATAAGGAGAGATTTAACCTGGAAAGAAGGAGAAATTTTCTGACAGTGAGAACAATCAACCAGTGGAACAGCTTTTCCCTCAGAAGTTGTGGGAGCGCCATCATTTGAGACTTTCAAGAAGAGAATGGACTGCCATTTGTCAGAAATGGTGTAGGGTCTCCTGCTTGGGCAGGGGGTTGGACTAGATGACCTACAAGGTCCCTTCCAACTCTGATTATATGTATCTGAACTTTTCCCAAAGTCTCAACAGTAGTATGGTGACCAAAATTGGTTTCTGTATTCCAGTTGTGGTTTTATAAAGCAGTAGTAATACTTCATGTGATCGTGATTCTATGCATCTGTTTATACAATGATTATCTGAATTATCTGAATGGTAACCTGGGTACATGTAATCCAGGTTGCATCATTTTGAGAGCACAAATCCTCTTACTGTTGTGCAACAAGGTTACATAGGATAATAAGATTGGGTCTGGGTTAGGGACTTCTGTCCTCACTGTGAGTTGTGTGGGTGTGGGTGCATAAAGGGAGGCTCAGCCAATCCCATTGTGCACATTTTGTACTCTGACAATAAAGGTAATAATAATGCTGGCAATGAACTAAATTTATAAAGAATGGTAGCCATCATTCCTGTTTAAAAAAATATTTCAAAATTTTGTTTAGAAATATTTTTGGATGTGCTCTTCTGCAAACAATAGGGTTTCCTTTCCATCTCTTGTCTCATTAATTCCTTGCCCATGGCAGGAACACCTGTTATATCCCCAGGGCAGCTCATGCAAGCAAAGCAAAGTGAACACAGTCAAAAGCTACAAGAAAAGAATTGCTATCTTGCAAAGGAAACACATCAATTAAACAATCCACCAACTCTCATCCTTTCAATCTTAATCTTAGTCATTGATTTTATGCAACTGGGCTGTAAACAGAGAGGGACAAATCATTAAAAAAAAACATAGAAGTTGCCACCATAAATGATTCACAACCATTTTTTTTTTTTTTGCAAAGTGACCAAAACCATGTTCTATGCTTGATCTAATCTCAAGTAAATGTCCTCCTGTAGAGGGCTGGATTTGGCATGGAAGCAATAAAACACATCTCTAATGCGCTATTAACTGAATCACTTTAAACTCGATAACCAAGCAGCAAAGACAGGTACCTTTTCCCAGCAAGTGGGTGGGGGGAGGCAAAGAATGATTTGGCTGCAGAACTATATGAAAATAACTGCCAACAGCTTTCCAATTTTCTAGAATAAGTGTAATGAGTGTTGCCTGAGCCCTACTAATAATTCAGCTTTACAACCTGTTCCAGAAACAGATGCCATGATCCTTTCTTTCTCTTTATACAATATGTGGCTTGCCAGATATCTCAGAAAAGGTCCTATCTGCCAAGAAATGTTGGGATGTTGTGTCTGTCATTTTTCTCTTCTGATCAAGCCAGAATTGTGTGCCAGATAAGTAAACCAATAAAAGCAGCCACCAACCACAGATGTTGTTTGAGATGAGACGGGTATTTACAAATATGTTTCTGTTGAACTGACTACTTAAACTGCCAGGTCAGTAATCTCCCATAAAAGCCAGATCTTTCTTCTGAAGCTCAGCAATAAGTGTTAGGTGGAAAACAACTTTGGGGGAAGGGGGAAGATGCTAGAGATAAATTATAATTTAAGTGATTTAAGCAGAGGGGAGTAAGAAAGGATTGGTGCAGTTAGCAGAGCTCTGAAGACACTGGCTCATGTTCAATATATCTCTACTGAGTAAAGCAGAAGAAATGAAAACAGTCAAACATAAGCAATGGGTGATGTACTAAATTATCACTCTATCTACTCTAGAATTTATCTATCATCTATTTATCTATTTGTTCAACTGATATAGCTGCCCATCTCAGCCAGGCATGACTCTGGGCAGCTTATAATTAAAACAAACAGTAGCAAAAAATTAAAAAATGAAGCAACCACACAGACATTAAAAAACAATTAAAAGGCATACAATACACTCCCTGGGAGAGCACTGCCATTCAAGAACATGAAGACATTTTAAGGGTTTCATACCATTCTCTGATGCTCAGGCCAGAGGGGGCAAAGGCCCTTCTAGAAAACCATCAAGGTCATGGCCTGGAGAATGATGTTCCATAGGATAGGTGCAACAGAAAAGGTTGTTCTCTTTGGTCCCACCAGGTTACATTTTCTAGTGGATGGAATCTGCAATGTCTTCTAACAAATTTTATGGGATGCATAGATGTCACTAGGCAGAAGTCCCTTCATTAATTCAGCCCTATGGCTATGCAGCATAAGAAGGATTGTCCAGTCCTGGCTCCTAGTTTAGAAAGGCTAAGAGTTCACACTGTGAAAAAAAAATGAAATGACAAAAGGAACTGGAATAAAGTAGCTTTGCAAGGAGTGTGCAAATTTAAAAAAAAATAGATGACCCCCCCCCCAAAAAAAAACAAACAAACCCAGAAACAATCCAATTCTAGTGTGGTTTGTGAAAATATGGCTGATATTGGTAGTGGTCTCCCCAGGATAGAGTATTGCATTCATAGTTATCCTAAAACTTTAGTTGCACAATTTGTGGTCCAGATAGAGTAAATGTCTATGGACTTCCAAAAAGGTTCCATGCCCATTTGCACTACTCAGGTGACCTTGAAGACACAGATAAATCTTCAAGTGGCCTTAATGACTCTCTAAAAGAATGCAAATGACCAGCTGTCTGCAAGGAGTATAAATCCTTCTGGGATGAGAAGTGAAATACCTTCAAAGAGAAACAAAAAAGTCCAGTTGCCTCTTGAAAAAGCACTTTTGGTCCAAATATAGTAAGAAATCTCCCAAAGCATTGTTTATAGCTGTGTTCAACTGCTAATGATTTGGAGATAAATAATTTAAAATTGCATAAATACCTTTAAGATTTTATAATATGGGACAGTATGCATAAATAGGGATGATTTAGAATGAGGTTAATGAAAAGTACAACTCTTACCTAGCTTTGCTGGATAATAATCATTTCCCTCAAAGCCTCAACCAGTGGTGGGATTCCAATTTTTTTTACTAGCAGTTCTGTGGGTGTGGCTTGGTGGGTGTGTAAAATTTCCAGTCAGAGGTGGGATTTGCTGGTTTTCCGAACTACTCAAAATTTCCACTACCGGTTCTCCAGAACTGGTCAGAACCTGCTGAATACCACCTCTGGCCTCAACTGCAGGTAACCTTAAGCATCTGGTATGGCACCCTGGCCACAGTCTTGGATCAACATAAGATATCTAAGATGCAACACGTAAACTGCCAGATTCTTCAACCATAGACATTCCATGAATTCTGGAGGGGATGTTTCCTCTGAAGTCCCAAACTGAAAATACTCTCTGTGCCCCTTGTTATCCAGACTCTCCTTGTGGTCAGGAACACTCAAATTTGGTTGGTGTTCTCCTGGTTTTCCTCTCTAGCATCTCTCGTATGCCTGCACTAAAAGACAATGTGGGATCCTTGGTGCTCTCTAAGCTTGATTATTTTCTTGCAATCATTTTGTTACATTAGTTACTAGTTAATTACATTAATTACTAGTTTGGTGCTGAACTATCTACAAACAAAATAATCAAGTTCAGAGAGCACCAAGAATCCCACAGTTCAACTCTAAGCTACAAATGTTGTTGTTAGTTGCAAAGTCATGTGTGACCCATCACGACTCCATGGACAGCCTTCCTGTCCTCTTCCATCCTCCAGAGCGCATTTAAGCTACAAATACTTTCTTCTAAAAAGCAATCTTTGGAAGTTGTTTTCTACATACCAAAATGAAGATAATTTGTTTGATTTATCACCAAAGCAATGACACCAAAATAAAAATGAGTTTCCTGACAGCATAGGGAAAACTGGTTTTAAAATGTGAGTGAAAATTCATACACCAAATAAACATTGGAGTTATTGTATTAGAGTCCATAGCACAACGGTCAAAACTACATGGTAAGAGGGCATAAAAATATAACTGTTTATAGTGCGCTGCATCAAATGGAAGTTGTATCAATTGTGAAACACACAGGGAAGAGCTCATGTCTTATTCATTAATTGTATAAAGAAATAAGTTGACTCTTGATTTAAAGATCTGGTACTAGAATCACTGATCCTACTGTTTTTTTTTTCCAGTCATTATATAAACAACATGTTCATCACTCAGCAAATCAATAAACTGGCATTTGGGAAAAGGCATTTCTATTTAATGTCAAAATGATCTATTCTATACTGTTTATGCTTATTGAAATATATAAAAAAAGTTAACAATCTCAACATCACCGACTCGATGAGGCACCTTCAAGTATAAGTATCCAAATTAAATATCGGTTCTCTGCTCCATTAGATGATGTATCTGCTATTCCCAGTGCTGACTGGCAGCATTCCACTGGTTATTACAATCATGTTAATTGATTTTCTTGCACAACAGTAGCACATCATTTGAAATGCCATTGGTCATATGAAAGACAAAATGATTTGGCATTGTGGTATTCCTGCAAACTAGAGGCACTAAATTCAAACTCACAGCTGCAGCCCAGCATTTTATGAATGACTGAATCACACCAGCTCCACTAATTCATTATTTCTGACAAGAATATGAGAGTAGATCAGTGGAGTATAAATTGATTTAATTGGATTTGTGCTATTTTACCTCTCTGGGATTGTAAAGCCTATGCAAAATTGGAATGCACACCAAGGTAAAGCTCTAAGTCATAAGCATTTGAGACACACATTGGACTAACTTGGTGTTGAAGATCCTATGAATCTGAAGCTTTCACCACTTTCTTGCAATTAACCACTACTCTTGTGAAAGACAAAGGGGATATAAAAAGTGAATGCCTACAGAAGAGATCAAAACTGGCTCAATGAAAGACAAGGGTCAAGGAATATGTAAGCAGTCTGGATCAGTGTCTCTAACTGCAGCTATTGACAACAGAATTAAGCTGCCTCTTTCTTCTCACTGCATGGCAGGCAGGTTCACAATTAATTGCCCCCCCATTCCCCCCCAGGAATAGCAGTGCATATATTGAATGTGGTTGATTTACATGAGCAATTTTTTTTTACTGAATCAGTTTTTTTTTTAACAAACCCTAGCAAAATACCTTCATAAAGTAAATGGACACTTCCTTCTAAACTCATCATACATTGAGCAACATATTTAACCAATAAGATTTAACTATATCCCTTTAAGTCAGGGGTGTCAAACTCAAGGCCTAGATTTGGCCTATGGGGCCACCCTGGAAACAGCAAAGGACCGGCTGATGGTGTCTCTGCCAGTGAAAATGGAGCTTGGGAGAGCTATGTTCACTAAAGAGGGTTGCAGGAGGCCATCGCAGCCAAAAACAGAGCTCAGGAGCCACAGGTGCCACCAACACAAGTGATGTTAAACTGACTATCCCCACCCTGGGCACACCCACCCCAGGCTCCTGAGATCAAACACAATCCTGATGGGGCCCTCAATGAAATCAAGTTTGACACACCTGCTAAGTGCTTAAATTCTGGATGCTTTAGACCTCTCTGGGCCTCGTAGGTTAAGGGTGTCAAACTTGTGTCATCATGGTGTCATCATGTGATGTATCGGGACCCCCCCTCATTAAACCAGCCATGGGCAGGGCCAGCACATGACACATCTGGCCCTCAGGTTGTGGGTTTGGCATCCCTGTGTTAGAGCACACCATGAGCAATGTTGCTTTAATTCCAGCAGACTCTTATAGCATAAGGACCAATTCCATCCTACCAGTGGTTGGATTCAAAAATTTTTACTACTGGTTCTGTGGGCATGGGAGGGGAAGGATACTGTAAAATCTTCATTCCCACCCCACTCCTGGGGGAAGGTTATTGTAAAATCCCATTCTGTCCCTACCCCACTAATCTGCTTTCCAGCTCCGTTCTCCTGTGCAGGGAAACAAAAGAAGACCTAGCCCATCAGCTGGGTCTCAGGAGAATAGATGGGGGACAGGGCCAGTCAGAGGTGGTATTCTGAACTACTCAAAATTTCTACTACCAGTTCTCCAGAACTGATCAGAACCTGCTGAATACCACTTCTGTACCCTACCCCACCCCTTTTCATTCTCTTCTATTCTGGGGAGAAACAAAGCTGTGAATGTAGCTTTTTTGTTTGTTTCTTGGCTTGTTTTTTGCAGCTCAGATGGCAAATGGGGATCAACTTTGCAAATGTGCTTAACTCAATGCCTTTTCAAAATGCAAGCCCAAGAGATCTTGCCAATGTGTCACTGGATGAAGACTGGTTGTTGCAGTTCTTTGCTTGACAGCTGAGATTCCTGCTCTAAGCTGCACCTAATCAAATAAAGCAAAATATCTTATGCTGGGAAACATCTGATGTAATTTCCTAAAACTGAATTCAATATTTGTAACATATTAGCAGCTACAAAGGGAGGGGAGAAAATGAGGTGTTAAAATTCCACTTAGCTACAGAATAGTTTGAGCGGACTAGTTCAAAGCTCCATGCTGCTCCTTTTATGCTGAGCACACAGGAGTTCACCAGAACATGTCAAACATCAGCAAACATTTAATAAGCTTCCAAGCTAGAACGTATCTGGCTCACTGGGGGTAAAATAAACAGAAGTACAGCAAATGCAATTGCTGGAAAAATGAGCGAGTGGGAAGTTAAAACCCATTTTGCAAACCTACGTGGCAAGAAACAGTTCTGTTTCTCTGAAAATGGGTTGGAAATGACAAAATCTTCCATAGAGGAGAATTGAATGTGGAATTGCTATGCACAATAAAAAGAATCTAGACCTGAAATTATGTCTTTACAGCTCCAAGACCCAGCTACAGCAATAAATACACACACACACACACACAAATATGTTGGGTTTTTTTGCTATGTAGTGTATGTGATTTCTTGCTTGGTTGGTTTTTTTTTTTTTTTTGGATAGAGAGCAATACCAATTTTGAAAAGCTAAGTTTTATGTGAGTTTTATACTATTGTGGGCTGAACAAATTTGAGAATAATTCAAGTACTCCTCCTTTTACAACCACAACTGAGTCTCTAATTTTGGTCATAAGTTGTGCAAGTCGTAAAGCAGGTGACTGATAAGACTTAGCAGCAATTAATCTTGCCTCACTCACATTCCATCTTGATTGTCTCAGTGTGCTTTAAATAGCATCCAGGAATGCAATTGCTGCAAAATAAGAAAACTTATACTTAAAACTGTGCTGGCCGCCAGTTGCTTACAAGACACATTGTAAGATCCTGATATTTAAAACCCTACTTGATGTAGGGCAGACCTTATTTCCAGAGGAGCTTTTTCATGCATGTAGTCTACAGAAATTTCTCTGTTCCTTCCCCGCCTCCAAAAAAGCGATCAAATTTTTGAAAATTATCAAACTCGTGGCATCCTGTTCCCGTCACATGAAGTTTTGTGATGTTTTTTTCCTTCACAGAGCTGAGGTGAGTGTGGCCTATGCATTCAACCCAAGGGTTGCCAGTTTGACACCCGTGATCTGGAAGAAGTTATTTCAGATCTCCAGCAAATGCAGGACATGCTGATATTCATTCAACCATACATGTCTTTCTCCAAAGGCTCAAAGTACCCTCAACTTCTTTAACAAGTGAAATTATTAAAATGTCATGTCTGTAATGTAAGTCTTAAAGTAGCACCTCTTTTGAGACATCCACAGAAAGCTTGGGGGGAGGGAAGACATGCATGTTTTTATGAAGAGCAGAGGAAAATTGTATTCGCAAAACATCTGAAGTGCCTCAGCTTCACCATTTTGAAAGCATACTCAGACCAAAAGTTTTAGAGCAGAGTTCTGCTTTATTGTTTGAAGTTCAGATCCTATTATATTTTGTGGCTTCTTTTTCAGCACATTCCTTTATTGAAAAATATCTCCTCTTGATCCTGTTATAAGGTCTGGTTATCATCCTGTCTCTCTTCTTCCTTTACTATCTAAAGTTCTTGAGAGGATTGTTCTCTGTAGGTCGGTAGTTTTTTACACCAGCTTTTACTGATCCAGTTCAATCAGGGTTGCAGACAAGGTTTTCAATCGAAAGAGCAATACTTCAAGTTCTGAATGATGTTCAATCTATCAGAGATTGACAAAAGATCCAGCTGTACCAAGTTCTCTCCCCCTTATCCCTGGAGTGTGTGAGCATGTAATTTTGTTATTTCGTTTGTACTATCTGAACATCACTGGTAACTTCCCCTCCTGTAATCCTTTCTCTAGTTTTATAACTTTATATTAAATGGTAGGATAATTGGTTTTGTTGTTATTGTCTTTTGTTATTGTCTTTTTTGCTTTCATTTTATTAATGTTATAGTCCTGAGTTATATCTTTATCATACAGAGATCTAAGAGAACTGGAATAGCATTTGGGTTCAATTCTGAAAGCAAAGGGGTTGTTGGCTTTTTATCTTTCTGCTAGAGCAGGAACCATTTTATTAGATGCTCTTTAGCACTGACCAGGAGACAGTGATTTATAGCCCACTAATCTGTTTTTAATAATGACAATGGCCAGCATTTTCAACTCAAAAAAGCTAACCCGTTATTTTTTAAGATAAATTGGACAATGTCAGCTTCTAGTTTACATCAAAGAACCCAGAGAAAAGATTATACACTGAGGATCATGTGTTTCTTTGTTCGGTTTTCTACAAAGCCAGCCAAAAACCCTGGTGTCATTATACTGTAAGGACAGAAAACACATGTCTTTTTCTCCAAGAAAAGAGGGTTTCAATATAAAACAAGATAAGATCACAAGCTTCATTGATATCTTAATATTATCCCTAATTGGATAACACAGAATCTTTAACAAGACCTATTCACAGCATTTGAATAGTGGAAAGACCAGAAGAAAGCTCGACTAATGACTCAGTCACAAATCTTCTTTTCAATATTGAAACAAGGAGAACTCTACCTATTGGTGTCTATTAACTTGAGTTTTTCCGCCCGTGAACATTGTTTTGCCTTGAAAATGTTTTGGAACTGCCATCTCAGCTAAGATTTTAGGCCACACATGTCACACAATTGATAAGATCATCCTGGAAAATGACAACAATGGCCATATGCCATCTGCTCTGCTGAATCACTATAGCATCACCCAGAAGGATGCTGCCAGCAGCTTTCCTGTCTTCTACCATCCAACCAACTTTGCCTGCAGCTGTCTAACTCAAATAAGTTAAATGACATTGTATAACTTGCCCTACTTTTTAAGTATGGAACGAAATAAGGATTTATAGCCCAGAAATTGTTTAGCAATGTTATTTCATCTTGGCTGTTATTATTTCCACCTTTAATAAAAAATAACATCAATATCTTGGAAACCGTAAGAAATTATTGCAGCATCTCATCACATTTTCCACTAGGGTCACATTTCCTCCTCCATTTTCAAATGTTAAAAAAGAGAAAGAGAAACCCCCAGATATTTGGCCGTTTCCTAAAGCATTTTAATGAAGTTGTGATTTCTATCCTTGTATTAAAGTACTAGATTGTTGGCTCTTTTCATTGGGGGGGAATCACCTGAGGGGAGAAAAGATCAAAGTATCTAAAGAAATAGGACATGTAGGGCTTGGAGGAAGTGGCCAAGCAAAGTCTGATCTCTTCTAAAGATATTAGGGCAGGGGTCTCCTGCCCAATGAAGCTGATCGGAAAAAGATATAAAATAGAAAAGAGGAAGTACTTTTATCTGTGCACATAATTCAGCTAAGAAGTTCATTACCCTGAGAAATAGTGGGTAATGAATTTCTCAGGTGAATTTTAAGCAAGTACTTCCTTTTGTCTGCTTTACACCTTTTTTCCCAATCAGGCACTAATTTGGTAGGCTTTAAAAAGAGGGCCCAACACACTCATAGAGGACAGACCTACAAATCGCTCTTGACCCTGAAGGAAATGGGTGCTCTGCCCAGATGCTGGGTGGGCATGGCCTAGTCAGCCTCCTGCACCACAGTGGGGGAGGGGGGTTGCCCTCCGTGGGCTCCGGAAGCTTTCCTTGAGCCTCTGGCAGGGTGAAAATGGCCTCTCCAGGATCCAGAGGCTCTCCGGAAGCCAGAAACAGGCCCAAACTTCTGGGAGGCTCATTTTCCCCGCTTCCTGAGCTTCCATGCATGCCCTGTGCTTACCTGCATCCAAAATGGGCTGTGTGGGGACTCCTGGGAGGGATGGAGCAAGGTGGGCAGGGCCAGCCAAGAGTGGGATTTGGTGGTTCTCCAAACTGTGCAGAATCTTAGCTAGAGGATCTCCCAAACCCCTGCAAACCCCCAGCAGCCCACCCCTGCTGAGTAGTGAGTGCAATGTAGGTTTAAGTAAAAGTTGCAGGAAAATCATGGAAGAGGGGCATATCTCTTTTTCTTGCTTGCCAAGGACACCAGAGCAATTAGTTACCTACTGCATGAAATAAAATACTGAAATAAGATGGATCATGGTTTCATCTAGTAGAATTATTCCTAGTTTATCATGATTTGCAGTGAATAGAAGTAGCTTGTTCATGGGAGAAGACTCAAAGTAGACCCCATTTCACTAGCCATATCATTTTTCCCCCTTTTGGTAGAATTTTAGAAGAGAAAGAGAGAATATTCTTAAGAACTTGCTCTCTGTGGACTGATCTTGCAGATGAAAATAAACCTGTGGCCAAACTGTCCCCATTTCCTGTTACAAAACCCTTCATCTAAAATGCTCATAATTTATCATGCACACATGTTTTCCAGGCATTGCTTTTTATATCAGTCTGTCTCAATCCTATTCATTAACCACTTAAAAATCCTGGTCCAGGAAATGGTATTTAAAATATAGTCAAAAGCACTTAAGTGTCCTTTGATGACGCATTCCCTTGCTGTTATATATGAAATTAAGAATGTTAGTCTTGTTTAATGACATATTTGCTTCAAGACCTGAAGCCATTGCTTAAGGTAAAGGCTCTTGCAGGAATGATTAAATGGCACTTGCAGCACAGTACTTAATTCTCATTAGTTTATTACTTCACTGTAACTTTATTAGTGGGTAAAAAGAACTACATAGTAGATGGCTATTAATCAATATATGGAATCTTAAATACAGTTGTAACCAGAGGATCAAGCTCTGAGAATTCTCCCCCTTGTAGAAATCACTGACCTTTTAATTTCAGTAAAGAATTCTTCCAAGTGTGCTGTTAGGGCAATTGAATTTAACTTAACCCAAGAGAAAGGATAGGTAAAGTCAAAAATTAGTTTTTAAAAATACGTACAACTAAAAAAATATATAGTTGAAAGAAGGAACACAAACAGATGCACAGGTTGACATAACACTTTTGGGTGTGTGCGTCTCCATTATTAAGTTAACAATGTTAATTTATTAAATTAAGTTAATTTATTGAGATCAATGAAATTTGAGTTATGAAATGATGTTTTGTGCCTTCTAATGGGATCTAAGTCCATCTAACTTGGTGCAATATTATTTAAACAACATTAATTTGATTTTCTTTTATGTTACAGGAAAAGAGACCAGAGTTAAATTGGTTATACCCACCCACTAGAGAATTCAGTTATCTCACCTTTACACCTTATTTCAAACAAAATTTAGCCCTTTACATTCCTGAGCCAGAATTATTCTACCTTGCACTCCATTCGAAATAGATTTTGTTTTGGGAACATCTAATCAAAAAGTCTTCTCTACTGTAAAACTTTATGGTCAATAAAATAATAGGTAAAACATAAAAGGTAAGAATGCCCTTAGGTCAAGCTTGACTCTTGCTGACTGCATCAATGGCATTTTCTTTTAGGCTCCAACTAAAAAACCCTGTAGCAATAAAGAATAATGTTAACTATGTTCAAAGCTGTAAAATCCAGTATTGATATGTATACATACTCTTTCTTGGCCCTGTCTAGGAGCTTTCTATTCTCTAACAAAATTTATACATGCCCTTGTACTTTTCTAAAAACCTGATGCAGAGTTGATATTCTTCTTTCACAAAGTCCACTTCGAGTCTGTTCTTCTCATTTCTCCAAACAGCAATTGTAACAGAAAACAAAATTATGTATGAATGTAGCTGTGTGGTATAGAAAAAAAAAACATTTTCTGTAATGGAACCTGAGATATTTTAGCAAAAGAAATTGGGGTGTCAGTCTTCACTTCTTTGACAATCTACCTCTTCAGGAAAAAAAGCAACCTAGCAACTCTATCTAAATCCACATTCTTGATATAACGCATTTAGAACATTTACAAAAAAATACAGGAGCCCCCCGCTCCCCCAAAAGAGTTCAGTATTCACAAGGGCCAATTCAGGTAATTGACTGCGAATGATAGTTAGGACTCATATGTGACATTTTCATTACAAATAAAAAAAAAATAGTCACTGACTATTAGAACAGTGAACATTGTTTCTTTGCAATCTCTGGTATTATTTGGTTGAGTTTGGTATTCATCATAAGCCTTAAAAAGGGATCTCTAAATCATCTTCCAAGACTCCTGTAAATACAGATAGAACCATCAAAATAACAATAAGTGTGGGGAGATATGGCAGGAGACAGGGGCGTGCTTCTCTCAAGGAATGTGAAGACTGAATTCTAGCCCTCTCTTAGGTCCAAAGCCAACTGGGTGTCCTTAGGCCAGTCACTTTCTCTCAGTCCTAGGAAGGAGACAAGGGCAAACCATTTCTAGAATCTTGCCAAGAAAACCTGCAGGGACCTGTTCAAATGGTGTCAGGAATCAACACTGACTTGAAGGGATCAAAAAAGCAGAGCAGAGCAGAGCAGAGCAAAAAGCAAAGCAAAAAGCAAAGCAAAAAGCAAAGCAAAAAGCAAAGCAAAAAGCAAAGCAACTCTATGTTACCCAGCCCCCTGTGAGACTTTGATTTGATTCATGTATTCACATGAACTGAACTAATTTGCATTTTCCAAACTGGCCTACAGTTGTTTTTGGAGGGCTGTGTTTTACATTTCTCTGAATTTTGTGATGCAACTGTCTCTTCTTTTTTTTTTTTTCACAAGCATCTTTGCATCAGAGTAGATAATGTACTCCAAAAACACATAGATGAAAAGAAAGTAGGGACAATGATTGCAAACACTATATATAATATATAGTGATATTTGGGTGCAGGTTAAATTGATGTATACATGAGATGAAAATAACTTGTTTTATGAAATATGAACATTATAAAAAGGAAACCAATACCTTCTCCATCCTTGATAGCAAGTCCCTATTTTTCTGGTCAGCTAAATATATTCTTTCTGATAAGCATAGTTTATAGGAAACTACAGTGGAAGATTACTATCGACCTAGTCTAAAACACTGAGACAGCTGTTTATCGGCAAGCCTTCAGCTACTTGTAGAAGGTACTTTGTTGTAGTAAGCCCTCCTGAGCCAATTAAAGCTTGACATTTTGTACCCTCAGTAATTAAAATGCAAATGAATGGGTGGGTTTTGTTTTAAAAAAACCCTGATTATGTGAGTTAATTAAGAAGAAAATATACTACGTAGACCTGAATTTACCATCAGTGGAATTATTTTTAACCCTTAGCTGCTGCCATGTTTGAAAACAGGGAAATACTGAAACCTTTAATCTTTCATCTCCTATTTTTTTAAAAAAAACAGACCAGGGAAAAGATGTCCGTTCCAACTTGCATTTACAAATTAAAAGGAATTTTCTAAATAATTTCCAACTGTGTTCTATAGAAATCTAGGATTTGACAAGAACTCAGTGGAATTCCATGGGAAGCTAAAGACTAAATGAAAAAGTTCGCTTCAGAAGCACCATCTGCAATTTTTTTCTAAGATGCAGTGGAAAGGCCAATTGTAAAAACCATGAACTTTATCTAAGAAAATGCTTTGGCCATGCAGCCTTCTTCTACATAAACTGCCATGGCTGTGAATTAGCACATGCCTGCTAAAATCATCCTACTCCAGCTCTGGTTCACTCAGATTCCTATTAAGCATGTTACTCGATGAATTCTCCTCCTTTTTTCTTGACAAAAGCCTTTATGACCATGAGACCTTAAACCCTGTAAAAGTGTCAAATTTAAAAGGACAGGTGTCATTTGTCTATGTGGAATAATATGCAACTACGGTAACAAGTTTTTCCTCTAAGCAGAGAGACTGGAACTCCCTGTAGATTCAACAATGTGTGTTGTACTAAATTAGGATTGCTGCTTCTCTTTTCATCTTTAACAAGGGAGGCAGGGTTAGGGTTATTCCCAGAGACATTGTTGTCTCTGGGAATATGTACACGTATTGTGTTTGTCTGGAGCAAATCAGTGAGAACTTGATTTTCATACCCAAAAAATTCAGACTGTTGTCAATAGAAGTCTTGCTACAATTTTATTAGATAAATAGTTGAACTGGGCAAGCATGTATTTACTTTGAAGAATAAATAAAGGGATTGTGGAAGAGCAACTGTGTGATAAACATTTTGCATATTTCTGTAGCTCTATGAACGAATAGAGCTATATGAATTATAAGTTGTTATGCATCACATCCTAGAACTGATTGGCATTGCTTACCTGATCACAAAGTACTCTATGATTTGATGCCAATCACAGTCTTGGTATGAAATATCATTCTTTACCAAGGGCTTGGTCTTACCTTTCTGAACATTACAGCCATGTTGTTGCCACTGAAAAGATTCCATACACTCCAGAGTTTTACTAGGAAACCCTCTGATCTAAAACAATTCCAATTTTGGAGATAATATTTTACACCAACCCTCCCCTCTCAGTACCCTACTATAATCCTAGATCCAGATTTTGTTCTCATCTGAGGCATATCATTTGTTGTAATGTTTATGTGCCATCAAGTTGGTATCAATTCTTAGCGAGCACATAATTTTTTTCCAGAATAACTTGGCCCCAGTTCTTCAAATCTTCTAACATTGCCTCATTGTAACTTAAGCCATCAACCTCTTTTTTTTTTTCATCCTTTCCATCTTTCACAGCATTGCAGACTTCTCAAGAGAACTAGGTCTTTACATAATATGTCCAAAATATGATAAATGGAACCTGACTACTCATACTTTAAATATGAGTTCTGCATTAATTTATTTTGTGATCTATTTCTTTATTTTTTTTGGTTATCCATGGTATGCTTAGGAATCTTCATCACCAAAATATCAAAAGTTCAAAATATCAATATTCTTTCTATTCTGCTTTCAAAGTCACTTCCATAGAATGTCACAAGAAAGACCATTGCCTGGGACATCTGGGCAAGCAATGGCAGACTCACAACAGCTCTGCAAGAGCACAACTGATGACCACAGAAGATAGAAAGTTGGTGAAGGGATAAGCTGCACAGAAGTCCTCCCCAGATTAAGGAGAGAACTAGGACTTGATCCGAGTTTGCTCCATAGAGAGGCTCCCAGTGAAGAGATGATAAAATAGCTATTTCCAATGGGCAAACCTAGAATAGACCAGGACTGTCAAACTCACGGCTGAATGTGTCATGGGCTGGCCACACCCAGACCCAGTTTAGCAAAGGAGCAGGGGAAGTCGCAATACGTCACATGATGATGCCATGACAATGTGAATTTGACTCCTCTGGGATAGAACATCCTTTGATTTATTTGATCAAATTGTTTTTTCTTTTTGTTGGTATTTTTATAGCTTTTGGTGGACGTTTGCTGAGTAGGATTGAACAATGATTTTTAACAAGTTGCTTGTTGATAAGTGATGAGAGATGGAAAGAAGAAATACATTTATTGAAGATAAGGTGTTAAATTACTGATTGTTAATGATTGTCTGGGATGTGGGGGAAGTCATTTTTATATATCTTTTCTTGTTTCCTTTCCTTTCTCTCTCTTTGCAATTTTTCTTTTCCTTACTTTTTATATTTTTCTACTTCATTATTAGTCTTTTATTTTAGTATTTGTAAGCTTTAACAAGATTATTATTAAAAAAGGAAAAATCATTGCCTGCATGATTCCAATCTTTATAGGTATCATGACCTCTTAATAGTTTTCTAAAAGTTTCCATTGTTACTCTATCAGATGGTGCTCTGCAGTTTGTCTTGAGTGCATAATTCTTAACTTCTTGTATACAGTGGCATCTACCACTTCATTGTCAATGTTAAAGCTATTTGCTACATCTATTATATCTATGCCACTTGCTCAATTAATATGTACAGAGTTAAAGCTTTTGGTAACACCAGCAACATTCATAATGGAAAGGGTCAGGTTGACATCAGGAATCTTGCAGCATCATAACACAAACCTTGACTCATTTTTACAAGTGTCACATCACACAAGTGCCTCCAAGATTTTTTTCTATAGTTCACTATTACTAGCTCCTTAAAGAAAGTTCCAGATCATTATGCTTGTCTTAGTATATTCTGAAATCAAATAGTTCAGTTTAATTCAATAGCAGAAGGTGAAGGTTCTGTTCTGTTTCAGACAGAACACACACATTGCTGGCTTGATTTACAAGGGACAAGTAGAAAGCAGTCCAATAGATATGCAGGCAGAGAATCAGCTATACAAGTGTGTGCACATGCACACACACACACACCAGAAAAGATACAGGAAAACTTCACACACACCCACATACACAAAAAGATATAGGAGAGAGAGAGGACTTGCCTGAGTCCAGACTCAGAGCATGTGTTGAAAGAAACAGTGTGATCAGAGGTGGTATTCAGCAGGTTCTGACCAATTCTGGAGAACCGTTAGTGGAAATTTTGAGTAGTTCAGAGATCCAATAAATACCACATCTGACTGGCCCTGCCCCCATCTATTTTCTGCCTCCCAAGTCCCAGCTGATCGGTGGGATCTTCTTTTGTTGCCCTGCACAGGAGAACAGAGCTGGAAAGTAGGTTAGTGGGATGGGGTGGGAATGGGATTTTCCAGTAACTTTCCTCCAGGAGTGGGGGGGGGGGAATGGGGATTTTACAGTATCCTTCCCCTGCCCACCAAGCTATGCCCACAGAACCAGTAGTAAAAAATTTTTGAATCCCACCACTAAGTGTGATCCATAGCAGGGCAAGAATTACATGTCAAGGAATTTAGTGGTCCACATCACAAAGTTGAGAATCAAGATACAAGGTCCTGGATCTGAGGTTAATGAGTTATTCCCAATGAAGGGCTAGCTGGTGGCAGCTTCTCTTAAATAATCCAGATTCAGATACCTCAGTTACGGGCCCTGCTCAGTTCTCCAAAGCTGTCAGGATTAAGTCACAACTTCCCTGCTTCTGTTGACTTATTGCTGAATAAGCACAGGTAGTTGATTGTCTGCTGACCCCTAAAGCTGGCAACTTATGGATCAAGTCTCTCAGGCTCAGGCTCTGACTGCAAGGAATCCAAGGCCATAGCACCATCAATTCTCACACAGGCCCTCATCTCCCTTAGTGAGAAGCTTGGCTTTGTCTGGGTACCAGCTGTGAAACTATGGACAATATGCAGCATACGTGGAGCTGCTCTACATTATTCTTTTGGGTGTAAACTTTCAAATAAAGTAGCTATTAGAATCATTGACATTCCCCATAGAAGTCCAGGATGTTGGTCCCTTTATACTCTAATCCCCCTTCTGCCAGAACTGGAGAAATAGGCTGACAACTAGGAAATGAAAAAGAGCACAGTCCCCTAGAATTGGACATGACTGGGCAGAGTAGCCCTTTACTTTTTTTCCCCCCCTTTTAAGGGCTTGCAAGAAATTCTGGATCAGGCCCAACTCCTATGGATTGAAGATTCCAAGCCTATAACAGAATCCAAAAACTTGCAAATGTCTAAAAACAAAAAGAACTCAAAATCATAAAACACCCACTAAATCAGAAAAAAATAAGTCATCTCCCCACCCCACCCAGATTAGAGAAAAATTCTAAAGAAAAGTGCTTCATTAGATCATTTCTGTAGACACTCTTCAAGGCAAACAACAGTCTAAACTGAGGCTTAATTTAACAGTAGCTTTAGGACTGTGAAGTAAATAAACAACCACCAATTTCTTTTTCTGGCTCAAGCTATAGGACTTTCCCATGAATAAGCTCCATCTTCTCCTGCAGCACTGTTTGCAGATTTATAGATGCTGGGTGTCTTTTAATTAATCTCTGTGGTCAGTTCCTTGACTGGTAGAATCTCTACCAGCAAGTATCTTCTTTAAGTCAGTTACTGCACAGGGAGCCCTGGTTAACAGCAGGATGTAATCAGAGGATAGAGATAGGCAGGAGCTGCATTTTAAACAAGCCTCACTTTTTGGTGGCTGTCACTTGCATCAGAAAACACACAGCAGTCTAGCTGTTCCCATCTCACCCGCTGAACTTCTCATTAAGTGCTAGGTGCAAAGAAAGATAAAGCCAAAAAGGAATGTTCAATAAGTTATGAAGCACTGGGAAGAGATCAGGGGTACCCATTAGAAAAATGTGCGGGTTGAAGACCAAAATAAAAGGCATATGGATAAAATATCCCCATTCCCATCAGGTTTGAGTAGTTGCATTGTATTATTGTTGGAAGAAGATGTGTGTTGTTCTATATGTCAGGGTTCTTTCCCTTCCCTCACCTCTTAACAGGGAAAGAAGCATCTTATGGTTGCAAGTCTTTCTCAATGTATTGAATTGCTCAAATAAAACTCCTTGGTCTATACGATATCTATGCCAGGATGCTCATGAAAAGCGACAGGGATGTTTGTGTATTTATCTTACATCCAACAACACAGACAGAAAAAGGATTCATTCAGGCCAGGCCATTGTGTATTGATTAGGATAGAACTGAAATTCTAATAAATGTGCCTCATAGTTGTAGCTTATACAAGGATCGTGGCTCAGAATGAATGAACGGACTTGAATACAGGAAGTTCCAGATTCAGTCTCTGTCGAACTTTTATGTGATTTATCAATATAAAACATTTATATAGCTGCTCATCTTCTAACCTAGGGCTGTCAGACTCCGGCCCGTGGGCCAGATGCATCACACACTCACACCCAGTTTAGAGAAGTGGGGGAAAGTCCCAATATGTCACATGACCACTGCCATGACAATGTGAGTTTGAAATCCTTGTTCTAACCAATTGTTGGTGCACCCAATGTTCAGATAAAGTTGGGGAAAATATTTTTGAAATATTGCAGAATCCCCATCAGTATTATACCTGGAGCTGTGGCTCAGAGTATCCTGATCAGCTAATCTATTTTGGAGGTGGCAATACTTCAAGATTGGATGATTGATTTTTCCACAAGTATTTTGAGTTGGCTACTGTACAAATATCTTCTAGGATTACCTAGCTCAGTTTTGTCATTTTACATAGAATGTGATTCTCAGAGAGTAACACCTTTAAACTAATCCAAAGGAGGGAAAATTCAGTTAGTTCTGAGCCCTTCATTTTTCTCAGAGCATTATTTTTGGTTTTAGCAGTGTTCAGAACAAAAAATGGATTCTGAGTGAAGTTGTAACATAAGATTAATATTAAAATACAAGACCTGATAATTCATCAACTTTGAGCTGACACGTCTGAGCTTTTCTGTTAGTGCTTAGTAAATACAGCTACATAGATCATAACTGGAACCACAGAGGGGAAAATACTGTTTGGAAGTGGGGGGACAAAGATAAGTTCCTGCAGTCTACTTCTTTTTACTTTATGTACTGCACATACTTAGCTGAATCCCTACAGGCCATTAAAATAAAGCCATACAAATGACTCAAAGGAGGAGGATGCACTGCTTGACGCATCACATCACAACAGTTGCCTGAGGGAAGACAATCGGAACATCTTTTCCCCCCTCTTTTAATAGTTGTTGTTCAGTCACATCCATCATTCTCTGAGCCAGTGGACATTGTTTCACCAGGACTATGAGTTAGTAATCACCTCTTAGAATTCTTGTACAGTTGTGCTTATATTATTAGCCTCCTTGTCTTTTGTCAGCCTTTTTTTATTGCCTTCAGTTTTTCCAAGTATTGGGGTAGTCTTCAGCAATTCTTGCCTTTTATATTATGTCTCCAAACTATTTCAGTTCTAGATTCATTGTTAATGCTGCCACTGACTATAATTTTACTTCCTCTAGTATTAAGTGACTTCTTCCTGTGAGTCTAAGTATTCTTAATTATACTGCACTTCGGCAGTTCGATCCTGACCAGTTCAAGGCTGACTCAGCCTTCCATCTTTCTGAAATCAGTAAAATGAGGACCCAGATTGAGGAATGAGAAAACTTGCCACAGCCAACTCACTGCAGCCAACTCACCATGGCCAACTTGCTGTAGGACAACTTGCCACAGCCAACTCACCAAAGGATAACTCGCCATAGGACTGTCTCAGAGTGATTGATATCATTGATACTTTCTGGACGCCTTACATTTATTTCCCAAAGTGAAATTTTTATTTTTGAAGGGGACTTGGCTGATACAATGGAGTTCTTTTCCCAGGGATGGATAAAAATCAACAATCAGCCAAAGTTGGAGATGTGAAGGGGGGAGCATGGGGGGAGCATGTGGGAGCCCTCCCTCCGGAGCATTAATTGAATCTGCCATCCCTTGGTTGGAGTAGATGATGGATGCTTTCAGGATCGCAGTAGGAGAAAGAGATTTGGGAGCTATACCGAAGCGTTTCAACTCAAGAAGTTGTTATAACCCAGATGTAACTCAGACGTCTGAAGAGAAATCTTTTTCTAGCCCCAGGCATATTGCTATTCTGCCAGATTGGATGGAAGAGAGACAATTGGGGTCAGAATTCTCCCAAGAAGACACCCCCAAGATTTATCTTGGAAGTCCATCAAGGGCAGATTTACATCAACAGTTCCAGAATTTAAAGGTGATAGGTTTTGTCTCACAGTCTGTTTGGACAGGTGGAAGCTTGAGACCACCCATATTCACTTACCCAAGTATCGTGAGGAACAAGGAGACTATACAGATGCCAGTTGATGGAAGCCAGAAAGAAGCATCAACTGACAGAGGTATGTTACATGAGGCAATCCCCTCATTTTCCAGAAGGAATTTTGCCCTCTGCAGAGAGTATCCCTCCAGGGTGGAGATTTTATCCAGGCCGGGGTGGATTCAATGCCACTGGCAGCCAGCATCAACACAGCCCTGGTCTGAAGGGGGGGGGGGTGCCCAGATAGCAGTCACTTCCCCTCCACCTGACCAGGGAACCAGGGCACACCCATCTTCCTCCTGGCAACCACAATTGCAGCCCAACCAACAGCAAGGCTACAGGGACCCCTATTCCAGAGAGGCACCACCCAGCCAGGATTCAGGGGGCCTACCCAGCCTACATATGCCACCCGGCCTGTTCCTTCCATTCCAGTACAACCTGCAGCGGCCTGGCATGTTCCACCTCCACAACCACAACCCAGCCTGGACCAAATACCCTTTAAGGCCATATTCAGTGGGCGCCATGAACATGCCAATTATTTCCTCACTCGAATCCGATCCCATATAGAACAATTTGGAACAATTTGGAGATAAATACACCACCGAGCGCGATTTGGTTACGGCCATAACAAATGGGATGGGTGAAGGGAATGCTTCAGACTGGGTGGCCCAACTATACAATGAACAAGCCCCCGAATTATACGATGTAAACAGATTTATTCAATTATTAAGACTCAGATTTGAAAATCCAGACAGGATAGCAGAGAATGAAGAGAATTTAATGGAAATGAGACAAGGCAAGTGACCCTTGTCAAAATTCATTTGGGACTTTAGAAGGTCGCAAGCCACCTCATGGATTGGCCTGACTTTACACTATTTTTAAAAAACCATTGATCCAGAAGTAAAGAAAGCCTGTGAAATTAGGGGAATCCCAGAGACCTTACAATCATAATATTCCTCCTCCTCAGCTTAGCTTGCAGCATCAACCCACACAGGAAACCCCTTCCGACAGCCCCAACTAAGAGAATTGTGGCAAGGTGACCGCCGACCAACCAGCTGAAACTGCTCGTACCAGGGTGCTGAAATGTTACCGATGTGGCCAAGCCAGTCATAGGGCAGCAGACTGTCTGGCCCCTGCTCCTGTACCACAAGCTCTACAGTCAAAGCCTAATACAGCTATTAGAAGTCAGAAGAATCAAGGAAGACCTCCAGGCAGGAGTGTGTTCACCAAACACAGCTGGGAAAGCCCCCTCTGTGCAGATGGGAGCAACGGACCACTGGACTGACACCACGTCCTCGAGAACCCAACCTGCGAAGATGACCCAATGGTGAGTGATCCCATCATACCTTTTACAGTTAAGGTCAAGTTAGTGGTACCAAACACAGGGGAGGCTGGGTAGTTAGAAGCTGTCATTGATACTGGGTGTTCTAGATGTCTTATTGGACTCGCCATCATTGAACAATTGGGCATAAAGACTAGCCCACTAAACTGCCCAATCAGATTTGAACAAGTGGG
The DNA here is from genome assembly GCF_049901715.1 of Pseudonaja textilis. Lineage (NCBI taxonomy): Eukaryota > Metazoa > Chordata > Lepidosauria > Squamata > Elapidae > Pseudonaja > Pseudonaja textilis. The sequence continues at coordinate 97,512,576 of NC_141990.1, forward strand.
TGGAACCTTATTTGGGGGGCCAGCCACTCAAATGACAGAATTGATCAAGATGGAATTAGGGACCCATCACGAACTCATACACTTCATAGTGGCCCCCAAGATGTTAGAATCAATCATACTGGGACTTGCTTGGTTAGACAAATGGACCCCAATGATCAAATGGGAGGATGGATTCAGAAAAATCCTCATTGGACTGGGCCCATTGCCCACTCTTCCACCCACTACAAACCACCCAGCTTGAACCCAGAGCCTGAGCCAGCATCCATGGCATCCCACCTTCTCCCAGATAACCCCCAGGTACCCAACCGATACAAAGACTTGGCTGAAGCATTCAGTGAAGAAGAGTGTAATGTTTTACCTCCCCATTGAGCCACTGATTGTGCCATAGAATTACCAAAACCAAAGATGTATTCCATGACACCTGCTGAAATGACTGAATTAAGGAACTACATTGACAGCAATTTGGAACAAGGTTTTATTGAGTCTGCCAAATCTAAATTAGCTGCCCCCATGTTGTTCAAGGAGAAGAAAGATGGCGGGTTGATATTGTGTGTTGACTTTAGAGGTATGAATGGTGTATGCATCAAAAACATGTATCCTCTCCCCCTTATGAAGCACTTATTGAACCACCTGTCGAAGGGCAAAGTATTCACCAAGCTAGATCTCAGGGAAGCTTACTACTGGGTCCGTATCAAAGAGGGAGATGAGTGGAAAACTGCTTTAAACTGCCCTCTGGGTAGCTTCCAATCCAAAGTCATGCCTTTCCGACTTCAGGGGGTTCCTGCAGTGTTTATGCAGCTCATCAATGAGGTGCTACACCACACCTTTACCTCATGTACCTGGGTGACATCCTCATCTTCAGCGAAACCATGGAAGAACATGTTCAATTGGTCCAGCAAGTTCTAGAAAAACTTCTAGCCACCAAATTATATGTGAAACTTTCAAAATGAGAATTTCAGAAAGAGTCGCTGGACTACTTAGGCTACCGAATATCCAACCTGGGGATTGAAATAGACCCCGGAAAAGTGAAAGCGGTGCTGGACTGGCAACCCCCCAGAATCTGAAAACAACTTCAAAGTTTCTTGGGGTTTGCCAACTTCTATAGACAATTCATTCCATCCTTTGCTAAAGTTGCCCTCCCGACACCCACCAAACCAAAGCCAAGTCAACCCCTGGCTTGGACTATGGATTGTCAGAAAGCTTTCAAGACCTTAAAACACCTCTTTGCAGCTGAGCCCATCCTCCAGCACTCAGATGTGACCAAGCCTTTTATTGTCCAAACAGATGCAATTGATGTAGCAGTGGAAGCCATTTTGCTGCAGAAAGACTCTCAAGGCTGACTGATGCTGTGCGCTTATGTGTCCAAAAAGCTGACAGACACAGAGCGAAGGTAGGCAGTCTGGGAGAAAGAAGCATTTGCCATATGATGGGCTTTATTGACTTGAAGGCATTTTCTAGAAGGGGTGCCAGAGGCCTCTGAAGTATGGACTGATCATAAGAACCTCGAGGCTCTACAGACCCCTACAGACCGCTGGGCTCAATATTTCAAGTGATTCAATTTCAACATTAAATATATCCTTGGAGGGAAAAATGTACTGGTGAATGCTCTGTCCAGAAAACCTCTGTCTGACAGCCACCAAGAGGAAATAGTACAAGCCTTAATTTCAGATGCTCAATTGGCAGGCCAAGTAACCACTCAAGCCCAAGCCAACCGCAAACCCAAACACCTGGAAGATAAGCTGACTGCAAAATTGAAAACGGCCCTATTGACTGATCCTTGGTTCCTGGACCATCAAACCGAGTTGACAATGAATGATGGACTAGCTTGTAAAGGGACTAAGCTTTATGTACCCACAACCTACTGTACTACTGGTACTAAAGCATAGCCTCCCGGCTGGGAGGCCACTTCGGATTTCTAAAAACCCTACATTTACTGAGAAGAAAGTTCTGATGGCCAAAAATGAAATCTGATGTCGAGGACTACGTAAAAAGTTGTTCAATTTGTGCCACAATGAAACACAGAACTGGAAAAACCCCTGGCCTCCTACAACAAGTCGCTGAACCAACCCAAACTTGGGAAGAAATCGCAATGGACTTTATTGTTGAACTACCTAAGAGTAAAGGGACTATAATTTGGACTATAATTGGCTTATTTGGACTATAATTGGCTTATTCTCTAAACAGGCCCATTTTATAGCCTGCAAAGGACTTCCATCTACAAAAAAACTTGCAAAGCTGTTGGTGAAACATATCTATAGACTACATTGAGTACCTCGTAGAGTAATATCAGACAGAGGGATACAATTTACCACAAAAGTTTGGAGGGAATTTCTGAAATCCATTGGTTACTCTCAAGGGTTATCCTCAGCTTTCCATCCTGCTTGTAATGGAGCAGTTGTCACCCAAGTATCTTAGGTTGAAACTGCCAAGTCAGAAGCTGGGTCCAAAATTCTTGGGTCCATTTCCAATTTCAAAAATAATCAATCCAATCACTGTCCAATTAAGTCTTCCTCGACTGTTGGGGAAAATTCATCTGGTGTTCCATTGTAGTTTACTAAAACCAGCTACTGCATCAATGATAAGACCACTGCCAATCGTTCCCCCTAAACTGTTAATGGAACAGGGGGAAACACATTATGAAATTCAAAAAATTCTTGATTCTAGATTACACCATGACCGATTGCAATATTTGGTCTTATGGAAAGGATACTCCCTCTCAGATGCTAGTTGGGTAAAGAGTTGGGATGTTCATGCTGATCAATTGGTTAACCAATTCCATGAGGATTGTCCCCACAAACCAAAGGGTCCTCGTGAAGGGGGGAGAGGGGGTTAAGGACAATGTATTAACCCAGTATATGTTTTTTTTCTTTTTCTTTAGGAGGAGGAGTTTTCAAGGGGGGATGTCTGTCAGCTTTGAAATTCAGCTGCCACGTTTTTTTAAGGGAGTTGGAGGAGTTGAAAAGTTCAAGGTTATTCTGTATGTCGTATCAAGAAATTCCAGTGGCAGTTAATTGGTTCTCATGATTTATGAAGTGTAGAAGTGGGAAGAGAGAAGGTGGATTCTGTGTAACGTGCAAAAAAATTTCATTTTGGGAAATTGCCTTTGATATGCCAGATCCATTTCTAAATAAATCAATTGGAGAGAAAATGTCTCAGAGTGATTGATATCATGGATATTTTCTGGATGCCTTACAAGGACAATTTAACAAATCAATGTAATTATTCAAAATAAATTTATTTTTTTGTCATTCACATTCCATTGTGTTCCTCCTTTTGCATCTTTTCTTTAATGATTCCATTCTACCATTTCTTTGATATTAGTGTGACTCTTGTTCCACAATGAATTGTCCTATGGTGAGTTGGCCATGATGAGTTGGCCATGGCAAGTTGGCCGTGATGAATTGTCATAGATTCCCCCAGAGTGTTTGGGGCAATACACTGACTCTGTAAACCACTTAGAGAGGGCTGTAAAGAACTGTGAAGTGGTATATAACTCTAATTGCTATTGCTATTGTTATTGTCTTCAGCATCATAATTCCAAGAAACCAGAGTTTCTTTTTTTATTTTTTCTGGCAGGAAGCTTTCCTGGCCGTATATTACAGCTGGGAAAATCATGGCTTTGGTGATGCATATCTTTATTATCAATGTGATGCATTTTCACTTCAATATGTTGCTAACATTTTTATAGTCTTTCTCCCAAGTAGTCTTTATTTCATGGCTACAGTCATCATCCTTATGCTGACAAGATAACATGTATACATTTCTACTTCTTTTCTGCACTAGGTTGACATTGCTTTTTGACTTAATCTTAAGAGTTTTCTCTCCAACAGATTGATTTCTCTTTTTGTTCATTCTTAGTAAAAGATTGCAATAAATGTCCTTGTTTCCAGACATCAAAGTGAGGTTGATGAAGTTTCTCCCTGAAACTTTTATTCCATTTTATATTTGTTCTTCTTCTTATCTTTGATAGCATTTCTTGTGATATTCTTTGCATATTGGTTAAATAAATGCAAACGTTTACAACACTGGTGTATTTTCTTCCCAGTTTTGAACTTTTTTATTCTGTTTCTTAAATAAAAACAGAATTAAGCCATCCCTCTTACCATTTGTGTCTCTTTGTAACCTAGAAAAATACAATTAATAGAAAATCAAAACCAAAGGGAAAAAAAGGAAAATAAGAATCATACAAAATTACAGGTTGTCCTGAGTTAGGATAGTATGGAGATTGCCCATCATGGTTGTAACTCATGACAGTTGTAAATCAAGTCATCCATATGACTGATCCAATTTTATAACTTTTTTTGCTACAGTTAAGCAAACATCACGGTCATAAAACATCCATGGTTATTAAGTGAACAATACAGGTATTAAGCAACTCAATGGTTCGCTATGAGCTGGTTTTGCCAAAACCCAGAAGTAAATGCTGTTTTTTGTTTGCAAAACCATTGTAAAACATGTGAGTGTAAGAACACTGCAAACAGTCACAAATGGAGCCTGGTTGTCAAGCAGCCAGAGAACAGTTAGGTGACCACAGGATGCAACCGTGGGAGCTTCGAATCCAAATCATAAGTACCTCCAGGGAGGTCTGTCACAACTCTTAACAGTTGCTAAGCAACTGGTCATAGGTCGAGGACTACCTGTAACATAAAATATCCATATTACATAAATAGTATATGACCAAGGCTTCTGATAATATTGCACATTTATCACTATTATATTATATCATATCACAAAATAGGCAAATGTATTATTTTCATCCAATAGATGGGAGAATAGTTACCCCATGTTCTGTTTTAAGTGGATGCCCTAAAATAGGTTTTATAGCACCAAATGTACTGCTTTAAAGTTCCTTCCAATGATTCAGTGAAGCAGGAACAAAAGACTCATCCACTTAGATTATCATGTCCCATACACTCCCCAGAAGTAAAAGATAATTGTGATTCTCAGTCATGTAAAGTTTCCTATCTATGTTTTTAATTCTGAGTTTGACTTTCTCAGCAACGGGTTGCTACTTGAATGTGTGTTTTTCTGTATACTGTTTTTTTACAGCGCTTTTATTATTATAAACTTTAAAATGCAAGCAGACAAGAAACAACAGCTCAAATAACTAACACACAACCAAGAAGTAGTCCCTACATACCTCTCAGGGACTCACATAGAGTCTGTGTATAATTCACTCCTGCAAGTTCATCCTTTGAGTATGCTAGCTGAAAATGTTTAGGATGTGTTGCTTTTAGTTTTCCTTATGATGAATCACTTATAGAATGTAAAGTACTCTTGTCTTACATTTGCAACATGTTTTCTATTTAATTTCAATATCTGACTTGCCCAATCATACTGTACAGTTCCAGAAAATCTGCAGCTGAACAGAGCAAAATTACAGCATTTCCTAATATAGCAGCAAACATAATTAACTTTGAATTATGTGAATTAACAGTGCCTGACAAACGATCATTTAGCTCTAAAATTAAATTCTTTCATACCATTAGATTTGTTTGTTAAGCTCAAATAGGCAAAAGTAGTATTTAATAAAGTAATAATGATCCCTCTTAGAGAGTGCCTTGGAGAAATTTCTGGTTTTATCTAAAATAAATCATTGTTATGCCATTATTAGCTAATTTACAAAGATCATATACCATTGGCTTTGCATAAGTTATTTACAAAAAACTTTAGCACAGCATGATAGTCTCGATCTGTAAAAACCAAATTTCTTAATTTTTATAATTTATATCAGCTTTACCCAAACATATGAAAGTTCAAATTGATAATATTTGATAGTTTTGCTAAAAACCCCATACTTAGCTGTTGTCCATAAGAGTGAGATTTCTTCAGGTAAAAGTCCAGAGAGGTTGAATATTCCTATCCTTAAACTTTCCATCTCTATTAAATATCATTATATTAGCCTGATGCTTTCAAAGTGAACTAAAGGAAAGACCAAAGAGCATGTCTTAAACTATACTTTTTTAATTGCTTTGTTCTTTAAATAGAGTGGAATGAAATCAAGGATATTATTCACAGCTGGAAAACTGCATTGTATTCCCATGCCCACTTCTTATAAAATCTCAGCAGCCAATTACTTACAAAACTTTTTCTTTCTTTCTTTTTATTCTACAAGGCATGTATGGGAGAGGTAGCTCATCCTTTGCTTGCTCTCTGGAAATATTCATCCAGTAGCTATCCCCCAAATCATTGCCTTCACCAGAAATCCAGGGCTGTGTCTGCTAAAAGGAAAGGATTTTGAAAGAAATACAATAGACAGAAAAAAGGCAGGCAACATATTTCTTCCTAATGCTTCACCAACCCTGATTAAACTTGTTCAAAGATGATTTTTCCTAGAACAAGTATGGAAAATTATGAATGAATGGATGAATGAATCTGTCAACTTTGAACCAAACCTGGCAGCAGCCATTTTTCCACCCCTCAGTTGCCACACAGAGGGGGAAGAAGGGAAGGAGGTTGGAATGCCTTACTAAGCACAACAGAGAACTTTCTCATGAGAACCAAGGTCATCTCTACTGGCAATGGATAAGGTTGGAGAAGGAGTGTCTAGACAGCGGTCGCCAACTGGTGGGCCGCAGCCCACCAGTTGGCCATGAGAAAATTTGGGTGGGCCGCAGAGAAATCTCACTCCCAGCATACCCCCACAAAGCAATTAATTCAGGCTGCACAGAAACACAAGGCTGCGCCGCCCACATGGCCTGCAGGAACCCTCCCTGCCCACACACTCCTTACCCGGTAAACTTGCCTGCTAAATTGCTATTTTTCCTTTTTCCGACCATCATCTGTTCTGCTGTGCCGGGAGATTTAGATTAGCTAGGAAGCAAGAAATGGTTGGATTTCTTGCTTTCTAGCTAGTCTTTAGATCTTTGACTCAGCACAGCCTAACCTCCCTTAGGACTGAAGGTTTGCTTGCAAGCAAATTCAGTGGAGACGCATGACAAGCAAATTTGAGAGACTGAGCTAGCTGATGGCAGATAGATAGACCACTGATGATTCTGTGAGCAACTCAATCTGCCTGCTTTGCCTGGTTTTGGGTAAAAGTTGCCCTTTTTTAAATAAAAAATTCAATATTTACATGCATGGTTTGTTGTGAGTTAATTTTGCAAGTTTGCTTGCAAGCAAATTTTATGTGACAGACTGAGCTAGCCAATGGCAGATAGATAGATCTCTGAATGAATCTGTGATTCTGTGAATAACTCAATCTGCCTGCTTTGCCTAATTTTGGGTAAAATTTGCTCTTTTTTAAAAATAAAAAATTCAATACATGGTGTGTTGTGAGTTAATTTTGTGAGTTTGCTTGCAAGCAAATTTTATGAGTTTGCTTGCAAGCAAATTTTATGTGACAGACTGAGCTAGCCAATGGCAGATAGATAGATCTCTGAATGAATCTGTGATTCTGTGAGTAACTCAATCTGCCTGCTTTGCCTGATTTTGGGTAAAAGTTGTTCTTTTTTATAAAAAATTCAATATTTATATAAATATTTATAATATTTACATACAAGCCATGCCCAGCCAGTCACATGCCCACCAAGCCACACCCACAAATTAGACCACACCCACAGAACCAGTTAGTGGTCCTTGGGATCTAAAATTATGAATTTGGTGGTCCCTGAAGTCCAAAAGGTTGGCAACCCCTGATTTATACCATTGATAAATGATAAGTCACTTAAGTAGCATATAGCATAAAATCATAGCATTGAAAAATGTCACATAGACTTCACAGTTTAATGTCTAATCAATGCAGAAAGTCAAATTAAAGCATTACAAAGCAATGGCCATCCACCTTCTGCTACATCCAATGGCCTCTCTGGACAATTTGTTCTACTGCTCTTAGTGTTACATAGGTTTTTTTTCCTTTCCTTTTTCCCCTCTAACATTTAATCAGGATCTGTCTTCGTGCAACTTAAATCCATTATATGCTTGACTTCTGATTAATGACTCTTTTATCTCATTACCAAGGTAGAATTTAGATTCAAAGCTTTTGTCCTTTGTTCCTACAGGATATTATATATATTGCAAGATGGATTTAATCTCTGTACAGGAGACTTTAAAAAGGGGTCACAATAGAATATAAATCTTCCCTATTGAAAAGCAGGCATTAGAGCACACACTGAAGAATGAATGTGAAACTTAAATAGTGGACAGGGAGACAATACATGAAAAATAAGAAAGAAAGATGTTGTAGATAGCCATATTCAACCTGGCAAATCCCATCTTGTCAAGATAAACATTCCCCCTTGACTTCAGGCTCCTGATTTTAGCCTTTACGTACACTAAAAGAGGGGAGACAAATTAATGCTTCTTTTGCTTATTTATGTTTTTACATATTAGTGGATTGGTTCTGTTCCCCTATCAGATCGTGTAGGTCACAAAAAAACCTCTGGACCATAAACAGACTGGAACAGTCAATTTGTAGGTAGATAATTAATAAGAACCAGGAATTGATTGGGTGGTTTGCACAGCAAAATGGAATGAGTCTAAAGCAGTGTTTCACAAGCCTGTTTCCTTCATCACACAAGTGCTTATCAAAAAGCACTTATTTTAATATGCCTGTTGTGATAGAGTAATGGATTTGGGTGTTGTTTCCCTAAAGAAAAACCACTTTTACCCAATTTTGAGTAATTTACCCAGGTCTAAGAAGCACTTATCTAAATGTTTTGAAGTCAGAAAAATTTCTTTTTCCTGTCCCCCAGAGTTCTGTTTTTCAGTCCCACCAGAATAGGGGAACATGAAAGAGATGAAAGAAAACACAGTATTCTTCTTTACTGAGAAGCAGGAGGCCTGCCTTTGTAGCATTAAAAGCTACTGCAATTACATCAATATCCTTAAGAACCTTTACAAATTATAACTGAATTCTTACTAGTCTAAATTAGTAAACATTGAACATACTTTAGACAACGTTAATTGACAATACTTTTGCAGGCATGAATCAATGGTATGTGTACATTTCATAAAAACATCAGATTTTAAGAGCAAAGCATGTTTCATATATCTTACGATATATATCTTCATATACCTTACGATCCCTAAGTAACAGAATAATTTGATTGGAAACAGATGCTAAAAATGCTTCATTTCTTGTGGGTTGGGGAGTGGGTGAGGAAAAAAAAGTGGAAAGATGAGTTTACTCAGCAATTACACTTTTACAATATCTAAGCCAGAGTAGTGTTCTGATCCAAACCTTGTTCCAAGGAAACAAACACAAAACAGAGGTAACAGCAAAACCTTTTAATGATTCTTTACTAATTCCATTCCTTCACGGTTAAAAAGCTGTTTCAAACTAATTGTCCCTGATAAGAACAAACCTTGCCAAGGTTGTGCAAGGCTGCCAAGAACACAAGATAAAGTTACTAAGAAATATTTCAAACACAAAGAGTCTCCAAACACCAACCAAGATATTCCAAATGTTCACAAGGCTTTAGTGCAAAAACTTCTTTGCTTCCTGCTAAGAACTCCAGGTTCTCAGCTGGCTTTTATTTCTTAAGGGAGGGGCCATTACCTTGCAGCCTTACTCCCGAGTCGCTAGTGCTGCTGCAGCTGCTCTTTTCTTCAAGCAGCTCTGTGCACACGTGCACTGGGCACACTGCTGCCAGCCTCCACAATCTCCGAAGGCAGTATTCTACTCCCTGATGGTCCTGGCCCCATCCCTGCATCACACGCAGATCCCTCATCTTAGTCCTCGCTCTCTGAGACCTCAGCTGTCCGCACCTGCTGCCAGTGAACCACAACAAGTAGTCTCATTTGAGGCCCATAGGTATGCTCTTCCTATTTCTGTAACCCACAAATACTTTGGGTTGGGATGCCACATACTGAAACAGTTTTGCAAAAGTTGTTTTGCTATCACTTGGAAAACTGAAAAATAACATTGAAAATAAGCATCCAGTTTGATTAGTTCTTCCATTAGATTAGCAACACTGGACTGAGACATCCACTGTGTCCTTTAGATTTTTATCTCTGCTACAAAATCTAAATAGACAAGTAAGCTTTTCTTTAGGGGTGTTGCTTGCATTAGCTAAAATCATATAGAATCTTGAAAAGAAAATGTAATTAGAAATTCTTGCCCTTCTGCCATGATTTACATTAAAGAAGGCCTATTGACTTTCATGTGAGCACATGCCATTTTAAGAAGCAAAAAGACTGACTATCTTAAAAGGCTAATAATTGAGTTTTGATACTGATTCCTTGAGAATAGAGAGGGGAAAAAAATCAAGAGAGAAAATAAAGAATGCATTAACAGCCTGTAGAATACTTATGTTTGCAATAACTTTTCCCACTTCTCTACATAAACAGGAAAATTTGAGAGGCCATTAATCCACATTTGCTCTTTTCTAAACAGAAGCAGACCAATACAATATGGGAGTTCATAATTACATTCAAATTTCCTCTACAGGTGTGACAAACAAAGAATTACCATTTTTAAATAATATTCTGTTCCCTTGCTTCTCTTGGATAGATGCCTAAAGGTATAAACACATTTCAGTGAAATGTGGATGGGTGATATATGTGTGATAATTTTGTTGGTTTGGCTTCGGTTATTAACAATATCTTAGATACAAATTCAAATACTGATGATGCCAGACATTATATTTGATGCACACTGAGGGTATGGTATTTTGAGGAAGCCTCCAGATATTATGTACTGGATACATATTCTTTCTATCTCAATGTATACCCAGAGACAATCGAAAGACTTTTTTCCCTCACACATTTTCTTTCCTCAAACAAGTTCCAGAAATCTTATCTAATTAAACCCAGTGAGAGGCAAGCTACCTAATGTACCTCCAAAGCTGGCAAAAATAATGGCCTGAACTGGGAATCTGTGGGGGAAACAAGCTGGGTTTTGGTATCAATGGATCAAAGAAGCTCCTGGAACTCTCTGTTTGAGACTATAACTATGAGTGACCTATAGCTTCAGAGTCTTCCTAGGGAGCCCCAGTCAGCAGTCTTTTCTTGTGGAGAAAGGTGGGTCTACTTCTTCCTCTAAATCTTCCAAGCATTTTAAAGATTGCTCTGCATACCCAAGCTGTCTCAAAAGCATTGCAAGCTTTTGTCAGGTAGAATATATTTAGGACAAAAATATGTGCATTTCTTTTTCCCCTTAACTAGGGACCTTTTTAATATTACATAGGTATGGGTAGCTTTTGTATTAGCTGTGCTTTGAATTTTATTATGAGTCAAAAATTCCACCTTAGAATAAAAAAAAAAAACAGAAAAGGTACTTAACAATAACACCAACAATAAAATGAGTATGAAATTTATTCTGAAAAGGAACTGATGTCCAGGTCAAAACTTAATCCTCAACATAAAAAATAATACATTTCTAAAAGTGCCAACAATGGTCTCCTTTTAGAGAAATGTACAGAACAGGTTGTTCTACTGGTGTGATAATTCAATAACCGGGAGATTAAATTCCCTTCCCAGGGCTTCTGTTCAACCTCTTTATTCTCAGGATGCAACTGTAAAACCATACTATTGTATTTGCTTTCTTCAAGTGTCATGTACCATCATGTTTTATAAATAGCAGCATGTAAAGTGGATGTTCTTCTCTTCTACAAGGCTATCATAAGTGATGATAAATTCTGTTCTAATTTGTTATTTTTATGGCATAACTGGAGAGAACGAAATATTAGAAACAGCCAGTTATTTCTCCTTCTAACACCCAAAAGCAGGATGTTTACAGAAATGGAGAAAGATATCATTTTTTGTTCCCATCAGTCAACCCACTTCTAAAGTTGCAAAAGTACAAATATCACACTGCACAGTTACAATAAAAGTGGCAATGAGCAAAACATAGAAACAGTGAATGAACCTTTTTTTTTCTCCCCGTGCAATATAATGATTATGGCTGCTGGAATTTTTGTTCAAAGCTTCAACTCAAACAACTCTTTGAATCAAATCAACAAATTAGATTTGGTGCCTTTAATTCAATAGGTGTCAGCCTCACTGTATAGCAGACCAAGAAAATCATTCCAAAGGAAGATTATAATTATTATAACTATTACATTGGTTATGCTACTAGCAGAATCTTGTAAGTCTTATTGTGCATCACTCTCTTATAGTCCTGTGAATTCATGGAAGTATCTATTTGAGCTGTTTCTCCTCTCCTCAAATTGTTCTGTGCTTAAGGGATACTTCTCATTTCCTCACTCTGGGAGTGGATTTGGCTTATCTCTGTCAAAGTTAGCTCCTTGATCTCCATAGTTGGGCAATCTGGTCAGTGTTTGTGCCTATACTGGCTACAACGGAATCTTCTAGTGAAATATTTCAGTTGAATAGTGATTCAAATATCTCTATTGATTGATTATGTGCTATCAAGTTGTTTTTGACTCTTAGCAAATACATAATTTTTTTTCTCCATGACACACTATTCCTAACCTGTTCTCCTATCAGTGCATTTATTTCCACTATAACTGAGTTCATCCATCTTGCTTCTGACCATCCTCTCTTTCTTTCTATCTTTCCCAAAATTAGAACCTTTTTTCCAGAGAACTGGAACAGTTTACTAAAAAAGAAGGCATATATAGTTTGGGAAGGGAAGATACTAGCTGTTCCTCTTATGGAAGATCAGGATTATGGGCAAAACTCTTATTGATCCTATGTGGATATCATTTATGATGAAGAGTGATAACTGCTAAAATAAAACTTACCACCCTCAGAGTAGAAAAGTAGAGAAGAAATAAAATATCAGAAAATTAATCTTGTCGGCTTACTTGTTTACATACTATTCGTAATCACTATTACCATCACTTAAATAAATCATGTGCAAATCTTTTACTCAAAACATAAAAAGACACAAGCAGTGTATATTAGTCTGATGTAAAATTAAGAAAAATTCTAGGATCTTCCAAGTCATAGATGGGATATTGTATCAGGTATGATACTGTAGTGCAGGCCAATATTGTTCTGGTCAATATGTTGTTAACAAATATAATTTATAAAACAGAGAATTCCTATAATCGTTAATTCTAATATGTGGTAATTATGTGTTAAAAAAATAAAGACATAGTTTTGAGACTGTTATGGCAGTACCATTCTCTATGACAAACCCTTCCTAATAAATATTCATGAGTCGTAACAGCTCTGCTTTCTTAACACTGATCTTTGCAAAATATCTATAGACACAAAAGCCATAACAGAGAATAAAGTATACCCCGTGGAGTATTATAAAACAGTACATTCATTAAGCAGTTCTTATGACACCATAAATGTTTTAGGGAGAAGATGTGAATATAAAATTACAGGCTTCCAATACTCCAACAGGGACTATTGGTTTTTACACCGTCTGTAGCTCTGCCTTTGAACAAGAACTCCAAAACAAAAAGGGTTTTTAATGCTTAGCATGAAATTGCAAATGGTACTACTCATTCTCCTTTTTAACATGGCCAGAATTGAAAGCATCATCTCTCATCTTTGTGAGTATGAATGAAAGTAATGGTCTTATAGCTACATAAACAGATGGTGGATTAAAAAGACACTGAATTGGATTTTTTTTGTTTAATTTAAAAGAATGATTCAGAATGTTCACTTGAGAATAAAAGGTCAATGGAGCTTCTGCAGATATGCAACCTAACAAGGAGGTAAAAGGATATTTAGGTGTAAAGGAATCCTTCTGTAATGGATTGTGCACCTGAGAAGCAGTGAGAGGGAATTTTGGCAACTGTTTTTCCAGAGAGAGACTCTGTCAGCATTCCAAGTAATGTGCCCATAGAAAACAAACTCCGAGCCACTTGAGTTCCTCAAAGAATAGTTTATTGGGTACATCATTTTGGCACAGACTGGTGAAAGCCAACTCTGAGTTTTCCTATGGCTTCAACTAATTAAATGTAAAAGTTTTCCCCTTCCCCAAGTCAATGGTCATGCTGTCCAATCCAGGTGCTGTATAGTTGCTAGGTTACCAGCTCCTCCTCTGGTCAGCTACCCGTGAGAATGTCCTAGATGGGGAAGGAGGGAAAGGATCACCATAGCCACACCCTAGAATCTCTCAAAATATACTGCTCAAAAAATTAAGAGGAACACTTAAACAACACAATGTAACTCCAAGTCAATCACACTTCTGTGAAATCAAACTGTCCACTTAGGTAGCAACACTGATTGACAATCAATTTCACATACTGTTGTGCAAATGGAATAGACAACAAGTGGAAAGCATAGGCAGTTGGCAAGACATTCCCAATAAAGGAGTGGTTCTGCAGGTGGTGACCACAGACCACTTCTCAGTTCCTATGCTTTCTGGCTGATGGTTTGGTCACTTTTGAATGCTGGTGGTGCTTTCACTCTAGTGGTTGCATGAGACAGAGTCTACAACCCATACAAGTGGCTCAGATAGTGCAGCTCATCCAGGATGGCACATCAATGCGAGCTGTGGCAAGAAGGTTTGCTGTGTCTGTCAGTGTAGTGTCCAAAGCATGGAGGTGCTACCAGGAGACAGGCCAGTACATCAGGAGATGTGGAGGAAGCCGTAGGAGAGCAACAACCCAGCATCAGAAGCGCTACCTCTACCTTTGTGCAAGGAGGGACAGGAGGAGCACTGCCAGAGCCCTGCAAAATGACCTCCAGTGAGCCACAAATGTGCATGTGGCTGCTTAAACGGTCAGAAACAGATTCCAGGAGGGTGGTATGAAGGCCCGGCGTCCACAGGTGGGGATTGTGCTTACAGCCCAACACCATGCAGGATGTTTGGCATTTGCCAGAGAACACTAAGATTGGCAAATTTGCCACTGACACCCTGTGCTCTTCACAGATGAAAGCAGGTTCACACTGAGCACATGTGACAGACATGACAGGGTCTGGAGATGCCGTGGAGAACGTTCTGCTGCCTGCAACATCCTCCAGCATGACTGGTTTGGCAGTGGGTCAGTAATGGTGTGGGGTGGCATTTCTTTAGGGGGCCGCACAGCCCTCCATGTGCTCGACAGAGATAGCCTGACTGCCATTAGGTACCGAGATGAGATCCTCAGACCTCTTGTGAGACCATATGCTGGTGCGGTTGGCCCTGGGTTCCTCCTAATGCATGACAACGCTAGACCTCTTGTGGCTGGAGTGTGTCAGCAGTTCCTGCAAGATGAAGGCATTGTTGCTATAGACTGGCCCGCCCGTTCCCCAGACTTGAATCCAACTGAGCACATCTGGGACATCATGTCTCGCTCCATCCAGCAATGCCACATTGCACTACAGACTGTCCGGGAGTTGGGGGATGCTTTAGGCCAGGTGTGGGAGGAGATCCCTCAGGAGACCATCCGCCACCTCATCAGGAGCATGCCCAGGTGTTGTAGGGAGGTCATACAGGCACGTGGAGGCCACACACACTACTGAGCCTCATTTTGACTGGTTTTAAGGACATTACATCAAATTTGGATCAGCCTGTAGTGTTTTTTTCCACTTTTTTCCACATTTTGAGTGTAACTCCAAATCCAGACCTTCATGGGTTGCTAAATTTGATTTCCATTGATAATTTTTGTGTGATTTTGTTGTCAGCACATTCAACTATGTAATGAACAAAGTATTTAAAAAGAATATTTCATTCATTCAGATCTAGGATGTCTTATTTTTGTGTTCCCTTTATTTCTTTGAGCAGTGTATATTTGGTAAATTAGAATATTATAACTTGTTTGTCAAGATTCTATTCATAAGATGTAAGGATATAAAGGATTGAACTTGACTGGATTTTGTTATGTCATTTCTGGACTTGTTGACACCTTCCCTTTAATATCCACGCATGTGTAGTGATCTATAAATGTTGTTCATAGATTAAGCATTCCCAATTTAAGAACAATCCCTAGTTATGAACAGCTTGCCCATTACTAAAATGGTGTACAGTATTCTCTTGAGCCAACAAACCACTGAAACTGCAATGCTTTCAGGAACTACTGAAGCTTCATGTTTTTAATATACAGCCTGTTTTCAACAGTTCTGAAAGTGTTGCATGGCTTCAGTGGTTCAATGATCACTCATAGGAGCTGGGGTGGCACAGTGGTTAGAAAGCAGTAGTGCAGTCTAATTCTGCCGACTCCCATCAGTTCAATTCTCAATGGTTCAAAGTTGATTCAGCTTTCCATCTTTCCGAGGTTAGTAAAATGAGGACCCAGATTGCTGGGGGCAATATGCTGACTCTTTACAGGGGCTGTAAAGCACTGTGAAACAGTATATAAGCCTAGGTACTATTACTATTGATTCAAGAAGGGGACAATGCTTTCTGCTATTTTCAGAAATAGACAGTTCATTTGTAAATAAAAGTTTTAACTTATATACAGATTCAAATTAAAGACAGTTAGGAACTCATCCTTAACCCAGGATCTATTTGTATGTAACCTAAAGATCTACAGGGGTATTGCAACCACTTACAAACTTCCTATAATCAGTATCCGATGAGTTAAATTCATTTACAACTTTCCCAAGTATGCTTAATACAGTATGTAAAAGTTTGCCTAGTAGGTATTACATGCTAATATTGGGCCTGGGATTAGTAGGGAGGTTCTCTACCCTTTTATCTTTTTAGTTTTTATGAGAGCAGACTACATCAGCAAAAGACAAATAACTCAAAGCTGGCTGCAATATAATTTTCCTAATAGTGTGAGTTTTATGCTATGAAACTTGGTAATCAATTATTTATTTAAATGCATTGGCCTCCCAATGCCACTGAAGTCTAGACAGTGCACAAAACCAAAAAAAAAAAGGCCTAAAACAGTTAGAGATATTGAGCTAGTTGCCCTTATTTTACTTGTTTATTAATGTTGTTTTGACTGTTCATTTCACATGAAGTTGCTTTGTGATTTTTAAAGTTTTAATTATCATTCAGTTTTAATCTATATTGGATTATTGCTAGTTGTCTTGGTGCATCTTTGACAGAAAAGGAGATATGTGTAAAATAGATGAACGATGGTGGGTGCATGATTTTGCTCAAACTTGGATTTTGTATATGACTTCATTCTCATCTTTTATACTCTTGTGTTCATATTTATGTTTATCATTGGACATTTCTAGTCTGATGAAAAGAAGGACTAGGGATGACATGATAGCAGTGTTCTGATATCTCAGGGACTGCCACAAAGAAGAGGGCGTCAAGCTATTCTCCAAAGCACCTGAGGGTAGGACAAGAAGCAATGGGCGGAAACTAATCAAGGAGAGAAGCAACCTAGAACTAAGGAGAAATTTCCTGACAGAACAATTAATGAATGCAACAAGTTGCCTCCAGAAGTTGTAAATACTCCAATACTCGAGCAGGGGGTTGGACTAGAAGACCTCCAAAGTCCCTTCCAACTCTGTTTATTCTATTCTATTCTATTCTATTCTATTCTATTCTATTCTATTCTATTCTATATATGCAATGCAACATTCTGCTCCATGTGCAGAGTCATCTCTTGAGAAATGGAACTGATAGGATAGCAGGACTATATGCATAGACCATTAGAGATCCAATCCCATAGATAGTCATGTTAACTCAGGTAAAATATGTATTTCTTTTGCTTGTTATTTTTGTAATGGAAGCACTTGGCATGTTCACCTGTGAGTCGTCAAGTAGGAAGTGCTGAGAGATTACTCCACAATTGATACTGTCAACCTTGACAGCACTGATCACTTGTTGGAATGGGAAGGGTGAAAGGTTACCTGGACCTGGTCCACTTCCCCCATCTGGTGCTTGTCAAAGCTGTCAGCATGGGTTCTTTGCTCCATACACCACCACTAATTAACTGAAGACTGTATTTGTTGCTGATGAGAAAGTCTTAAGTGGATTCTGCTGGTTCAGTCAACCAGGTTCTAGTGAAGCAATCTTCACTCTATAATTCATTCAGCACCATTTGAAAGACCTGATCCAAGAAGAGAAGATTTTGCTCTTATAAAGTTAGTCTCTGTTGAGCCAAAGGAGTTTAGGGTTGCAGATTGATTTGAAGTATGATGTTATTACTGAACAAATTTCACACAAACAAAACAGATTTGTTTTGAACATCCACATATAATAAAATGATGAAACCATTTTTTCCAGATGTATAATTTGTTCCTGGTCCCAGTGCACCAGTTACAAAATTTTAAACTCCATTCATCAGGTCAATTAATTACAGCAAAGGAAATACAGGAGCTGTAAAACAAACAGAAATAAAATTAGGGAGGTTTTTTTTTTAATGATTTCATTTTATAACAGTGTTTTTCAAATGTGGCAACTTTAAAATGAGTTGATATCAACTCCCAGTCATATATACAAACATAAATTCTAGTGTCTAAAATAGAAAATCCTTTCAAGAAAGCATCTTTAAAATATAGACTGAAGATTGAAGCAGACTTTTACGACTGAGGCAGCTTGTTGACATGATTTTCCACCACATTGCTTTATAGTTTGTCCAGAGTTTATAAAGTCAGAAGGAGAACAAAAGTCCCTTCTAACTATTGCAAATGCCAAGGTTTGTGTGAGGGGACTTTGGGGCATTGCAAAGGTAAGCAAGGTGACAGCTTCATTCTTAGACATGAGCAAGTTTCTTTCTTTGCATAATGATTTTGATTACGGGTGTCAAACTCAATCATGTCACATGATGTATCAAGATGGTTGGTTTTTGATGATGGTTTTTGCCTTTGTGGAACTGGGATGGGTGTGGCCATTTAGCCCGCAGGACGTTAATTTGACACCCCTGCTCTAAATGATGACCATTGACTAGCAAAATCATAATAATAAGAACAGGTAATTTAACACATATGTATGTATGTATGTATGTAAGTATGTATGGCATTCAGCTTTGTTCGGGTATTTTCCCACGTCACTGTAGTTGTGCTTTTAAAGTTGTAGCAACGTTTCGGCAGAATCTCATCTGCCATCATCAGGCTTCTGTATAGTGTTCGTCTGTGGGCCTGACTCACAGACGGACACAACCAGAAGCCTGATGATGGCAGATGAGATTCTGCCAAAATGTTGCTACAACTTTAAAAGCACAACTACAATGACGTGGGAAAATACCTGAACAAAGCTGAATGCCATACATGTAAGTACCCGCGAAAACTTAAGAATATATATATATATATATGTGTGTGTGTGTGTGTGTCTGTGTGTGTGTGTATGCGCATGTGTGTGCGCGTGTGTGTGTATATGTTTGTATGTATGTATGTATGTGTGTGTGTGTGTGTATATATATATATATATATATATATATATATATATATATATATATATATATATATGGATCTTTGGTTGTTCGGGTTTTCTCCCGCGTAAGATTCAAGTATCTAGGCAACGTTTCGATGAAGTCTCATTCATCATCTTCAGGCTTCTGTCTTCAGCTCTTGCTTCTCAGAGTGATGTGAGATTGCAGCTGCTTCTTCCTTTTAACTGCTAGTGGGGGTGGGACTTGATTGGGTGGGGGCTTGGCTGTGTTCTGATTGGGTGGGGGTGTGTTCTCATTGGTAGGGGTTTGGCTGTGTTCTGATTGGTTGGGGGTTGGCCGTGTTCTGATTGGCTGGAGGCGTGTTCTGTTCAGGTGTGGGCTTGGTTGTGCTCAGGTTAGTCTTAGTTGCTGGGGGATTTGAGTTGGTGAGCTGTGATCTTGCTGTTTGGCTTCAAGTTCGTGGTCGTGCTGCATCTTCATAGTGGGTGTCGGTTTGCTTCATGTATGGCTCGGAGGGGTTTGAAGTGGGTAGTGATGCAGCTGCAGTGCGGCTTCTGGTCCGTGGTCGTGTCTCATCTTCTGAGTGGGTGTGAGTCTGTTTTCTACATGGAAGTGTGGTGGTGGCATCTTGTGTGGCTCTCATGGGTGTGGGTCTGGTGTCATTCTTCATGTTAGGTACTCGCCTGTTCATGAGGGGGTTTCCAAATGGCTGGAAGGCGGGAGGTGTCATCTCGTTTGTTCATGCTGTGTGGGCGTTTTTCTATCTCTATGGCTTCTCTGATTATTCTGCTGTTGAAGTGTTCGGTTTTGGCGATAGTTCTGGTATTTTTAAAGTCAATCTCATGTCCTGTGGCTTTGAGGTGTTGGACCAGGGAAGAGGTCGTTTCTTCTTTTTTGATTGAGTTCTTATGTTCTTCAATGCATGCACTTATTCTTCTGTTAGTTTGTCCAATGTATGTGGTGGGGCAGGCAGTGCAGGGGATTTCGTATACTCCTTGGTTTTCTAATTCGATTTTGTCTTTGGGGTTTCTTAGGATGGTGGATATTTTTCTGTTTGTGCACAATGCTGTTTTAATGTTGTGTTTTTGGAGGATCTTACTGATTTTGTCTGTAGTGCCTTTTATATATGGGAGGAGGGCTTTGCCGTTTTCTTGTTCTCTGTCTTGGATATGGGTTGGGGTTTCTTTTTGGATTAGGTGGGTACCGTATTTCCCCATGTATAAGCACCCCCTTTGTATAAGCCACCCCCCCAATTTTTGGACTGTGAAGTTTTGAAAAAAATATTTTATTAGAGAAACAAGTTATGAAGAAAGAAAATTTACAAAGAAACAAAATTCGACGTCTAGATCTACAACTTCGGTCATGACGCCGAAAGCGGTGCGGGCGACGCTAGCAATCTACGCATCGGAACGAGAGTAGGAACGAAGCATTCAGGCCGATGCCTAGCGTATGCATTTCTATCGTGTACTCGCACTCGTAATCGTATCATCATGTACAATTTTTACAAAAAAGTATAGCATACTGCTGGAAAACCAGTTTATTTCTACTTTATTATTTTATGCATTTTTCATGTATAAAAAGTGTACCTGCTTTGTATATGCCACCCCTCTACTTTTTGGGCTTGAAAATTTTGGAAAAAAGGGGTGGCTTATACATGGGGAAATACGGTAATCTTCTTTCTTTGGAATCCATTGGCTGTTAGTACATTGGTGAGAGTGTGTAGTTCGTTTTTTTGGTGTTGTTCATCGGCTAAGCATTTTGTTCTGGAGATGAGTGTCTCGGCTACGGAATTGATCTGTGCTGGGTGGTGGTGTGAGAGTGCATGTAGATAGCGGTTTGTATGTGTTTTCTTCTGGTAGATGGTGTGTCCTAGGGAGCCATTGGATCTTTTGTATACCAAGACATCTATGAAGGGAAGTTGATTGTTGGCTTCTGTTTCCATGGTGAATTGTATTTTGGGGTGTATCACAGCCAAACCCCCTACCAATGAGAACACACCCCCACCCAATCAGAACACAGCCAAGCCCCCACCCAATCAAGTCCCACCCCCACTAGCAGTTAAAAGGAAGAAGCAGCTGCAATCTCACATCACTCTGAGAAGCACAGAGCCGAAGACAGAAGCCTGAAGATGATGAATGAGACTTCATCGAAACGTTGCCTAGATACTTCGAACCTTACGCGGGAGAAAACCCGAACAACCAAAAATCCACACACACACACACACACACACACACACACACACACACACACATATATATATATATATATATATATTTTTGTTTTCTGAGGTTCTCAGGGTATTTATATGTAGATCTTTGGTTGTTCGGTTTTCTCCGCGTAAGATTTGAAGTATCTAGGCAACGTTCG
This sequence comes from Pseudonaja textilis, assembly GCF_049901715.1. Taxonomy (NCBI): domain Eukaryota; kingdom Metazoa; phylum Chordata; class Lepidosauria; order Squamata; family Elapidae; genus Pseudonaja; species Pseudonaja textilis. The sequence goes on from NC_141990.1 coordinate 97,534,028, forward strand.
ATGAAGTCTCATTCATCATCTTCAGGCTTCTGTCTCCAGCTCTGTGCTTCTCAGAGTAATGGAGATCTATATATATATATATATATATATATATATATATATATATATATATATATATATATATATATATTTGGTTGTTCGGGTTTTCTCCCGCGTAAGATTCAAAGTATCTAGGCAACGTTTCGATGAAGTCTCATTCATCATCATTAGGCCTCTGTCTTCGGCTCTTGCTTCTCGGAGTGATGTGAGATTGCAGCTGCTTCTTCCTTCCAACTGCCAGTGGGGGTGGGACTTGATTGGGTGGGGGCTTGGCTGTGTTCTGATTGGGTGGGGGTGTCTTCTCATTGGTAGGGGGCCTGGCTGTGTTTTGATTGGTTGGGGGGGTTGGCCGTGTTCTGATTGGCTGGATTTCCTGCTGCCCGGCTTCGAGTTCGTGGTCGCGCTGCATCTCCATAGTGGGTGTCGGCCTGCTTCATGTATGGCTCGGAGGGGTTTGAAGTGGGCAGTGATGCAGCTGCAGTGTAGCTTCTGGTCCATGGTCGTGTCTCATCTTCTGAGTGGGTGTGAGTCTGTTTTCTACATGGAAGTGTGGTGGTGGCATCTTGTGTGGCTCTCATGGGTGTGGGTCTGGTGTCATTCTTCATGTTAGGTACTCGTCTGTTCATGAGGGTGGGTTTCCAAATGGCTGGAAGGCGGGAGGTGTCATCTCGTTTGTTCATGCTGTGTGGGCGTTTTTCTCTTTCTATGGCTTCTCTGATTATTCTGCTGTTGAAGTGTTCGGTTTTGGCAATAGTTCTGGTATTTTTAAAGTCAATTTCATGTCCTGTGGCTTTGAGGTGTTGGACCAGGGAAGAGGTCGTTTCTTCTTTTTTGATGGAGTTCTTATGTGCTTCAATGCGTGCACTTATTCTTCTGTTAGTTTGTCTAATGTCTGTGGTAGGGCAGGCAGTGCAGGGGATTTCGTATACTCCTTGGTTTTCTAATTCGATTTTGTCTTTGGGGTTTCTTAGGATGGTGGATATTTTTCTGTTTGTGCAGAATGCTGTTTTAATGTTGTGTTTTTGGAAGATCTTGCTGATTTTGTCTGTAGTGCCTTTTATATATGGGAGGAGGGCTTTGCCGTTTTCTTGTTCTCTGTCTTGGATTTTGGTTGGGGTTTCTTTTTGGATTAGGTGGGTAATCTTCTTTCTTTGGAATCCATTGGCTGTTAGTACATTGGTGAGAGTGTGTAGTTCGGTTTTTTGGTATTGTTCATCGGCTAAGCATTTTGTTCTGGAGATGAGTGTTTTGGCTACGGAATTGATCTGTGCTGGGTGGTAGTGTGAGAGTGCATGTAGATAGCGGTTTTTATGTGTTTTCTTCTGGTAGATGGTGTGTCCTAGGGAGCCATTGGATCTTTTGTATACCAAGACATCTAGGAAGGGAAGTTGATTGTTGGCTTCTGTTTCCATGGTGAATTGTATTTTGGGGTGTAGGCTGTTGAGGTGTGTGAGGAAGTTGTTCAGTTTTTCTTTCCCATGTGGCCAGATTATGAAGGTGTCATCTACGTATCTGAGCCAGAGTTTGGGTTTGTGGTCGTATTTTTCTAGAGCTTGTGTTTCAAAGTGTTCCATGTAGAGGTTTGCGATGACAGGTGAGAGGGGTGATCCCATGGGTGCTCCTTCTATTTGTTTGTATTTTTGTCCATTGTAGGTGAAGTATGTATTGGATAGGCAGTGGTTGGTCAGATCTAGGATGTGCTTGGGGGGGTTGTATTTGTTTTGGATGGCTGTCAAGGCTTCTTTTATTGGTACTTGGGTGAAGAGGGATATGACATCGAAGCTTACTAGTAGGTCGCTGGGTTGTAAGTTTTGTTTCTTTATGATCTCGATGAACTGGAATGAGTTTCTTACATGTGAGTTGATGGATTCTGCATAGGGTTGTAGTTGTTTGGTGAGAAATTTGGCCAGGTTTTGTAGAGGTGAGCCTATGGAGCTGACTATTGGTCTGAGTGGGGTTCCTTCTTTGTGTATCTTGGGGAGACCATAAAGCTTAGGGCATCTGGATGATTTCTCTCTGGGTATGATTCTTTGCTGGATTTCTTCACTGATGGGGAGGCTTTTATTTTGGATTTGGTAGTTTTTTCTAGGTAGGTGGTGGGGTCTGTCTTTAGGGGTTTGTATGTGGGGTCTTGGAGTAGGTTGGTTAACTTGGTTTGGTAGTCAGATGTGTTCATAACCACTGTTGCGTTGCCTTTGTCTGCTGGTAGGATTATTATGCTGGTGTCTTCTTTCAGGTTAAGTAGTGCAGTTTGTTCTTCTTTGGATAAGTTGCTTTTGGGTGGTTTGCTAGTGCAGAGGATGTTGGTGATTTCGAGTCTGATTTTGTTAGCATCGTCAGGGTTGGTTTTGGTCAGGCTGGTTTCAACTCCGCATATGATGGTTTCTGTGGGGATGTGTTTGGGAGCGACAGCAAAGTTGAATCCTTTTGAAAGGACCTTGGTTTCAGCTTCAGTGAGGATCTTGTCTGAGATGTTGTGCACTGTTTGTTTCATGTGTGGCTGTGGGGGCGGAGGAGTTGGTTTCTGGCGTTGTTGTAGTTTCCTGAGTTTGTTGGTGTGTGTGTCTGTCTTGAGGGTGGTCTGTGTTTGGCTCTCCAGACAGCAAGTTGTTTGGATTTGTCCCAAAGTAGGGGTGAATCTTGTTGCTGAGTCTGAGGTGGAGTGTGAGGAGATCTTTGTTGATTTGGTCTAGGAGAAACCTTTTTGTGTGAAGTTCATTTCTAATTAGGGCCAATTCTGTTCTTTTTAGGATGCGTTTGGTGGTTGCTGTGTTGGTGTGGAATTTCAATTGGAAGCTTGTGGGAATTAAATTTTGATCTCGGCAGTTGCATAGGAATGCAAGGTCACATAAAATGGAAGCTCTTTGGACTTCAAGTTTTTCATAAGTCCTGGTCAGATGGTGGGTTTCCTCCCCGTAGAGGTGTAATATTTGTTTTCTGAGGTTCTCGCGGGTATTTGTATGTGGATCTTTGGTTGTTCGGGTTTTCTCCCGCGTAAGATTCAAAGTATCTAGGCAACGTTTCGATGAAGTCTCATTCATCATCATCAGGCCTCTGTCTTCGGCTCTTGCTTCTCGGAGTGATGTGAGATTGCAGCTGCTTCTTCCTTCCAACTGCCAGTGGGGGTGGGACTTGATTGGGTGGGGGCTTGGCTGTGTTCTGATTGGGTGGGGGTGTCTTCTCATTGGTAGGGGGCCTGGCTGTGTTTTGATTGTAAGTACCTGCAAAAACTTAAGAAAACATATATATATGGGGCATGACAAAATATCACATTGCATATGAAAGCTTAAGAGAAGGCAGACTATATATTGTTTTCTGTCAGAGTTAAATTTGAACAACCTAATTAATATTCCTAGTTATTTTCAGACTGTTGTAATGTATAAATAAATAACTGACTTACACTCCTATGTTTGCCATGAAATAGTTTTTTGCAGAACTCTGCAAATGTAGATATCTTACATAAATGTAATCTTAGATACTTGGTGTGTCAATGAACATATATATCTATATATATTTTCCAAGTTGTCATTTTCACTTATCCAATAACTAATTTGTGGTCAAATCAGTGATGTGAATAGCTATTTGGGCAAGACTTCTAGAAGAGTTGGGTAATGCTATCTCTGTCCTATTGTTCATTTCAATAGGTAATTTCAACATCAGCGAACTACAAGTTCTTTTAGCACATAGAGTTTGTATAATGTTGATTCAGAAGGTGTTCTTATATTGAATTAGCAAAGCATGTGTAAAGGTTAGGCTGCTTTATCAATACTCTTGAGTATAAAAGTGCTTAAAAATAAAGACTGCACTAAGGCCAGCTCAACTCCTGGTGTCTACATGGTCATGCCCATGTGCGGTTTTTTTGACAACAGTGTGGAAGTGAGGTTGCTTTTACCTTCTTCCAGGATGAGATAATAAATAATTGCAATGAGAACTTTCTTTGGCAGATTTCTTCAGGAAAGAGAGCAAAGTATAAGTTACAACTTCCAGATTGTGCCAAATCCAAAAGACTGATCCTTTTAGGTTAGGATGACAAATAAACCTCAGACTTTGTAAACATGAACACATAATGTGAGTAATGATAAGCAACAATGAAGCAAGCTTTTGGCTTAGAATTTTATGCAGCCATAGTCAATGTGTAATAACAGATGAAATACATGTTACTGTCAATATTAACATATTATTTATGTGAAAGAGAACTCATACAAAGACTGGATGGTGGGGTGAGAATATGATCATAAGTTGTGCTAACTTTATCATATACACTATCACATTGTTTACTGTTAGAGAACATCATTTGTTGCCTGAATTTTATGGATTTTATTTTAATATTATGGGCATTTTCTAAAATGCAGAAGTCTACTTGCAAGCAGTTCCCAGACAGATTTAGATTTAAACAAGCTTGCCACACTGGGCCCATAAGGCCTTTTTATTATCATAATCAGCATAACAAACTAGAAGCTCAACTCTCTCAAATTTTCTGACCTTGCATTTAGTACTGAGAAGAATTTCTTTACGGAAGACAAAGTTGAAGTGAGAAAATAACGGGGAAGAGAGTTGCTAGGCACTTGTAGAAACAACATGATAGAAGGAAAGAGGGAATTGTGCTGAAAACAGGCTAGTAGAGAAAAATCTCATGGTCTTTGTCATTTTTCAGGATCCCTATCATGAAACTAAAAACATCGGGCAAGTAATGCATATAATGCCTAGTATGGGAACATGACTCCCACTAAAAGGATTAGATTTTTTTCCTGATATTTAGATTGCTTTAGATTTCTAATTTATAATATTATGGAAACACAATTCATGTTGGGTTACAAACATAGAATGTATATGCCAACAAGGATATGTTTGTGTCATTGTTTAATGCAAACTATTTAGCCCCACTACAGTATAGTAAACATGGAGCACATAAATCAGGACAACATACAGCAGGGAGAAAAAAGACAAAAAAAAAACATCTATCCTGGAAAAAAAGTTATTACCAATATGAAAGAGAAGAAAACATTTTCATTCCCATTATAATAACTGAGCACATTCAAGGATGGACAAAGACTCATGGAAAACTTATTGACAAGCATTTTGAGCTTGGGGAGTTCATTGTTTATCTGCTTTGCTTGTTAGTTCATGATTTATTTCAATAACAAAATGACCAAAATGCAAAATCTATCTGGTTTGAACTTTAAGTGACAGAGAAGGCAGCCTTTTTTTTCTAGTTATGGTGTCCAATCTCTAGCCATAATGGATTAGAACTCTTATGATCTTCAGTCACAGCATTACTTGAAATGATGGCAGCTTTAGCTGTAGCAGGGAAGGCTGTTTAAGGAATCATGTGTTTCAGAATCTGATTCCCCACCCTACCCCACCCCATTTTTAGGTATATTATACCCAAGTTATTCATAGTGATGTACAATATTCACTGTAGGAGCATCCTGAAAATCTGAGGTAAGTAGTTGTTTTAAAATAATTAATATGAGGCCGCATTGAGCTGCACAGATCAGAAATATCATGTAGTTTAAGCTACAGCAGTGAGTGGTACGATGTGATTTGCACACAAAGAAAACTACAAAATCATTCATCTTCTACATTCTAATTCCTCAGGGACTCATACCTGAAAGCCTCTGGATCATTTTTCACATCTAATGCTTAGGTATGGTATTATCAGCACATTTTAAAAAACTTTATCTGTTAGATTTATATATCACTTTGTCATTCGTAATCTCTGATGATTTATAAACTTGTTCTTTGTAGCATTGTGAAGTAATTTGCATATGTAAGCTAGATTGCATGTTATTAAACTGGCTCTTGCCTATGTACAATCAATTATTTCTAAGCAACCTGAAATGAAAGCAGGAAACTTCTACAAAGCCATCTCCTCCTAGTCTTATTTTAGACCCTCCACAAAACCATCAGATATCCTTAGAATGCATTATCAAAATTCAGCTATTTTGCCACTGAATTTTTTTTGAGGGGGGGTGATATCAAAACAATAAAATTTGAGGCTATGGATTCTCATCCCTGTCCTAATATCTTTCTCCATGTTCCCTTCACTCTTTTCTGTAATAATCGTTTTTGAAGAATGCAAGGTATTTCTAAGATACTTTGAAGTAAACATTATAAACTCTGTAATTAACAGGTAAAGTAAGCCAGCGTGTATTTCAGCACAGAGAATATTTCTAATGAATTTAAAATCCAGTCAGCATACCACTGCTTAATTTTGTGATATACCCATTAATAGCACATGCCTTTTCAGTAAATAGGTTGTTATTTCGCATCTTTTTTTCAAACTTTATAAATTAGCATGCTGCAGATGTATTTTAAAATCCTGTGCGGTACATGAGCATATCATATATATTCTATGCATGTAATCCTAACTTATGACTTGATAAATACTTATTGCATTCCCACCAGTTATTCCAGATATAGTAAAAATCAATGCAGGTTCTGAGAAAGTTGGCATAAAGAAAATAAATTGGCATAGCTGGTGGAAAGGATTCCCACAGAATCTTAAATCATCAATTATCTGAGCTTGTCAAACTTGATTCACCTTTATTTTCATTTTATTTTTATTTCAAGCTTAGTTGGTTTAGCTTGTGGGTGAAGAGGAGACATGAACTAATTTCTGGATATTTCTTTATTGGCATTTGAAGAAGCAGACTCTGAATGATCCTTTCACGCATCTAATGCCAGCTGATACAAAGTCCTCTGCAAAACTGAATAAATTCTTCCCCAACTTGCCATGATCTCCTGTCATAATTTTTATTTCCAAGGCATTCCCTCTACTACACCTTTTGCTTATACATTTATTTTTTGTCTTGGAAGTCAATGTTTCTTGAGGGACAAGTGACAACAGGCACTAAAGCATAAAGTGAAAGGAGTGTAGGATGGAAAGGAACACAAGCCTGCAATTAATTGTCTTTTTTTTCAAATCCCCATCAGTATTATTAACCTGGAAGAGTATGATAGGTGGAATTATCTTTTAGCTCATTTCTTGTGCTAAGGTTATAGTAACACTAATTTGTTGCTTGTATACATGCACCAGTGGTGGGATTCAAATTTTTTTTACTACTGGTTCTGTAGGCTTGGCTTGGTGGGCATGCCATGGCTTGGTGGACATGGCGTGGCTTGGTGGACATGGCGTGGCTTGGTGGACATGGCAGGGGAAGGATACTGTAAAATCTCCATTCCCTCCCCACTCCTGGGGGAAGGTTACTGAAAAATCCCCATTCCCTCCCCGCTCCTGGGGGAAGGTTACTGCAAAATCCCATTCTCTCTACCCCACTAACCTTTCCAGCTCTGTTCTCCTGTGCAGGGCAACAAAACAAAACCCAGCCGATCAGCTGGGACTCGGGAGGCAGAGAATAGATGGAGGCAGGGCCAGTCAGAGGTTGTATTTGCTGGTTCTCTGAACTACTCAAAACTTCTGCTACCAGTTCTCCAGAACTGGTCAGAACCTGCTGAATACCACCTCTGATTTACACCTTTTTTTGTTATGGTGAAGGGCCAAAAACAGTCTGTAACAGACTATTCTAAAGAATAATGAAGAAGAATCTCAAAGAACACTTTTTTTTCAAATTGTCACAATAAAGTGAAGCATATGCTATCATGGTAGAAATTATTACTTCTAGCTCAGTGCAACATAGGGAGTTCACCATGTACATAGCCATAAAGGACTTTGCTCAGAAAATAATCTGCATTTTTAAAAACAGTATCTTTCTCTTAGCAGTGTAGAAGAAATCTGCCATGGATTTCTAGAGAAATAAATTGGCAGAATCTCCCCAAACTGATCGTGATGGCAACAATACATGAAGTTTGTTTCTTCTCAATTTGCAGAAAATAGCATTTATAGAAGATAAAATATGATTTAAAAATCATGCATGTAGAATGTGTTTTGAAATAGTATCACCCAGGAAGGATTATTACATTTTTGCTTCAAGCCTACTTTGGGTAAAAAAAATGTCTGCCCAGAAAATTTGCCTTAAAAATGTTATGTATGATACTGAGTGAAAATTATCAAAACAAAGTATCTGAAATTTTACATATGAAAATCTTAAAATATTTTGCACTTTTACAACAAAATAGTGAATATTAATTTACAGAATGGAAAAGATGCTGACAGTTGGAAAGAAGATAATGTAGCATTAATACATAAAAAGGCCTAGGACCTAATTTTAACTTTAATTTTAAAAAAATTATCAGCCAATATCTTTACTGAATAACAACTATAAATTGTTTGCAATGATTTGGGCTAAAAGTTTGAAAATAATTTTACAAATCTTTATTCATGAAGATCAATGTGATTTTTTTTACCTGGTGAAATTCAAAAACAAGTTCAAGACAAGGATGACTGCCATTTTTGTTAATTTTAGTTCTTGAGGTATTGAATAGAGACATAACATGATTAAAGAATTATGGGAGTTAAGTTTAAAAAAGAATCTTATAATGTAAGGACATTTATAGAGGACCTTGTGTTAGTTTTGGAAAATCTGTTCAAGGAAGTAGAAACATTAGTGGAAAAAATTAAAAGAATGGTATGCTAGCTAGTTTTAAGATTAATAATCAGAAGATTAAGATTAATAAAAATATGAAAATTAAAGATAAAATATAACTGATGGAAACAAAACTAATTTTAACATTGAAAATAGTAAAAAATATTTGGGCATCATTATGATGAATATGTATTGTATTTTATTTCAAAATGGTTATGTTAAAACATGACATAAAATGAAGAAAGAAGTATTGAGATGAGAAATTAAACTTGTCTCTGGTTTCTATGATATACTGACTGATTTAGATAAGATTTTGACAGGTACTGATGAAAAGGTGATTAAAAAATTATGTGGATATTTATTAGAAATTAAACTAGAAGAAGAACAAGTTAAAGAAACTAGGATTGCTTGGGGAAGAATTTTGGATATGGGATTGATCTAGAAAAATGGCAAAAATTGTGGTCTCAAAATTATAAGATGACAATGTCAACAGCATATAAAGAAAATTTGTATAAGATGTTTTACAGATGGCATTTTTCCCCGACAAGAATAGCAAGAATGTTCAAGAACAAATCCGAAAAATGTTGGAAATGTCATCAGATACCAGGCTCATATTACCATATGTGGTGGACTTGTGTGGATGCCAAAATATTGGATTAAAATCCACACGTGGTTGGAAAAAAATGACAAAAAAGCATATAGGCTTGAAACCAGAAATATTTTTATTGGGAGTTTTGCCTGAAACATATAGTAAAGAATTGAAATACCTCATTGTAAATGTATTAACAGCGGCTAGGACTGTATTTGCCAAAAACTGGAAAAATGAGAAAATACCATTGCAGGAAGAAATCATTAAGAAAATATTGGAATGTGCTGAAATGAGTAGACTGACATTTGAAATCAGAGAACAAGAGGGTAAACAATTTTATAAAATTTGGGATCTATTCAATCAATGGTTAGACAATAAAACATGGTAATGAAATATGTAGATTCTTAGAAAATAATAAATATATAAAGATGTATTCTTTTCTTATTATATCTACAAAATGATTGTAGGATAGATTTGAGATGATAATATGAACTGTCATAAAACAAATTAAGTAAAATGTGGATTATTTCGTAAAACATGAATGAATAAAAGTATAGTCAAATGATTGATTAACAATGATATTAATGAACTTAATATTTGATTGAAAATATGAGAATATATACAATGTAATTGTAATTGAAGACTATGAAATGGAAGAACAAAACAATTTGTAAACCAACGACACACTGTATGTATGTATGTATGTATGTGTATGTATATATATATATATATATATATATATATATATATATATATATATATATATATATGGATCTTTGGTTGTTGGTTTTCTCCCGCGTAAGATTCGAAGTATCTAGGCAACGTTTGATGAAGTCTCATTCATCATCTTCAGGCTTCTGTCTCCGGCTCTGTGCTTCTCAGAGTAATGTGAGATTGCAGAGAGATTGCTGAGAAGCACAGAGCCGGAGACAGAAGCCTGAAGATGATGAATGAGACTTCATCGAAACGTTGCCTAGATACTTCGAATCTTACGCGGGAGAAAACCTGAACAACCAAAGATCCACATACAAATACCTGAGAACCTCAGAAAACATATATATATATATATATATATATATATATATATATATATATATATATATATATATATATATATATATATGGAAGATGGCTTGATTTTTTTATGTTTTGTCTGTCTATGTTTGTCTTAAAAACCAATAAAAATTATTTAAAAAAAGAAATTAAACTTGTCTCTGTTATGGAATAATTGTGAGATTAAAAATGTTTCACCTAGAATGATGTCTTTGTTTTTTGCAATATTTGTTTTGACAGCTAATGTAACATTCAAATAAGGGCAAAAAAGATGTATCTCAATTTGTATGGTAAGAGAAAATGTTAAATGCATGTTAAATACAAGCAGCACATGTTAAACATACACATATTAAATACAAAGTAAGATGCAAAGGAAAGAGAAGGACTGGGTTTACCAGATTTGAAATCTTATAGCTTGATGTTTAGTTTGAATGAAGGAATAAAATTTGCTGAGAAACAAAAGACTTTTAGAGCTAGGAGACCATGATTTGAAGCTATCTACTGGAAAAAATAAACTTTGTATATTGTAGTGATCAAAATAAACAAATTTGGGAGCAAGAAACAAAAAGAAAAGATGCATATAACTATTGATAGGGTCATAAAATTAATTTAATCCTTAAGATTGCCATTAAATCTAGATCATGTAGAAAGATATGGTTTTCAACATTTCATTTTTAGAGAAAGGACTAGATCTTTAAAAATAGATAGTTGTGTCATCTCCCAGATGCATTTCTTAAAATCAGGAGGGTACTATTAAATTTTTGTTTTTTGTTTTTGCTGGGCTCCAGCTCAGCACAGCCAAAGCTGTTCACAAGAGGAGAAATTATTTGGTCCAAGTTACTTAAGTATAGAATTTCTTCCCAATATTGCAAACATTTGAAACCAGAACAAGGCTGTAGCTGAAAAGAATGGATAATATGAATTAAAGAACCTCCAAATTTCATACAGTGCCAAAACAAAGTATCTACTTTTAAACATTTTTGAAGGATTTCAGCTTAGTTACCTACCCTAACCAAGTCTGCTCAGAAAAATGACAGTAACATCCTTGCAATCTCTCAGCACTTCCTTAATGTTTTTGTCCTGTTTATTTGCTGCAGCAGTTATGATTGCTAGTCAAGAAATGAAAGAAAGGCAGATAGGAGCATTTTTATATGTTAAAATGTTGAGATGGCTTGGGTGCTAGAACTCCAACTCATCTGATCCTAAATTACTTTAATTCTTAAACAGAGAGCACCATATATAAAAAGAGTAGCAAATTAAATTGTCTAGACACAATGTTTATAGTCCTATCATATATATTCTGTAGCACAAGCCCAAGTAATGATTTGTCCTTGGTAAACAGAGTCGAGTCAGGAAGTTTTCTTTATCTTCTCTTTATCCCCATGCTTCCTATTAGAAAATTTTACTAACATGACCTTTTTGAGACAAGTACTTTATGTACTACCTTGAGTGCCTAAGGGATAGAAATGAGTATTTCACTTATAGCAAAGTAAACCTAGTAAACCTCTCTGCCTTTGCAACCTTAAGCTGTGTGGACTTCAACTCCCAGAAATCCCCAGCCAGCAACTTGAACTAGAACCTGCCCATTCTTGGATCGTTTATGAATTGGCATTTTCTTTCTCTGAACTACCTGAAAAATTACTTGCTTCATAGATTATGCTACTAATTACATCTACACAGCTACCTGCGATAAAGGTTTGATGCTTTGTAGGACCTGCAGATAACTTCCAATATTATATATTAAACTCAGGAGCCTATGGGTACTGAATTTTACAAGACTGATAAAACAAAGTGGCAAAGGCTATAATAAGTATGGTTGATTTCCTGAAACACTGAGCTACAGCTACCCAAAATGCAACTTTGTGAGCTGTGTAACTTGTGGGGATTCATAGCAATTTATAGGATTCAAGCCTATAAATCGTACAATAAACACATTTTTTCTTGCATAACCCAACTGCATCTGTATATAAGACTGTATAATCCTTTGAAGGCCATTATTTCACAAGACCATGTTGATAAGACCTCTATGCATGTAAAGGTCACTTTTCCTGCATCTTCTAAGAGTTCTTTGTTGTCCTTACAACAGTCTTCCCAGACAAATTGCCCTGCAAATGCACCAGAATTCAACACTGTGTTGGGGTGGCATGAAGTGTTGATATTTTTTTTAGGGGTGGGGGGGGATTAAGCAATCATGACTGAATAAGCTGATATGAGGTGGGAATGTCAGTTCAAACAGAGTAACTGCATTTTTGGTGCTGTGCTCAGCATGAAAAGAACTACATTATATCTGAAAAATATCCAACATCAATTCACCTTTCCATACAGTAGTATGTGCTTACATACTTTAATGTCATTTGGGTTAAAATGCTGACAGAGCTATGAAAACTGGGTATTCTTTTTTTTTTAAGGCTATTTTTTTCTCCTAATGCATTTTAGTACACTCAAAAAGTGCTTTGACAAATATGACCAGAGGAGATTTTATGTAAGCATTTTAAGCCATTTTCGCAATTTTCTAACCCGAAAGTTGGACTAACTGTTTTATTTTATAAGTGGAAGGTTCTTCCATCTGAATTTTTATGTAGCCAAGCAATGAAATTAGAAAGGTGATTAGAAAATGTGACTACATTATCTTGGATTCAGAGATACTTTAAATGTTTTATTTAGCACTTCATGTCCCAGAAAAAGGTGACTTTGATTAGTATTGATTATTAATGTTTAAAGAAAGATGTGGGATATAGCAACTAATTTTACAGTGATGGAAGTTTGCTATTATGATTTAATCTGAATACTGTTTACCCAGTCACAAGGACAGAGCCCCATAATTTTTTGAAGGTAGGACAGTGTGATATCCTCAATCCATCCTGGATTACTGGAAAAATTGTTGCCTTTCTTTTCTTGTTCCAGTGTTTTTAAATTTCTGCTGGCATAGTGTTATGAGCTTGATTTCATTGTAGACAAATGACTCCAAATAGCTACTGTATGTCATAGCACAAGTCCCCTTCAGTCACTGGTCACTCTCTCTTGGCCTTTCATCCTTCCAATAATATAAACTTTAAAAAAAAAATAAACTGATGAATCAATAAAAAATTGAACTTTTTTTTAAAAAAAGTCTGTAACATGGATTCTCCTTCCTTCCTTCCTTCCTTCCTTCCTTCCTTCCTTCCTTCCTTCCTTCGCCCAATTACATGGAAAAAAGGAACAATGGTGTTACTTTTATTTCTCCTCCTCCCCCCATTCACCAGACGATATGCTGGTGTATCAGACAAGAGGGAGTGTAAACAGTGGTGACATCATTCAGAAAATCTATTACTAGAAACTATGCATCTTCAAAGATATATCCATATAAATATAAATGAATAATTAGTGCTTGTTTTCCTGGCACATGGAGGTGGGGTAAAGACACAAACAAATCTATTTTGATAGCAATTTCTTAAGCAGTTTTTAGTTCCCAACAGTTTTTACATAGGAGGCAAACAGCTTCAGGTTACCCTAGAGAAGTTCGCTTCCAAACCACTAGATGAAAATACCTCAGTAGGGCTACATACTATACAATAGAAGCTTCAGTTACTCAAATTATTGCTTGAGGACCAGTAGCAGAAACACAGGGATCTTCTCTGTTGCAACAACTTCAGGAAAAATATCCCAACTGTTAAGTTTGAGCAATGAGAGGCTGAACCAGAGCATGAGTGCAACAGTACTTTATTTTACAAATAAAGGGCTGACCGTGCTTGCCAAGCCTGGAACTGGCTCGCAGCAATCAGCAGCCAGTTGGACCCCGCAGCCTGCTTTTATAGCTGGCTGCTGGGGAGAACTGACCAATGGGAATGGGGGAATAACGCCCACACAAAGTGAGTGGACCTGAGTGAGAACTCCTTGAGTCCTCAGGACATAACACCCCTTCCCCCAGATGCGAACACGCATAGTCCTTGAGGTAGATGGGGGTTTGTGTTGGCGCCGGAGCGGCGCAACTCGGGAACATTGTCTGACTGTTCGGTATCAGTCTGTGACGGTTGAGCTGGCATAGTGTCGCCAACACTCTCTCTGGACTGGGCATCCTCGGAAACCACCGGGTTGGTTTCTGTAGTCAAACTCTCGTGGGTTGGATCCGGTTGATCAACTCTCTGGGCGCTGTTGTCCGAGTTTGGGCTGACCGGAACGACCGCTGGCGCAGACTGGTCACTGGGTGCGGTGTGGCTGGGTGGCGGATGGGACGGTTCCCCTTCGACTGGAGACTCTGTATTCTTGTTTGCGAGGTTGCTGAGGCGCCTTCTGAGTTGGTCTATGTGTCTCCTCCAGACGCGACCATCCTCCAGCCTGACTCTATATGATCTCGGCCCGGTGACGGCGATGACCTCGCCCGGAATCCAAAGTGGGTCCCCAGCGAAATTCCTTGCGAATATCGGCTCCTGTAACATAAAATGTCTAACCCCGAAGTGGAAGCGAGGGAGAGTCAGGGCAGTATTGTGGGTGCAGTCTATCTAATACAGTCCTCAGGCGCCGCCCATCAGAAGTTCCGCTGGGGACTTATTGGTGACTGCACAGGGGGTTGAGTGCCGGCTCATCAGGAACCGTGAGAGTTTGTGGTGCCAGTCATCTCTGCCAAACCTAGCGAGGGCCTCTTTGGTGGTCCTGATGGCCCTTTCAGCCAACCCATTACTCGCAGGGTGAAATGGGGCTGTGAAAATGTGGCGAATGCCTAGGTTGGCTGCAAAACGGCTGAATTCTACTGATGCGAACTGTGGGCCATTATCGGAGACCAAGGAGTCGGGTAGTCCATGGGTAACGAACAGGCGCGTTAACACGTTGGTGATTGCTAGTGTGGTGGTCGTGGATAGCTGCGCCACGTCTATCCACTTGGAATAAGCGTCCACGACCACTAGGAACATCTTTCCATGCACGGGCCGGCCAGATCGATATGGATTCTAGACCAAGGGGCGCTGGCGCTCTCCCATCTGGTAGGGGTGGCGATGGGGGAGCAGGACGGGATTCCTGGCAAATGCTGCAGGAACTTACCCAATTGACAATGTCCTCGTCTAGACCCGGCCACCACACGTAGCTGCGTGCCAACGCCTTCATTCTCACAATGCCGGGTGTCCCTCGTGCAACGCTTCCAGGACTCGGGTATGCAGCGAGGTCGGGATGACCACTCGAGTGCCCCACAGTAGACAACCCTGCAAACTGGACAGCTCCTGCATGCGAGTCTTAAAGGGTGCAAATTTGTTATCAACATTGCCTCCCGGCCACCCCCTCCTCACCCAGTCGAGCACCTGGGCGAGCGTTTGGTCTGCCTTGGTTTTGGCGGCGATGTCAAGGGCGGTGATGGGCAGGTCCAACTGGGTGATTTCAAAAATGGCATTGACAGGAGCTGGGTCTTCAGCCGGAGCGGGTAAGGGGCAGCGACTGAGTGCATCAGCGTGGGATAGTTTTGCCCGGGCGGTGGATAAGTTTGTATGAGTAGGCCGCTAGGAAAAGCGTCCACCTTGTCATCCGAGGGGAGAGGACTTGAGGTGTCTGTTTGTCGCCGGCCAGTAGGCCCAGGAGGGGCTTATGGTCGGTGACCAGTTCGAAGAAGTGGCCAAAAAGGAATTCGTGAAACTTTTCACGGCTGCAACAGCTGCTAGGGCTTCCTTGTCTATTTGGCTGTAATTTCGCTCCGTGGCCGAGAGCGTCCTGGAGAAAAAGGCGATGGGGGCCTCGGCGCCATTGGCGAGTCGGTGACTAAGGACCGCCCCAATTCCAAAAGGGGATGCGTCTGCTGCTAGTACTAAAGGAAGGTTGGGGTCGAATTGGACGAGCACTGCCTCTGACGTAAGTAGTGATTTGACGGCGTTAAACGCCTGGTCTTCTTTGTGCCCCCAGTGCCACGGTGACTTTTTGTCTAGTAATCTGTGTAGGGGTTCGGCTACTGAGGCTTTATGGGGCAAAAAGGATGCATAAAAGTTTAGGAGTCCCAAGAAAGCTTGTAGCTCCGTTTTGGAGGTCGGTGTGGGAGCTTCGTGGATCGCCCTGACCTTGGACTCCAGGGGTGAATGCCAGAGGCGTCAATTTTATAACCCAGAAAGTCCACCTGTCTAGTGGCAATGGCGCATTTTTCTTTTTTTTAACTTGAGGCCATGCTGTCTGAACCTCTCTAACACTGCTCGCACTCTCTGGAAGAGTTGGGGTCTGTCCCTGGCCGAGATCAAGATGTCGTCGAAGTAGGGTACTACACCAGGGAGGCCCTGTAAAATCCACTCCATGAGGGATTGAAAAATACCCGGGCAACACTTACGCCAAATTGGAGACGCTTGCATCGGAAGGCACCCCTGTGAGTGACGATGGTCTGAAGTTCCGCTGTTTGGTTATCAACAGGGAACTGTTGATATGCTTGAGACATGTCCAATTTAGCAAAAATACTGCCCGTTCGAATGTGTGCAATAAGTGCTGAATGACGGAGCACGGGTAGGCGCTAACTTGTAAATATTTATTGATTGTTGTCTTGTAGTCCGAGCAAATTCTCAGGCTACCATCTTTTTTGAGGGTGTGACAATGGGCGTCTCCCACTTGGCGAAATCTGTTGGCTCAATGACCCCTTGTTTTAGTAGTTTATCCAATTCAGCGTCTAGTTTTGGTCGAATAGCAAATGGAACTCTACGTGGTTTTAATCTGATTGGGACTGCCTGGGGGTCAATGGTGAACGAGATGGGGTTCCATTATAACACCCCAGCTCCTCGCTGAACACATCTGCATAGTCAGCGAATAAGGAGTCAGTGTCTGAGGTTGAGACAGCATGGACTCCTGTTAACCCTAGGCCGAGGTGGGGAAACCAATCGAGCCCCAATAAGGTGGGTAGATTGCCGTTAACTACCACTAGAGGTAGGTGGCCTTTAAAAGCTCTAAAACTGACAAAGAACTTTCCTCTGCCGATCACGGGAATGGCCTTCCCCTGGTAGTCCTTCAGACCGAACTGGCATCTCTGAAGCCGGGTAGTAGATAGGCTGGGGTGGAGTCTCTTGAGGGTGTTCCACGAGATTATTGAGAGCGCTGACCCTGTGTCAACCTCCATGTGTACGGTTTACCTTCTAGGGAAACGGAGAGAGAAATTTTACTAACAGAGTGGCAAGTACGCCTGGCAAGGCGGTGCGTGCGACAGTTTAATACTTGCCTCTGTGGTCCCGAGTGCGAGGACGGGGGTCTTTGTGCAGCGCTTTGGGGGCTTGGCAGACTCTCGCAATGTGCCCCCTCTTATGGCAGTTGTTGCAAACGGCTCCTTTAAACTTGCAGGTGGCCCTTTGATGTGATCCCCACAGGCTAGGCACAGGGTGATGTGCTTGGGTGGACCGGTGTATTCTTGTTTGGCCCCTACCTGCGACCGTCTGTCATTGGTGAGGCGATGGACATCGTTCTCATCGTTGTGGCCTTCCTCCGCTTCCACCTCTTCGAATGGACTGGGAACGCTGCTAGCTTGGCGCTTGGGCCCTGAATTTCGGTGGCTGAGTTCGTTGCTAGCTCGGCTGCTAGGGCCTCCTCTACCGCTTGCGCGAGGTTGAGGTCTTTTTAGCTAGCAGTCGCCTCTGTAGGTTGAGATCCTTGACCCCACAAACCAATTGATCGAAGAGCATGTCCTCCAGGTATGTTCCAAACACGCAGTGCAGGGCTGCTGTTCTGAGGGCGGCCATATATTGGTTGATGGTCTCCTTACTTGATTGCTTCCTCATTCGGAACGTGAACCTCCTGGCGATTTGTGAAGGCCTGGGAGCGTAGTGGTTTGTGAGGATCTCAAGCAACTCGGACCACGGAACGTTTTTAATTCTCTCGGCGCCACGAGTGCTGCAGCGGTATCGTAAACGGTGGCTCCGCAGTAGATTAGGAAATAGGATTTTTCCGATGCTCTCCCGCATCCAACAGGCCGACCGCATCGATGTAATGATTGAAACGGTTCTTATACGATTCCCACTTCTCTTCGTCTGGTTTAAACGCCGGGAATACTGGATTGGAACTCATGGTGCTGGAACGGCTGGGCTACCTGCGGAGAAATCTCTCTGGGACTACGAACGCTCGTGAGTTACTAGTGATATCAGCTCTGGAGAGGTTTTTTGCTACCCTCTCTTTCTCTCTCTCTGGGTTACCACGTTGGCTGCTAGCCGTTGGAGGTGTCTTGATTCGCGCCAAAAAAAAGTGGGCGTTAGTGATTCTCTACAGCGCTGTGCTGTGATTCCTACTGGCTCGAAATTCAAATGACACCCGTTTGAATTTCGCGCCAAATGCAGAGCGGCTGCGGCTCGCAGCGCTTCACTTTCCCCATAGCGAGGCTAACAAGCGGCTACAGACGCTTCTAACTATTTGACTCAGACCACTTTCTCTGGCTGCGGATCTGCGTTTGCTCTTTTTGATCGCTCGTTTCACTAGCTGACCGCTCTCTCTGGCTGCGGATCAGCGTTTCCCTTGTTGCCAGCCGATCGCTCTCTCTGGGCTGTAGATCGGTGGCTAGTGACTCAGCGGTTGCAAGGTGCTTCTGGTAGCCATCCCACCCTCGTCGCCAGTGTTAAGTTTGAGCAATGAGAGGCTGAACCAGAGCATGAGTGCAACAGTACTTTATTTTACAAATAAAGGGCTGACCGTGCTTGCCAAGCCTGGAACTGGCTCGCAGCAATCAGCAGCCAGTTGGACCCCGCAGCCTGCTTTTATAGCTGGCTGCTGGGGAGAACTGACCAATGGGAATGGGGGAATAACGCCCACACAAAGTGAGTGGACCTGAGTGAGAACTCCTTGAGTCCTCAGGACATAACACCAACTGTTATAAAATTCAATGCTTTTAATAATCTTGCAAGATGTGAGGCTAGCCTGTTGTAATTTATGAAAGACCAAGTTTTGTTATAAGCCTTTCTTAAATTTTATCTCTATTTTATCTCTCCAGATTCAGCAAGACAGATTGCTTACCTTTCCGTAACTTTAAGGGTTACCTTAAAACAGGTCATTTCAACTGAGGTTGTGATGGAATTTTTTTCCATGGCCTAAAGCATTGGCAGACAGAAAAAACCTTCCCTGTAATAATACAGGGTTAAAATAACAGACAGAACATATCGCAACCATAGCACATAAAAGGTATGAAATGGAAGAGAGAAAAAGACCACAGTTAAGAAATTAAGGGGGCAGATCATTAAATGTTCATAGTTGGAGAAACACCAGGAGACTTTGGGCAATGACTGGAAATGGAAATTGTTCTGATTAGCATATGTCAAAGACACAAGGTTGAACCGGACAGATAGGCATATATTTTTCTCCCTCTCTGAAGTGGAAAATGGAATTAGATATACAGTATCAACACATACTGCACATTATAACCATGCCTTATCTCCTGTAATGCTTTTAGTTTCCCATTTTTGCAAAAATAGTATTATTTTAGTGAAGTATCATCTTGAACATGTTTACAGAAAAATAAAATACAACCATATTCATTGGAGCCTCATCTTAGTTATATTTAGCCCCAAGTTTTGAAAAAAGTTGGATTTCCAAATCGGTTTATGATTATTAAGCCCAAGGGATATTAATCATTAAATTACAATTGCTAAGCAAAGGATATACAATAAGTTAAGAGAACAGGAAATAAAACAGGGAGAACACAATACAAAAAGTAATTATTTGGAGAAAGTCTGTAGATATATGTCAGGGTTAGCAAGAGGTACATTCAAATACTGTCAGAACAAAATGCAGAGTAAATTGAAATTCTAGAAAGCAAGAGAGAAAAAATAATAACGGCACTATAATTTTCAGAACTATTCTGTGCATTTTATATGCAACATCTGAAACAGCAACAACCCTATTTTGCAGTCAGTAATTCAATATACTAAGAAGATAATGCTTTCAGAACAGATGGGCTAGATCACGGGTGTCAAACTTGCCCTGTCCTGTTGCCGTCATGTGATGTTTTGCACTGTTTTTCCCTTTCACAGAGCTGGGTGTGGCCTGTGCATGATGCATCCGGCCCGGGGGCTGCCAATTTGACATCCCTGGTGGTCCAACATCAAGATAAGTACAGTATTTTCAAGCTCCCTAACAACTGGCTAAGATTATGTAACAGGTTCTTTCATTTGTAGAAAAGCATCTTTTTCTAATGAAGAGTTTTAAAGAACTCAAAAGTATTGCTATTTTTAAAAATGACACCGGCCTGTTGAAGATTTCCCTTAATAAGAAAATGTAATTTCATCTTATTTATATACATAAGCATACACTGGACCATTGAAAATAATTTCTTCACTTATAGTGTTCTAAACCAAATCACGTTTTCAAGAAAGTATGCCTGATCAATCTAGAATGATTGCTCAAAATCTATCATCTTACAGATGGCTTCTTTTCCCCCTTATTCTCTTACTGCATGTTTCAAATTACTCTTTTTTATATTTTTTGAATACCCCAAATGGGAACAGCATTATATGTACGTAGGCAACCTTCTCATTGAGTGACATAAATACTGAAACTGAGTAACTCAAATTGGATAACTTATTATTCTAATTTTTAATGGTATAAAATGCTTCAGGTTTCTGGAAGTTGGATGAATTTTTTTAATTTATGTAAAAAAAGTAATTAACTTGAAAATCTCCCCACTGTTTTTTGTGGCATCTGAGAAGTTCAGATGGAAAAATAAAAGTAAGAAAGGATATAGTAACATCATAATGCCCTTTTGATATTCCTGTATGATAGTCTTGCTTTACTAAGAATGGCTAGCTATATAAACTTAATGTGAATGTCTTTTTGAGAAGCCATTATTTTAAAATATATAAGAAAGCAGGTGGAAACAATATGTGCACATCCAGATGCATGGAGTTAGAAAGTAGCACAAAACAATAAACATTGTTCTTAATGCTCATTTTAATGCTCATGTCAAAGCCTCTCTTGACTTAATACATTATATTTCTATGAATATAAACACTGAAACAAGCAAACAGCACTGGGTAGGGACAAAGTGTCAATGGCCAAATTAAGATGCAATTAAGCCTGTGGAATCTTACCTATTTGAAGGCTGTTCTATGGCAGAATGAGTTGACTAATAAGATTATCTTTCTAAAATTAGCCTCACCATGTCTCCTTTAATTAATGTAGTTTGGTCTTATTATGTCATATTCCATACTACCAGCTATTAATTTGTTCTAAGAATATTTGGGTGGCAAAAATGATCAAGTATTTGCATAAGGGTATTTTGTGTCAGCTAGTCAAACACTAATTTTGAAAAAAAAAATCAGTGATGAGTATTACTATTGTTTATTTTTTAATCACCCATTAATATGTCAGATTTAACTAGTAACTGTAAGTCTTCTATGACTAGGGATCCAATCCAAAGAGACCTAATTTATTAAGCTGAACCTCCAGCATCCAACAAATTCTGAGTGCTACTTAACCCTTCTGCCATTAAGATAACCTCAGAAACACCACTGTATGCCCAACAGATAAGATTCTATTTTTTTTTCTTTTACAAGAAAAAAAATCAAAATCAATTATTTTTCTGACCAATTAGTACTTATATGGGGGAAATTCCCAAGAAACAGAACTCACACATAATCTTGATTTCTAATGAGGAGCATAACTTTTTACTGTATTTGCCTAATATAAATATTGGGGTCTTTGCTCTCTCTTAAAAATAGAACAGAATAGAATTCTTTATTGGCCTAATATGATTGGACACATAAAGAATTTGTCTTCAGTGCATAAGCTCTCATTGTACATAAAAGATATAAGTGATAAATCATGATGATAGTCATCATAAATACATTCATCATGAATCATAACATGCAGCACTTAGTGATAGTCATAGAATACCAAATAAGCAATTAACAAAATCATATTAGGAAACTAAATAAAACAATATAAATTGTAAGGATACTGTTATAGATCGAGTAAGGAGAGGCTAGACCAGAGCATAACAAGAACGGGCTTTATTCAGAAGAATAAAGGGCTGTCGCGTCTGCTGGCTAACTAGCAGACATGCCCAGCGAACAGCAGCTGGCTCAACCCAGCAGCCGGCTTTTATAGCCAGCTGTCGAAGGGAGCCAGCCAATGGGAGCAGTAAACGCCCCCGCAACAGGAACGGACTTGGTTGGGGACTTTAGCCAGTCCCAAAGACATAACACCCCTTCCCCCCAGATGCGAACATGTATAGTCTTTTAGATACGTCGCCCGGAGCGACGTAGCTCAGGTGAGTCACTGTGTGGCACAGAGTTCGGGGAACCCGGACTGGTCGGTGTTGGAGAGCGGTTTAGTTCTGGAAACTGATCAGGCACCTGTGAACAATCTCTGCCTTCGGGTTGGTTCGCTACATAGTCTTTGTCCCACAACCCGGTGGCTTCACTGGTCAGCAACGTTGGAGACTCTGGCGGGCAGTCCCGGTCTACTGCCCGCTCCCTCGGTTCGGACGGTTGCGACAGGTCTCTCTGATGGTCCCCGATTGGGCTCTGGGGAGGTGATTGTAGATTGACCGGAGTCCACGATTCTGCATTGGCGTGACCGCTCCGTCGCCTCCTTATCTGGTCCAGGTGCCTCCGCCAAACGCGTCCGTCTTCCAACTGAACCCGATAAGACCTTGGACCGGTGATGGCCACGATCTTTCCTGGTACCCACAAAGGATCGCCGGCGTAGTTCCTGACAAACACAGGGTCCTGCAAAACAAAATCTCTGACCAAACTGTCAGAACCTAGAGGGGTGTCAGGACAATAGTGGGGGTGTAGCCTGTCCAACACAGTTCTGAGGCGTCTACCCATTAGGAGTTCGGCCGGTGATTTGTTTGTGACCGTACAGGGAGTCGTGTGTTGGCTCAAGAGGAAACGGGAGAGTCTCGAATGCCAGTCCTCTTGGTTGAACCTGGCCAATGCCTCTTTCGTTGACCTAACAGCTCTCTCCGCTAACCCGTTGCTGGCAGGGTGAAAAGGGGCCGTGAGGATGTGTCGGATGCCCAGGTTGGTGACATACCGGCTGAACTCCGCTGATGCAAATTGGGGGCTGTTGTCAGACACCAGGGTGTCCGGTAGACCATGTGTCACGAATAAACGGGTCAGGGCTTTGTCAACCACTTGAGTGGTGGTCGTGGGTAGTAGGGCCACATTGATCCGTTTTGAATATGAATCCACGACCACCAAGAAAGTCTTGCCGTGCATTGGTCCGGCCAAGTCAATATGCAGCCGTGACCAAGGTGCGTTGGCACTCTCCCATTTAGTTGGTGTGGTGATTGGTGGTGATGGCCTAGATTCCTGACAGGGCCGGCAAGAGCTTACCCATTTGACGATCTCGTCATCCATGCCGGGCCACCAGACGTAACTACGAGCCAACGCTTTCATCCGGACGATACCCGGGTGGCCCTCGTGCAGCGCCTTTAGGACGGATGCACGCAGTGAGGTTGGAATGACGACTCTAGAACCCCACAGCAGGCACCCCTGTAAACTAGAAAGCTCCTGTTGGCGAGTTTTAAATGGTGTGAATTCGGTTGCAAAGTTAGTGACCGGCCACCCCCTCCTTACCCAGTCCAGGACCTGGGCGATTGTTCTGTCCTTTCTGGAGTGAGAGGTGATGTCGCCAGCAGTGATAGGTAGGTTGGGCTCGCTGACATCGAAGATGGCATGGACCGGGGCCGGGTCCTCAACAGGGGCTGGCAGAGGGCAGCGGCTGAGGGCATCGGCATGGCTTAAATTTTTTCCCGGGCGGTGGACGAGTTTGTAGGAATAGGCCGCCAGGAACAAAGTCCATCTCGTCATCCTGGGTGACAATACTTGGGGGGTTTGTTTGTCCCCGGACAGAAGTCCCAGAAGTGGCTTATGGTCTGTGACGAGCTCGAATTTGTGACCAAAAAGGAATTCGTGAAATTTTTTTACCGCAGCAACTGCGGCTAGGGCCTCCTTATCAATTTGACTGTAATTACGCTCGGTTGTTGAAAAGGTTCTGGAAAAGAAAGCGATTGGTGCCTCGGAGCCGTTGGGTAGTCGGTGGCTTAAGACAGCTCCTATCCCAAAAGGGGATGCATCTGCGGCTAAGACTAAAGGAAGACGTTGGTCAAATTGTATTAAGACAGCGTCTGAGGTGAGCAGAGATTTGACAGCTTTAAAAGCATAATCTTCTTTGGGTCCCCAGTGCCATGGTGCATTATTGTCTAGAAGTCTGTGCAAGGGTTCAGCTACTGACGCTTTGTGGGGTAGGAATGATGCGTAGAAATTTAATAAGCCCAAGAAGGCTTGTAATTCAGATTTTGTAGATGGGGTGGGAGCCTCGTGGATTGCTTTGACTTTAGATTCCAGTGGGTGGATGCCACAGGCGTCTATTCTATACCCCAGAAAGTCCACCTGCTTAGTGGCGATGGCACATTTCTCCCTTTTTAGTTTGAGGCCATGCTGCCTGAACTTGTCTAATACCGCTCTGACTCTTTGGAATAGCTGGGGTCTGTCCCTGGCTGAGACCAATATGTCATCGAAATAAGGTACTACGCCAGGGAGGCCCTGAAGTATTCGTTCCATTAGTGACTGGAAAATACCTGGGGCAACACTAACGCCAAATTGGAGATGCTTGCACCTGAATGCCCCCCTGTGAGTAACAATAGTTTGTAAATCGGCTGTTTGACTGTCAACAGGGAACTGTTGATATGCTTGTGACATGTCCAATTTGGCGAAAATGGTGCCAGGCTCGAATGTGTGTAACAGGTGCTGAATGACTGGAACTGGGTAAGCGCTAACCTGTAGGTAGCGGTTAATTGTGGTCTTATAGTCAGAACAAATTCTTAAACTGCCATCTTTTTTAAGAGGCGTGACAATAGGGGTCTCCCATTTAGCAAAATCCGTAGGTTCTATTACCCCTTGCTTGAGTAGTTTGTCTAGCTCCGCGTCCAGTTTTGGGCATATGGCAAAGGGCACTCTACGTGGTTTTAAACGGACGGGAACTGCTTGGGGGTCTACAGAGAAGGAAATGGGTGTGCCATTGTAACAACCTAATTCACTACTGAATACATCAGAGTAGTCAGAAAATAGGGAGTCAATATCAGAAGCTGAGACAGCATGGATACCCATTATACTAAGACCGAGATAGGGGAACCAATCCAACCCCAAAAGACTAGGGAGGGTACCATCAACAACCACTAAAGGCAAATGGCCTTTGAAGGTTTTAAATTTAACGAGGAACTTGCCTTTGCCGAGTACTGGGATGCTCTTCCCTTGATAGTCCCTCAAGGTGAGATGGCACTTTTGAAGTTGGTTCTTCGATAGACTGGGTTGAATTTTCTTGAGTGTGTTCCACGAGATAATTGAGAGCGCTGACCCCGTGTCTACCTCCATGCAGCAAGGTTTACCTTCTAAATGGATAGAAAGTGTGATTTTATTAGAGGTATGAAAAGTGTGATTAGCGTGATAGCATGTGTAACAGTTTTCTACTTGCCTTTGGGTCCCAGGAGGAGAATAAAAAGATGACTTTTGTGGGACACTGTGCGTTGCCTGGCAGGCCCTGGCGATATGGCCTTTCTTGTGGCAGTTGTTACAGGTAGCGTTCCTGAACCTGCACGCTGTCCGTGAATGGGGTCCTCCACAGGATAGGCACAATAGAATGTGCTTGGGTGCATTGCTGTTTTCATGCCTCGCCCCTACCTGTGGCTGCCTCGATGGTTTGAGACGATGAACATCCAAGTGTTCGGTAGGGTCATCCTCACTCACCACCTCCTCGGAGTGTACAGTGGTAGAGCTGGGTTTGGGTATGGTGCCCTGGATCTCAGCGGCTGACTGGATTGCTAGTTCTGCCGCTAAGGCTTCCTCAATGGCTTGGGAGAGGTTGAGATCTTTTCTGGCCAGCAAACACCTCTGGAGCCTCAAGTCTTTGACCCCGCAGACGAGTTGGTCGAGTAACATGTCGTTTAAGTAATTTTTGAACTCGCAGTGGAGAGCTGCTGTCCTTAGGGCGGCCATGTATTGATTGATAGACTCCCCTTCGGCTTGCTTCCTCATCCGAAAGGCAAAGCGTCTAGCGATCTGCGATGGTTTAGGGGAGTAATGGTTAGAAAGTGTTTCCAACAGCTCTGCCCATGGGACACTCTTGATTTCCCATGGCGCAAAAAGCGCTGTTGCTGTATCGAAGACTGCAGCCCCACAGAAGCTGAGGAAATAGGATTTTATTCGGTGCTCCGCAGCATCAGCCAGAATGATGGCATCAATGTAGTGATTGAAGCGGTTTCTGTAAGAGTCCCACTTCTCCTCGTCTGGCTTAAATGGCGGGAATGCTGGGTTGGTGTTCATTATGAAATTTCAGTCCGTGGGTAGACTGATCTATCTCTCTAGGCGTACGTGGCCCAATATGCGCTACCGTGAGCGTAGGCGGCTGTGGCTACAGCGTCCCACCTAGCTCAGTGACTTCAGTTCTCGAGAGGTTATTTGTATTTTACGCTCCCTGTGAGCATTTGGCGGCTATTGCTATAGCGCCGTGACTGACAGCAATTTGAATTTCGCGCTCCTGGAGAGCGTAGGCAGTTACAGCTGTATGGATGCAACTGATAGAGATTCAAATTGCGCGCTCTCTGGAGAGCGTTGGCGACTGCGGATACAGCGCCGAGCTTCACTCAAGGTTTGAATTCAAACGGCAGCGTTTGAATTCTGCGCTCTTTTACGAGCAGGGCGGCTGCAGCTTCAGTGCCCGACTTTCACTTCCTGTAGCTTTCTAACCGAGCGGCTACAGACGCTTCAGCTTTCACTATCCGAACTCAGCGAACTGACCGAGCTCTCAATGGCGCGGCTGCGGTTCAGTGCTAAGTGTGACTTCCAGCTCAATTTGTTAGTTGCTTCTGGTTAGCCGTCCATCCCATCCTCGTCGCCAGTGTTATAGATCGAGTAAGGAGAGGCTAGACCAGAGCATAACAAGAACGGGCTTTATTCAGAAGAATAAAGGGCTGTCGCGTCTGCTGGCTAACTAGCAGACATGCCCAGCGAACAGCAGCTGGCTCAACCCAGCAGCCGGCTTTTATAGCCGGCTGTCGAAGGGAGCCAGCCAATGGGAGCAGTAAATGCCCCCGCAACAGGAACGAACTTGGTTGGGGACTTTAGCCAGTCCCAAAGACATAACAGATACTAGCAACAAAATTATAGTCATAAGTAAAAAAGGAAATAGGTAATAGGAAAGATGAGAAGAATAATAGTAATATAGTTTTAGTAAATAGTTTGACAGTGTTGTCTGTGGGATCTGAAGAAAAAAAAGAGTCTTGAAAAAAATACAAAACATATTGTCACTTCAAAACTTGAAATTGGGAATCTTGTTCTGGAAAACATGTGCAATGTTTAATGTTTGAAAACTAGTTCCTAATCATTTGCTTACCATCAGTTTTTACATTTTGAATAGTTACACTTGCAACATTTATTATCGATGAACCTCTGAATGTTCAACATTTCAGCAGCACAAAACTGCTTACTGTCTTTTTACTGTGCATACCAGTGGAGGCTCACAAATTTGATAAGAACTCTTCAAGCAATGCCTTTAAACTGAAGTTTGGCCTGCTTCAGGGAAAAGAAATCAAGCGCTATAATTAGGGTGATAAGCACAACAATAGATGGAAAATCCATCTACTCAGATCCTCCATGTTAGCAAGGGTGGCTGTTCATATTCTGATCAAATGTCCAGAGAATAAAAAATGAAGATTGATCCTTCTGCCAATGCAAGGCTATGCTTTTGCCTCACATTATCTAAAACCAAATATATACCATAGAAGAAAATAGCTTTTGTTCCTAGATTGTCAGCATGTAGACATATCTCACAGCTGTTATAAAGCAGATTAATGGACTGGAATGAGGAGAGAAGTCCTAAGGTTTGGGACATAAGGAAGAACTGTTTCAGTGTTTCATTAGCAGTCAATTCTCACATTAGCACATTCTGATCTGATAGCAGTGCTTTGCTAAACACTATTTCTGAATAGTGTAGTTATTTTAGTGTTTCTCGATCTCAGCAGCTTTAAGGTGTGTGGATTTCAACTCCCTGAGTTCCCAAATGCTGGCTATGGAATTTTGGGAGATGAAGTTCACACATGTTAAAGTTGCTGAGGTTGAGAGATACACCAGTTGTTGTAAACAACACAAAACAAGGCTGAATAAAAAAAAATATTTTCCATGGAAATAGATATATGCTACTCTTCCTACAATTCAGGGCCAATAAAAGGAGGAGGAAACATTCCCAGATATTGTGATTTAGTCATCATCAATGAACTGGAAGGTTATTTTAGAAGTCCTTCTACTGTTGCACATTAATTTAACAAAAAAGTCACGTAAGATTAGATAACCTTAAGAGGATGAGCTGTGTCTGTCCAGAGTTTTACCATTGCTACAGACTCTTCTGTGGTCCTACCACAACAAGGTCCTCTTTAAGCATTGTCCACTCCTGGCCTTGAATTGTCTCAAATAACATTAAGTAAAACGTCCAATTTAATGTAATTCAAGATTATTTTATCCATAATGAATATATAATATATATATATATATATATATATATATATATATATATATATATATATATATATATATATATATATATATCCCTCTACCCTCCTCTCTCTCCCCTCTCCCCCCTTCTCTCTTTCTCTCCAAATATAGATAAGTTTCTGGCCATTAGTAGCTACAATATGCTGGTGAAATATTGCTAACTTAAAACTATCATTAAATAATGATTTAGTGAATATTAGTCATTTTAATAAGTATCGTAACAAGAGGACCATCTGGATAAAATCAATATTACTAAACTGGCATTTTACTTTATTGTGGGAGATAGTCCAGCTGTGGTCCTCCTTAATAATTGATATTTTAAAATCTGCTTGGTCTATGAATGGTCTATGAAAATACATCTATACAAAGAAAGAAGTTTCTCTGAAAAAAATTAAGGCTGACATTTCTAAAGAAGCAAAATAAAGTTTTTGCCCTCTGTATGTCACGCATAGCCTTATGCTGGGAATGACAAGAATTATGAACAATTTGAGGTATACCTATGTGTTTCCACTCCACAGAACACATCTTTTTACATTCAGGTCCATCTGCGTAACTTAATTCAGCCTCTTGGCTGTATGCTTGGTTGCCTTCATGACCTTCTGAGTGTGATCTGCTTTGAAAGCTCCAACAGGTCTATGCTTGCGATTTTTTTCTGCCAGAAGATGTCAGCCTAGTGGACCCTGAGACCGGAGTTCTCATGCCTATCTTTCTAGACAGATTGTGGTAGCTTTACTTTGGAGAATAGTCCCATAGGCTTTCTGGTCAAAGGTCCATGTGAAGGACAACTATAGCTGTAATATTTAATTCTCGTGAACAGTTCTTTTCAAAAACTGTAGAGAGTGCAAACTTCTTCTACAGTCAATAAAGAAGCTGTTTAGGGGTGGGAATCTCCTGAGCAACATAAGGGGGGGGCACTGCAATTCCATAGCATCCTGGCACCCTGGATGCCTATTCCATCTTCTATCTTATTCGTTCTTCTGCTTTTCTCCAAGTGAATGAGCGCTTACCAGTAAGAGGAACAAAAAGGAACTGCAGCCTCTTTTGCATGCACAAACTGCCTCCTGGTGGGCAGGGTTTGGGTGGTGATGTGGGCAAGCCCTAAACAAGAAAAGTTTTTTTCTGAATGTATCTGGCACTGAAAACCCACACATCCCTGATGTCAAATATGGTATCCCTTAGAAGCCACATGGATTTCAAAATGACATTTCATTTTTCACATCATTGTGCAACTGACGCAAATTACCTACTTGCGTCATTTTGCATCAAGTATGTTTGTAAACCATGTCATGTATATGTTGATATCACTTTCCGCTTCCCTCTTCCATGGTTATAGACAGATAGAGATGCCAATAGATCAGCAATGAAAGAGATGATCAGTGAACTATGTCACATGCATATTTTTGATTCTAACCAAGTAAATTTCTCATACCTGTTAGATTTCAACTGCATGAGAATTTTACTTAGATCATTTGGAGAATAGAGCTCTAAATTTATTTTCCAAATCCCAATAAATTTATCTCAAGAAACTTAAACAGTACTCAGGAGCTAGTGGTAAAAGTATACTGATATATACTGGAGTGATAAATTGAGGATTTTTTTGCAGATACAAGAAGCCATAATAATGGAGAACAACTTCTTCAGAATCCAGCAACCCAACTCTCTTGATATGATAGCTTCATTCTGCCCTTCTTGATTTACATGTTTTTGGCCTTAGGTAGGGAGAGCATAACACCATTCTTGGTACCAATCCTGTCTAGTCTAATCTCCTTTGCTTCTAAACTTAGCAGTTCTAGCTCTCACACTTACGAGACAAAAACTTAATACTTCCATGGAAAGGAAATTAGGCTTCATTTCCCAAAAGTAAATTATAGTGGATAACCTTTTTTAAAAAAAAAAAACCTTCCCAGTTAATACACTTAACAATAATATATTGGTCCTATAGCATGCACATGAATGCACACTCTGATCTAATGACATATTTGTGATACACATCTCCAGCTGAATTGAAATTTGTCCTCTAATAATAATCTTGAGTGATGAACTTCCTAGAATAAAAACATAGCACAACACAGTGACTGTTATGAGATATGGTCCTTGGTAATACTGTAAATGTGGAAAGAAACTGGAGATTTCCTACAAAAATATAAAATTAAAATATAAAAAATATAAAAATATAAAAATAAAAGGAAGATTTCACTTGTGGTCTTACTTATTGATTCTCGCTTTAACTTCCTCCTCCTTCTCCTCCTCATTTCCAACTATCTACTTAATAATGAGACTGAGCAGTCTTGCTAGCATAGCAAGCTATATTGTAGTATAGCTGTATTTTTATAGCTAAAAATCACTTAAATTTCTCTCTTCTTAGGAGAAAAACTATGTATTGAATATTGTTTGTATGATTTCAAAGGAAATTCACCAAACTCCCCAAGGAAATTGCTTAACATGAAAGGAAGCTGTTGACATTGTTTGTTGTAGAAGAAGGGAAATAAAATCTGATCCAGTAAGCTAGGAAAAATAATAAAATAAAAGCCAATATTATTAAAAATGTAGAAGGAAAAGTTTGAATCAGAGCAGCTCATCTATGATGAAAATGGATTAAATGCTGAAGAAAGAAAGGAAGGAAGGAAGGAAGGAAGGAAGGAAGGAAGGAAGGAAGGAAGGAAGGAAGGAAGGAAGGAAGGAAGGAAGGAAGGAAGGAAGGAAGGAAGGAAGGAGGGAAGGAAGAAAGGAAGACTTTTGTAGAAAACAAAACTTTAGAACAGTTTTTACTACAAAAGTGGAGGCATTTTTGTATAGTATTGAATACTGGTCATACTTGGCAGTATTTCTAATCATACCTTTTGTTATGGAGATTACTGGCTAATGGTTCAGGAGTCAGGAAATATTTTCTCCTGAGAAGTAATAGCCAGGAAACAGTAGGAATGTCCTTTAGGGTTTTAAATGGGGAAGAATACCATTAGAGTATGATCAGAAAAGTGAAGCATAGTTAATGATGTAATCAATCATTGGCCCTTTAAATGATTTCCCCTCCCTCAAATATAATACAATGGGAAAAGAACAAAATTGGAAGGGACCTTAGAGGTCTTCTAGTACAACCCTCCTGCTCAAACAGGAGACCCTATAGCTTTCCAGTCTCTTCTTTAAAACCTCCAGTGGTGGAGCACCACAACTTCTGGAAGCAAGTCATTTCACTAGTTAATTGTTCTAACTGTCAGGAAAATTCTCCTTAGTTCTAAGTGGTTTCTTTCCTTGATTAGTTTCCATCCATTGCTTCTTGTCCTACCTTCAGGTGCTTTGGAGAATAGATTGACACCCTCTTCTTTGTGACATCTCTTCAAATATTGGAACACTGCTATCATATCTTTGCTAGTCCTCCTTTTCATCGCACATAAATTGATTAGAATCAAGGTGAGAGTTATTCAATGATTTTTCTACTGTGAGTGATTGTGCATATGGATAGCATCTAATGGTATCTACAGCAAATCACCATAAATCCAGTATTGTCTGTTAGATTGCTTCCAATTATGTTTTTTGTTAGCTAGTCAACTGGTCAACCACAGCCTATTCTAGCATAATCCCCTTGATTTTTAATGTAGCCTTTTCCTGAAATAAAAACACAAAACTGACTGTTGAAATTCCATGGGGACTGGTTATGTTCTGCCCCCACTGGACTTTCAATTTGTTTGCACTAAGCTCCATGATTTTTTCATATAAGAATTTGGTATTTTTACATAACTTAGAATTCTCCAGACAAGCCAATGCCTTTTTATGGGGTCCTTGTTTTATATGGTTGGCAGGGGAGAAATATTGCAAAAAGTATAGAGATACCAAGAAATAGATGTAAAAGATATAGCAATAGCAATAACACTTAGATTTATATACTGCTTCAAAGTGCCTTACAGCCCTCTCTAAGCAGCTTACAGAGTCAGTATATTGCCCCCCAACAATCTGGGTCCTCATTTTACTGACCTCAGGATTGAAGACTGAGCTGGTGAGACTCAAACTGCTGAACTGCTGGCAGCTAGCAGTCAGCAGAAGTAGCTTGCAGTACTGCATTCTAACCACTGCACCAGCACAGTTGTCTAGTTGGACAGCAAGGAGTGGTTAAGATACAGAGGAAGAACAATATATAGCGATTTCAATGGAAATAAAACCAGTTTTCAGAGTGGATAAAGATAGATAAACCAAAAGACTCAATTGGAGCAACTAAAAATAAAAAGGACAAAATCATTTGGAAGGAAAATGAAGTCAAGGGGTTGTTGGAAGGAATATTTTGGAGATTTCTATGGGAATGATAGTCATATGTCACAGAATGGAATTGAAACCAGTGTCTTCAATGTTAATGTTAACGTTAAAAAAAATAATAATAGGTGCATTGTGCATGTTGAAAAATGGTAATGTTGCAGGTGTAGATGGTGTAACTGGTAAAATATTAAAATTTGGATGTAGTTTGCTTATGAAAAGCCTGTGGGGTTTGAAACAATTTATCTTTCCCCAAATAAGCTACACAATTCAGCTATATAGAAATCTATAATTGTAAAATTATCTGGAAGTTAATCTTATAAATCAGAAGTGTTTCATAGTGGTTCTTCATTTTGGGTTTGAATCCAAAAATAGCCTTGCTTGATCCAAAATACTTTGTCTGAAACATCATTAACTTCCAGAAAACCAATATATTACTCCTAAAGCATTGCATCAATAAAACTGAAGAGGAATGGAAAATTCCATGGTATGCTTCCTTACTATATATAGGTAGACCTCAATGTATGACCACTGTTGAGCCCAAAATTTATGCTGCTGAGTGAGAAATTTGTTAAGTGAGCTTTGCCACATTTTATGACCTTTCTTGCCACCTTTGTTAAGTGAATCACTGCAGTTCTTAAATTAGTAAAATGGCTGTTAAGTGAATCTGGCTTCTTCATTGAGTTTGTTTGTCCGAAGGTTGCAAAAGGGGATCACATGACCCCTGGACACTGCAACAGTCATAAATGCGAGTCAGTTGCCAAGCATCTGACTTGTAAATCATGTGATCATGGGGATATGGCAATGATTGTAAGTGTGAAAAATGGTCATAACTCACTTTTTTCACTGGCATAGTAAACTGTCACTAAATGAAATGTTATAGGTCAAGGCCTACCTGTATTACCTCCTAAGTGAAATTTGAATGATGCTATATATTGTAGTTTTATTATACCTTTCAAGCTACCTGCTTTGATACCATGACTGTAGCCTTAAAAGGTAAAAGATAGAATAAGTAAATAAACAAATAAATACATTGCAGATTCACTTTGACTTGCCCAAGCATATATTCTCCTGTTGTTATTTACTAGTCTTCACGAAACACTCTCAGTGCTGATTTCTCCCACGGGGTCCCAGAGAAAAGTAAATATGAAACATGAAACCACTTGGGGTTGAGAAAATATAGAAACAGATGTGGTGGATTTGAAATTGTAAATAATTGTAATCAGGGGGATAATTAACCCTCTTTTCCCAGCTGACTTACCATTTAAAGGTTTGTCTTTGTGTGGCTACATCACATTAAAAAAAAAAAAAGCAAAATGCAAGGGATTTATTGTACATGTTTACATGAACCTCATCATTTGAACTTAAATCTTGCTTAAAGAAAAGTGAAAGGAACACACTGGTTTTCAGAAAAGATTAAATATTATGTATATGCCACTCTTGCCACAAATCAGTTATCTATATCTTTCTTTAAGGCCATTAAATAGTGCTAAATACTCCAAGTTACCATTTGTTTGTTTTTCTATTGCATATACGGTATATCACAGAGAAAATGATGCCAAACTAGTTAACATAAAAATGTATATGCAGCAACATTACCAACCTTATAGCATAGCATCAATATTAATCATCATTATAACAATAAAAAAAGGAAATGCAGTATTATTAATTAACAGCATGTACTACCGCTGCACTCTTGGGTTTCTTTTAACTGCAATCTCATTGTGTTTTATATTGCTTTGGTGGTGGGGTGATGAGTCAAGTAACTCTACAGTTCATTTGTGCCTTTGGCAAGAGAGATGAATTCAGCTCAGGGAAGAGGGTTGCATAACCTGTAAAGGATTGTTACACAATCAGAAGAAAAAGATCAGCCTTCCTCTTTCTGCTTGCTGGTAAATTCTTTTAATCATCTGCCTTTCAGGATATAAAGGATAAAATATGATGTGTACCTTGTCTTCAATTAGTGTTAATTGTTTTGGCAGCACTTTTCCATGTACAAAAGTGTCTTACAATTAAATTCTCATTTATCCTCCCAGCTCTCTGCAAGGTTATAATGAGAAAACGTAACCTGTTTCTAGGATGTATTGCTTAATTCTGTCCCTCCTTCACACCTTTTATACATTTCTCTTGCTTTCTATTTCAAATAGGATGAAAAGAGTGGGGGAGAAATTCTTGGATAGATTAAATCATACATAAAATCTGTACCCTTATATGAAGATTGTTCAATGACTTCCAACCAGAATATTTTCTCATTCATAAACATTTAACCTGGGACCAAGGTATATCTCCATCCAATATCCAAAACTATTTTTTTGGCCTTTAAGAAAAAGCAAACTTAAGATAGAATGGGGTAAAAATTGCCAAAATCACAGAAGACAGCTTTGAAATTAAAGCTTTCACAATAGATTTGGACATTTAAATCCAACCAACACTATTCAGTTCAGTGGCAAGAAATGTACAATTCTTCACTTAGGTAGGAAAATCCAAAGAATAAAGTACAAATAGATGTCTATGGAGATATTCAGTCATCCAAGTCATGGTTGTCCTAAAGGTGCTTTTTCTAGAGACAACTTTCTGTTTTTATTTTGAACATGTTTTGCTTCTCATCCAAGAAGCTTCTTCAGCTCTGACTGGATGATAGGGAATGGAAGGATTCATAAACACATGGCACAACATAGGAGAACAAACCCATCAGGGCAAGATTCGGCAGTCTATCTGCATTTAAAAGATAAAAGCCATTCTTCTGAAGACAGCAAAGTCCACATTTTGGACAGAGATGACCACTGATTTGAAAGAGGGGTCAAAGAAGCCATCTATGTCAAAACTGAACAGCCGTCTCTCAACAGAGGGAGAGGGATATGACATCATCTATCTCCAATTTACAACACAGTCCTTTCAACAGTTCTAAGATGGTTCCACAGCCATTTGCACCACTCAGGTGACTCTAATGACACAGATAAACCTCCAGGTGGACTCAATGACTCTCTAAAAGAATGCAAATGACCAGCTATCTGCAAGGAGTATGAATCCTTCTATTCCCCACCATCTAGTCAGAGCTGAAGAAGTTTCTTGGGTGAGAAGTGAAACCTTATCAAAAAAAAAAAAAAAACCAGAAAGTCCAGTTACCTCTTGAAAAAGCATCTTTGGGAAAATACAAAGAGGCAAAAAACAGTTATGAGAATGATGTAAGTGTCCTAAAAGACCACAGATTCAGTCTGAGCCAGCAGAGTGTTGCAGCTAATGCAATCTTGGCCTGTGTCAAAAGAAGTAGAGTACTGAGATAGTTCTGCTGTATGTTGTTGGTCAGATCCATACCTTGAATAATATATCTGATCACCATTGTTGAAATAAGGGAGGCTCGGGAACAAGAAGGAACAAAAAAGATGGTGATGGACTTGGAAACTGGAAATCCCATGATGAGCAATTAATTAAACACAGGTTAAACAAGAAAAGGAAGCTAAATGATAGCAGAATTCAAATACCAAAAGAGTTTAGATTTATTCTTACCTCCCAAGAGCAAAACAAGAATGCAGTGGGTGGAAGGTTTATTGCAAAGGGAGTTCCAAACTCCAAATATAAAAGAAAAGAGAAACTTATGGTTTCAGACAACTTACAAAAGTAGTGATTCTGGGGAGCCCAGAATGGCAAAACTGCTATATAAAATTATGGAAAAAGAATTGTATTTTCTTTATTTAATTTAAATTTAAATGAAATCCAGTTTCATTTTGCCCTGTCCTGTTCTCTGCATTTGTAACCACCAGCAGACTGTTCAGAAGCCAAAGAAAGCTGTTAACTCATTAATCTTTATCATAATTTATATTAAGAGAATCCTCTTTATTATTTCCATTTTTATATATATAAATTTTTTATATATTTTATATTATTCCCTACAGCAAAGAGAAGCAGAAATAGTCAGACTGATTCTTTTATCCAAAGAAGATACTATATCTAACCTTGTTTCTATTCTGAAATTGCTTCCGGATGTTGTGTTTGCAATGGGAAAAAAATGAAACTTTGATTTTGTTTTTCTTCATTAGATAGCCTTATTGTTATAGAAATGGCTTGTACATATTGTTGTGTAAAAGTAAAAAGTTGCAATGTTATCTTCTACTGTGATAAAAAGAGTCAGATGTTGGTGCCTTTTTCTTCCCTTTTTCCCTCCCCCCTCCCATATTTCTTTTCTTTTCCTTCTCCCCTGTTTTCCATTACTTTTTTTGAATTTCTCTTTGTATTTCATAAACCAATAAAACTCATAAATAATAAAGAGGGGGAAGCCAAAAAAAAAAGCTGAGAAAAATGTGCACGTTCCTACCTTAAAACTCTCCAGGACTGATTAACCTTGGCACGTGTTTTATACAGCTCCTTATTCCCATGACTTTCATGAGCAAAAGAAATATGCCAAATGTAGTAAAGCAAAAATACGTTTACATCTGAATATGGGGATAGTTTACTTAGTGTAGAAAATTCACATTTTTGAATTTTAAAGAGACTGAGAAAAAGAATGAAATCCTGTAACTGGATTCTACCCATTTTATTCATAATAGATAATTTCACAGAGGAAAAATATTTTTTCCTTTGATTTTTTTTTTATCTAGTGGCAGTAAGGATAAATAGAGGAGTGATAATATATGCCCAAAGTCTATGCCTCAGGACTGCAAGGATTTTTAGAGAGAGAGAGAGAGAGAGAGAGCACAAGCAAGGCAATTTTTCTACCACCCGAAGCAACTTGAAGGTTCATCCTTATTATATTAAAATGTAATAAAATAAATTCATGCATGAAAATGTTTTGGATTTATGTGCACAAGACTCCATGGTACTTAGATCAGTGCTAACATTAATCTACATCAATGCTATTTTTTCAGTGTGTGCCTTGCCTTACTTCTGCTACCACATATATAGGCTAACATTCAAGACCTTTTGAACACTGTAGGGAATTAGCCAATGTACAAGTGAAGTTGAATATCATTTACCTGTGACATTTTTCCCCTCTCAGGAGCTACATGTTCTTTAATGTAGTATTAAATCAGATCCCAAATATAATCAAAATACAAAGAACTTTTAAAGGGCATCTGAGCAAGCTTCATGTGATTTTTAAAACAATGAAAAGAGGAAGAGGAGGAGGGGGAGGAAAGGTCACTGATTGATCTCATATGTTCATGTTCATCTCTTTGAAACTTGCTTAATTCTCTTGCCTATCTTAATTAGTGAGTGCAAAGTATGAAAGAAGTAAATAATTGACTGTATCAAATAAAATGCACAAAAATGTTAGCTTTCTAATAAACTTGTGCAATACTTTGGATCTGATCAGAATGTGCTTTAGAATGCATGGAAGCTGAACAAAACAAACGTTGGCAGCTTTTAAAAACAGCCACATCTAGATTGCAATGGAAGCTTCTCCACTGCAGCTGAACAGCCAGGAAACAGATAATGGTTGCCTCAATGAACGGTAGATAGATACTTTATACATGCTCCCATCCATTCTAAGGCATCCTTTCCCAATCAAATCTGAAGCAGTGCATGACCATACTCTTGAACAGCCCAAAGTAATTATCTGTATACACAATAGGTTTGCAATTTATACATTATAATGAGGCAATTCCAATGGAAGAGAATATATGTAGCTCAGGGTTGAACTGTGTAGTCCTTGGCGCTCTCTGAGCTTGTTTGTTTGCAGAGGTTTCATTAGCCAATTAGGTAACATCATCAAGTAAGTGTGGGTGCAATTAGGTAATTATGAAAAACAAATTAAAGTGTTGCTGTAGATAACAGTAAGCCCCAGATTTCAGAGTCTGGGAATAAGGCTTTTGGTGACTATAAAATAACTGTAATGCTCCTACAAATATGTTTCTCTTTGAATAGTTATCTGCCCAACCTGCAACTCTCTGAGGCCAAGGTCCAAAGATAGCTATATTGCTTTCAGAGAACATGGAAGTAATTTCCTTTTCATGAAATCCTATAATAGCCTGGCCAAAATAAATAAATAATGGAAATATCTTAAGGTGCTGCAAGGAAGCTAAGATTTATTTAAACTTAGAATAACTTTATTGTCACTTTGAATGTACACTAATCAGCATACATTAAAATGAAATTTCATTGCATACAGCTCTTAAAGGGTCATCACCTCCAATATAACCTACATAAATATGACAAATAACAAATAAATAAATAAATAAATAAATATATAAATATATACAAAATTATGTATATATCCACATCTCTCTATATAAAAGTGAAATACCACTCACGCATCATCACAAAATCTCCAGAACTGTAAAACTTACAAACTTGAAATTTGGTGTGTATGTTCCTTTTGGCTTCTAGGTGCTCATTAAAAAAGGATTTTTCAAAGTGACCATCACAGCATTAGTATTTCTTATATACAGTATTATTATTAACATGCTCTGATGCTTAGGAGTTCTACTCCCTGTCCCTATCCAAAAAGAAATCTGTTCCATATGCAAAACACAAGCAGAAGAGGAGTTTCAGTTTCAGTTTTAGTTTCATAGCACCAAGCAGCTTTAGTACAGAACAGTTGAGCTAAGCCACGCCCAGGCTCCTTGCTGCCTCCTTCTTGCTCACACAGCAAATACTGCTTCAGTTTCCAAACAGCCCTCAACTCTCTCACAATGATAGGACACTAGCCAATTGATGCTGGTAGGCAGAGGCAGAATTTTCCCCCCTTATTTTCCTCCCAAAAAAACTAAGCCCGCCCACATAGCATGGGTATTGAGCTAGTATATTATATGACACAGAGAAACAACACAGTTTAGCTCGGATGTATACATGGTGAGAAAAATGAATCTTGAGACTTTACCAAATGGATGGCATAGGGAACAAAGCTGTTACAGAATATTAAAAACAAAACAAAAATAAACATCAAACATAACTTTACTTAAAATTCCGCTTCAGGTAGCAGGTCAATTTACCCGAGAGGGATTTCAGATAATTCCAGCTCTGGTTTTGATTTGGATAATCTTCAAATCCATAAATTGTTGTAATGGGGAATCTGAATTGTTGACTTAATGAGAAAGTCTTATGTTGACTTAACGAGGAAATCAACAAATGGCTATAATGTTTTACCTGGATTGAATGAAATTTGGAGACACCCAAAGGTATGGAACGTTTGAGCATGTGAAAGGAAAAACACATTTTCATGCAACATCTGTACTGTTAGACTCAGGGCCATATTGTTATGATTTATAGGCAATAATTAATTAATAATCAGATACAGCCATAGGTATGCACATTTAATGTAAATCTATAATTGTATGGCAAGGAAAAAATAGGAGATAAAAGAAAATTATTTACCAGTGGACAAGATAGGAAAGACTCAAGCAAAATCAGTTTTTAATGTATGTTTATATAACATTTAAGACATAGTAGTATAGATCACAGTGACCATCTTATAAAAACTTTTGTCTTGTAAAGATGGTTTAAAAAGACAGCACATAAATAAGGAAATAAATAATAAAATAGTAAGCAAATAACTAAGAAAACTTTAGTTTCCATCAGTCAGAAAAAGAAAGAAGGAAAAAAAAACATAATCACTGGGGTTGGTTTGTTTTCATCCCAGCATTCTGGCTCCCCCAGGAATTAATAGCACAGAGAAAGGGGGAAAATGTAGCACAGTCATGATCATCAGTGTTCCTTTCTCAAGCATTATGACTGCAATATTATTTATCTGGCTGGAAGATAGAATTGTTTACCCAGTTTCATTCATTCTCCCCAACCTCATTTCTCTTCATTTGCATTTGCTTTTGGTGGAGAAACCTGAAAAGATATGCATTCATGTTGTACTCTTGTTTTTTCAAAACAAGATCAACATTTCAAAACAAGATCAACATTTTGGGGGAGCAGTCAAACACCGCTTCAGATCATTCAAACAAGGCTAAAGTGTGCCCCAATAAGGCAGATTCTGTGTTAAGAGATTTGGCTTGCAGGAAACACATATTCTTACAACATAAAAAAGGTAATCACTTCAGAACAGGCGATTTCGGAGTTTGACAGAGGCCGCTGCCAGCTTTTGAAGATTCTGCCCATAATTCTTTTTAAAAGGAAACAATAAGCCTTTTTGAGCCACTATGGTGCAGTGGTTAAAGTGCAGAACTGCAGGCTACTTCTGCTGACTTCTGGATGCCTGCAATTTGGCAGTTCAAATCTCACCAGGCTCAAAGTTGACTAAGCCTTCCATCCTACAGATGTGGGTAAAACGAGGACCCAGATTGCCGGGGGCCATATGCTGACTCTGTAAATTACTTAGAGAGGACTGTAAAACACTTTGAAGCAGTATATAAGACTAAGTGCTATTGCTAATAAAATAAGGTGTTAGAAAACAAAAAAAAAATCTGAATATTTTGTAAATTAAAAACAAGTATTTCAAGCTTTGATCAGAAGGACTAAACTGTATGGCCTGGTACCCTATTTCCAATATATAGGAAGACTTAATCCCACATGAGTGGGATGACTAAATTAGGAACCTAATGGGATGCCTAACAGGGAATCAAAAATTCTCCTCTCTCCCCAAATCTCCATGATACAATATTAGGCAGACAGTCATAGAGAGTGGCTATCAGATGTGCATGTGTGTTTGTCTTTAAGCCATTTTGTTTGTCTTCAACATTTCATTTCATT
Organism: Pseudonaja textilis; assembly: GCF_049901715.1. Classification (NCBI taxonomy): domain Eukaryota; kingdom Metazoa; phylum Chordata; class Lepidosauria; order Squamata; family Elapidae; genus Pseudonaja; species Pseudonaja textilis. The sequence goes on from NC_141990.1 coordinate 97,575,520, forward strand.
TTCTTTTGAAATCTTTAGGAGGTTGGTCTTTTGGGAGGTTGAGCCTATAACTAAGTTCATACACATATAAATGAATCAACTGCACAATGATTTGCTTTTTCACTTTTTCTCCTTTTCTGTTGTTGCCCCATGCTGAATTTTGGCTTGTAAATTCCTCAGCTATGTGCTCACATTCTGGAAAATGTTGGGCTCACTAATGATATTTCTTCTGCTTCTCATATATTAAAGAAATTGCCTTTTTTTTACTAAGCCTAAAGCACTTTTCATGCGTTCACCAGCATCCTGCAAGATGGTTTCATACATATTTATTTTAATGAAATATGTTTTCATGTCCCTTCCTGTGAAAGGGGAGGAGGCAATGTTTCAAATCTTAGAATAATCTTCTGTTTAGGCATGAGTAGCCCAAGTTGTTATCTTCCTGTCACTATAGAAGGCATCTAATATTTTGAAATAGAATATCCTTTTTGTTGCTGCATTTCCCTGGTACTCCATCTCCAAGCTGCAATTATAATGTGTATCTTATCCTGTTTTTCATAGCAGATGGAGGCAAAGAAGCCCTTTCTCTGCAAAATTACTGTATCCTCTCACTATCTTTCAGCAGAGTGATTGAGGTCCTTTCAATTATTTCCCATCAGGATAGAAAATGGAATTCCCTGGAGCTCATTATGACCTGTTTGGACAGTTCAGCCAAAACCTGAAGTGTACTGAACACTTCAACAAGAGAATAATCAGGGAAGCCATTGAAATAGAGAAACACCCCAATAACATGAATAAACAGGACGATGCCTCCTGCCAACCCCCATCTGGGGTGCCACCTGTCACGACTACACAACGCATGCGTTTGAAACGAAGCCCCATCAATCTGAAGAATGGCAATCCCCTTCATCGGAATAAACTCTGTATAATAATAATACGCGTGGCATATTGAAAATGCTGTTTGGTTAGGGAACCTCGGGTTAGATCTGACTTTATTTTATTAGTTTAGCTATTGTCTTGGAGTCCTTGTGGAGAAAGGAATAAAAAAGAAGTTTTTGTTTTACCAAATATTGTAGCGAAGTTTGCTTTATTTTCTCCATACATTTGGCCCAAAGAGTAGTTGAGAGGAAAGTTGGATCTAACACGAGGTTCCCGGAACTCGGTATTTATAATGATTTTCCCTCATTACTCCCAATTACCCATGATTGCCTTTATTATCCCTGATTACCACTATTATTTATGATTACTCATCGTAATTCAATCACATTTACCATGGTTAATGCACATATCTTAACCAAACAGCATTTTCAATATACTGCGCGTATTATTATTATACAGAGTTTATTCCAATGAAGGGGATTGCCATTCTTCAGATCGACGGGGCTTCATTTCAAATGCATGTCTTGCATAGTAGCGACAGGATCATAAAAATTTGCAAACATTACAAAAACCGAGAAAGCTGTCCCCTAAACAAGTAAGATGTGCCTTGTATTTTAAATGTTTTGATTTCCACTTGCGATATGTTCTGGGAGGTAAAAAGTTCATGGCGGATGCACTATCTTGACTACCTCAATACAGTGCATCTAGAGACGAAGTCATTCAACCCATGATCTTTGTGGGAATGCTGATCGAACACATTCAGGTGTTGACAACAAAAGAGATAACCAAAAAGGAATTACAAGAGGCTACAAGAACGGATGTATGGAGAAAAAATCATAACACGGCCTGTTTATATAAAGATGGGTTGTATTAGAGAGGGGGTAAAATATATGTTCTGAGTTCTATTGTTGTGACATCCTGGGTCTTATGCTGTAATCTCCTGGGTCATTGGCTGTGTTGTAACATCCTGAAGTTTTGTGGTGTAACCTCCTGAGTTCCATGATGTGATATCCTGAGCGGGTGGCTGTGATGTAGCATTCCGCATTTTGGTTTGGCTATGAATTTGAGGCCTGGCTATGTGTCCATGGTGTGTGTCAGTTTGTTTGGTTTGGGGGTTGGGGTATGTGGCAGCTGGTGATGCAGCTGTGGTCTGGTTTCTGGATGGTGGTTGCCTTTCGTCTATGGGGTGGGTTTGGGTTTGAGTCTGGTGAGGGAGATTGGTGGTGGCATCATGTGTTGTTTTGGGTCCGGTGTTGGTTTTCGTGGCTGGGACTCGTTTGTTGATAAGGGCTAGTTTCCAGATGTCTGGTAGGCCTGAGGTATCATCCTGTTTATTCATGTTATGGGGGTATTTCTCTATTTCGATGGCTTCCCTGATTATTCTCTTGTTGAAGTGTTCAGTATTGGAGATTAATTTGGTTCCCTCAAAATTAGTTTCATGTCCTGTGGCTTTAAGGTGCTGGAAAAGGGATGAAGTATTTTCTTCTTTTCTGACTGGGTTCTTGTGTTCTGTGATGTGTGCATTTATTCTCCTGTTGGTTTGTCCAATGTATGTGGCTGGGCAATTGTTGCATGTTATTTCATAAACTCCTTGTTCTAGAGGGATCTTGTCTTTGGGGTTTCATAGGATGTTGGCTATTTTTTGGTCAGTGCCAAAGGCTGTCCTGATATAGTGTTTGTGGAGAATTTTGCTGATTTTATCTGTGGTGCCTTTGATGTAGGGGAGGAGGGTGATACCGTTGTCCTGTTCTGTGTCTCGGTTTCTTGGGGGTGTCTCCTTTAGGATTAGGTTGGTAATTGTGTTTCTTTGGAATCCGTTGGAAATAAATGCGTTAGTGAGGGTGTGTAATTCTGTTCTTAGGTGGCCTTTGTCAGCTGGGTCTTTGGTTCTGGAGATGAGGGCCTTGGCTACGGAGTTGATCTGTGCAGGGTGGTGATAGGATTGTGCATTTAAGTAGTGGTTGGTGTGTGTTTTCTTCCAGTGGATGGTGTGTCCTTGGGAGCCATTGGGTTTTTTGTAAATTAGGATGTCCAGGAAGGGAAGTTGGTTGTTGGCTTCTATTTTTGAGGGAACCAAATTAATCTCCAATACTGAACACTTCAACAAGGGAATAATCAGGGAAGCCATTGAAATAGAGAAACACCTCCATAACATGAATAAACGGGATGATACCTCCCGCCTACCAGACATCTGGAAACTAGGCTTTATTAACAAATGAGTCCCAGCCATGAAAAACAACACCAGACCCAAAACATCACATGACGCCACCACAAATCTCCCTCACCAGTCTCAAACCCAAACCTACCCCATAGACGTAAGGCAACCACCGTTCAGAAACCAGACCACGGCTGCATCACCAGTTGTCACACACCCCGACCCCCAAACCAAGCAAACTGACACATGCCATGGACACATAGCCAGGCCTTAAACCAAAACCTGGAACATCACATCACAGCCACCCACTCAGGATATCACATCACAGAACTCAGGAGGTTACACCACAAAACCTCAGGATGTTACAACACAGCAAATGACCCAGGAGATTACAGTACAAGACCCAGGATGTCACAAAAATAGAACTCAGAAGGTCATCACACAGCCCATGACCAAGGTCATTACAACCCAGGAGATTACAGCATAAGACTCAGGATGTCAAAACAATAGAACTCAGAATGTCATCATACAGCCCATTACCCAAGTGGTTATAACACAGGAGGCACAGCCAATACCTCAGCCTCACATGTTCTTATGAAAAAGCCAGCCAATCTGCAAACATCAACTCCATCAACCAATCAAGAAATGACAACACAGCCAACTTCCCCACCAGTATTTAGAGAGAAACGGCAGCTTAGATCACAAGCTCGAAGCCGAAAGCACCACCCTGAAGATGGCGAGTGGGACCTCATCGAAACATCGCCAAGATACTCTCAATCTTACATGGGAAAAGACCTGAACATGCCAAGACCTGCATACCTGTTCCTGTGAAAATCTACACACACACACACACACACACACACACACACACACACACACATATATATGGATCTTTGGTTGTTCAGGTTTTCTCCCGCGTAAGATTCGAAGTATCTAGGCAACGTTTTGATGAAGTCTCATTCATCATCTTCAGGCTTCTGTCTCCGGCTCTTGCTTCTCAGAGTGATGTGAGATTGCAGCTGCTTCTTCCTTTTAACTGCTAGTGGGGGTGGGACTTGATTGGGTGAGGGCCTGGCTGTGTTCTGATTGGGTGGGGGGGGTGTTCTCATTGGTAGGGGGTTTGGCTGTGTTCTGATTGGTTGGGGGGTTGGTCGTGTTCTGATTGGTTGGAGGCGTGTTCTGTTCAGGTGGGGGCTTGGTTGTGCTCAGGTTAGTCTTAGTTGCTGGGGGATTTGAGTTGGTGAGCTGTGATCTTGCTGTTTGGCTTCGAGTTTGTGGTCGTGCTGCATCTTCATAGTGGGTGTCGGTTTGCTTCATGTATGGCTCGGAGGGGTTTGAAGTGGGTAGTGATGCAGCTGTAGTGCGGCTTCTGGTCCGTGGTCGTGTCTCATCTTCTGAATGGGTGTGAGTCTGTTTTCTTCGTGGAAGTGTGGTGGTGGCATCTTGTGTGGCTCTCATGGGTGTGGGTCTGGTGTCATTCTTTGGATCTGGTGGTTTTTTTCTAGGTAGGTGGTGGGGATGCAGCAGTGAGTGCACTACACAAACAGTCAGTATATTCCCTTCTATGTACCCCATTGTAAGGTTATTGGTCTGGAAATTAAGAGAAAATTTATAATGTGGTAGCAAGAGAACTGGGAACAATGATAATATTGCTTATGTGATTTTTATTCACTCTCAGTTTGTCTCTGGTCCCACTTCAAAACATTGGCTTTATCCCCCCCACCTTCTCTCTCTCTCCCATTAAGGGCTAGAGTGTCAAAAGAATAGCTCTTCTTCTACCTTATGATTCTTGACTCTTGACAAATGTACCTTTTCTTTTATGTATACTGAGAGTATTTACACCAAGATAAATTCCTGTGTGTCCAATCACACATGGCCAATAAAGAATTCTATTCTATTCTATTCTATTCTATTCTATTCTATTCTATTCTATTCTATGCTATTCTATGCTATTCTATTCTATTCTATGTGCTACTTTAAAATCATTCTTATAGGTCTTAATCAATGTGTCTTAATCCAAAAGTTATGAGTGATGCATAGGAACAGACCTTTTCAGTGATGTCTTCCTAATTTGAAATGGTTTTCCCAATGAGAGAACCTTGGCATTTACTCAATCAACTTTTCAATGCCAAGCAAATGAATTTTATTCTCTTTAAGATCCTATAGATTATTTTATTTTTGTATAATCTTTTAATGCTGCCTGAGCAGAAGTTGGACTAAAAGACTTCCAAGGTCCCTTCCAAGACTGTTGTTTTGTTGTTTTGTGTGCCTGCTGTTTATGGGTTTGTTTGTTTTTTGTTTTTTTGCAGTATTCCAATTGCTGGTTAATTTTAAATTATGATTTGGCATGTTGTAAGCCAAATCGTTGTAAAATAATAAATTGTAAAATAATATTTTGGACTTTTAAAGTAACTTATTTTTCAGTACATGCATAAATAGTGAGTGATGCCTTCTGCTCTTTAAAAAAAAGTCCAGTCAGGCAAGATTTGATTTGATTCTCCTCTTTTCAGGAGGAATTGCAATTTCAGATCTCCACTGATTCAACCAATCAACATGAAGAGCTTTAAGAGTTTATGGGTTCCCTACCAATAAAACCAATAGTTTCATTTCAATACACATGCTCTCACACTCTCAGGATTCATATACAGAAATATAAGCATGGAATTTAAATGGATTATTTCTAGTTTATTTTATTTTTTTCAGTTGCAATATTTTGACAGCCAGACATGAAGAACATTAATTGGAGCAGTTAATTGGTGTTATTTCTGAGGCTAATTTTCAAAATTGTATGCTTTCCTCAAGGGAGCTATCGTATGAGAGTCAGCTTTGCTGAACCTTTGAATTTCTGGCCAAATGCAAATGGTCTAGAGTGTCCTCTAAGGACAAAGGATTGTTTTTGTAGCCCCATCAGTACAATTTACCCTAAACAAGGATATCTACTGGAGACAGGGATAACCTGATTCCCTGGATGAATCAGGATACTTTGAACACATTTTGAGGCTCTAGAAGGCCATAAAGGGAATTGGAATTGTCAAGTACTTTCAACAGCAATTTGATGAAGAGGTCAGAACAGGAAAAAACCATGATTTAAAATTCCTGCACTTCTTGCTCTGAAATTATGCAGCTTTATCATCTCAGAGATGTCCTCCATACATGCAGATTTCATGCCCATTATGTCTGCATTTTTAAAAGTACATAATTGTTGTGCAGGTTAACAGTTTGGTTCTCTGATTTGCACACTGGAATTCAGGCCCTGAATGAGGGTTATGATTTAGTCTGATTTAAATTCAGCAATTTTTTTACATCAGCAAATCTAGCTCAAGCGTATCTTTTGGTATGACTCTAAACAAAGATATCTCTCTTAGATCTCCTAATGAGAAAAAAAGTTAGTTATCCATAGTTAGATGTTGATTAGAATCAGTGCAAGACAGAACTAAATAGGTTTAATAACATAAAGATAAGATGTCAAAGGTAGTTCTGCACTGCACAGATTTCAGTTATAACAACAGCAGATTGCAGTAAAAGGCGTGACCTGTATTGCTAAAGTTTATTTCCTGGTGTATTTTTTTTTAATGTGCTAAAAATTGGCATTCTGACAGGATTACTGAATCTGACTAATCCAAAACAAGACAAAGTAAAGTTCAGGTAGAAACTTCTTAATTCATACTGACATAGTCATTCAAGTATAAGCAAAGCCAAACTACATCAAATGAATAGCACAGCTAATTCAACCTTCAATTCCCAGATCAGCCCACTAAATATTGGGGCAAGAAATGAAAGCAGGGGCCTTCTTTTGCTTATGTTCCAGACTCTTCTGCCTCCAATTCTAAGGCACAATTTGCAAATTTGGCAAATTATGCCAGAATTCTCTAGCCATCCATGCTGGCTAGGGAATTCTGGGAGATGAAGTCCACACATCTTAAAGTTGTTAACTTTGAAAAAGGGAAGCATAACCTTTATAGCCGATTGTTTGCAGATGTTCACAGCAAGAGGTGGGACATTAAATAGCCTACGGGTTTACCAGCTTGCTAGCAGTACTGGAGAGGGACACGGTGGCTCAGTATTCTGTTGGAGAGGCTGGTGTGGTGCCTGAGAAGCCCTCAATTCAGTTGGACGATAATGTGGTGTCTTTGGAAAGTGGACAAACAGATAATGCGAGATGTGAAGAGGATCCTCAGCCTGTGGTACGGCCAAAATTCCGGAAGGAACGGAAATCGGGATTGGAGTTGAGGGATGATATGAGGGTGAAGGTTTCACAAGGGAAACCTCCCACTTTTTTTGCCACTGCCCTCCAGGACATTTGAGAAGTGGAGGGAATGAAGGATTGCTGACAAAGGTGAGTGTAGTACTTCTACAACCAGTTTAAATGCTGGTACATTGGAACTGCTCCATGTCAAGTATGGTGACTTAAGCATTCGTGAGTCTATTCCCCAGACCATTTGGGACAGTCCAGGGAGGGGATTTAGAATGGAAGACACATCTTTCTTTAGTGGCAGAGATAGCAGGGATATGAGTAGGAGGAGGTCAGAGGGAGCATTTTCTATGGAAGTAGATGAATCATTAGCAGATGTAGTAGGAATATCAGGAACTCGGAGTAAAACCTCTAAATCAGTCCCAGGTTCCAGGGTTAAATTTAGGGATGCACAGATGGGGAATAGATAAACAATTCACTCCTGGGGTCCATCAGGCATGTCTGAATATTGGCCCCAAAGAATGGTTTGGGGTGGTCTTCCTCCTATAAACACTTCCTTTGATGGGAACCCTGATAGGTTAGCTTTATTTTTAAGCCAAATTGTGAACCACCTAGAATTATATTCAAATTGCTATCCTTCTCAATGGTATATTATACTGTAGTTGCAATAACTACAGTGTTAACAGGTGATGCTGCCGATTGGGCTGCAGAGTTGCATAATGTGCATGCAAAGGAATTGGTTGATGTTGGTTTGTTTTTGGATGCACTGAAAGTTCAATTTGAAGATAGGTCAAGGATACATCAATATGAAGAAGCATTAATGTCATTGAAGCAGGATGGGAGGCCTGCTGTGGGGTATGTCAGAGAGTTTCGGAAATTGGCAACTAGATTGCACACCTCACCGGAAAGACTATTGATTAGAGAATTTAGATCTGGTTTAAATAGAGGATTAAGGCAGGCTTGTTTTTATAGCGGGGTTCCCCAGAAACCGAGGCAATGGTATAAAACAATTGTGGAGTTGGATGTGGGACTGAGGGAGTTCCGTCCTACATTTGGAGGGCCCAAAAGACAGCCAATAGGAGAAGTAGAAGCATGGGGAAAGCTGGGGGAGGAGACTAAAAGGATTGGTAGGGGAATGGGGCCCATAAAGTGTTTCCAGTGCCAAGGTCTGGGACATAGGGCAATGGAGTGTCCATCTATAGAACTAGATAATATAAAACAGGTAGCTCGTATTCCTAGTGCCACAAGTAGCAATTTACCAAGTGGTGTCATGCCCCGTAGTATGAAACAAGGGACAGTTACCTCTGAAAGTTCTCAAGGGGTGTCACAAAAAATGAGCACGGAAGTAATGACAAATAGACGTGAGAGGAAAACACCTGATGGCAAACAACTACCCAAGGTAGTCTCGGGGTTATACGATAATGGAGATGACAGTCCGGATGAGGATGATTTGGTGAGTAATCCTATGTGACCATTTGTTATACCAGTAGTATTGGAAAATCTAACAAGCAAATTGAGGGATCAGTATGGAGCATTAATCAACACTGGATATACTAGATATTTAATTAGTAAAAAAGTGGTTGATGAATTACAGTTAGCAGTGGAAGAACTGCCCAAACCTATGCATTTTGAACAAGTGGATGGTTCATTATTAGGTGGGAGTCCTGCTACAATAATGACAACAGCTATCAAACTAGAGATAGGGAGTCATTGGGAGTCTTTACGATTTATTGGTGTACCACAGATGAGGGAGGCACTAATTTTAGGTATAGTATGGTTAGACAAATGGAAGCCCACGATATGGTGGGAAGATGGTTTTAGGAAGTTACGAATTGCAGTTGGCCTTATGTCCCCTCCATATGTAAATAATAAGGAAGTTGTAACAGCTATAGACGATTCTGAAGAACTACGTTATCCAGAGGAATATAAAGACCTGGCAGATGTGTTTAGTGAAAAGGAGTGTGAAACATTACCACCACACAGAACAACTGATTGCACCATTGATTTAATTCCTGGAGCAAAGTTTCCAAAACCAAGAATGTATGCCATGACTCCAAAAGAGATGGAGGAAATGAGACAATATATAGATAAAAATTTGGCACGTGGATTTATTCAACCCGGGAAATCACATATAGCTGCCCCTATTTTGTTTCACGAGAAAAAAGATGGTGGATTACATCTTTGTGTTGATTTCCGTGGGCTCAATGCTCTTTGTATAGACAATGTATATCCTTTACCACTAATCAATTGTTTGTTAGCAACATTAGTGACTGGTGGGTATTTTATGAAATTGGACTTACGAGAAGCCTACTCTCGAATTTGAATATGAGAGGGGGATTAATGGAAAACTACTTTTAATTGCCCCCTTGGAAGTTTTCAGTTTAATGTTATGCCATTTGGGTTGCAAGGGGCACCCGCTGTCTTCATGCAACTTATTAATTAAGTATTACAGGAACATTTATATGGTGGCATTTTAGTATATTTAGATTATGTTTTAATTTATACCAAAACAATGGAGGAACATGTGGCCTTAGTGAGGAAAGTTCTGAAAAAAATACTTGATGCCAAGTTATATGTGAAACTTTTGAAGTGTGAGTTTCACTGTACATCATTGGATTATTTGGGGTACAGAATATCCAATAAAGGAATAGACATGGATCCCAATAAAGTCAGAGCTATAGTTGATTGGAAAGAACCAAAAACATGAAAGCAATTACAAAGTTTTTTAGGATTTGTGAACTTTTACTGGCAGTTTATTCCTAAATACGCACAAATTGCTTTACCACTAACAGAATTGTTAAAAACTAAACATCAAGTGCCAAACCCAGACCTAGTCAACCCATTGTGTGGTCACAGGAGTGTCAGCAAGTGTTTGACAACTTGAAAGCTTTATTTGCACAAGAGCCCATTTTAAAACACCCTGATACAACTAAACATTTTGTAGTACAAGCTGATACAAGTGATGTGGCTGTGGGGGCTGTCCTCTTACAGTATAATATTGATGAACAATTACAGCCATGTACATATACATCACAGAAATTTACAATCACAAAATGCAGGTTGGCTATTTGGGAAAAGGAAGCTTTTGCCATAAAATGGGCACTTAGTACATGGAGACACCTATTAGAAGGGTTGAAAGAAAAATTCAAAGTCTGGACAGATCATAAAAATTTACAAGCATTACAAATCTGAGAAAACTATCCCCTAAACAAGTAAGATGGGCTTTGTATTTTAAACATTTTGATTTCCAGTTGCGATATGTTCTGGGGGGTAAAAACTTCATGGCGAATGCACTATCTAGACTACTTCAATATAATGTGTCTAGAGATGAAGTTATTCAGCCCATGATTTCTGTAGGACTGTCAATCAAACAAATTCAGATGTTGACCACAAAAGAGATAACCAAAAAGGAATTACAAGAGGCTACAAAAATGGATGTATGGATAAAAACAAATAATACTGCCTGTTTAGATAAAGATGAGTTGTATTGGAGAGGGGATAAAATATATGTTCCATCAAATTGTAGGAAAAAGATATTATCCCAATGTCATGATGTAAGGCAGGCTGGACACTTTGGATTTTTAAAAACCCTACATTTGGTAAGGTGGCAGTTTTGGTGGCCACATATGAGATCAGACATTGAACAATACATTAAAGAATGCCACATTTCTCCTACTAAGAAACCTCAAGTAGGAAAACCTTTAGGACTATTACAAACTGTATCGGATCCAAACTGGCCATGGCAAGATATACCCATGGACTTCATTGTGGAGTTGCCCAGCAGTAATGGATATACAGTAATCTGGACTATTATAGACTTGCTTTCAAAACAATCACACTTTATACCATGTAAAGGATTACCTTCGGCAAGAAAATTAGCCAACCTGTTTATAAAACATGTATATAGACGACATGGCACACCCAGGAGGATAATTTCAGATAGAGGTGTGCAATTCACAGCACGATTTTGGAGAGCATTTGTATGCCTTTTAGGATGCTCTCAAGGTGTTAGCTCTGCATACCATCCCAGCACCAATGGTGCTTCTGAAAGAGCTAATGCGATGATTGAAAGGTATTTGAGATCATATACATCTTACCAACAGCCGAGAATGGGCTGATTTACTTCCATTTGCTGAAGTAGCATATAATAATGCTATACATGAAAGCACAGGATATAGCCCATTCCAGGTAGTAAATGGGATAGAATTTGTTCCAATCCCTGATTTACAATGTGATGAACAACAACCCCTAAGTGTCCAAATATGGTCGAAAAACGTTCAGGATAGTTGGGATAAAGTAAAAGAGACTCTCAATAAAACAGCACTAGAATATAAACAGCAAGCAGACAAGAAAAGAGTATAAAGCATTCAAACCTGGAGACTATGCTTCCCTATCCACTAAATATATAAAATTACACCTAAATAGTCAAAAATTGGGACCAAAATATATTGGACCTTTCCAAATTACAAAAGTGATCAATCCCGTAACTGTAAAACTTAAATTGCCAGCACAGTTACATCGAATACATCCTGTGTTTCATGCTAGTTTACTGAAGCCTGTAGAGCACATTGATATACCTCAACTTGAGGAATCTGTAATAGCTAAAGATGTAACCCATGCTGAAATTGATAAAATTCTAGATTCGCGGATATGTAGAAAAGTGTAACAATATTTAGTGGGATGGAAAGGATAGCCTGAAACAGAGGCAACCTGGGTGAAAGTAGCAGATGTGTGTACAAATAGACTGATAAGGCAATTCCATACCAAATATCCCGATAAACCTGGACCACAAGTAGAGAAATAATTAGTGATATAATGTATATTGTTTTATAGACTGGTTCCTGGTAGAGGGGGACGCATATCGCGACTATGCAACACACGCATTTGAATTGAAGCCACAGTGACCTACAGCATTCCTCTTCATCAGAATAAACTCTGCATCATAATAATATGCACGGTCTATGTAAAATGCCATGAGGTGAAGCTCTATGCATTAACCATGATTCATGTGATTGAGTTCATAGGAATAATAATCATTAATAATGGTAATCAGGGGTAATAAGGGTAATCAGGGGTAATGAAGGGTAATGAGGGGAAATTATTATAAATATCAAATCTCAGGAAACTCAGGTTAGATCCAACTTTATTTTGTTTGCTTAGCTATTATCTCAGACTCCTCATGGAGGAAGGAATAAACAATAAGCTTTTGTGTTACCAAATACTGAAGCGATGAGTGTCTTATTTTCTCCCTGCATTTGTGCCAAAGAGTAGCTGAGACCCAGCTTCTGCCAACCTAGCATTTCGAAAACATGTAAAAATGCAAGTAGAAAAATAGGAATCACTTTGGTGGGAAGGTAACATCATTCCATGCACCTTCGTATTATGCCAGCTACATGACCATGGAGACATCTTCAGACAGCGCTGGCTCTTCAGCTTTGTAATGGAGATGAGCACACACACCACCAGATCCGGTAATGACTAACACATATGAGCAAGGGAACCTTTACCTTTAGCAATACTAGAGTTGGGAGATATTGATGTCTACATTGCAAGTCTACTTTGAACCTCTGGTCAGCTTCACCAGTACTGTAGTATGGAATCTTACCAGAGGTTCAATGTAGACTGCAAATTCTAAAACACCCTGTCACTAAAAATGTACCTGGCTGCGCATTTTTTATTGTTTTATGTATTGAGAACCTCACATATTCTTTCTTTGTTTGAAGTACATGACGGATGAATTGAACCCTAGATGTATTTGCCCTTTATCAACAAAGGGAAATACATTTGATTGCATTGGGTTTTAAAAACAGTTTAAAAGCAGGTTGATATTGGTTTCTTTATCCCTGGCTTTTGTTTCTTTCTGGTGTATTCTCCAAGACACAAAGAGAATTTCAAAGCCTAGTGCTCCAGTGCCTTTGTAAACATCCCTCTGGGTTATCTTTGAAGAAAGCCAAGCCTCCCATTATGATTTGCTGTATGTATGGTGAATTGCACAATGAGGCTTTGATCATTTTGGAACCTTTGGGCACTATAGTAATATGAATAATTTACTATGCAGATAATTAATAGCTGGGCAAACCTGGTTCATAACAAAACTTGGCAACAAACTGCACTTTATATTAAATATATGCCTCATTTTCCACTTCATATTTTGCAAATGGGTCTAAAATGAAATTTCACCAAGACAAAAGTAAAGCCGTATGCATTCCTTAAAAAAAATAAAACAAAAAGCAAAATATACTACCACTGAGAGGGGGGAATCACAGCTCAGTGGCAGAACATACCAGTTTTATATGCTAAAGGTTCCTGTTTCAGTCCCTGGTATTTCAGGTTAAAGAAAAAAAAGCAGAATACTAGAGAATTATTGTCCATCAGAAGAAATAGATGTAAAGGTAGTTCCCCCCACTCAATTTTACTACGCAAATTCTTTCTATTATGCTAGGTCAACTGAATCATCTCTAGTTAAGTGGACTCTTATTTCCTGAATTTGCAGCAATAGCTGTACTAGAATTTTGGCACCTTGTCTGCATATGAAGGGGTGAGGAAGCAAAGCCAGATACTTCTTCACTAAAGTGATAAAGTTACTGATCATCGGAACATAGGAGAGGACTAGAGGAGGGAAAAATACTTTATGATTTATATATTTCTATCTCCTGAAAAATCCATTTGAGGCCAGCATTATTCTTTTGGCAGCACTATTTTCCAGACATTCCTATTTTTATAAGCATTTCAAAGTATTATTTTTCCACGCTTTTTTTTACTGTCTTTGATTCCAGTTGTATTTTACCTTGTTTTTGTAAATGGTTCTGACTACGGTATACCTGTTTTCCTTTCTACAAGTCAAACGAAAAAAGCCAAATCAAAGCAATGTCTCTTCACTCCTGAACATGCGTTGTTGACGGATTAGTGTGATAGATTACAAAACAGAATCTAGTTCTAGTTCACATAAATCTTTCTGGGGCTGCCTTTGGCTACTCTCACAGCCTCATATGTGGGGCATAATATATTAAATGAGACCATAAATATATAGCAGCCATACATGGACAAGCTTGCCCACCAAAATCTATTGCTATTTAATAACGGAGGTTTGTGATAGCAAGGCAGGCAGGTTGTCATACACTCTACTGTCAAATATGGTTCTGTTTGCTTTCATGTTCCATTACACTCTAGTTGCAATTGCATGAGATGAATCTGGACAAGATGGATGTGGTTGGAAAATATGGTTGATTTGTACTGCTTTGTCTTAATTGCCCCTGTTTTGTCTACAGCAATCTCTTTAGGGTTAGTTATTATAGGTCAAATTATGCGAGTGGATACATAAATTTAAAATGACTTCTACTGATTTCTTCACTGTGGGTTGCCTCCTCCCACCCCTTACCTTTCATTTCATTCCGGTATGCAACGAGTGGCTTGTCATTAGGGACGTATGGTTTGAATAATCCTTCCATCTATGAAGCCCTCTTTTAATAACTTAGGTTTTTATCTTGAAATAATTTATAGGGTTATTTTAATCAAATGGATATAATTTTACATAAGGTGCTGGTAAGCACTGATCACTTATTGATAGAAAAGGTGGAACGTGGGAACAGTTTTCCTCATTTGAGGTGCCCAAATTTTGTTCCCTACGAAATAAACATTAGTAATGAATTGAAGGATATAGATATTGTCAGAATAAAGTTCTTGACAGTAACAAAATATAAGATGAAATTTTTAACCTACAGTTAAAGTACTTCTATAGTCATTGTGCAAAATAAGCTCTAAGGCAAAGAATTAATACATCAAAGAATTTTGAAAGTTATTAATACACAAAAGCAAAGTTAGCTCCACAACATGACTTGAAAAAGTGTAGGAAGAGAGACCAAAGGCAACTTTGGCCAAGTCTTTCCTTAGAAGTATGAATTTCAGAAATGCCTTTCATAATTTAAAATCAGGCACACTCTTTGTGATTTAATATTTTAAATCTGCTCCAGACTGCTAATTTAACATGGATGGCAATGTTATTTATTTTAACTCTATGAGCATTCCAGTCAGAACTCTCCATAGAATTCAAAATTTAATCTTTTCTACCTTCTTCTAACCAACCCTGTTGTTGGTTTGGATTGTTAATTCAGGGTGATTAAACATTATATTTGGGAATGGGACAACTTGCCACAGCAAACTCACTGCAGCAAACTCACTGTGGCTAACTCACCATGGCCAGCTCACCACAGCCAGCTCACCTTGGGCAACTTGGCGCAGGACAACTAGCCAAGGCCAACTCACCACGAGACAACTCATTGTCAGACAGTTTAACAATTCTATTTAATTGTTTAAAATAAAAACCATTTTAATTTTTGCCATTCATATTTTATTCTGTCCCTCCTTTTGCATCTTTTCTTTAATGATTCTATTCCATCATTTCTTTGATATTAGTGTAACTCTTGTCCTGCAGTGAGTTGTCTTGTGGCGAGATGGCCATGGTGAATTG
Source organism: Pseudonaja textilis (assembly GCF_049901715.1). NCBI lineage: Eukaryota > Metazoa > Chordata > Lepidosauria > Squamata > Elapidae > Pseudonaja > Pseudonaja textilis. The sequence continues at coordinate 97,591,189 of NC_141990.1, forward strand.
GCCATGGCAAATTGTTATAGACCCTTATATTCCTCATTCTAAATCCTTCTTTTCTTTTTATCCTGAAAACTTCTCCTCTTCCTTACCCCCATCTCATTTTTCTTATTCTCTCTCTCTCTCTTTTTTTTTTCAATTTGATTTGTTAATTGCTTATAAGATAATAGGTATAAGAATAAACATAGTTATGAATACATGATATGGATACATATAAGAAAAATAAAAGAAACAATAGGACAGGGACGGTAGACACATTGGTGCACTTATGCACACCCCCTACAGACCCCTTAAGAAAGGGATGACGTCAATTGTAGACAGTCTAAGGTTAAAGTTTTTGGGGTTTGGGGAAGAAACCAAAGACTCAGGTAGAGTGTTCCAGACATTGACCACTCTGTTGCTGAAGTCATATTTCCTGCAATCAAGTTTGGTGCAGTTAACCTTGAGTTTGTATCTATTGTGTGCTCTTGCATTGTTATGGTTGAAGCTGAAGTATTCATTGACAGGTAAGACATTACAATGTATGGCTTTAATACTTAGATCCAGTGGTGGAATTCAATTTTTTTTACTGTCAGTTCTGTGGGCATGGCTTATTTGGTGCATGTGGCTTGTGATCATGTGACTGGGTGAGTGCGGCTTGGTGGTCATGTGACTGGGTGGGCACACTTGGTGGTCATGTGACTGGGTGGGCATAGCTTGGTGGTCCTGTGACTGGGTGGGCATGGCCAACTCAATGCCACTCACATCAAGAGGTGCCTCACCTGGCCCCTCCCCTCCCAGCCATTCCTTGTCACCCAGCCTCAACTTATCTATAGTTCTGCAAAAAGGTTGTTCACCTTTTTTGACTTTATTATCTGCATGCTATAGATGTACTTTCATGGACCACTGAAAGGAGGAAATGGCTCACATGCTTTACTCAAGAGTGTGATAGGCAACAGGCTTTTAAGGGGCTGCCACAAAGAAAGGGGGGGATTATTTTCCAAAGCACCAGGAGGCAAACAAGAAGCAATGGATGGAAACTGAACAGAGAGAAGCTAAACCTAAAACTAAGGAGAAACTTCCTGTGAGTGAGAACAATTAACCAGTGGAACTGCCTGTCTCCAGAAGTTCTGGGTGCTCAATCACTGGAAGTTTTTAAGAAAAGACCGGACAGCCATTTCTCTGAAATGGTATAGGGTTCACCCCAAGGTCCCTTCTAAGTATTATTCTGACACCTTTCCCAGGATTTCTATTCAGAGTTTGGCATCCTGAGTTTTCTTGCCTGAACTGGGGGTTGGACTAGAAGACCTCGAAGGTCCGTTTCAACACATGTGTATTTTATGCTCTGGGATATTGACATTTAATGCATGTAAACCCTGAAAAATATGTGGTAGCCCTGGGCAAAAGAAAGGCAGAAAAAACTCTAGGTGTAGGGACAGTGTAAAATACTAACACATGATAAATAATGGAACAATTAAAAATAATAGCACAGAGTTTTATCTCTCTCTCTTCCTATTTTTTTCTTTCTTTCTCTACCTTCCTCTTTCTTTCTTTCTTTCTTTCTTTCTTTCTTTCTTTCTTTCTTTCTTTCTTTCTTTCTTTCTTTCTTTCTCTCTCTCTCTCATCTCACACACACAGAGAGAGAGAGAGAGAAAGAGAGAGAGAGAGAGAGAGAGAGAGAGAGCACTTAACAGACAAGCATTTTGGAAGCAGCTCCTTTAAATTTCTCCAACTTGGAGAAGTTTTTAAAAGACCTGCTTCCAAAATGCATTTCTTTTACGCTACAAAAGTGCTCCAAGGCTCAATTCACCCCCGCCCCCTCTGTCAGACCACACTCCTTCTCACTCAAGCACTTTAACTCACACGGGAAAAGTGATACTTGCAGCGTCCATGCCTTTCTTCCTTTTCCCCAGGGAGAAAGAGGACGTGGGGAATGGAAAGCTAGGAGAGCAACCTTGAGTGAATGACTGGGTGACAGGGTTGGGGGTGTGGCCAGCCAGGGATTGCCACCGGTTCAGTGACCCATGCCAAATAACCACTACTGGTTCTCCTGAATAGGTGCGAACCAGTTGAATAGCACCTCTGCTTAGATCAGACCGAAGATGGCGTAGTTCTAGGCTATCTAGGTCTAGAATTTCGAGTCTGGTGGCATAAGGTATTCTGCAATGAATAGAGGAGTGGAGAACTCTTCTTGTGAAATATTTCTGGACTTTCTCAACAGTGTTAATATCAGATACATAATGTGGGTTCCAGACTGATGAGCTGTATTCGAGTATTGGTCTAGCAAATGTTTTGTATGCTCTAGTTCAGTGGTCCCCAACCTTTTTTGTACCAGGGACCAGTTTCATGCAGAAACACTTTTTCAAAGACCGGTTAGGGTTATTTATTTATTTATTTATTTATTTATTATTTTATTTACTATTACACTATCAACTCACCAAAATTAACCAATGTTGGAGGATTACTAAAAATGTGTATAAATGCAAGACTAGATTCCAATAAAGTCATCATGATTCAGTTGATCATGATCAAACAAAAATATGTGTTTGGCAACATATATGTTTTCACCAAAAGCATTTTGTAAGGTAATAATCTGCAATTCAGATTTTACATTTAGGATGGGTTTGATCTCCCATATGGTCTTCAGCTTTCCACAATCTCAACAATTGTAAGGTGTGTGGGGAATTCAGAGAGTCCAAGTCCACACATTTTAAAGATTTGTCATATATATATAGTAGGGATTGCACTAAACATATGTAAGTGCAAAGAAACCCTTTGCCTATCCGGTGTTTTCAACTCCAGCAATTTTAAGATTATGTGGACTTCAACTCCCAAAATTACCCAGACAGCATTCCGGACTTCTTAAAATTGAGAAACACTGCTCTTCACTTTAAAAATGTTAAACAGATAGCTACACTTTCCCACTCATCCCCACACATTCCCCTTCTTCCAAAATATCTACAGCCCAAATATTTTGTCTTCACCCATTCTAGTGGGATCTGGATGCCACAAAATGGATCCTGGTAGACCGCCATTCTTCTTGGTTCATTTGATCATGATATGGAGACAATAGTCCACTCATTGAAAATCTAGTTATGACTTAATTTAATTATAATCAAAGTTGGATTGGATTTAATAATCATGGTTAATACAGGCATGATATTCCCCTCTGAAAAAAAAATCGGGACTGGACAAAAGAGACCCCGCACTGCGTGCCAAGAAATCACACACACACACAACACCAACACTACACACCCTTCCTTTCCAGCCGGTCAGGTGTGGATCAGCTCCAGACCTGGGCAGCTGCTTCCCTGGTGGCGGAGCCAAGGCCGCCTCCTGGGGAGCACCCCCTGCTTTCCCTCACCAGGGCTGGGCGGTGGCATGTTGCCCTGCGCCGTGTGGCCCCCGCCTGGCAGCGCACTTCTCAGCACGAGGCAGCCGGGTTGCCCAAGGAGTCCGGCCGGCCAGGCGAGTGGAAGGCAGCGAGGGCCCTGCTGGGCTGGGGTGGAAAACCCTCTTGGCAAGGGGCCGGGAAAGCCTGCGGGTGGAGGACCAAGAGCGCTGGGAGGCAGAGATTCAGCCGAGGCCATCAGATGGAGAGAAGGCTGGTCTGTGGCTGCCCAGCTCCCTTTTCCTGCCACTCACCTGAGTAGCCTGTAGCTACATGTCGGTGAGATGTGTCGGAACAAGATGGCACCGAAGCAAAGTAGGCGGCCCGGTCCCAAATGATCCACGGACCGGTAGTGGTCCACGGACCAGTGGTTGGGGACCCCTGCTCTAGTTAGTAGTATGATATTACCAGAGAAAAAGCTATGTAGGATTAGGTTAACAACTCTTAATGCTTTTTTGGTTATGTAGTTACAATGGGCTCTAGCACTTAGATCATTTGGGATGAGAATTCCAAGATCCTTGACAGAGTTTGGATCATCAACAAGGTCTTGACTATTCAGTTTGTATTTTATTTTCTGATTTTTTTTTTTTTTGCCAATATGTAACACAGAGCATTTATTTGTTGAGATTTGAAGTTGCCATTTGTTTGACCATTCTGATACATAGTCAAGGTCTTTTTGAAGGGTAGCAGTATTGTCTGTGGTGTTGAATAGCTTTACATCATCAGCAAAGAGAACACAGTTGGTCTTAATATGATCACAGAGGTCATTTATGTAGAGTTGGTCCTAAAACACTGCCTTGGGGGACACCACTGTTGACAGGTACAGAATTTGATAGGGCGCTCCCAGTTTTGACCATTTGTTGTCTGTGTGACAGGAATGCTTCTATCCAGTTATGCAGATGTCCAGAGGTACCACAGGATTTTAGTTTTAGGAGTAGTTTGTACAACTGAATCAAAGGCTTTACAGAAGTCTATGTAGATTGCATCTTCTGCTTTGCCCTGATCGAGTTGTGTAGTCCATATGTTTTTGCAGTGTAAGAGTTGCAGATTACAGGATAGTTTTTTTCTAAAACCAAATTGTTTATTAGAGAGTAGGCTGTTTGTCTCTAAGTGGAGGGTAATGGATTGGTTAATAATTGATTCCATGACTTTACAGGTAATGCAACATAAAGAGATTGGTCTGTAATTTTCAACTAGGCTGGGGTTTCCCTTTTTGAAGATGGAGGTGACACTGGCTTGTGACCATAGGTTAGGCAAGGAGCTGGTCCTGAAAGATTTTTCAAAGATTATGCTTAGAGGTTCGGCTATGGCAGTGGATAGCTTTTTTAAGAAGTAGGCACATATTCCATCCGGATCAATAGAGATGGTTTTAGATTGTGTAGTGCTTTTTCAACATTGTCTTCTGTAAAATCGATATGTATTAGATTATTGTAGTTGCCTGTGGTTTGACTAGGAAATATTGGTCATGATCCATTGCCGTTTACAAATACTGAGCCAAAGAATGTGTTAAAGAGGTTGGCTTTAATGGTGTCGTCGTTGCAGTCTTTACCATTTGGTCCTTTCAGGGGTGGGATGGACCTTGAGTCTTTTAGTTTATTGTTTACAGAATTGTAGAAAGTGTGGATGGAATTGGTGCGTAGAAGGTTTTCCTCTTGTTTAATGTGATAGTTGGTGCATTCAGTCTTCATCTGGTGGCATAAATTTTTGTATCGGCTTTTGAAGTTGGCAATGTGACCAGATTTGTTTTTCCGCCAAAGTGATCTTTTTTTGATTGAAGTTTCCTTATTGTTATGGATAATCTGTTTTTCTCCCTCCCTCTCTCTCCTCTCCCTCTCCCCCCCCCTGTATGTGTGTTCTTTGCACTTGATAGGAGTATGAACTGATTGCCTCCACTAGTTTACACTTAAGTTGAGAACTTCAAGAAGTTCAGCCAAAAGTTGCAGGTAGCTCTAGCACTATAAGAGCATTTTTTTGTGTGTGCTTGACAAAAAAAAAACATAAGCCAAGTGGCCTTTCTCTGAGTTTCTTTTTGCTTTCTCAAGTCTTTTCAGTTAAATTTACCTACCCTCCATGTAGCCTACTTTGTTCTACTGTATGGCATCTGTATTTAGAATGCTGTGCCCACGAATGGCTTCTGCAAGTTCTTCTGCCAATTTGTGAGCAGAAACACAAAAGGATCATTACACCAAAATATTCCAAAGCAATGTTTTCTAAAAGTTAACCTGGGGTAAGGCTCACCATCAGGATTAAAACAATAGAAATAAATATCTGTGCTGTTTCAGCTGTTTTCCATTATTCAAAGGGTTTACACTCAGCATCCATCCAGGGTATTATGGTAAGGATTATTCACAGTGTTGAATCTTCTGTTTTTTTACATCAACTGTTCAGAGAAACCATGTTTTTTAAAGCATACAGTAGATGCCATACAGCTACCATATTATAATGTCCTTGTCCTCTGGAGCTTGCTGGGTCCAAGCATATGGCTGTTTTCTATTCTCCTTAAGAGGTTGAAAAGAATCACTTATATAAGGGACTTGAATAAATCTCACCCTATTTAGCTGTAAGTATGCAAGCATTAGCAAGGTCACTTACAGTCTTCTATTACATCATCTCATTTACATTGACATTTCTCTACTAGTACTTTATATCTAAGGACATAAACTATAATTATTTCTGTCAGCTGGTTAGTAGGGTCTCTTTTTTACAAAGGCAAAATGTATTACTTAGGGAAAAGAGTGCACCAGGGAAGAAAATTAGATTTGAAGATGAACTTTCACGGAATACTTATAAATGGCATTCTTAACAATTTAATTAGGACTACATCAGGCTTCAGTTTATCTAGTGGTACCATGTCTTCATGTGTCCTCATTTCAAATGCAGTAAATGCATTTTTTTGTTAATAAGGAAACCAAGTTCTGCACTAGAGACTACATTATTTTGTGAACATTACAAATCTAAAAAGGGGGATAAACTCCCATTTTTTGTACAAACAAAAGGATTTCAACTCCTTCTGCCATTGCCTTTTTGATGTACAATTAAATGTCAGCTCTGATTATCCTCTGCTTACTAACTATTCATGATGTTAATGTACAGAGGTAAGAATCTGCTCATGCTGGGGTTTTTTATTAGAATTTTATATAACTCACCTAGACAATGACATCTCAAGAATGATATACAAAATGAATTGGATGATCCTACAAAAACTGAAATAAAACACACGCACCTCTTCACAAATCTTAATCTCAATGGAAGGAAATTGTGGAAGGGGATTTAGATTATTTTCAAGAAGTAAGTGCAGAAAGGATTCTATTGTGAAGGGATGCAAGTTGTTTGGCAACAGCCCTTGAGTCTCATCTTGCCTTTCACAAATAACTTTGAAAAGGCTACAGGAGGTAGCATGACTTCCTCTTGACTCCCCAACTTTTAGTCTCCTCTACTACTTTAAAAAAAAAGTTTGTAATCAAATATATTTTTATCTGAAGAGAAATTGAGAAAGGAGAAAAGAAATACAAAATCACTCTGTCATTCCTCCCCCACCTCAAATATTTTCATTCACTACCTTAATCCAATGGTTTAGTACTGCATTTTGAAGAACACAACCCCTGTCCAATCTTACACAAATCACAAACCATTAGCATACCTGCATATATGCATTTCAGATGAATCTGCCAAAATTTCCCAGACAATTTAGATAAGCTGAGTTTTGAAGATGTTGTATATATTCTCTGCGGTAGTTCTGGAGGACAATTCATCAGAGTCGCAGAGTTTGCTTATTAGCCATTTTAAATAATTGTGGATGGTGTAAATCTGTGAGGTCTATAGGCTTGCAGTTTGATCCTCAGGAGTTTCAGTATTAGATTGAGATTTATTTATTTGTTTGTTTATTTATTTATGATATTTATGACATTTAGAAACCACCCATCTTCCCCACAAAGTGTGAGTCATGAGATTATACAGGGGAATATTGATTTGATTACCTAGAAATTAGCCATGCATTGTTTTGTTGATTATAAAATTCACAGTCTGGGGTATAAATCAAATACGATCAAATAACAGCCGTGGTGGCGCAGTGGTTAGAATGCACTACTGCAGACTAATCACTGCTTACTCCAGGAGTTTGATTCTGAATGGCTCAAGGTAGATCAGCCTTGCATCCTTCCGAGGTGGATAAATGAGGACCCAGATTGTTGGGAGCAATATGCTGATGCTGTAAACCACTTAGAGAGGGCTATACGGCACTGTGAAGCGGTATATAAATCTAACTATTATTGCTATTACTATCATATTCAGATGTCATCAGAATTTGCACTTCTGATTGAAATTTTTAATGTATTCTCTAGAATTGTTAGTGCAAAATGGTAGAAATTCTCAATAATTTTTGAATAGAAATTGCAGACTAATTCATTTAATCAATATAGTTGTGTATTTATTTTCTAAAATGACAGCAAAAAGATCCTTGGCTGTAAATACTTGCTGTCTAACTCTTCAACATTTAGACCAGGCCTGAATATCTCATAAATAATCACAGGGCACAAAGGAAGAATGGTACACTGATGAGCTGTTCAGCAACTAGGAGCACCATGGTATGGAATGAACTGGGAAAGTAAGAAACTGGCCAAAGCCTGGAGGTGCTTGGCAGCATGTCTTGGCAGATGTTCCTTTCAGGGCAACAGCAGCAGTGATGAATCCTTCCTGGCAGCTGCAACACTTGACAACACTGAATCTATTGAATTTTCAAAAACAAAAAAGCCACACAAGGCTGCATATGTATGAAGGCCTGATCTAGATTACCCATGATGGAATCCAGGCAATCATGAACAACTGGATATCTTCACCAAACATTTGACAGAGATGAATTTGGCCTTTTATAATTATGATTGCCATAAATCAACCTTGCTAACTGCAAATATTCAACACACCTGAATGTGAGTCTACTGCCCTTCATAAAGAGGAATCTGCTTTTTTCTGATATATTTGATTGAAATACCTGTATCCTTACCAGAATATATAATTAATTTTAGGTTTGTACATGTGTGTATGTAATGTTTAAATTAATAAAAGGTTCAGCCTCTTGTCCTTGAAATAAATGTCTAAAGTTCCAGGAGAATGGGAAGTGAGCAAAGTGCTGTTAAGTGTTTCAGTTCTTTTAACTTTGCATACTTTGATTACTTTGCTGTGTGCTGCTGTCTTAATTTTATCTGAGGGTGGGTGTGTTTTTTGCAAGTACTTGCTAGTTCATATCTTAGATAAAATTGAATATTTAAAATAAATATCTAAAGTTGATTCAATACCATTCTGAGAGTGCCCCTTCAGTATTCCTAGACTCTTCTGGAAAGCTGCCATTTGGAACATATTGTCAGACTAAAAATAGACTCATGGTAAAGAACTTGTATTAGTCTCAGAGACTTACCACTTGAATGGGCTTTTCTCCTCCCATCAACAGATGGGAAATGGAAAGCATCTGGAAAAGATGTGAAGGGATATTCAAAAATCTGGGGAAATTACAATAATTAAAAAATACTTTAGTTCACAAAGAATTTAGTAAAACAATACTAAACTAAACCAAATGTTTAAACAAATAGACGAATTTATATACTTTGGTAAAATGTGCATTGTGTATAAGAACAGCATGCTTCTACTCATTAGTTATATGTTGACAGCAATAGAACTGGGGTAATTACTATTATTGTTAATATTGCTCAGCATTCAAGTCTATGTTAATGTCTGGCAACTAGAGACAAATTCCACAATTTTCTTGGAAGTTTTTTTTGGAGGGGAAGTGGCTGGTCATTGTCTTCTTCCTGGGACTGAAAGAGAGTGACTGATCCAAGATTACCTAGGTGGCTTCATGTTCAAGACAGGGCTAGAACTCAAGGTCTCCTGTTTTCTAGTCTGATGCCTTTACCAGCCAGTAACTAGGCTGTTTCTTAAGAACTGCAAGCAGTAAAATAAGAAAATATGGACTTGACCACAAAAGCAAAAGAAGATTGTTGAGTTGACTTGGTCATACATTATGAAGAAGGCAAATTAAGATTGAACCACAAAGCTAGTATATAAAGGAAGAATGGTAGAAAGGCAAGGGATGATAAAAGAGTTATGATTGGATGGAGTTGAAGAGATGCTCAGAAATGGGAGAGGTGAGAATTTTAAAGAACAAAATTAATATACGAATCAGTACATAGATGTGGTGGAATTTATGATAGTTTGCAAAGATAAAAATGGAGAATGGAGAAATATACTGCAGTAAAATGTTGGTGTAAACTAAATATAATCAGATTTGCCCTTGCCTTCCCTTTTTCCTTTCCTCCTCTTCTGCTTTTATTTATTTGTTTACTTAGTTCTTACTTTTTTGCATTTGTATAAGAAATCATGAAGAGCATATGGGTATATATTTTACTAACATGAGTTTGTGAATATAATTACTCTAATCCTCCAGGGTACAAACCTAGGATAAAGTGTATAGGGGCACAAATTTGATCTAGTGATTAAGGCACCAGGCTAAGAAACAAGAGACTGTGAGTTTAAATCCCACCTTAGTCATGAAAGCCAGCCGGGTAACCTTGGGCAACCCCTTCCTTTCAGCCTTACAGGGTTGCTGTTGTGGGGAAAATAGAAAGGAGGATTAAATGTGTTGGAGTTATTTGTAAAAATAATCAAGGTGGGATAAAACTAAATAAGTAACTTCATGCCAATGGCTGCAGCAGGCATCTTCTGAAAGAATAGGATATGTACCTTGTCCACACATGTGTTAAAAGAGGAGAGTCAAGGCAAGCTGATATTAAAGGAAGTCATACTGAGGACTCCTGAATGCACTTTGCCTAATGCTTCCCCCCAAAAATATAGAATATAATTCTTTATTGGCCAAGTGTGGTTGGACACACAAGGAATTTGTCTTGGTGCAAATACTCTTGGTATACATAAAAGAAAAGATACATCTTTGATGACCCGTAGTCTCTCAAAATAACCCCAAACCCCCAAAATACATTAAAGTCCGGTAATGCCTTCACCTCCACTGTTTTATTAGGCACAGTATAAAGTCACAAAAGTAAATAATGAGGCAAAAAAGAAACCAAAACAAACCACATTGATGGGAGTTCTGAAGCAAGCCAAGATAATTAATCATACATTCCAGGAAGATACGGGGAGAGTCCATGGGAAGAACGCCAACAAAGATAAACCTCTTTCAAAGTAAACACTAAATTGATGCAGTTACAAACTTATATACATAGCTCCCAGCTGCAAGCCATGAGGAGGATCATGCTGACCTCACTTTTCCCTGATCCTCTCCTCCCTGCGTGACCTAGGATGGATAGGGGATAGGCCTGGATCCTCCTCTGATTGCTCAGCTGGCCTCTGCCCTTCCCCAGCCTCCTCCACCACCTCTGGAGCCACACTCCCACTCCCTGTTGGCTGTTCCACCTCTTCCTCAGAGTCAGTCTCCACCAGGGGCATGAACACTACCACCCCCCCACATGGCCCCCTCCCCTGGGACCAGGCAGACAGTGACATTGAGGAAACTGAGTATGAGTCCTGAACCAAACGAGGAGCATGAACATCAGTGGCATCAACCCAGGTGATGGTTATGGACCATCAACTCTGGTCCATAACCTTTCCATGCCACCAAATACTGAAATTGACCCAGCAACTGGCGTGAATCTTGGATGCTATCCACTTTGTACTCCTCCTCTTCCAGAGGGGCTACTGGGGCCAGCTGTGATGGAGCCGGTCTATGCGGACTGTCGGTTGAGGCAGGGACTAACAGGGAATGATTAAATAATGGATATGCATGGTCCGTGGCAAGGAGAGACAATAAGCCACAGGATTGATCACTGCCTTGACCGGAAAAGGTCGTAAGTAAGAGTGATTGAGCTTTTTCGATGGTCTCATCATTGGTAAGTATCGAGTAGAGAGCCAAACCCGATCACCTACCACTAAAGGCAGAACATCGTGACGATGTCAGTCTGCAAACCATTTATAGTCCTCCTTGGCTCTCTCTAGCTGATCGTGGACCATGTGGTGCATGGCTTTTAATTCCTACAAGAATGTATCCACTGCTAGAACTGGGGAATCAGACGGGGCTAATGCAAAAAGTCATGGATGAAACTCATAGTTAGCAAAGAAAGGGGACACACAGGTGGATGCATGTTGAGCATTGTTATAAGTGAATTCTGCCACCGGCAGCACTTCCACCCAATTGTCTTGTTGTGTATTGCTGAAACAGCGGAGGTACTGCTCCAAAATAGCATTCACTCTCTCTGTCCCCTCATCAGTTTTGGGGTGGTAAGCAGATGACAGACACATCTGAACCTTCAGTTTTGCGAGTAGAGTCTGCCAGAAGTGTGCCGTAAATTGTACCCCCTGATCTGATACCATGTGGTCTGGTAACCCATGCAACCAGAAAACATGGGAGATAAACAATTGAGCCATTATCTTGGCCGATGGAAGACCCGCACATGGAATAAATTGGGCCATTTTAGTCAACATATCCACCACCACCAAAATGGTTGTGGCACCATTCGATGGTGGTAACTCAATGATGAAATCCAATGAAACTTCCCCCCACGGTCATTCTGGCGTGGGCAAGGGCTGCAAGAGACCAGGGGGTGCACCAGGAGCATACTTGGCTTGGCAACAGATCCTAGAGGATGCCACATATCCCGACACATCATGTTTAAGTCTCGACCACCAAAATGTCCTAGAGATGAGGTGCAGTGTTTTGAACACCCCAAAGTGTCCTGCTGCTGGACTATCATGACATTGACATGGGATAAGGCCACAAATAGGACCTCCAGGCACGTAAATGTGATCACAGAACTGCAACAGGTCCCCAATATATGCCCAAGGAGTATCTCGTCTCACATTCTCATCCAATTCTCGATGTTGAGCTGCCACAAATGGGTCCTGCCACTGTGCCCCCTGAATCCTCACTCGGAGATCCACAGGTTCCTTGGTGGCCACAAACTGCTCCAATGGAATCACCGTCCGGGGCAAGATTTTATCCTCCCTTTGGGGACACTCAGGCTTCTGAGATAGGGTGATGGCACATTGATTCCCTCCACTCAGAACATAAGTCACCCAGAAATCAAATCAAACAAAGAATAAGGACCATCTCACCTGACACTGGTTCAATGTCCGAGCTGTACGTAGGTGTTCCAAATTGCAATGATCTGTCCAAACCTCGATTTGGTGACGAGCCCCCTCCAAGTGGTGCCACCATGTCTCAAAAGTGACCTTAACCACCAATAGCTCCTTGTCCCAAATCGTATAGTAGCGCTCTGGAGCCAACAACATCTGGGAATAATAAGAGCACGGGAACAAGGTTCCTGCAGGAGCATAGGCCTGGAGAAGCACCGCACCAACAGCCACATCAGAAGCATCTGTTTCCACCACAAATGGCTGCCCTGGATCAGGGTGTTTGAGGATAGGCTTGGAAGCAAAGGCGACTTTCAACACCTCGAAAGCTGCCTGCTCCTCAGCACCCCAATGGAACTTCTCCCCCATCTTGAGCAGATCAGAAAGAGGAGCAGTCAAGGCAGCAAAGTGGGGAGTAATTGTGCAGTAGTAGTTCACAAACCCCAACAGTCATTGCACATCCTTAATCTGCTGTGGAGGTTCCCACGCCTGCAACGATTGTACTTTTTCTGGGTCCATTTCCACCCCAGCAGGTGAAATACGATGTCCCAAGAAGTCAATCGTGGTTTGTGCAAACTGACACTTCTCACGTTAGCAAACAGGTGGTTATCATGCAAACGTTGCAACACCAGCCTCACATGTTGCCAATGTTCCTGTAGGGAGTCTGAGTAAATTAAAATGTCATCTAAATAAATGACCACGAGTTGATCCAACAAATCACGGAAAACATCGTGCATGAAGTGCATGAACACAGCTGGGGCATTGGTTAATCCAAAAGGCATCACGGTATACCAAAAATGCCCCTACCTCATCTGGAAAGCTGTTTTCCACTCATCCCCTGCACAAATGCGAACCAGATTGTAGGCCCCATGCAAGTCCAACTTCATAAAGATCTTAGTTTGATGAAGCCGCTCAATCAGTTCAAGGATGAGGGGAAGCGGGTATCGATTCCTCACTGTGTTTGCGTTCAACTTGTGGTAATCACAACACAAATGTATCTCTCCTGATTTCTTTTTTACAAAAAAGTGCTGCCAGTGAGGAGGTAGAAGGCCAGATAAACCCTTTCCAGAGGTTCTTGTCAATAAAATCCCGCAACGCGGCCAATTCCGGTTCTGACAGGGAATATATCTGACCCACCGGCAATTTTGCATTGGGCAACAAGTCGATTGGACAGTCATACGCCTGATGCGGAGGCAACTGATCTGCCTCCTTATCCCCAAATACATCAGCAAAGTCCACCAACTCTGTGGGTAAATCCAGGTCCACAGGCATAGCCACACTCCCTGCACAGGAGCGCAAGCAATGGTTGGCACACTTCCTATCAAGGAACTGCACAGCTCCAGATGACCAGACAATCTGTGGATCAGGGCCTGTAACCACTCCAAACCCAGCACCACCATAAAATGAGGCACTGCAGTAAGGTAGAACACAGTTTTCTCCACATGCTGCCCAATACGCATGTAAAGGGGTTTGGTTGCAGCAACCACAGGTCCTGAACGAAGGGGCCAACCATCAATTGTCTCTACCATTACTGACAGGGACACCTGTTGCTGAGGAATAAACCACTGCTCTACAAAATGAGCATCCATGAAATTGGCTGTGACCCCTGAGTCAACTAAGGCTTGGATCTCCATCGCTCCCACAACAGGCATGAACACACTTGCTGTCAGCACAAGATGCTTCACCAATAACAATTGTGGTGGAGATGTCAAAGGTGGCAAGGATGGCAAGTTTGGTGAAGATGGCAGGCCTAAGGATTTTACACCCCAATCTACAGAACCCCATAGGCCGAGCGATGCTTGTTTCCGCCACCACAGGCATCGCCGCTGTGGATGTTTTAACAGGACACTTGGCTGCAAAATGGCCTCGATTGCCACAATAGAGGCATAAACCATCACAAAGACATCTATCCTTTTCTACTTGAGTCAGGCGAGGGCGGCCAGCCCCCAACTGCATGGGTTCCTCCAAAGACACTTCCACCAAGGGGGCCATCTTGCTAGAAACAGATACGGTCTCTGTCCATCATCACACCCATCACTGCTGAAGTCTAGTATCAATACGAAGACACAGATGCATGAGCTCCTGAAGGGTGCGAGGGCATTCAGTGCATGCCAACTCATCCAGGAGCTCTGACGACAAACCCTACTGGAATTGGTCTAATAGTGCTACCTCATTCCATTGTACATCCTGAGCAACCACCCAAAAACTAGCAATATAATCCATGAGTAAGCCATGCCCCTGCTTCAACTGTCTCAAATGTCTGTTTGCTGTTTGGCTTTGAACAGGGTCCTCAAACATGGCCTGAAACTGATGGCAAAATTCAGTGTAATTGTCCAACACCTGGTTGGGCTGGGTCAGCAGAGGCGTCGCCCAATGTGCTGCAGAGCCTGACAATAAACTAATCAAAACCCCCACCTTATCCTGGTCAGTGGGAAAGTCCTCAGGCCAAAGGCTCATGTAAAGCTGGCATTGCCCCCAAAATGCTGGAAATTGGACCAGCGAACCATCAAATTTATCTGGCACCGCCACTGGGAATTTTCAGCGTGGCTGGGCAGCTTGCATTTGTGCCACCTGTGCAGTCAAAAGAGCCACTTGCTGGGTTAACTGGGCAATCTCTGCTCTTAGCTAATCCATGGTCACCCCACAAAAAGCAAAAATAAGTTGAAGGGGTGGCTGGAGTCAAAATGTGATGACCCGTAGTCTCTCAAAATAACCCCAAACCCAAAACATACATTAAAGTCCGGTAATGCCTTCAACTTAAACTTCACTGTTTTATTAGGCACAATGTAAAGTCACAAAAGTAAATAATGAGGCAAAAAAGAAACCAAAACAAACCACATTGATGGGAGTTCTGAAGCAAGCCAAGATAATTAATCATACATTCTAGGAAGATACGGTGAGAGTCCATGGGAAGAACACCAACAAAGATAAACCTCTTTCAAAGTAAACACTAAACTCCAGCAATTCTGACCGCACAGTTACAAACTTATATGCATAGTTCCCACCTGCAAGCCACGAGGAGGATCATGGTAATCTCCTCTTGAGTAGACCTCACTTTTCCCTGATCCTCTCCTCCCTGCGTGACCTAGGATGGATAGGGGATGGGCCTGGATCCTCCTCTGATTGTTCAGCCAGCCTCTGCCCTTCCCCAGCCTCCTCCACCACCTCTGGAGCTACACTCCCACTCCCTGTTGGCTATTCTTCCTCAGAGTCAGTTTCCACCAGGGGCATGGCAACATCCATCAAGAATCATAAGGTACAACACTTAGTGATAGTCATAGGGTACAATAAGCAATCAAATTATACTAGGAAACAGTCAATATAAATTGTAAGGATACAAGTGACAAAGTTACAGTCATACAGTCACAAGTGGGAAGGGATGGGTGATAAGGAGTGATGAGAAGATTAACAGTAATAGTACTGTACACTTTGTAAATAGCTGAACAGTGTTGAGGGAATTATTTGTTTAGCAGAGTGATGGCTTTCAGGGAAAAACTGTTCTTATGTCTAGTTGTTCTGATGTGCAGTGCTCTATAGCATTGTGTTGGGGGTAGGAGTTGAAACAGTTTATGTCTGGGATGTGAGGGGTCTGTAAATATTTTCACAGCCCTCTTTTTGACTGATGCAATGTACAGGTCCTCTATTGAAGGCAGGTTGGTAGTAATTGTTTTTTTCTGCAGTCCTAATTATCCTCTAAAGTCTGTGTCTATCCAGTTGGGTTGCAGAACCAAACCAGACAGTTATAGAGGTGCAGATGATAGACTCAATAATTCCTTTGTAGAGCTGTATCAGCAGCTCCTTGGGCAGTTTGAGCTTTCTGAGTTGGCATCTCTAACATGCAGGTACCTTTCAACTTTTGGTCATTATTTTACAACAGTTAAATATTACAATAGAATTGAAAAAAGTAACTTATGGTCTATGTTTAAAATTATGCCATTGTACCTTCCTATGGACATGTGACCCTGACTTGGGTGCTTGGCAACCAGCTCACATTTACAACTGTTGTAGCATACTGTGATCTGTGATCATGATTTGCAACATTTCCTGGCTGGCTTCCAACAAGCAAAATCAATGTGGGAAGCCAGAGCGTGTGATTTACTTAACAACCACTTGATTCACATAATGACCACAATAAAAATGGTTATAAAATCAAGTTTGGTCATTTGACTATTTACTACACACCAGTCAAGGCCTTTGTGATGACCTGGGGTGTGGTACAAAGGCAACACAGTCAGATAATCAGTAGGAGTCCTTTTATTAGCTCCAACTTTGTCCCCAATGTCCTGGTTACCTTCTGGCTGGAGAAAAACTCTCCCAGGAACAGCCTTTGGCTGCAGAGAATCAAGTCCAAAATGTGGTCAACAAAAACTGTAACTATAAGTCCAATCAAGGCAAAATGAGGTAATTAGTCCAGCAAGACAGAAGCAAGAATTTCAGACGTGAAGGTACAGCAATAACTCAACACAGTTGGGAAGATGCCAGGAATACAGATAAATAAAGTCAACATGAGATAAACTCCGTTTGCTCCCAGCAGATGCCACACTCAGCATCCAGCTCTTTTAAACTCTCTTCCCAGCTGTGGCTAATGAAAGGAATCAGGGCCCTTTCCTCACCAGTAAGCCACACAATCCACATTGCTCTCTTCTCTGTTCCTCCCTGCCTGCCCTAGGATGAAGAGGGGGTGGCCCTGGGTCTTCCTCTGAATTCCCTCTCACTTGTTCTACCTCTCTCCTGATCTGCCCAGCCAGACTTTGCCCTTCCCTAGTTTCCTCCACAGCCAACGAAGCCACACTCCCACTCCCTGTCAGCGGTTCATCTTCCACCTCAGATTTAGACTCTGACAGGGGCATGACAGCCTTACTTCAATCTTTCACAACTTCCTAATTATACTGTTTAATTATACTCTCTAACCTAAAGATGAATTGCTAAACAGTTCACAGCCAGCAAGAATCATGAATGGAGAAGATACATCAGCACCACAGATAATACCTCGTAGACTTATATACTGCTCCATAGTGCTTTACAGTACTCTCTAAGTGAGAGGTGTCAAACTCATGATGATACTTGAAAAGAATGTAGAATGTAGAATTATTGGCCAAGTGTGATTGGACACACAAGGAATTTGTCTTGGTGTAAATACTTTCAGTATACATAAAGAAAAGGTACATTCGTTAAGAATCAAGAATCATAATGTACAACACTTAATGATAGTCATAGGGTACAATCAACAATCAAATCATACTAGGAAACAGTCAATATAAATTGTAAGGATACAAGTGACAAAGTTACAGTCATACAATCACAAGTGGAAGGGGATGGGTGATAAGGAGTGATGAGAAGATTAACAGTAATAGTAGCACTTTGTAAATAGTTGAACAGTGTTGAGGGAATTATTTGTTTAGCAGAGTGATGGCTTTCGGTCGAAAAAAACTGTTCTTGTGTCTAGTTGTTCTGGTGTGCAGTACTCTATAGTGTCGTTTTGAGGGAGGGAGTTGAAACAGTTTATTTCCAGGATGTGAGGGGTCTGTAAATATTTTCACAGCCCTCTTTTTGAATCATGAAGTATACAGGTCTTCAATTGAAGGCAGGTGGGTAGTAATTGTTTTTTCTGCAGTCCTAATTATCCTCTGAAGTCTGTGTCTGTCCTGTTGGGTTGCAGAACCAAACCAGACAGTTATAGAGGTACAGATGATAGACTCAATAATTCCTCTGTAGAGCTGTATCAGCAGCTCCTTGGGCAGTTTGAGCTTTCTGAGTTGGCGCAGAAAGAACATTATTTGTTGTGCTTTTTTGATTATGTTTTTGTGACATATCATGACTTTTTTCCCCTTTGCTTAACTGGGCATGGATGTGGCCAGCATGCGACACATTTGGCCCATGGGCTGTGAGTTTGACAGCCCTGCTCTAGGTGGTTTAGAGAATCAGCCTATTGCCCCAATAATCAGGGTCTTCATTTTACCCACCTAAGAAGATTGAGTCAACCTTTAGCCAGTGACGATATTATAATAGATATTACTTGAATTTGTGGATAAAATTTAGGGGAAAAAATCAATCTCTTTCCATCTTGTTATTTTAAAGCTGAACTATACTTTTAAAGCCTTCAGAAGTTGAGGATGCTCTAACACCAAAGGCTTTTAAGAAAAGATTGGACAGCCATTTGTCCAAAATTGTATAGGGTCTTCTGCTTGAGCACGAGATAAGATTAGAAGACCTCCAAGGTCCCTTCCAACTCTGTTATTCTCTATTCTATAACAATAGCATGTTAAACACTTGCAGTAGCCATTTTATTTTAATCAAATTTAGAGATCACCCATCTCCCTCATACAGCAACCCTGGGCTCTTATGCAGGCATATAGCACATAGCATAAATTAAAGAAAACTTTTACTTCCCCTTGCAAAATATATTCATAATTTGGCATGGCTTCTATGCACTTATAAGTTTCATTATCTATTACACCGGATGGAATAGTTCAGCAATCAGTTGGGAAATTATGCTGGAATCAATTCACTATGGGTTGCTGAAGTGACACCAAAATTGTATCTTACAAAGAAAAATGTTTGTGGGTATATGTATTTCTAAGTGTGCGTGTGTGTGTTCATATGCATGCACAAGTAGAGGTAAGTAGTATGCCCAAAACAGAGTGTTTGATTAAGTTCCTTTTTTAATTCTAGCAAAACAAGGAGTAGGATCGAATTTATGGTAAGAAAAAAATAAATCACACCATAATTTGTCATGTAATGATTTAAAAGTAAAGACTCATTACTGTAATCTTTCAAGTCACCACTGTAATTCTGTTTATTGGCTGTCTGGTAGCTTGTGAAAGTTTTTTTAAAAAATGAATACATAAAATCAGACCACAATCCCTCTTGAAGTCTGACAGGCAAGACTCACTCTGTACAGACTCATTGTGTTTTTAAGACTATAAATAGAAATTGTGCTTAAAATGAATACCAGTATTTTCATCATGTACTGTAGCTGACTGCCTCATCACCGTAGACAAAGTAGGAGACGATAGAACAGGAATTATATCAATGTCCCACTAAAACTCATCAGAGAGCTTATCATTTTATACAAAATAATGCAATGCTTCTTTAGGTGCATACATTCTCTTCGAAGACAGTGGAATCTAGCAAATTAACTTGCATACAATGACATTTTTTGTTTGACCTGCAGTAACTAGATTATTTCTATCAGAAAACTACAAGTGGCTCATAATTCCAAGATAATGGGAAGGTTAATATGTGTCACCACCATATTTGTACAGGGCTTAGGTTTCAATGAAACCATCTTTGTTGGAATTAAGATATTAGAAGATTCTTTTTCCTTTTTTTTGTAGCCTACCTTAAATTCTGGGTAATTTATTTAGCTTTGGAGCTCTCCTCCAAGGAATGTCATGACCTTTCTAATTGTATTTATCTTCACAACAGCCTTGTGTGATAGTTTTACCTACTTTCTGTTTTAGAGATGATAAAAAGAGTGGAAGGAAAAGGATTGATCCAAAGCTAGCCATCCTAGGCTCATCTCTGTAATGTGACAATAATCATTCTTCAAAGTAGGATATC
This sequence comes from Pseudonaja textilis, assembly GCF_049901715.1. NCBI lineage: Eukaryota > Metazoa > Chordata > Lepidosauria > Squamata > Elapidae > Pseudonaja > Pseudonaja textilis. The sequence continues at coordinate 97,611,248 of NC_141990.1, forward strand.
AGACCTCAAATGACACAGGATGGAGGAAGAAGGCGGAGCCTCCTCACTGACATAGATCGTGACTCTCTGTGGCTATGGTCTGTGCTCTTTCGTTGGAGAGCCCCAATTATTATGATTAGGGGCTGAAGCTGCCTTGGAGGGGTGGCGGAGTAAGGGGAAGCCACAAGCCAGGTTGAGGGAAGTCACATCTCCCCACCCCCAGGATTGGTCTTTTTCCCCCCGAAGATGACTGCACCGGTGGTTTAAAATGGCCACCCCAAAGAGGAGGACTCAGCTGGATTAAGATTTGTGCAGGAGGGAAGAAAGAGGTGGATAACATCTGAACCGGGACAACTGGGCAATACAACTAAACAAAAGTACCTCGGGATTAAGGTAACATGGAATTTTTAAGAAAAGAAAAGTGAGCAGCGAAATTACAAAGGGACAGGGGGAAACAAGAAAATATTTTTGACAGCTAAGTGGGGCTTCGAACCGGGAAAGGAAGAAGCTGGAACTAAAGACTTAACTAAATTGGACTAAAATATTTTGGGAATAAACAGGCATAAAATAAGGCTGGATTTAAGATTGTCAAAAAATAATAATAATAAAGTTTACAAATTGGAGACTGGACTGTGCTGGAATATTGAGGTTCAAAAAACCCTAAATAAAAAAATAGGGGGAAAAGGTGAAGACTTTGTATAATAGAGAGTGCCACCTTTTGACAAAAACTTGAGCTCAAACAAAAGGGAAAGCATCTGTTTCTGAATGAACTCGTGTGGATATAACATTAAAGAAATATTGAAACAAAGTAAGAATCTTAGAAAGTGAAAGCAGAACCAGAATAAAGAAAAAAGCAAGGAAAGACTGACTGTGGGATTGATTGATGTTTTGGGGCTGGAATAACTGAGAACTTTAGAAAATTGAAAGAAGAAAGAAGGAAAGTAAAAGTGGTTTTTTTGTGGACTTTAACGATCATAAAATATAAGCGTGTGTAATGATGATATCTCTTCGGGAATTAAAAATGGAACTTAAAAATATGAGAGAATTACTACAGGAAATAGGCGAATTACTTTGTGTTAGAAAAAAATGGAAGTGGCGATTGAAGAACAAGAAGAAAGAGCTTCAGAGGAGGAGCAGTTGATTCAAGGAGAAGACAATTAACACAAAGAACACTGCAACGAAGTGGGGAAAGAAGGAAGGTTAAAAAGTTGAAATTTAAGAAGGCAATCAAAAGGGGGAATACCTGTGAAGTCAGGAAAGACAGGAAGACCCAGCAGAAAAGGGGAAAGGAAGGTATTAAGAAAGAGAGGGATATAAACTGGAATGAGAAAAGATATGGGGAAAAGAGGGGGAGGAGAAGCAATAAGAAACAGGTGCATGAAATAAAGAAATACAGAAATAGTAAAATGTTGAAAAATTGTTTTTTCAGAGATAAGGGTTGATGAATTAAAAAGGCGATCCTGCAGGGTGACAAGCGGTAATAAGAATATTTCTGCGATTAAAAATATTTAGAAAATAGGGTAATATAGAAACCGATAACTCTTATTAAAAATCAAGCAGGGAAAATATGCTGCAGAATCCAAATGAAAAGATGTAATGATTATTATTGTAACTTCTTAAAAATAATGGTTTATTGGGAATCAAGATGAGGGAATAAAGGTATATTTTAATCATTGAGGTGTCACACTCAAAACAGTAAAAGGGGGGAAACCTATACTTGTTTTTTTTTTTTAGTGTTAAAATTTGTATTAATCTAGAATTTATAAAAAGAATGTGTAATGGAAAGGGAATATGACAGACTAAAGAACCAACTAAATTAATAAGTTAATACAGACTATTGAAAGCAAGGAGAGACATTGGTAACTTTTTTCATTATTATCATTATTATTATTATTAGGCAAACACATATTGTTTATCTTTATTTTTAAAATAAATATTAAAGGATTGTATTTGAAATAATTGAAATGAAACAAAAAGATGTTTCAATTGAGATTAATGAAAGAGGCTAGAATTAATGTGTTTGTTTCTCTCCTTATTGAAAATTTGGAATGGAAAAGGTAATAATAGAATTAAGTATGCATATATGAATGTATAATTGCTGTCATATTTGTATGTAAAGGTGATGACCTGGAAATATGTTGTCCACTAAAAAGAGATTTTTGTTTTTAATGTGAAAAACTGAATAAAATTTGTTTTAAAAAAATGACACAGAATGTCAGTAATTCATCAAGTTAACAATTGGCAAGTAAGGAGATAACAAGTGATGTGTATACCAGTGTAAATCAGCCAACAGTAATTAGGGAGAAAAGTCTAGATACTTAATTTAAATCAATCAATGAAAAAAGGCACATATTCCAGGTGTCTTTAAGTGTTTTAAAATGCCACAAAATCTGCAAAGCATGCTCTTTCAGTCATACTCAGGAAGAAATAGCTAAGGTAATGTCTCTAGATGTTCTGACCTTTATTAGACAGAATTGGACTACAAAATCCAGGTAATCACTTGTGATGGCAGGACAGAGTAAGTGTTTTCTGTATTTCTTTATTGCCATCCAGGGGTTATCCCGGTTTTTGCAGTCCAGATCTGGTAGTCCTTCAGTTATTGCAATCACAGTTTGGTTGGCTTTGATGTTAATGCACTAGTTTTATTTTGTTTTTTTAGGTTTCAGCTTTCTGTGATCACATTGCCACGTAGCATATCTACCCTCCAAGATGTCTGTTTATTACACATTAATAGCATTAAAATATTTTTCTATTGGGTAGTTTCTATTTTGCCCCATGTAACCAATATGCCTGGGGTTTTTTTTCTTTTTGTGCTATAATACAATTACTGTTCACATTTCTAACAGAAAAATGTACAACTATTTCAAATACAGGCTTTACTTAGACTTTAATGTCTCTTTTGAACATACCAAGAAATATTATGGTAATCTTCCCTCTATGTTCATGATTGTGATTATTTTCATAAAAGTGAACAACTTTCTTAATGAGAGGCAAGTATTCATAAGCAAAAGGGACACTTTGTCCCTGACAGCATGATGCTATGAGGTTACATATTTAAAAAAATATAAACTGTTCAAACTCCCTATCTTAATAGCTATAGGACCTTAGTAAAATCAGCAAAAGTAATAATTTAAAAATCATAAAAATAAGCAATATAAAAACTAAACTCTAAAATACTAGCACATCATGCATCTGAATAAATGTGATTTTATTTGCTAGTAAGGAGATGTTCATTTCAAATTCAGAGTCAATTTGTTCTACAACACAGGCCAATAGAATATTGCAGCTGCCAAAAAAGCCAACACAATTCTAGGCTGCATAAGCAGAGGGAAATCACATGAAGTGTTAGTACCACTTTATAATGCCTTGGTAAGATCACACTTGGAATATTGCATCAAGTTTTGGTCGCATATATTGGGCAAGACTTGGAGCAAGACTTCCTGCTGATAACCTAAAAGTATTGGATAGATAATTAAAAGTCTTAACTTCATAATAAAAGTATGTTGCTAGTTTCTTCAGTTCCTTAACACCATTGTTGAGAGAGAGAGAGATGTGTGCACGCACACGTGTGTGTGCATACATATATACCTAAAGCCCTCACAATCCCTACTGCCATCATAAATCACACCAATGAACTGTATATGCTATATTTGCTGTAATCCTAGAGAAGCTTGGCTACATAATGAAGAACTGCAATACCTACCTCTTCCCACTTAGAAAATGAGATTGGAGGCTAATATTAAGGCAAACAGAAGCTAGTCAGATGGTGGAACTACAAAAGGGTGTGGAGATTAAGGTTAACATTCAACTACTGAAAAAAAATACAAGGGCTTGATTCTATCTGAAGTCCTGAAGTCTGAAGGCTCATAGCACTAGCTGATGTCGGTCACATAGCAGGCTTATAGACCAGCTGTAAGTATCTACATATTCCAGAGTAACATGAAAACCATTATGAGGAGGCAAGAAGATAGCAACATTCAAGTACTACCAAAGGATAAGACAGCACCTGAAGAATCGTCTCAGGGAAGAATATGTTCCATGCCATCAACTCATACGCCCTGCCAGTTATCAAGCTACTCTGTTGGTATAGTAAGTTGGTCAAAGAGAGACATGGAAGATGTTGATTTGAAGACGCAGAAGCTCCTGGCAATGTACAGAGGTTTTGACATTTCCCTGGATGAAATTCAGAGCATCCAGAAGTACATCAGTAAGATGGCACTTAAAGACAAGCTGCTGAGAATTGAGCAACATTTCTCACCCCTATGGTGATGTGTGATTTCCTCAATCTCAGCTTCTCTACTAGAGGCCTGGGAGTTTGAAAATTCTGTACAATATTTAGCTGTTCCTAGAAATGCATTCTAAGAGAGACAGAGAAAGAGAGACAGAGAGACAGAAAGAAGGGAGAGAGGTAAATATAGTATCTAATATAGTTCCTGGGATTTGTTGGATTCCTGCTTAGGAGTCAGAGCCCCAAGTGTTTCTACCATCATTGAGACCACTTTGGCCCAGTTCATTATTAGCATATAGCTTGATGTCATCCATAGAGAGAAGGTGACTAGTTAAAAATGGATATAGAGAAATAGCAGCAGAAGCAGTCCGGCCAATGAAAAACACCCAAAAAGGAACAGAAACTACTAGATTTCACAGGATCTTGGCGCTTTTGTCAGAACCCCTTCTTTGGCAAAGTTCCATCACATGATTGTGCTGCTGGAAATCTTTTCTATTGATTGGTCAGCTGGATTAAGGATACATTAAAGACAGGCAATATTTGGCACAGTCTAACTGAGCTTGGTCATTGAATGCCTCTTCTCAAGTATTCTGTTAAGTTTGATGGCAGCCAAGAAGCACACATGGTTTCCCCATCACAGTGTAACTTGAGATTTTTAGCAGGAGAGGGTCATAAGGTTCCTGCTTGCATCAAACATTGTGCCACTGTGAAGCATGAAAAGCAAAATCCAATTAATATTTGAAAGGCTAATATAAGTGTTAGTAAGGCCAATGTTATTTTTAGATTACTGTGTTATCTCATTGCTGTATGTTTCCAAACTGTAGCATGTGTTCTCAATTCTGTACATTTACATTCTATTAGGAATCCACAATGTTCCATATGTTCTTACCCAGCTCTCATTCATTTCTTTGTCAAACGCAGAGCAAATTTTGAATAGGAAACATCTGGCAGGGTCTCAGTAGCATTCAAATACAATAAGGTTGAATCCCTGACAAATATGAGTAGTGAGTGAGGAAATGCATATTTTCCTTATCCAAAGTTTTCTCCCTATCAAAATCCCTACTTGGATCATTACCTTATTAAAAAGAATATATAAATACTTATGAAAGTTTTTCTCTTCCTTCCTTCCTTTTGAAGGAAAGAAGAAAGAAGGTAGGAACAGGAGCTTAATTCTTACTATTCTGTTCTAATTTCCAAAGGGAACAAGAGAGCAATACTACATGTCCTGCCCATTAAGAATCCCAACAAGCCAAATTCTGAATCTAAAGCTTGAGTTCATTATGTTGTACTAAAAATTGACTCCACTCATGGTGGAAAGGATTTTGCTTCCCTTCTAATATCATGTGCAATTCTAAATTCTTGAAGTGTGAGTGTACAGAAGATGAGAAAGAAAGAAAAAAAAGAACAATGAGGATAACGCTAACTGTAATTTCATGTAAGGCTTAACTTTGTACTTTGAAGAAATATCTGCTGAGGGTGACATTTTTCAGCCCTGCTTATAAATGTGTACTTCATTGACAGAGCAATGTAAGGAAGAGGAAGTGACTAAAATGTAAAGAAAAGAAAGGCTGATTTGAAATTATTATTGATATATATATATAAAAGGTATGCAGTGTATAGTGAATAAAAAGGGGTGAAGGAAGCTTTCATTTATTGCTTATTTGACAGTTTTTCTGTACTTGTCAGCTTTAATTCTATTTTCTTTATCTCCATGAAGAAAGATCCATTGTCTCCAATAGCTATTCAGTTTCAATTCTCCTGTTCTGGTTACACAACAATGGTAGGATCTGTCTCTATCCTCTTTCAGAGCATTTTCATATACTTCTTTATTCCACATTATTTCAACTTGAGTGATGACCAAGTAAGATGCAGCAGAAGAAACCAGGCAAGAGAAACTAGACAGTGTAGGAAAACCCACTCCATTTGTACACTGGTGTGTTTAGTGTAGATGATTTTCTCCTCGGTGTCAGCTCCACCAGGTAAACCAGATACTGGTCCACTCTGCAGGAAGGAGGTGGGTCTCCAAGCTTGGTTGCTTTGTTGCAGATTTTTCACTGCTGCAAGAAAACAACCAAGCTCAGAGAGCATCAAGGACCCCTCATTTCAACCTTGAGCTACAAATATTCTATTTTCTCTGCAGGAAGATTCAAATGCCATTTACTGAGAGCATTATTTTACAAGACTGATTATGTCCTCCTCCTTAAGTTTAATAAATTACATTAAGAACATTTCTTCATGTTATTTTTTTTAGTTCTGGGTGTTTTAAAAAAATGTTTCAGCCTCTTTTGCCTCGGTAATAGTTTTTGTATATCTCTGTCAAGAACATTTTCCTCACTCTATACACTGTGTGGTGAAATGCTGAAAGAGGATAGCAGCAAAGCCAGAAGAGAAATTTAATCACTTTGCCTATGATGAGTAAAAAAACCCACAAATCATGACAACACTATCTGTCAAGTAACCCAAATAGAGATAGGATCAGCAATGCGGGTAGCCAATTTTATGCTGGTATTGTTTTATGCCAACTCAAAGGTGGTTGGACAACATTTTAACTCAGTGGTTGAGAAAAATCCTAAGAGAGCCCAGGTGATTCATTTGTTTCTTAGGTATCTACATAAATATGTGAAAGGTTCCTCTTAGATATTTTGGAATATCATTACAAAAGGCAGCTGTATCTTTTTGATTAATAAAATATTAATGGGAAACGGGCAAATGATGTGTACGTTAAAAATAATTTTAAAAAGAATAAAATACAATGAAAATATAGCACAAGTAAAGACAGAAAAAGAATAAAAGTGAAATAGAAAAAGAGAATGCAAGGAAACAATGAACTAATAGCAAGGTACCAACAGCATCAATCATTTTTCTTCCAATTGAGATATCAGCTAATAGAAACTTATTTGGAAAAATGAATTCTTGACCTCAAAGTGGGATTGAGTTTTGTTCTTGACCTCAAAATGGTATTGAGTTTTATGAATTAGGAGTATTAAGATGTAACAGCACATAGTGTCATAGAAGAGACAAGGACAAAACAAAAGGGCCAAGGGTTTCAGGCTTATTGGAATATAGACTCTCTTTACAAGAGGGATTTTAATATGGTTGTGAGGAAGAGGTCAAAATGGGCCAGGTGAAAAGCTCTGTGTAGCAGATATGAGACTGAATGAACACTTACCAGAAGTAACTGAATTCTGGTCTAGAACAGAAGTGGTATTCAGCAGGTTCTGACCAGTTCTGGAGAACCAGTAGCAGAAATTTTGAGTATTTCAGAGAACCAGCAAATACAACCTCTGACTGAAGATTTTACAGTATCCTTCCCCTGCCACACCCACCAAGCCTCGCACACAGAACCGGTAGTAAAAAATTTTGAATCTTACCACTGGTCTAGAACCAGAGGTGGTATTCAGCAGTTCTGACCAGTTCTGGAGAACCAGTAGCAGAAATTTTGAGTAATTTGGAGAACTGGTAGTAACCTTCCCCCAGGAGTGGGGAGGGAATGGAGATTTTACAGTGTCCATCCCCTGGCACGCCCACCAGCCATACCCACCAAGCCATGCCACACCACCAAGCCATGCCCAGAGAACCGATAGTAAAAAATTTTGAATCCCACCACTGTCTAGAACCTGCCTGTGAGAGTCACCAGTAACCCTAGGTCCATCTGCCATCCTACAGCATAAACTCTCAGGTGGATTTCTGCTATGTTTTCTCTAAACCTAACCTAAAGATAAAGGAAAGTTTTAATTAGTAAAAAAAGCTCTTTCCTCAAGGGGAACTATTTCTGATTCCACACAGATCACAGCATTTGAGGGGACGCAAAAGACAGCATGCAAAATTGGGAGTGGAAAGTCAGAGTGTCTTAACTTGATCATTTAAAGATGTGTGAACTTCAACTCCCAGAATTCCCTAGTCCACACATCTTCAAGCACCAAGGTTGAGAGAGAAAAATTGCTTTAGGGATTTAAAGGTGTTACAGATGTGAAATGCAAAACATCAGGTTAAACAGTTTTATGGCATCTGGGATGCCTCTGGACTGGCCCAATATTTGTTATTAGCTTTGTCAGAAAAAGTTTCTATCCACCAAGCTGCAGAGGCCTGAAATAAAAAGAAGAAACTTGTTTAATCTGATTGATATCAATTTGCCAATGTTGTTTTGGGTTCCTAAATCTCCTTGAGAATATCATAATTTTAGTTGTAGTGTTTAATTGTGAGCCTTTCTCCCTACAAAAGACCAAACCAAAAAATAAAAGATATCAGCAGCATCTACATAAAGAAGCCCAGCAGGGGTCTGTCTTTGAGTTGGAGGTGAGGGGTGGGGGGAATGAACTTAATCTTCAGATCAAACTAAGCCCTACTATGATTTATTTGATTTTGGCTTAGTCTGTGATGCAAAGCTACAATAGTTGTAACCCGAGGTTGATAGCCAGGATGACGTGAAATCCAGTTATAATAAATCATGATTCATCAAATTATGACTTAATATCAATATGTGAATCTGGCCAGTGTAAGAAAAGTTGTGATAGAAGAACCAACAGTATGACTGATTGTAAAAGAATTATCAGTGTCAGCATTTTAAAGGTACGAATATAAACTTTTTTTAATGTAGGATTAAGCTCCATTGGGCAGTGTAGAACATCTAACTTAAGCTAGCGTACTGTCAGGGTTCCAGTTAACACACCCAATGGAATCAAAACTCCAAGGCAAACATCTTCCTCAAAGTATAGATTTATTAGGCATGTCATATTGGCACATCTGGGGAAAACCCAACTCTGGAGGAGTCAAGGTTTTCCCCACCCAAATCAAACCCCAAAGTTCTTCTCCTCCAGTCACACATTCATCACATGGTCCAACCAGGTCACAGTCACGATCTTGGCTGACTTTGGTCCATGCCTCTCCAACAGCTTGTAGAACGTCCTTGGGTCCCACTGAAAAGAATGTTGTTTTGGCTAGCTACACATTCTCCACTATTTCTATCTTCACACTTTGGTTCTCACAGCTCCAACCAGCCTGGCTGTGGCTGCCCTGAAGATGCTCCCAAAATGGCTCCAGCATAAAAATGGCTTCAGCAGGGCTGACACATACTATCCATGTGCTATCACCTAGTGGTCACCCAGATATGTGAAGCCCAGGAATGGAAATTCTAATTTAATTAAACTTCCATTTTGCTGCATTGCATGTAGACTCGTGTCATATGGGACAATTTCTGTAATTTCTTATATTACTAAAAATGAGCTTCCCATATGTTTTTTAATGAACCTTCTACAAGTTCTAAAATTGAAATTGCACCTTTGGATCTATTAAATTGGAGCTTATCCTCACCTTTCTAATTTCTTGAAGGAGTCTCTGGAGTTTTTCAGAATTTCTCAGAGGGACAGAGATAGATTTTAATTGTACATAAGTAAACATGGGCACCATGTCCCGTACTGAGAATTGCAGTCTCTGGGCCCATCATTTTCTACACTTAATTAATTGCTCTATTCTTTTCAGCCCTGCTGTCTTGCCTGCAGGTAAGTTTGGATTAAAACTAATTGCTTTTTTGTGGAAAACAGACAGAACTGGGTTTTGTCTTATTTTGGCTGAAAAATCTGAAATACAGAGTCTACAAAATCACTTACTTTCTGAAAGCCTCAGGAAATTTAGTTAGGAAATCATGAATTGTCCATTTTAGCTACTAGCGTCAAGATGTGAGAGCTTCATTCCTTTAACTTGCGTGAGTAATCCATGAGTGCTCTTCCCTGAAATTTTTTTATTTCCTTAACACTGAACAGATTCTCACTTTCTGAATGAGTGCAGGGTTTTTTTTTGTTTTTTGTTTAATCAATTCTTCATTGCTTTCTTTCAGGCACACTGCTTTGAGGATCTGATGAAAGAAGATGAAAATAATGGCTATGCTTTACATTTATACCGCACTTCGGAGAATTCAAAGTGGCTTGGATTCATTATCACATTAACTCCCCAGGCCTATAAAAAAGGATCATTACTCTGTTCTAATATTACATACAGAGGAGTTAAGCCTAGGAGAATGTGGATTGCACATACAGTATTGCGTACTGATGAATGTTCATAGCCAGTAAAGAGTGGGGATATTCCATATTAACAAATTAATAATTAAAGGACTTAAAAATATTGTGTTTCATATGATCTTGAGATGAGAATAATCCAACAGAAGATTCTTTTCATGTTTACCAGATACTCCAGAGAATGCTTTAAAAGAATTGGCTGTCAACCTTGTTATATTATAAGTGTAAAACATGTTACAGGCAGTTATGATATGATATGGGATCTATTGTGCTTTGGGTTATGGGTTAGTTAAGCAAGCCAGCAATATTGTGTTGTTGCTTTATTGATTTGGTTGTCTGAATATGCTGTAATTCTTGCCAGTTTCTGAAAACGATTTCTCCAAGTGTCTACATACAACCAATTCTTTCTTCCTCCATTTTAGTTTAAGCTTAATAAGATGTTACAATGAGTATGATTGGAAGATATATCTGTATTTCAAATTATTTACCCAAAGTTTGGCAAATCACTTTATAAAGAATTATGGATTTATCAACCACGAGGACAGCAAATAGGATTATTCCTCAATATTACAAATACTGTAGGACCTCATATTTACTATTTTGAATTTCCTATATGTAATGCCTCTATTTCTGAATTGGCTGTTTATTCATGTTGTGGAAAGATTGATCAATATTATTCCATATGGTCAGGGTTTAATGATGTGTAACAATTAGGCAGAATTTTCTTTTAACTAACAATTCTCCTCCTCTTCCTCCCCCCTCCATGAAAAACACATACTTGACCATTGGATCTTTCCTTACTTCCATAAGAGTACTGGTTTCCTGCACATTTTCAAAGGCAATGTGTTACACACCATATATTGTTAATTACAACTATCATCTATCTAGTCAGCTTCAGCAACATTTGGAGAACTGTAGATTCCCTAACATGAATTTTCTATGTAGACAATATTATAATAAATATTATAATGTTAGGTGCAACTATCTGTTTTATGCTATATAGTTACTTTTCTTTAACAACTGTTTGTCTTATCAAACTGCTTTATCAAACTGTGAAATTTTTTTCCTGGTAAATCTGCAAATTTTAAATTTCCATTTTCTTAAGATACTTTTTTATCTGCATTTTTATATGCAATTTTTAGGTATACATTTTCTTCTTAATTTACTCATTTTTGTATATAATTTTAGGACAGAGAACCATGCCACAGTCCCAGGGTAAAACCAAAGGCACTCTAACTAAAAATTTATATGTAAGGTTTAACTAAAGCCTGGTGTAATTTAATATAATTTAATTTTCACTTCTGAGGAGATTCTTGAGTTTGATTAGATATCTTATTTTGAGTTTTTAGCAAAGCACTTCTCTGCTGATCAGATACAATATTCTGTACTTTGGGCATGGATAAGATGTGTGTGTCTTTCAACTCCCAGACTTCTGAGCAATACCTGTGCTGATAATAAGAATTAGCCTACATATCTAGTGAATACCCATGTTGGGATGGTGTGGGGGGAGGGGGAAATTGGCCTGATTTCTACTAGGGCTACCTGAAATCTAGACCAATAGCAGAGATAGCATCCTGTATCTGTTTTCTCTATTTGGTAACCCTTCTCTCCACTCCTGTATTGATTCTATTGCCCAGTTCAGGTTTTTCTATCATATAAGCCTGGACCTCTTTCTCCAGAGTCTTCTGAGACATTGGACATTGGGCAGAATTCTACACTAATATTTCTAAGATGGTAGCCCTTCTATTCCTTGCAATCTAATGTAAGAAAATTGTGAAATTTAGAAGATCTTCAAAACTAGTTTGTTTAAGGGATTTCAGAGTAGGAACTGTAACACATGTTTAATACTTACAGAATGGCCTTGTGATCAGGAATAAAGTGAAGAGGAGATAAGCCAAATCTTCTTTTCCACCCTAATAGTCTTTCATTCACCCCTCTTCCATTCTTATTCTCCACTCTCTCTAACTCAGAGGTGGTATTCATCTGGTTCTGACCAGGTCTCACGAACTGGTAGAGGAAATTTTGATTAGTTCGGAGAACTGGCTGGCTCCACACCCATCTATTCGCTGCCTGCTGAGACCTAGCTGATCAAGTCCCAGCTGATTGCTGAGTCTTCTTTTGTTGCCCAGAGCTGGAAAGCAGGTTAATGGGATAGGGAGGGAATGAGGGAATGAGGGAATGAGGATTTTGCAGTATCCTTCCCCTGCCACACCCACCAAGCCATGGCCACAGAACTGGTAGTATAGAATTTTGAATACCACCACTGCTCTAACTCATACATATATTCACAATTTCTATAGCCACTTGGAAAAGTTAGCAGTAGAAGGAAATCAGTCCATCAAAGAACGCGGTGGCTGGACACTATCAAAGCTGACAGTAGCCAGAACATAGAAAAAGTAAAAAAAAAAAAAAACATAGTGTAAGATTGGAAGAGGTGAAGAGACTTGGCCCATAGAATCACCAAGAGTCAGACACAACTGAACGGATAATATCATCATCATAGCCATCCATCTCTGTCCAATTGATTCTGGGCAGCTTTACATTTGATTATATGTAGATTGTATTGAAACCATCTATCCTCTGCTTCATCCATGAAGAGTGATGTCTGCACTTTATCATAGCAACAAGTGATGCAGAATTCCTATCCTATCACCAGCTCATGGTAGAAAGCTAGCAATTTTTCTTGGGTTTCTCAGAGGGAGCATACAAAGTTACATTCATGACTATATCTGGGTTAGCTTTGATCTGTTTGTTTAATATTTGGAAATCCCATATCTTTGTATGAATATAACTCAGCTCATTTCACTACTCTGTCTGGAAAATACTAATCTTGGCTTATTTTCCATACTTACCCTCACCTTTGCTGTGATAATAAATACCAGTATTTAAGTGTTTTAACCTGTCCTTAGAGGAACCTTACTTAACATTTTCCACAGTTAATATTTAACATTTTCTTGAATTTCACATGAAAAAGGTTGTAAATGGAGAGGAGTAGAATGAATAACCAACCAACCCCCTCCAAAAAAGAAAGATAATAAAGGTCAAAGCAATTCTGACCAGCCATTTTTGCAAAAAATTAGTATTCTGGAGACAAGATGCTACTTCTTGATAAATGCCTTCTTCAGAGATAAACATTTCACAAGAACAAGTGAGTAGCATCCAGATTATCTTGATAAAGTCAGTGATGTATTAGGAGCAATGGATGAAAAAAAAAATCAATTGGTTTTATTTAACATAAAAAAATGGTGACTTACACCACCAAAGCGTTTAAAGAAATAACTTATGGATTTGGAGAGGGGAAGCTCTTGGATAGAAACAGTATTAGAGAAAAATATTGTGTTATTCCAAACTAAAAAAAAAACCCACATTATTATCTGAATTTATATAAAAATGCTAATTCATATTACACAGGTCATAGCAAAAAGCTGTTGATATCAACAGATTCTTGATTAATTGCTATTATTTGCTCATGCTCATATAATAAGATTCTAGGTGTGATCCACTAAGACACCTTTCCAGGGAAGATTAAGAAAAGGTAAACATTCCTATTAATCTTCCATTAGACAAAAAAATTGATCTACAGCAGTGAGGAGTCTCTATATTGAATATGCCCTTTGTAGATTCATAGGCCTCAAATTTGTGGCAATGTCTCAGCTGGTAGCAGGTCCCCAAACGGGTATCCCAAAGATGATTTAGAAACTGTTTTGCATCCACTAGATGCTTTCATTCTCCCCAGAGTTCTCAGGATCAATCTGCCTAACTATGTCAGCCTTGAGCTAGTGTTGGTACGGCACACAAACACATTTGACTTATTGCTTGGAAATTTTTCCAGTAAAGACTTTGGAACTGGTTATTCATTTGCCTTTTTACTCTCTGAACCCACTTAGGAGTGTACTTCCCAAGGCAGCATTCTCTGAATTAAGGCATTCAATTTAAAACATGGATTTTGTTGTATCATTTATAAGAACATTTTATTACCATGTTCCACATGACATGATGGATAATATCATTTTGTTACTTTACATAGGTTTACATAGTTTTGTACGGGATAACTTTACTGATTCTTTTGAGAATTAAGTCTGCATTTTCCCACCACAGCTGCCACAACACACACACACGCACAGACGGGGTGGGGTGGGGGGTGGGGATAGGTTTTCCAGAAATGTTCACTGCCTTTAGAAGTTTATAATGCTCACACATTTAGGAACAAGCTGCAGCAAGTGAAATAATTTGCTCATGTTTACATCCTCTTACTCCTAGAACCATTGCTTTTATATCAATTTTATTCTGTTTTGTTTTCTTTCTCTTGCTTGAAGCTCCCTTAAAGGAAGAAAGTCAAGATTAGGCTGTCAAAATAAATGAATAAATAAATAAAATAAAGGCAAGCTCTCTTTTTATGTTACTGCTTTTTTGCTCTGCTCTGCTTGTTCTAAGCATCTCCTCAGAGAATTTAATGTAACATTGTTGGTAAAGATCTTCAGTATGTCAATTCACCATTTCTCTTAGACAGTGCCTGTACTTGCACAGCCTTAATTGCACCAGTCTTAAGCTAATGTTTCCCCCATTAGCCAACAGGATCCCACCACAGCCTCATGGGATAGAAATATGGTCACCCTTTGTTATATATTATCATAGCATCAGCACCAGATGATCTATTGTAGGAACAATTAGAGGTGTTAGTTTAGGGTAGTATTAGAGCTTCAGACTCCCTTTTTCCCCTCTGCCACAGCCATTTCTCTCCCAGTGCTTGCTTCTCCATTAACACTTACTTTCTTAACTGTCTTTCCTACCAATTCACTTTTCTCCATTCCTCTTTTAGTGACCAACTTCAAACTAGATTTCAAACACAGGAATGAAGAAGAGCTATAGTAATGCACCATAGTGAATGAAGAAAAGGGAGACCTCTTTTTTTGCCCAATTGTATTTTAATGGTACTAAATTATGAAATATAGATGACATGTAAATAAAACCTTTAGATGGACCAGCCTTTTCCAAGGTGTAGCGTGCTGAAGATAACAAGCATAAGCAGGGTATGGGGGAAGAAGCCCCTGGAGAAGCTGAAGCTCAGTGGTCTCCATTCCCGCAGAGTCCTAATTGATGTAGATTTTCTTCCCTGCCTACTA
The DNA here is from genome assembly GCF_049901715.1 of Pseudonaja textilis. Lineage (NCBI taxonomy): Eukaryota > Metazoa > Chordata > Lepidosauria > Squamata > Elapidae > Pseudonaja > Pseudonaja textilis. The sequence continues at coordinate 97,626,589 of NC_141990.1, forward strand.
ATGCACTGAAAGGGAATGGTAGCCAAGCCAAAGGAGAAAAGAAACCTCATAACAACCAACATATTCACAAATCAAGACCATTTTGCACGTACTCAAAGCAGATGCAAAAAAATCAAAACCCTAGGAAATGGATAGACAATAAGAACATTACGTTTTATACTGGCATTCTTTGTGATAGTGCTTTATAGTGAGGAAAGCATTTTATTATTTTCTTCTTACTCTTTGACATATCGTATGCCTTGATGTTTTGATTCAAAGAGATTAAATATCAATAAAAATCACTACCTTGATTCTTCAGCTACACAAGCACATGAACAGAATTGTAAGCTATCTCTTCACCAAGGAGTAGAAGACAATAAAACAGAGAGATCAGCTTTCCCCTCTAATTATTCCAAATACACTTGAACACAAGGTTTTAAAGGTTATGTATCAATCTTTCTCGAACATTTTTCAGGCCCTTAGTATAAAATGGTAAGAGTTTCAGTGAATAAACTATAAAGGAATCAAAACATACAAGTAAGAACTTATTCTCTTGACTTGCAACAATAACAACAAAAACAACAACAAATCCTTGCAGAAGTTTAAATACAAAAACAAATATCAAAGCCCAATTTATCATAGTTTTGCCACCAATTTCAGCTTATTTATTTATTTATTTGTATTTTTATCCTGCCAAGCTCAATATAGTATCTAATATCTAAATCAGATGCAGTGTTTCTTACAAGAAAAGAACACTTGCTCAGAAATATATATAAGGTATTTATTTCTGTCATGTTTGGACTGCCAAACTGTGAAGAAAATGACCAAGATTGTTCTATTTTGATCAGGATTGTCAGTGATCTCAGGATTCAACTCAATTCTCCACTTCAAAAACCTGCTCACTATAATTTGGACGGAGTCAGTTTGAGTCCTACTCTAACTCTGTGAATAATAGGTTTCACTTTTTTTTTCTTAAGAGAATAGGGTAAAGATGTAAGTACATTAAAGCAGCTATAAAGGAATATAGACAACCCTGTTTTAGAAACATAGACGGGGACTTTTCCACTGGACCTTTATAAAATATCCTATTACACTATAGACAAAACAATGTGATAAACTGATGAACAGATATTTTCAGACAACTTTACCTAGATGATTAAGAACCTTCATGACATTGCAATGGGGATGAAAACCCTGAAGTTAGTGCAGGAAGAGTTGGTACATTACAATAACTTTCTACCTAATTAACTTGCTCTGACTGATGAAGCTGCTTGGATGAGCAGTGAAAGATCTCAAACTAACAGGAAAAATAAGTCCAGTTGCTTTAACTCAATCTTCAGACAATATAAGTTCTTGAAAACATATGAGATTATTACTGGATCAGGACAATGTCTGTCCAGCATCCTGTGTTACCTAGTTGCCACAGTTATATTTATAAAGCTTATAAACATGTCATCTTCACCATTTTCTCCAGTAACTAGTATTTAAGATATGCTGCCTATGGTTCTGATGACAGGAAAAAGGTATTGAAACTTGATCAACCATGAATGTGTCCAGTCTTGATTGATTGAGTGAGTGATTATGTGCCAGTGTTTATTCTTAGCCACTACAAGATTTTCTCCATAATGAACCTGGTCTTTCAGGTCTTCTAATATGCATCATTGTTGTAAAAGCTTGTCTTATCCAGAAAACTAGGTCTTTGCATTATGTGTCCAAAACAAGTTAATTTAAGCCTGGCCATTTGTGCCCTTAATGAGAACTCTGAATTGATTTATTCAATTATTTATTTGTTTGTTTTTCTTGGCTGTCCATAGTATTCCCAGGAGTTTTCTCCATTACAAATTCATCAATATTTTTTTGTCCTTTTTCTTCAATATCCAACTTTTACTTCCATACAGGTAGTCCTTGAATTACAATGGTAATTGAGACAGGAATTGCTGTTACTAAGTAATGTGGTTATAAAGAGAAAAATCGCAATTAAATGAGGACCTAGCCCAATGCGAGCCACTTCTGGCTTGGTCCCTCCTATCCCTGAGCCTCAGTAAGGTAAGGAATTGACTTCTCTTTAACTCCACTTACCCACCTACCTTCCCATCTTCCACCCATCTCTTTCCTTCTGAACACCTTTCATTCCACCACTATGCTGGTTGCAGCTTTCGGATGGTCTTCAGGGGCAGCGCTATGTAGTGTGCAATGCAGTAAAATCAAATGGGAGATGACTAAGGCATGGATCACTATAAGCAAGGCCTCTCAGTCCAGGAATAATAGTTTTCTAGGTCTATGCATGCAAATGACTTTAAAGAAGAACTTCAGATTTTAAACAAACTGAGCACCTCCCTGCTACCCATTAAAGCAGCCTCTCTTTTTTCAGGCTTTCAAGCTACTTAAGTAAATGATTCATTACAATTACTGTGCCTTTTATTCTGGTTACCCCAGAAACCTGACAAAAGGTGTACTTATATAATGAATTGCAGAGTGATGCTGAGCTCACATTTGTAGATGACCCAGAACACTGTTCCGTCATGTTGCAGACGTTGTGCTTCAAAGCTTACAACACTTGTAATTCTGCCTTTCTATTAAAGTGTTGATTCTCTCATGCAACCACCAATTCTGGGTGGACTTCAGATTTTACACAAACTGAGCACCTCCTTGCTACCCATTAAAGCAGCCCCTCTATATGGCATTGTGGATTTCAAGCAGAGGTGGTATTCAGCAGGTTCTGAACAGTTCTGGAGAACTGGTAGCAAAAATTTTGAGTAGTTCGGAGAACCAGCAGATACCACCTCTGACTGGCCCAGCCCCCATCTATTCTCTGCCTCCCGAGTCCCTGCTGATTGGCTGGGCCTTCTTTTGTTGCCCTGCACAGGAGAACAGAGCTGGAAAGCAGGTTAGTGGGGTGGGGAGGGAATGGGATTTTGCAGTAACCATCCCCCAGGAGTGGGGAGGGTATGGGAATTGTGCAGTATCCTTCCCCAGCCGTGTCCACCAAGCCACACCCACAGAATCGGTAGCAAAATTTTTTGAATCCCACCACTGATTTGAAGCCAAAAGATGATTGAATGCAAAGGGTATGAATATAACACTTGTCTACAGCTCCTTAAAGTGACTCTACTCTCTTGGAATCACACAACATTTTGCAAAACCAAGAAATTTCTGGGTGCTATATTGGCGTGGTTTAATGTCAGATCGAAAATATTATATACCTCCTCTTCACAAGGATTCTGCTTTATTTCATACAGCCACAGGGTCGGAATAACAGAATAAGAGAGTTGGAAAGGGCCTTGGGGGTCTTCTAGTCCAGTAGTCACTAACCAGTGGGCTGGGGACCAGTGGCGATCCATGAGAAAATTTTAGTGGTCCTCAGAGAAATGTCACCCCCAAAGCAATTAAACCAGGGTGCGCAGGAACACAAGGCTGTGCCACCCACATGACCTGTGGGAACACAAGGCTTGTGTCACTTGCATTGTGAACAATACAAGGTAGTGAAGGGAGGGGGGAAAGGCAAAAGGGGGAACTTGCCCACTCACCCCACGCATCTTGACTGGCCATTGGGCTACTTCTTTCCATTTCTTTCTTCTTCTATTTTTGGCTGCACGCAAGAAAAGCAGCAAAAGTCTTTCTTTCTCTCTCCCAAACTCCACCAGAAATGAGTGTTTGGGACCCTGCAAGGCATCCTGCTCCAAGAGGCTGCACCAGTGCAACAAGTCTCACAAAGTCTCATTTCTGACAGAGTTTGGGGGAGAGAAAGAAAGACTTCTGCTGCTTCTGCTGCTTTCCTTGCATGAAGCCAAAAGTCTCTCTTCCTCTCTCTCTCTCTCTCCCCCTGAGAATGGAGCTGGAGACAGTATCCTATGATCCCAAATAAAGAATGATCAATTGGTAGGAAAACAGGGTGGGGAATTTTCCTGCAGACTTTTGGGGGGGATTTTCCCAGGGTCTCTGGTCCCCAGAATTTAAAATTATGAGTTTGTTGGTCCCCGAGGTCCAAAAGGTTGGTGATCCCTGTTCTAATCTAAGCAGGAGATCCTATACCATTTTAGACAAGTGTCTATACAGTCTCTTCTTAAAAGCCTCCAGTGATGGAACACCTACAACTTCTGAAGCCAAGCCATTCCACTGGTTAATTGTTCTCACTGTTAGAAAAGTTATCTTATTTCTCTTATTTTTTTAATTCATTTAATTCACAAGGTTTATACACTCCTCCAATTGAGCAGTTTAGAGATATCTCAAGAGCATATAAGATGCTCTATCACACATCAGTTAATTACTAGGTAATAGCCCATATGTTGAGGACCAACCATAACATTACCACATGAGGAAAGACTATGAGAATTCCCTCAGCCCTCAACCGGCCACTGAAATTGTGAAAAATCTAACTGGGACTAGTTCAAAAGATAACACCGATTTGAAGGCCAAAAATGAGCATTTGAAGAAAAGGCTGGGAAACACACTACCGTGTTATCTGATCCAATGTGTAGTCACTGTCAAGCAACATAGAAATGATGGTGTGAGAGCATAAAATGGGCAACATCTGAAGGTTTTTTATGAATCTGATGTCAAGAAGACTCATCGGTTGGCTAGCTGCCCTATTTGTGTGATGAACTGAGATTAATACAGAAATGGAAAATCAGCCATTTGTCCTCATCTAATCAGGGAAGTAAAGATCTATTTAATCTTGAAACACAACATAATCTTTTTAAAGTATTTTGAAATGATGGCTTTGCAACTTTCTGCAGTCTTATTATTTGATTTTTTTAAAACTAGAAATAATCTACTCCTATCTTTTCACAGGTGCATTTGAACATAATACAATCTGCGATGCTATTTGTGTGTGAAAAGCTAAACATTTCAAAGCAGTAAAGAATTCATAGACAATTTCCTTTCTGCAAAAGGAAAAGCGCTTTTTTTTCTTTTGTTCAAGAACACTTCTATAAAACCAGCAGCAAAGCTAATAAAATATTCGAGCTGTTTTCCTTCAGAGCTGATGTTTAAACATGGTAATTGTGTTTCTGAAGTCAGTATATATCATGTTCTGCTTAAGATGCAGAGAGGATCTAGGAGATAAGTATTCATAAATGCATTTTTCATTTCTCTTACTTGAAATCCCGATAAGTTCTTCTTTTTCAACAGCCTTGTTAATGGTTTTCAGAAGAAGGAAAAAAATTAACTTTTAATATCATCCAGGCAAATTTAAGTTTGCTACTGTATATTCTTCAGTTTTTCTATTCAGAGTGTAGTGTACTCTACTTAATATAATAGTGCTTTAATATTTAAGAATGTTTTCCCATCCTAATGGGGACACTTTTAACACCTTCAAAAGTATTTTTTCTAATATGAACAAGAACGGAAAAAGGAGAAAGAGAAAATGATGCAGGAAAAATTGTATTTTAATAATGTTTGGAAGAAATATTTGGAAAAAGGAATCTTCCATCAATATTACAAGCTCAATGGAAATTCTTCTCAATGGACTTACCTATTTTTTCTTTAGGGTGTTTAATTATTTTCCAAACTACAAATAATATGATCCTTCACAATGTTTTAATTCAGATATATGTGTTACCCATGCCAAAGAGAGACACTTTTTGTTCTTTAAACATCATTTGCTACAGTATTAACTTGTATAATAAATTTTGTCATAAGTTCTATGAAACAGAAACTAGAAGATAATGGTAATGCTATTTGGGAGGTGAATTCCAAAATTATATGAATCAACTTTTATTGAAACAAAGTGACTTCTTCTGCCCCCTTACAGCCCTAGAGATCCCCAATTTTCTGTGAATTTTTTGTGATGGGGAATTGCTGGGGAGAGAGGGAAAGCATCTTCTCTTTTCAATTGACAAAAGTTCTTAACATAAAATCCAGAAGATTTCATTGGTCTTGATTATTTTTATCTATCAATTGACTCACAAAAATGTAAAAATGTTTTTGAAAAATGGTTAGTCTTGAATTTTTATGATCTTCTAAGAGAAGATGACTGGGGTTCAACAATTTTATTTAATCATTAGTATAAAATTAGAGTAATTCTCAGGAGATATGACTCCTCCTGAAATTATGGAAACAGAAATATGTAGCAATTTTACCAATCCTAACTTTTTGTTATTTATTGCATATTGTTCCCTGACTTGCTTCCAGTTATATTTTTCAGTGGTGACTTTCATCTTTGCTTTTGCCCCAAAATCAAGAGGACTCAAAAGCAGAATTTTGGACTTTGGCAGCTTTTCAGAAGTACCACATAAAGTGAATAAGTTCATGTCATATTATGATTAAATGTTTGTTAATTAAGCAATAATTGTAAGATGTATTTCAAAAATGCCAATTAAATTCCTCTTTCTGGCCTTAAAAATTGCAGCAGTTGCCAACATAAAGCCATACTTGTGAATATTTATTACTGAAGCAATTTTTATCCTCTTTCTCAATCTCAGTAGGATTTCAGGTCACGATAAAATAGAAGGCTGCCTTATTGAATTGTGAAGAGCAAAGAAACATACCCAACCCTGACTAGTTTTTGCTTGAAAAGTAATATAGCCTGACAATTGGCACAAATTAGATTTACTCAGAGCAGACAAGTTTACAAATGTATAATAAAGTAAGTATCTCCAGAAAGAAGAATTTGGTGCTTTTTTTTCCAATCCAAAATGGCTTTCACAGACATCTCAAGTATTCTTGTACCAATTCTTGTGCCAGTTCGAATATAATATATCCCAGTGCACCTTTTGCCCTCAAACAAATTGGTTTGATTTGATTTTGGTTTTATTTTTACCTTGCCAAAAATTCCTTCCAACACTTTCTTTGACACCGATGCCAAATAAATCATTCTAATGTTCCCCTGAAGTGAATTGAAAATTAATTTACAGGGCCAAGATGATCCTCCTAATAACAGGGTACATGGAATGGGGAAATTGGAAATCATTACCCAGCAAACATTATCTGCATTATTTTTGTAGCTGCTTTAGATTGCATTGTAATAGAAAATTAGGAGACCGGCTGTGAAGAAGTTTAAGAGGGTCCCCCGAAGAGCTTCTGCCTCAAAATTGATTCTTTAAGAAAGCATTAAAAAGCTATTGGAATTGATTGCCTGCTAATATAAAGGAAAAACTCTTTGCCACTATTTGAGTTTAAAAAGAGCATCTTCATTCATGCATGTTATTAAAACTACTGGCCTGTAAGCCCCTGTAGATAGATAAAGGATATGGATGGGATATTAAAAAAGCAATCTTTACCTTATCTGGGATTTAAACTTAATATGTTGCTTTTATTAATTTAGAAAGAACCATTAGTTAGGATGTCAAAGAGTAGGTTTACAATTAAAATGCTATAGAAGTGAGGGGTCTTTAATAAACAGCCTACCAGGGATCTTTCATTAATCTTTCAAGCATGAGGACCACCCCTGTAAACATTACTCTGAATATACAGGTTTTTTTTACTATCAACCTTTCTGTGAAGAGGCAATAACCCAAGAGCTGATATCATGCCGATTAGTTGCTACAGTTCCTCTACAAAGAAGAACAGACCAATTGGTATTCAGTCCTTTAGTCCATCATGACTTGGCAAGCAAAATTCTATATTTTAGTAACAGAAAGGCAGAATTTCTTTGGGGATATTGAATGTCAGGTTTTTAAATGCATGTAGCTGCATATTCCTGCATAGACTGAAGGAGATATTTGTCAGGGGTGGGGGAGGATAACCCATGTATTATACTTTTAGATCTTCATTGAAAAAAATTTAAATGTGTAGCTAACTTTAAAAAAATGAGGACATGTCACAAAGAGGTGCTTCATGCAGATATTTTTCCTTAGAGAAGTAGAATTATCAACCATAATTATAGATGGATTCTGAGCAGCCTGTGTTTTTACTGCTAGACCACTACTGATTCACATAAAATGAGAATTCCTATGCCCAGGAAAGTGTATTAATCTAGGGCAGGGATGTCAAACTCAGTTTCATTGAGGGCAACATTAGGGCTGTGGTTGTCTTCGGGGGGCTGGGTGGGCATGGCCAACTGGGTGGGCGTGGCCAGCTTGATATCACTCCCCAAACTGCTGGCATGTTTCCTCTTTGCATTGGATAGACCAGGCTAAAGCTATGCTGATCTGATCTTTCCTCTTCGCACCAGGTAGGCCAGGCTGCAGCTACACTGGCCTGATCTTTCCTCTTCGCATAGGGTAGACCAGGATGGCCCTGCGGGCCAGATCCAGCCCACAGGCTTTGAATTTGACACCCCTGATCTAAGGTTTTCTGACCTGTATGTGTTTCAAGAGCAATTGAGACCCTAGAGCCCTTCAGATGTTATGGAATGACAACAGCAATAGCCTGAGGCATCATGGCCCCCTCAATCTTTTAAGACATTTTGATATATGCATGGAAAACATGATTGCTATATAAAATTGGGAGCTATTTTTAACAGAGTTGATTCTAATATCTCATGGAATATTGTGCCACTTTAAAAAATAATCTGGTCATACAAGAACCATTTTGCATAAACCATGAAAACAAATTTCATAAACCATGAAAACAAATTACCTTAGGCTTGATATTACAATCAAGTTAACCGATATTAGCTATCTTGTGGGAGGAAGGAGTTAAAACAACCAAAGTAACAGCAGCTGAATTTATAAAATATACAGGGTAGAAAGAAATAATGGCATATAAAGTTTCAGATTATTTGCAACGGTATAACATTTGTTGATAAGAGTAGAAGAGTTGCCCTTCTATACCTTCAGGTCTATTTTCATTCTTTTATCCTGTTTTTTCCCCATGCCATCACTCTGCTAAACACTACAGCACTGTCTTATGACTAAAGATATTTACCCATGTTGTCGGGCTATATTGCTATTATCTTTCTCATCTTCTCATCTTTCTTATCTTCTTATCATTCCTACTACCTTCTCCTATTGGTATCTTATTATTTATCACATGTTGTTTGTATCTTATGGTTTATGATCTATGACCTATCACTTTGTTGTTTGTATGTACACTGAGAGCTTATGCACCAGAGACAAATTCTTTGTGTGTCCAATTACACTTGGCCAATAAAGAATATTCTATTCTGTTAGCCTTTGCCTATTGCTTGCAAGAGGGTGACATACAATATATTTTAAAAGAAGCAGAAAGATGGGTAGAAGAGAACAATTCTGAAAACTTCAAAGAGATGAGACAGTGTGAAGGGGGTTGTCAGAGACAGAAAGACAAACGGATGTAAGCTGAGGTGAGGTAATCTAAATGGCTTTGGTGACTATTCTCCTGGGTTGAAAGTTCTGTTGTTGAATGCCAGCTCACAAATGGTAAAAGGGAAGCTATCAAACCTGGCTGAGAACTATATATCTGGTTTGTATCTCAAAGCTGTGATTGAAGGAGACCAGGAAGCAAATGCTTTTCATTATTCTTGGTATTACTGTATGTAACTAGAAGGTTTGATTCTCTATCACTTATGTTAATATTGTGGCATTCAACACATTGATTATATCTACATGCACAACAGCTATTTCCATGGGTTTATGCAATGAAATGAATCTCCCTGAAGCAGTGATGTTTACCATCCAAATGAAAAGTAAAAAAAGCACACATATGTAAGCACTCCTCCCCAAAAGTGTACAGTGAATTATTTTGTTATTGAATAATAATGAAAAATACTCTCTTCATTCTAGTATAAATAAATTGTACAAAAATATGACATTTTTGGAAAAAGAAAATGAAAATCTCGAACAAATTAATACAGGTTAGAACTGTAGACAAAATGTTTTGTTCACTCAATGTGATTCAATGATAAAATAATAATTTTGACTTAATTGTCACTTTTGCTAACAACATTCCTCTTTTCAAAAATAAAAGTGGACAATAGATACCATCCTATCACCTCAAATCCATGACTAACTAATACATAAAACAGTTTTGGAATTATCTAATCTTGCCTGATTAGTGCCAAAAGTATAACTTTGTTCATATATTTTCTCACTCTCCAGGTGGACATATGGAGATATTGATGGAAAAAATTCAACTAGTAAAAAAAAAAAAAGAATTCAACTAGTAGGGCTATAGAATTGTTAGCTCTTCCTGAAATCTGCCTTTAAATACTTCCACCTAAAAATATTTCCAAGATAGCTTACAACAGAGTTCAGTACTCTGCATAGCAATCAAACTGAAAAGATTAAAACATCCTGATAAAGGCAGGAGTCTTCAATCAATAAAATACAACATTACCGATTTGAAGTTACAGTAATCTCTTTTACAGATGGACTTAAATTGTCATTGTCTACTTATATGCCTAAATTACTTTTGTCAATTGCTAGAGGAAAATTTCTATTTTGATAATAGACACATGAAATCAACTTTCTATTGTCTGAAGGATAATCTTTTGCCTGATGGATAAGTAAAAATTTAGTGACTCATCCCTACACCTTCAATAGAAGAACTCTTGAGACTGGGAAGTTTGTCAGAGTTTAGAATCAGCTAAGTTACTGTAAGGTGAAAGCAACAGGAGGCTGATTGAGATCACAATACCTTAAAACTTTATTTCTGTTAATAGGTAAGTGGATGGATGAATGGGTAGGTGCATCTTTGTGTTGTCTGTAAATATATATGAGGAGAGGAAGTTAGAAAGAAAGAGAGAGGAAGATAACATACACACTTGTACATCTGCATAATATTGGAAAAGGGGAAACTAAATAGTGCTGTGTGTGCAGAAATATGGGAAGCTCAGAGTCAACGGTGTGATTTCCTCCTCCACCTACCCAAACCCATGTAGCCACTGAAATATTCAGAAGAGTGCTTGAATGCTAATTGCTTTAGGGTTTTTCTTTTTTAAAAGAAGAAAATGATCACGTTTACCTTCTCTGCTCTGCTACCCTCTGTTGACGAAGCTGGGCATTCCAGAAATTGTAGTCCTAACACATTTAGGTAGGGAAAGCTGCTCTCTAAATTGTCATTCATGAGAAAATTGCTAGAATGCTTTACTATGACAATGTGTGATCAGAATGGAAATTCTTTCTTGGCAGAGACTAAATAATTTTTGAGTATAAAGGTAGAAAGGATTCATCAGCTGTCCCAAGTGGATTTATCCAGACTTGGGAATGTCATTGGAAAGATTCTTTAATTGATCTAAGCTTTATAAGAGAAGTACCTGGGAAGATAGGACACTCTGGCTGAATTTAGTGGGGTTTATTTCTGAGTATATTTGTATAAGTTTCGACAGTGGACTGGTTTTATAGTGGTTAAGGTGCTGAACTGATGATAGCTTCATTCATTCACCCTAAAGGAAGGTGGAGGGGTTGTGGAAAGAGAAAGAATGAGAGGGAGAGGGGGAGGGGGAGGGAGGGAGGGAGGGAGGGAGGGAAAGAGAGAGGGAGAGAATGGTACCTCTGTCATAAATGAAAAGTGGGAGTGAAATGAATGTGTCTTGATGGATAGTTATATCATCAAAGCTTTAAGCTGTGTACTGTTCAAAAAAAATCTTGCAATCTTGCAAGAATTTAACAATAGAATACACAAGAACTTGTATATTTTCCTGCCTAAAATAGCTGTCAGCATATATTTCCATAGTAACAACTTAAATTTAGGGCAGCTCTCATTCTGTGAATATATTTTATATACCTTGCCTATTCTTTCCAGGCCAGTAGAATAGAAAGAGGCTCGGGACTTTGTTTGTTTGTTTGTTTGTCTGCTTGTCTATCTGTCCATCAGCAGGTTAGGTCCCTAAAAACTGAACAGCTCACATTTAGGCAAGTGGAGAAATTAGTTTTAAAAACGATTTTTTTTTTATTTTAAAAAATGGACCACATCTGGCCAGTACCAGCAGAGAAAAATGCTCCAGAAAACAAATACTAAAGGGGAGTCAAGTGGAAAACTGCTGCCTCACATAAATTGCTACTCTTGTAGAAGGCAGAGGAATAGGAAAATGATTATTTCCTTCTATGTCACCCTCCATAAGTGCAGATTTTTTTTTATCACCCCCTACCATGACATAGAACATAGAATAATAGAATTGGAAGGGACCTCAGAGGTTTTCTATCCTAACCCCATGCTCAAACAGGACATCCTACATCATTTCAGACAAATGGTTATCCAGTCTCTTTTTGAAAGTTTCCAGTGATGGAGCACCCACAACTGCTGAAGGCCATTCCATTGGTTGATTGCTCTGACCATAAGGAAATTTCTCCTTATTTCCAGGTTACTTCTCTCCCTGATTAGTTTCCAATCATTGTTGGAATTGACAATTTATGTTGTTATCTCCACAGTGGTCTTCTGTAAGGGCAGAGGTAAGAATAGGAACTACTGTGGTGGAGACTGGCTTTCTTCTAGAGCCCAACTGGAGTTGGGGGGCAGAGTAGTAACTGGGTAATGTCTAATCATTCTGACAGCAAAAGAAGAAAGCACTCTGGAGGCGCTGAAGCTGGCCAAATGAAAGGAGGCAATCCTATAGGAGACCATTTAGAGCTCTGCTGATAGTTGAATCCATAGTCCCTTCCTCCATATGAAGTGGGATAAAAAAGATGTTTTTAGAGGCTTGTGCTGATGTACTTTGATCTGGTTTCATCAGGTCAGGTTGCCCTTCAGATGGAGGCTCTAACAAAGATATGTCCAACCATGGCAACTTTAAGATTTATGGACTTCATAGCTGGCTGGAGAATTCTGGGAGTTGAAATCTACAAGTCTTAAAGTTGCCAAGGCTGGACATTCCTGCTCTTGTGTGGCAACCATCTTGGAGTGAGGAAAGAGGGCTGGATGGCTTTAGAAAGTTTCTGATTCTTCCATTTTAAGCTCTCCTCCTTCCTATTCACATAGCCTAAAACAGAAAATGACTGCAGTATACGCAAATACAGTGCAGACAAATACAGAAGCAGATTTAGATGAAACAAAACCAGAGAGCAGAAGCACACCTGCTTTCAAATAAAGGTAACAGATAGGCACCCACTTTGATTTACTGATACAGACCTACCCATCCACATAATCAACTTGCATGCGCATACCCTCATATCCTTGTGGGACAGTGACATAGCTTATATTTATTAATATATTGCATCTGTTTTCTGCCAAGCAATGGTACTCAAGGGGCCTAGCCATACTACAGTAGAAACATAACAATGAATAATAACACATTAGTAGTACTATATTAAACAATATAAATAAAAGGGCAATATTAAAAAGATGTGTCTTCATAATATTCTTGATGAGTAGAGACTAAATGTCATTGTGTTCTACAATTTGGGAACAACATTGAACGCCTTGTGAAGAGAAGCATATCTTAGGAACTGAGGTATATTCATGAAAATGTGTGGTACTTTTTAAAATATCCTTTTGTTTTTAAGGTGCCTCATGATTCCTTGTTTTTCTACACAGAATGATCCTTTTGGAAATTTTAACTGCTTCTAGCTTTTTCTTTTTTAAAAAAATATCGTATTTGTGGTTTATTTATGCTGCCTTTGTTTGCCTTTACATTTCAGATGGAAACAGTATTTTATCATTCTTATACACCAGAAAGGAAAGAGTTTGACTTCTGGAATTGCAGAACAAAAGTATCCCATTTGTGTATTTGTCTTCTCTGTTTGTCTTCATGGCAATCTCATCTTCTGCTGAATGATTATGACCAGGATGTTTTTCCATCCGCATCTTCAGTCTTCAACAATATTGCAGCTTTGCAATTACCCAGCAAATTGGCAACCCCCATGCAATTAAAATAATGACATAGCATTGTTTCTTGCTGCTTCTTAATGCTTCTGTCTCTCTTGCTTGCCCTTCTGTTTATCACGGAGAACAGCTGTGGTCATATGCTTTGGATACACCTGGTAGCTATAAGATTTCATTGCCAGGGTGATTTGTTTTCTTTTCTATGCTGTACTGTTCTGAAGAGTGTGGGAAAGATGCCCCGGCTGGGTGTGAGTAAAATTGCACAGCTGCAGAAAGTTTTGTGTATGGGGTAAAATTGCTGAGGCTGGCTAGCCTGTGAAAAGAGAACACTTGAATTCAATCTATCTAGGGCACCTCATCTCCTAAGCTCATACTTGTAATTTCAGGATCTCAGGCACTTTGGGGTGTGATTACAGGAGGTCATCTGCATTTGTCTCCATAGAGGGCAGGAACTAGTCCAGGGGCCTTCAAACTTGACAGCTTTAAGACGTGTGGACTTCAACTCCCAGAATTCCTCCTCTAGTCATGTTAGCTTAGGAATTCTGGGAGTTGAAGTCCACAAGTCTTAAACTTGCCAAGTTTGAAGACTCTTGAACTAATCAAACTTGGCTGTTGTTAGTTTAGTTTACTTTATTGTCATTGCACCTTGTACAACGAAATCAAATACCATCTTCAGTGTACATTATGTCTATGAAAGTATACACAAGCACACATCCTTCACATTCTATATATTGAATTGAAAACCCTTGATATTGCATTAATATTGCACTATACAGTAGAATTCAGTAGAGTTACTGCCCTGAGATAGAAGCTGTTTTTTAGCCTATTTGTCCTTGTTTTTATTATCCTGTACCATCTGCCAGATGGTAATAGTTCAAAAAATGGGTTCCCAGGATGTGATGAATCTTGGAGAATGTTTTGTCCTTTCTTAAGGCAGCAGGAGCTATAAAGCTCTTCCATAGAGGGGAGAGGGCAACCAAGTTCTTCTGGACCATGATGTTAACCCTCTGGAGTGCTGTCCTATCTGCCACTGTGCAAGTGGCAAACCATACAGAGGTGCAGTATGTTAAGATACTCTCTATGATGCAGCAGTAGAAGGTCACCAGAAGATTTTCACTCAGTTGTTGTTTTCTGAGAAGTCTCAGGTAGTATAAACTAAAAAAACCTCAGGAGTATAAACTTTTGAACTTTTTAGTATAAACTAAAAAAAACTAAGTTCAAAAACTAAAGACGATTTGACCTAGTTAGTGCTTAGATGGAAGACCAACAGGAAATACAGTATAAGGATCATAGAGTACATTGAGGAATGGAAAAAAATACTCTAAAAGGCGGCCTTGGTAAACTACTTATGTACTGGGGCCCAGACAATTGCATGTATCAGTTTCTTACATATGAATGCTTCTTCCTCCTATTTTTCCTCACTACAACAACCTTGTTAGGCTGAGACATGGTGAACTAATCTAAACATTTCACTACTACATCTCACTAGTGCTCTATATCAGAGGTGGTATTCAGCAGGTTCTGACCATTTCTGGAGAACCAGTAGCAGAAATTTTGAGTAGTTCGGAGAACCGGTAGAGAAAACTTTGAGTAGTTCAGAATACCACCTCTGACTGGCCCCACTCCCATCTATTCTCTGCCTCCTGAGTCCCAGCTGTTTGGCTGGGTCTTCTTTTGTTGCCCTGCACAGGAGAATGGAGCTGGAAAGCAGGTTAATGGAGTGGGGAGAGAATAGGGATTTTATAGTATCCTTCTCCTGCCATGCCCATCAAGCCACACCCACCAAGCCAAGCCCACAGAACCGGTAGTAAATAAATTTGAATCCCACCACTGCTCTGTATCTATAAAGTCACCAGAAGTCAAGCACAACTCAAGGCATCTTGAGATTAAGCTATGAACTCTATTTATAGCCTCAGTGTCTATCAGTTAGACACTTTGAGGATAAGTTTTCATTTGTTTAAGGGGGGGAGAGACTCTAAAAAGCAAATAAATGTATAAAATCTCATAGAATTATAACCTTGAGAATCTATATTGATGTAGTGGTGTAAGTGCTGACTTAGAAACCAGGAAACAGTGAGTTCTAATACCACCATAGGCCTGAAAGTCAGCTGGATTCTCTCTCAGCTCAACCCATTTCATAGGGTTGTTGTGGGGAAAATAGAAGGTAGAAGGAGTTATAGGTATGTTCACCACATACATAATAAAGGTGGGATAAAATCTAATTAATTATTAGGTTACACTTAAGAACAATGGTGCAAACAAGTTCTAGCAATGGGCTGCAACAACCACTAATCAAGATAACAGGTAACTGTATTCTACATATACTCTTGTTAGTGCTGTAGGCATACAGATTTCTTCAGTCCAGATCTGAAAATCTCACTCTAGGAATTATGGGAATGAAGAGAAACACTTTGGTTGATTTAAAAAAGAAAAGCAGTAGGATACAAAAGAGATCAAACATCTGCTCTTTTCTCCCCTATTTTGATTGGATTCCTTCTCCTGAAACAATGCAATGGTTTTCCTAAATTTAAGACCTCTATGCAAATCACTGATCAAGCTGAATCATGTTGCTAGATTTATAATTTTGTTTTGGGTGATATTTTAATTAGCAGCAACAAGAACAACAGCAACACAAACTTGCATTTTCCAGATGCGTTCTAAGAGAGCCCTGATGGAAATTAACATCTTTTAGTCCTAGAGCAGAGTGTAAAATATTTTCCCTAGTCCAGAAGTGAAGGATATTTGTGTGTGTGTATGTATGTGTGTCTGTGTCTGTGAACGGGAATGGGGTTCATCTGAAAGGGCAAATGTCAAATTATCCTTTGAGTTCATCCTTTAAGAAGTGACAAGGACACATACTCATTGTCTTTTGGGTGGAAATGTAACTGCAATGAGTTATTTGATGGAACTTAAGCTCTCCTATTCTCCTATATGACAGACTTGAACACTGGGCTCCATCTAACAAAATGAAGTTAAATGTAGAGAAAAATAAAGTCTTACACTTAAAAGAAAAACCAAAAGTACATATATAGACTGGGTGAAACCAGGCTTAATAGCAGTAACTGTGAGAGGGATCTTGGAGTCTTAGTGGACAACCAGCTAAATATGAGCCAGCAGTGTGCAGCAGCAGCCCAAAAAGCTACTGCAATCCTAAATTGTATTAACAGAGGGATACAATCAAGATCAAGTGAGGTACTAATACCACTCTATAAAGCCTTAGTAAAACCACACTTAGAATACTGCATCCAGTTTTGGTCACCACACTATAAAAAAAGATGCTGAGACTCTAGAAAAAGTGCAGAGAAGAGGAACCAGGATGATTAGGGAACTGGAGACTAGAATATATGATGAATGGTTACAGGAACTGGGCATGGCTAGTCTAGTGAAAAGAAGAACCAGGGAAGACATGATGGCAGTGTTCCAATATTTGAGGGACTGCCACAGAGAGGAAGGGGTCAATCTATTTTCTAAAGCACCCAAAGGCCAGACAAGGAATAATGGATGAAACTGAATAAGGAGAGATTTAACCTGAAAAGAAGGAGAAACTTTCTGACAGTGAGAACAATCAACCAATGGAACAGCTTTTCCCTCAGAAGTTGTGGGAGCGCCATCATTTGAGACTTTCAAGAAGAGAATGGACTGCCATTTGTCAGAAATGGTGTAGGGTCTCCTGCTTGGGCAGGGGGTTGGACTAGATGACCTACAAGGTCTCTTCCAACTCTGTTAATCTGTTAGTCCTACATCTTTTTCTCTGTCTCTGATCCAGTTCTGGGCTGTATTATCTCTTGTCTCACCACCAACCCTCCTTAGAATGTGCTCCCTCTTTCCTGGGAAACTTCCTGTTCACTGTGATCCATCACACTACTTCCCCTTCATAGACACAATCCATCATACCATAATAAGGATTATTTTGGAAGAATAAACCCAGAAGTTAATTTAAAGAATGTGAGAGGGGTAGATTCAAGGTTAAGAAGGAAACCTAGTCACAGCCTGAGGGGAAAAAAAGGAAGACCATTGTGGGATGGAAGTGGAAGGACAACATTGATATGAGCTTAGAAAAAAAATCACCACCAACAAGGACAAAAACTGAGAGAAGCAGCCTTGTGCTGAATCAGTTTAAAGGAGAAGCATATGGCCTGTCTGATAGGTGTGTTTTGGGCCAGGGCTTCTGACTCTGGAAGTTGCCAAGCTGCCCAGTTTATGACTGTTCAAATTAGAGAGGAGGGCTATAAACTGGGCTGATTTATAGGTGTGTTGAGTTGGTTTCTCCCTGTCCGTGAACATACCAGCTGGTGAGGCTTGAACTTTCTCTTAAACTGTTTGCAAATTACTCTGCAGGATTGGCAGTAAGTACCATGAGATTATAAATCAATAAACACCACACACAGCTGATATCTCTTTTACTATAGGAACCTGGAACACAAAGGAGAAGATGGATTAGGGGTTCCTATGCCTTATTCACTGACAGACAACTCCTGTACAGTGAGAATTGGACTCTTACAGCATATTTGACTCTGCAGGGATAGGAAACGATTTAGATTAGTCCACCACTGGGAGGTTGCTGCAGGCCAGACAACCCTGGGAGGTGTTTCCTGCAATGGTTTATGATTGTCATCTCTGACACTGTAATGTGCACCATCATTCCTACTATACAGATCTTTTCACACACAGCGTGAAGGTCTGAAGAATTATTCTCAGCTCCGCATACTGGTGGAATAGATGAATATAACGGATATGCATCTCCTTTACTGCTAACAAATAAAGTAAAAGATAAAGGACATGTGCAGAGTTGCTGTTCAGACCAGACACTGCCTAGTCCAAAGCCCAAGAATGAATATGTCTGTCACATCCTTGGATGCAGCCTCCCCCACCCCCCGAAACCCCCCAAAATTTTTAACTTTAAGGTGAACAGAAGAGAGAATATTGAAAAATTCTAGAACTATGTTTATTTTAATGAGCCATGGTTGCGCAGTGGTTAGAGTGCAGTACTGCAGGCTGCTTCTGCTGACTGCCAGCTGCCTGCAATTCGGCAGTTCAGATCTCACCAGGTTCAAAGTTGACTCAGCCTTCCATCCTTCCAAGGTCAGTAAAATGAGGACCCAGATTGTTGGGGGCAATATGCTGACTCTGTAAACCGCTTAGGGAGGGCTCTAAAGCACTGTGAAGCAGTATGTAAGTCTAAGTGCTATTGCTTTTAATGAAATGTACACATTTAATTTTCATTTCACTCTTTTTTTCCTCTTTTGCATTATATGTGTGTGTGTGTGTGTGTGTGTGTGTCTTCTCTATCACCTCATTCAAAGTCAGTTGAATGTGATAAAGAGTTTAAGAGTTTGTTTTATTTGTGCTTATCAAGTACAGGTAGTCCTCAATTTATAACCATTTGTTTAATGACTGTTCGAAGTTACATCAGCACTGAAAAAAGTAACTTATGAACATTTTTCATACTTATGACTGTTGCAGAATTCCCATGGTCAGATTATCAAAATTTGGATGCTTGGCAAGTGGTCCCTATTTATGATGGTTGCAGTGTTCCAGGGTCATGTGATCAATTATGGTGACCTTCGATGAGCAAAGTCAACAGGGAAGCCAGATTCACTTAACAACCATGTTGCTAACAGCCAAAGTGATTCACTTAACAACTATGGCAAGAAAGGTAGTAAAATAGAGCAAAGCTCATTTAACAACTGTCTCATTCAGCAGCAGACATTTTGGGCTCAATTGTGGTCATAAGATGAGGGCTATCTGTAGTTTACAGTGCAATAATCAAAAGATCCAAAGATTTCCTCCCTTTTTTGTCTCCACTAAATTTGATCCTCTTGTCTTAAGGCAGAAACAAGCAAGCAACAGCAGCAACAAAACTAGAAGCAGCCTAAGAGATTTTTGTAGATTTGTTATTAGCCCAAACCTTCAGCTAGATTGCAAAGTCCTGCTTCTATGCAATTCTCTGATTATTCATAACACAATGAATGAATTATTTGCATTATATGTTCAATCTTCAGTGATGCAAAGAACTTTAGATATGTTACTGTCACATGGATAGACATTATGGAACTACAGTTCCATGACCTCAGTTCAGGAAGTGTGCTTTGCCATATTTGAAGCAGTTATTTTAAGGAAACATGTTGACAAGAGCTTGCCATGGTTAAGTTCAGAAAATTCCTCAGAGGAAATCAAATGATATATTCCAAACTTTGGAACAGTTTCCCCTGACAGATTTTTGTAGAGCTCCGTAAAGTTTTAATTTCTGTATCATTTACTTTTTAAAAGCATGATAATAAGATATAATTTTTAAATATTTTGTTCCTTATTTCTCACTATTTCTGAGTTGCTCTATGCCAAACAACTTCAAATTGGTATGTGGTGATCCCTGGGAAATGGTTCCTCTTAATCCATTTCCATTTATCTGTAGTAACTCTGGTCTGCAAATTTTGGGAAATTATCAACCTCTGGGATAAAATGTGCCCATTTTACATATTTTTATTAGATGAATTAGAAAACAGTGATCAAGTGGTTGGCTAAAGTTTTCAAGATATTTCACAATAAAGATTCATACGCAGGTGAGTATATTTGCCTACAAGGGAGAGGGTGTCTAACCTTCCTCTCTTGTAGGCAACCAATGATACCTTATAACTTCTCAACGAAGTACAATAGAACAATGAAAATGGTACCACATGGAAATGTATAAATTTATCTTCACTTTGAGAAGGCAGGTGACTATGAAAAACACATTGAAACTTTACTTAGGTCCTATAAAGCACTTGGTGCAAACATGTCACTGAAAATTCACTTCTTCCACTTGCATTTAGACTATTTCGCTTTGAAATGTGAGGCAGTGAGTGATGGGCATGGGGAGAGATTCCACCAGCCTATTGCAGACATGGAGAAAAGATACCAAGGGAAATGGAATCCATCCATGCCAATTATTGCTGGAATCTACCCAGGGATGATTCTACTGCAGTTCACAAGAGAAAAGCCAAAAAGCACAGTTTAGATACCAAGTAAAATGGAACTTTGTCATTTAATCCGAGGTTAGAGCTCATCAGTTTTTCATGCAAAAAGCATGAAAATGTTACATGAAAAATCAATAAATGAATAGAAAGTTATGCTACTGATAAATTTATAAATGATTGGTGTTTCACCATTCTCTTCACATTTTGCAGAAACATTATGAAGCATAACTGCACATTCCCCCTTGTAATTTTAAATTATTTTAATGCAGTTTTGACCTGAAGCTGTATCTTGGAAACTGGAGCCAATTAATACTCAGGAGTTAATTTTCCTTTATTAGTGACCTAATTCTGGTAAAATTAAGCTACTTTCATTTCTGAGGCTTTCTCCTTGTAGACCCATGTAATTGCCCAACTCCAGTTTTGCCCTTTTACCAAAAAGAGGGTTTTATGGAAATCCTTATTTTGAGGATATAAAAGTCATAAAATGAGCTCTTAAACCACAGGTCTAGACACAGGCCACACCTCTGAGGCTTTTTATTCTAAAATATGAGGGCATTTATGGGTCCATATGATTATTGTTGATATCCTTATGTTAGCTTTGCTGCACCTTTGTGCATTAAACATTTCTAGTGCTGTTAAACTTGTTACCATAAAATATTCAGTGTGGTTGCTTGAAAGGTAGTCTGCATGGGAAAAAGTTGTGTGCTATCTTCATCCATTGGTATTCCCATTTGAAGTCAAATTGTTCCTATAATAGTTTGCAAACAGCAGATCCAAGGGATTTCAAATAACCAGTTTACGGCTAGCTAGAATTAATAATAATAGCAGTTCATTGTTCATGCTGTCTGCCACAAATATACAAACAGATATGGAAAAGGGAAAAAAAGTTAGACATTGCATGAGATATTTCAATTAATACAAATCGTTGTGTGGCAGTGGTGGGATTCAAAAACTTTTACTACTGATTCTGGCTTAGTGGGCATGGCATGGCCTGGTGGGTGTGGCTTGGTGGGCATGGCTTGGTGGGCGTGGCAGGGGAAGGATACCATAAAATCTCTGTTCCCTCCCCACTCCTGGGAGAAAGGTTACTGCAAAATCCCATTCCCTCCCCACCTCACTAACCTGCTTTCCAGCTCCATTTTCTTGTGCTGGGCAACAAAAGAAGACCCAGATGATCAGCTGGGACTTGGGAGGAAGAAAATAGATGGGGGTGGGGCCAGTCAGAGGTGGTATTTGCCAGTTCTCTGAACTTATCAAAATTTCCACTACCGGTTCTCCAGAACTGGTCAGAATCTGCTGAATACCACCTCTGCTATGTGGCAAGTGCATAAAATAGTTTTGTTGATACAAAACTCTTTTACCTTTTTGTATCAATGGGTTGCTAGGCTAGTGCATTGAAATGGTGGTGGAGTCTCTTTTGGGGAAGAAAACGCAGGTGGATCTTCCGGGCTACGGTGACTGTTTTGTTCAGAATTTTGCTGACATAGTCTCTGTTGTCTATAGTTTTGATTCCTCATGAGTAGAATCCAATGCAATTATTGGACAGTGATTTACCAGATGTGCTGGGATTTCTTTTGCTTGGTAGACTCTGTAAACTTTTTTTTAAAAATGGTAAAATGTTGCCCAGAATTGCCTGTGACACCTGCTGGTTATTCCATGCCTTTCCTGGCTCCTATGTAGAAGGCGTTGGGTCGGGGGAAAGAGAACATCTAATTCCAGAAGACAGTGATTTTTATCATCTTGAAGGAGATCCTCTTCAGGGATTTTTCTCCCCTGACTTCATATATTTTTGACAACCAGTACTTTGTTTCCAGCTTCCATTTGGTAAGGAAGTTTGGCTGCAGAATGCTACAGAAAAACCATTATACAGTACTCTTTTAAATCAGTTTTAGACCCGGGTCCAGATCTGAAGAGACGTAGGTTGCTATTTATGAAATGTTGTGGATCTGGATAGGGATAGCGCACCCATTTTGTTCCTATTAGCACTTTGGAAAGCCTTCAGTATCATTAACCATGGCATATTTCTGGATTTGGGATTGGAGATGGTTCCACTTTTTTTAGTGAGGAGATCCAGTGATTGTTCTAGAGCAGGGCTGTCAAAGTCCCAGCCCACAGGCTGGATCAGTCACAGGCTGGCCATGCCCATGTCCAGTTTAGCGAAGGGGGGGAAAAGTCCCAATATGTCATGTAATGCTGCCATGACAACATGAACTTGACACCCCTGTTCTAGAGGAGAAGAGCTTGGCTTAGCAGACTGCATAGCCTGGCCTCCTCTAATATTTCAATATTTATAGGAAGCCAAAAGGAAAGATCATCCATTTTAAAGTGAGGGTGGAAAGTATATCATCATCATTATATCGATGATATTCAAAATGCATATCACCAACCCAGACCAGAGTTCATGTAAAACTCTTGTCCTGGTAACTGGAGACATTTGTAGACTGTGTGAGATAAAACAGGCTCAAACTAAATGCAAGGAAGACAGGAATTTCAGTTTGTTCATCAAATTTATCAGTAGATCCCTGGACTGATGGTTGGGAAAGAAGCAGTATCCCTGAAGGAAAGGGTTAGCAACTTGGGACTTTTTCTTGATTCATAACTATTGAGTCCTAGTGGCACAAAGTTTAGAATATAATATTGGAAGCTAACACTGCCCATAGCTAAGAATTCGATCCTGACCAGCTCAAGGTTGACTCAACCTTCCATCCTTCTGTGATCGATAAAATAAGGGCCCAGATTGTTGGGGGCAATATGCTGACATTTGCAAAACTACTCAGAGGGCTGAAAGCACTACAGAGTTGTACATATGTCTAAGTGCTATTGCTATTGCTGGACAGGACGAGGTACTGCCCAGAAGCCTTTTGACCACATTTGTCTGGTGTACCTGCTGCAACCTTGTTTGTTACAAGTTGTACCACTTGTAATTATAACTCCTGCTCTCATGCCTACGCAATTGGACTATTCCAATCTGCTCTCAATAGATTTGTCTTTGAAGACCACAAGGACACAGCAGCTGGTGCAAAGTCTGCCTCTATGAACATGTTACATGTGTGCCAGGATCCTGCAGCAGGTCGCACTATATTTCTCCATTGTCTAGAATGCTGATTTTGACTTATAAAGCCCTATGTGGCTTAGTGCCTAAGTACTTGTAGAAGTGCCTTCAGCAACGGAAATTGGCAAGTTCAATTTGTGCTTCCAGACAAAAACTGTTGTTGATTCCTATGTTTCATGAGTTGGGATCTTTTATTCAGCATGGCACATAATCAGGCCAAAACACTCATTAAATAGTGCATAACAGATACAGACAATTGTACCTATTGAAGTCTCCAAGCTCTATTATCTATGAATCTGATAGGTATCTGCCTCATGTATGCCATACTTAAAGTGCTTAATCACTGGAGGACCTTTAGTCTGGCACAATGTCATGCCCTCCCCTCATTTGTCTTTGAAGGTCAATATAGGAAGATTCCCTACCCAAAGAGAAAGTGACACTTTGAGCCTGAATGTAGACAACATGCAATTCTCCAGTTCTCCAGACATTCTTTCTAGCCCTATCTCACCATTATGGCTTGGACACACAAAAACAATTCTACACCTACCCGCTATTCTTAAATACTAAACCTCATGCAACATATAATGTTGCCAGGTTCTGCACAGCAGTGCTTGAAATTCAACAGATGTGCTATAAACTAGTCTTCACAAGCATTCTAGTTTGTCATTCTAGAGTGCTCTTCGCTGTGATAGATTTAGTATTTTGCCACATACTAGCCTTTACGCTTCTCTATAGCAATCTAACCCAGTGGTGGGATTCAGGCAAACAAGTTGTTAAATTACCCACCCACCACTATCAAAGTGGATACTCTGCGCTGTGCTGCAATGAAGAAACCGGGCAACGGAGTGGCTGGTGCAAGGGAAGGACAAGGCTGCTTTCCCTCTTTCTTCTCCCTTCTCCACTGTTACGTTCGGAACAAAGGGGAGGCCACACCAGAGCATCACAATAACATGCTTTATTCAGGGGGAATAAAGGGGGCTGTCGCCTCTGTAAGCTAACAACAGACCTTCCAGCGAACAGCGGCTGGTTTCGACCTAGCAGCCGGCTTTTATAGCCGGCTGTCGAAGGGAGCCAGCCAATGGGGGCTGCAAACGCCCGCAGTACGAACGGACCTGAGGGGGAACTTGTGTCAGCCCCGAGGACATAACACTCCTTCCCCTAGATACGAACACGAATAGTCCTTTAAGTAAGCCGGTGGTTTGTGTGAGCGTCCCGACCGGCACAATTCTGGCGATGCACAAAGTGGCATAGAGTTCTGGGAGTCAGTGACTGGCCTTGCCGGGCCACAGGGTCGATCTGGAGTCTGACTGGAGTCTGGGAGTGGTCACAGTCCTCGGGTTGGATAGTTAAATTGTCATTGTCACGCAACCCGGTGGTGTCGTCGGCTGGTATGGCTGATGACTCTGTAGGACGGTCCCGGTCTACCGTCCGTTCCCTCGATTCGGCTGGTGGCGACTGGTCACTCTGGAGGTCCCAGCTAGGATTCGGGTGCGGCGATTGGAGGGTCACTGAAGTCCCTGGGTCAGTGTCGGTATGTTCGCCCTGGCGACTTCTTATCTGGTCCAGATGCCTCCGCCAGATACGCCCGTCCCCCAACTGGATGCGGTATGATCTTGGCCCGGTGATGGCCACAATCTTCCCAGGTACCCACAGGGGATCGCCAGCGTAGTTCCTGACGAAAACTTGGTCCTGTAATACAAAACTCCTGACCCTAGTGTTAGAGCCCAATGGTGTGTCTGGGCAATAGTGGGGATGCAGTCTGTCCAGCACTGTCCTTAGCCGTCTGCCCATCAGTAATTCGGCTGGGGACTTGTTTGTGACAGTACATGGGGTCAAGTGTTGGCTTAAGAGAAAACGAGAGAGTCTGGAGTGCCAGTCGTCTTGAGTGAATCTTGCCAATGCCTCTTTTGCTGACCTAACGGCTCTCTCCGCCAACCCATTACTAGCGGGATGGAAAGGGGCCGTTAGGATATGCCGGATGCCCAGGTTGGTGGCATACCGGCTGAATTCTGTGGACGTAAATTGGGGCCCATTGTCTGAGACTATGGTGTCAGGCAGACCGTGTGTAACGAATAAGCGGGTCAGAGCCTGGGCAATTGCTCGGGTGGTGGTTGTGGGTAGGAGGGCTACATCGATCCATTTGGAGAACGAATCCACGACCACCAGGAAGGTCTTGCCGTGGAATGGCCCGGCCAAGTCAATGTGCAACCATGACCACGGTGCGTTGGCACTTTCCCATTTGGTTGGGGTGGTGACCGGAGGTGCTGGCCTGGATTGTTGACAGGGGCGGCAGGAGCTTACCCATTTTGTGATCTCGCCGTCCATGCCCGGCCACCAGACGTAACTCCGAGCCAACGCTTTCATCCGGACGATGCCAGGGTACCCCTCGCCTAACGCCTTCAGGACGGGTGTGCGCAGAGGTTTTGGAATGACAACTCTGGTCCCCCATAACAGGCAGCCCTGTAAACTGGAAAGTTCTTGCTGGCAGGTTTTGAACGGTGAGAATTCAGTTGAGAGATTACCGCCCGGCCACCCCTCCGTACCCAGTCCAGAACCTGGGCGATAAGTTTATCTTTTTGGAGTGGAGAGCGTGTCGCCAGCGGTGACTGGGATGTCGAACTCACTGGCATCGAAAATGGCATGGACCGGGCCGGGTCCTCCACGGGTGCTGGCAACGGGCAGCGGCTGAGGGCGTCGGCGTGGCTGAGGTTTTTTCCTGGGCGGTGAACCAGTTTGTACGAGTATATGCCGCCAGGAATAGGGTCCACCTAGTCATCCTGGGGGACAAGACTTGCGGTGTTTGTTTTTCTCCTGAGAGGAGCCCCAACAGTGGTTTGTGATCTGTGACAAGTTCGAAGTTGTGACCAAAAAGAAATTCATGGAATTTTTGACCGCAGCAACGGCGGCTAGGCCTCTTTGTCAATTTGGCTATAATTACGCTGGTTGTTGACAAGGTTCTAGAAAAGAATGCGATTGGCGCTTCGGAGCCGTTGGGAAGTCTGTGGCTTAAGACAGCCCGATCCCGAAGGTGAGGCATCTGCAGCCAAGACTAGAGGAAGGTGCTGATCAAATTGTATTAGGACAGCGTCCGAAGTGAGTAGCGATTTGACTGCCTTAAAGGCGTATTCCTCTTTGGGACCCCAATGCCACGGAGTGTTTTTGTCTAGAAGTCTATGCAGCGGTTCAGCTACTGAGGCTTTGTGGGGGTAGGAAGGACGCATAGAAGTTTAGCAAACCCAGGAAAGCTTGTAATTCTGACTTGGAAGACGGGATGGGTGCCTCGTGAATGGCTTTGACTTTAGACTCCACGGGGTGGATGCCAGAGGCATCTATTTTATACCCAAGAAAGTCCACCTGCCTAGTGGCGATGGCACACTTCTCCCTTTAGTTTGAGGCCATGCTGCCTGAACCTATCCAGTACTGCTCTGACTCTGAGAAAAAGTTGGGGCCTGTCCCTGGCTGAAATCAATATGTCATCAAAGCACGGAACTACGCCAGGGAGGCCTTGCAGTATCCGCTCCATTAATGACTGGAAGATTCCTGGGGCGACGCTTAACGCCAAATTGGAGGCGCTTGCATCGAAAAGCCCCTCTGTGGGTGACAATAGTCTGCAATTCGGCCGTTTGGTTATCCACAGGAAATTGCTGATAGGCCTGTGACATATCCAATTTGGCGAATATCGTCCCCGGTTCAAATGTGTGTAGTAAGTGTTGGATTACTGGGACTGGGTATGCGCTAGTCTGTAGATAGCGGTTTATTGTGGTCTTATAGTCAGAACACATTCTTATAGAACCATCTTTTTTTTAGGGGTGTGACAATTGGAGTCTCCCATTTAGCAAAACTGTGGGCTCAATCACCCCTTGTTTTAGCAATTTGTCCAGTTCCGTCCAGCTTAGCGCGCAGGGCAAATGGTACTCTGCGCGGTTTTAAATGGATGGGAACTGCTTGGGGTCCACCAAAAGGAGATGGGCGTACCATTATAGCAACCTAATTCATTGCTGAACACATCAGCATAGTCTGAAAATAGTGAGTTGATATCGGAAGGCGAGACAGCATGTACTCCCGTTAAGCTAAGGCCGAGATAGGGGAACCAATCCAACCCCAAAAGGCTAGGGAGGTTACCATCTACCACCACCAAAGGCAGATGGCCTTTAAAGGATTTGAACCTAACAAGGAACTTGCCTGTTCCGAGTACTGGGATATTCTTCCCTGGTAATCCCTCAAGGTGAGACGACTCATCTGGAGTTGCTTCCTGGACAGGCTGGAGTCGAATTTTCTTAAGTGTGCTCCACGAGATGATCGATAGTGCCGATCCGGTATCGACTTCCATAAGACAGGGTTTACCTTCTAAATGAATAGAGAGGGTAATTTTATTAGGTGTCAAAAAGTGTGGTTAGCTTGGTAGCACGTATAACAATTTCTACTTGCCTGGGTGGCCCCGGAGGAGAGTAAGGGATGATGCCTTTTGTGGAGCCGCGTGTGTTGCCTGGCAGGCCCTGGCGATGTGGCCTTTCTTGCCGCAATTGTTGCAGGTGGCGATCCTGAACCTGCAAGTCGTTCTGGCATGGGACCCCCCGCAGGAGAGGCACATCAGGATGTGTTTGGACACGTTGCCGTCTTTTGGCCTAGCTCCTACCTGTGACTGTTTGAAAGGTTTGAGGCGATGTACCTGTAAGTGTTCGTGGGGTCTTCTTCACTCACTGCTTCCTCGGAATGAACAGTGACCGGACTGGGTTTGGTTGCGCTTGTATTTCAGCGGCCGATTGTGTCAGCTAATTCAGCGGCCAAAGCTTCTCTCGATTGCCTGGGTGAGGTTGAGATCTTTCTGGCCAGCAACCGCCTCATCTCTGACTCACAGACGAGCTGATCCAGGAGCATGTCGCCTAGGTAGTTTTTAAATTCGCAGTGGAGAGCTGCGGTTCTCAGGGTGGCCATATACTGATTGATAGATTCTCCATCTGTTTGTTTCCTCACTCAAAACGTCCTCTGCTATCTGCGATGGCTTTGGGGAATAATGATTAGAGAGTGTCTCCAACAGCTCGGACCACGGAACGCTCTTTAATTCCCTGGGAGCGAGTAGCGCCTGTGGCGGTATCGAATACTGTGGCCCCCGCAGTAACTCAGGAAGTACGATTTCTTCCTGTTCTCTGTGGCGCCGCAGACCGATGGCATCAAGGTAGTGATTGAAGCGGTTTCTGTAAGAGTCCCACTTGTCTTCATCTGGCTTAAATGGCGGAAACGCCTGATTTGAATTATATTGGGTGTTCAGTCTGTTGGTAGACTGACCAATCTCTCTCTGGGAATACAAGGCCCTGATAAGAGTGACAGCTGCAGTTCGCAGTGCTGCTTCAGCTCTGGATCTCTCTGGGTTACACGCTTGTGTGACTATGGCGGCTAGTGCTGGTAGCGCCGTAACTGACTTCCCGTTGAATTTTGCGCCCTTACAAGGGCGTAGGCGGCTATAGCTGTAGCGCCGTGCTGACAGCTATTCAAATCGTGACGCCTATGTGTTCTGGCTGCTGTGCGCAGCGCCCGAAAGCTTCGCTAACAAGCAGAATCCGAGCAGCAGCGGTTGGATTCTGTGCTCAATGCTGGGCGGCTGAGGTTCTCAGTGCCCCACTTCTCTCACGTAGCTTTTTTTAACTGAGCGGCTACATGCTCCACTTTCACTTCCGCAATCAGCGACTGACCGAGCTCTCAAACGGTGCGGCTACGGTTCAGCGTTTTGGTGTGAAGTTTCATTTCTTTTGGTATTGCTGCTGGTTGGCCAGATCCCATCCTCGTCAGCCAATGTTACGTTCGGAACAAAGGGGAGGCCACACCAGAGCATCACAATAACACGCTTTATTCAGGGGAATAAAGGGGCTGTCGCCTCTGTAAGCTAACAACAGACCTTCCAGCGAACAGCGGCTGGTTTCACTTCTAGCAGCCGGCTTTTATAGCCAGCTGTCGAAGGGAGCCAGCCAATGGGGGCTGCAAACGCCCCCGCAGTACTTTAACGGACCTGAGGGGGAACTTGTGTCAGCCCCGAGGACATAACATCCACCTTCTTCCCTCAATGGGCAGCTCCATTGCCCATTTCTCCACTGCAGTGCAGCATAGTGCCCAGAAACCACTTTGTTGGAGTTGCTCTAACTAACTAATGGGTCTGGCACAATTTAGCTCCATGAGACTATGTTGAAGTCTCAGAGCTGAGGTCTATAACCACTTCCAGATGACACAGAAATATATATATATTTGTGCTATCTTCCATGTTTGAGTAATCCATACTTCTTTATTTTGGCATATAAATCATTCCTTAACATCATTTGAACACCTTATTTGGCAATGCACTAATGTCAAACCAAAGTGGAACATGAACAGAACAAGAGCATAAGTGTGTCTTCTTCCATTTTACAATTGCAATATAGCTGTTAACAACTCCTATTGTCCTATTGTCTAAGGAATCCAATAAACAGGGAAAAGAATATTCTGCTGAATTGACCTTATGTTCATGTACTTAATATTTTTTAAGACTCCTTTATTTGCTAATATAAGATAATCCAACTTTTTATTCCAGATTCCTTGCAGATAACTAATACTCACCTTAGAGCATGTTTGCATTAGAAGTGCTATTGTCTGGAATGGGAGCTGGCCTAAAATACCTTGAGTTAAAGAAATTTTGACCTCAGATGCAAGCCCTATTTTGCCTGAAAAATGAAGCATAGCAGATGTTTTGTTCATACAAGAAGTGGGATGGAATTATGGTGGGTGGGTAGAGAAGAGATAGAGGAAGCAGATTATCTAAGATACTTCTTCATAGCAATTCATACTACTAGTGTTCATAAATGTCAAACCAATGTAATTATTGATGAAAAGGGTGATTAAATAAGAAAGGTTTAAAACTATATGAACAACTGTACTTTGGTCACATCTCAAACAACCCAAATGGAGCAAGCTTTGAAATAACTATGTGCAGCAGTGAAGTTTTAAACAATGTTTTCACATTATAACTTGATCAAAATTGTCTTCATATTCCTATATTTACTATAGACTATCACTGATTCTAGAATATGCTCAAATACTATACAGAAATTCCTTTTGTGCCAACAACTAATGAAATATTTTAGTACAATAGTATGTATCTCAGCTGCAAAACTGTGAGAATACAGTCAGACACACAGTTTCCAGCAGCTGATTAAAAACATTCACCTCTTTATAAACCACAGCAAACTCTGCATATTTTTCTCAATTTATATTCAAGATAAGTATTCAGGTGCTTCATCATCTAAAAGACAGATCATCAAATATGAAGAAAGAAAAATAGTTGAATTCAGAAGTTAAATAATTTACATGGATTTTCATGAAAAATCTTTTTTAAATGACATATTTAGAGCCACAAATGAAGAATGCTTCCTCAGGAAAAGTATTCCAAAATATTGAAAACATGAAAACAATAACATCAATTAAAATTAAATGTGCTAAATCATTACACATTTACATAGAAACATTAAAAGTTAAAACCTAAGAAATATATGGTTTTCTTCTGATTAATCAACTTTCCGGGTAAGTTACCATACTGTGGCTCAATATGAAACAAACTTTGATATAAAGAATATAGTTTGTGGATGAAATAGTTTCATCCATATATAGTAATAATTTATGCTCAAATTCAACTACAATTGTGTTTAAAGTATCCTCCATTCTTCTAATAAAGCAACCCAACTGTTTGAATACATATGAGGGAATAATAGACTTCTTTCATTTCATTTTTTTTTTTTTAGATTTCATATCATAATTCTCTCAGAGATTATTTTGTATACTTCTCTCCTAGAAGAAATTGCAGACTTTAAACTTATGGAAGCAGAAACTAATGCCTTGGAAAACATAAAAACTGAGGATTAACAATCAGAGTCCCCCTCTAGGACTTACGAGAAACTGAAGCTATGTAGAAGATTCATCTGCAGTCTTACAGTCCTGATAATTATGGATCAGCATGGGACAATGCCTCAAAACTTACTATTTATACATTTACCTTCTAGATCAGGAGTACCAAACTCAAGGATGCTTAAATCTGGCCCATGGAGCTGGCCTGGAAATAGCAAAGGACTGTCCTGTGGTACCTCTGGCAGCCAAAATGGGGCATTGGGGTGCACATAGTCCCTGTGTGGCCCATTACTGGCCTGGATGGTCTCCTGCAGAACTCTACTGGCCAAAACAGGGCCTGAACCCCCCCCCATGCCCCATTTTGGATGCTGTACCCCATTTTGGCTGGCAGGGTGCTGCAGGAGGTATCCATCCCATCTCTCCCCACCACTGGTCCATGGAGAACTGCAAAGCTGATCCAGCCCTCAAAGAAATCCAGTTTGACACTCCTGTTCTAGATCCTCAGAATGGAAACAAAGCAAACACAAAAACTTGTTATGCCTTCAGCTTCTTTGTACACCCTCCATCTTTGCCAAGATTTCGAACTCTTGACATTTGGATCCTCATGTCTCTTGACTCCCCCAATCATCTCTGGATGTATCCTTTTTCAAGTTTGACATGGTATATTGAACTACTTGGTTGTAGAGACCAAATTTAAGAGACCATGTTCTTGATATGACTCTTTGTTTGCCTTTATAGTTTTTTGCAAGCAGTTTGTTCTACTTGAGATCCCTTTTAAGGTCCACAAAGTTGAGGTAAAAGCTTTTTAAAAAAAATTATAGGTAAATATGCATTTTAAAAGTTTGAGTAGTTCATAATGTGGGTAGGTAAGAATAATGTAACAATCATGTTTTCTTCTAAGGCTTTTTTTAATTCCATTTTCTTTGTAATTTTAAGCAAAAAGCAAAAAGTTCCAATTCTTGTCAATCAAATAATGTAAATAACTTTCTGCTAAAATGCCATGACAATGATGAACGGTAAAATATATGAAAAGGGAATGGAAGATTCTTAAGGTGCCTCAGTGCAAATAATAGAACTGAGCTATTATTCAGAACTGTGTAAAATCAAGGTGTGCAAAACAGTTCAAAGTTAAATAATATTAATTTTCATGTGGTTTTTGAAAAACCAGGAGTGGAAAAATATGTTATTTAATTCTAGAAAAAATGACACTGTTCATCCTCATCTTTCTTAATTTTTCATATTTTATCAAGCAGAAAAACCATATGAGTTTAATTCAATTTTTCATTGCAGAATTTACATAGGGTACAAAAGAGCTAATGATGAAAAAATCTATGATGCAAGCTTTAATTATTTAATTTTAAAAGGTCTATGAAAAAGAACTAAGAATAATTCTTGCACAGTTATTTTGCATTCAATGATTTGGGGTTTTCTTGATTCTATAAACATATCAGTTTTTATATGTTCCTGAATCCCTAGGGATCTTTTGAAAAATCTTGAAATCCAACATGATTTCTTGATTCTGTAAACATGTTGGTCTTTATATGTTCCTTAATCCCTAGGGATTTGGATCAATCAAAGTTGATTCTACAGCATTTTTGAAAGATCCTGGAATTCAATACGACAGACAATTTGCCTTAATTTCTTCTCTGCTTTCAAGGTGAAAAAGTGACCATGTAATTGTGAAATTCTTGCTATTATAGGAGACTAAAGCTATGTGAGAGCAAAGATATATTTGACTTCCAAAAAGTCAAGCTGAAGAGAAATGAAATGAGCCATTCATCTAATTACTAAGAGCTGATATGGACACTGTATAACTCAAAGTATTGAAAATCATATGTGAACCTAAACTTTTTTTAAGCAGGAAGACAATTATGATATAATAAGTGAGTCTAATAGGATTCTTGTTATTGAAATACACAGTTGAAGAAAACATTTTGTTCAAAAGGAATACAAACAGCAGAAAGGTAGGAAGTTATACTGTAAATTCTGCTTGGAAATCTGGGAGGATATACTAGATCAGTCTTTCTCAACCTTGGCAATTCTAAGATGTGTGGACTTCAACTCCCAGAATACTCCAGTCAGCCATGTTTGGCTGGGGAATTCTGGGAATGAAGTCCACACAACTTAAAAGGTTGAGAAACACTGAAGTAGATAGTTAGATCTTGTTTCGCGGATTTCAATTTTAAAAAGTGGGAGGGAATATAAAGATAATATTGATTTGATATCTAATACTAGCTATCTGCCCAAGAAAGAGATGTGGATAATAGTTTTGAAAAACACATTTCAGGTTTTTCAGGATAGGAAGAAAATAGAAATAATAAGGGATTTTAATTACCTTTTTTCACAAGCAAACATTGCTGAGTATGGAAGTCCAGACATGTCTTGCTGTCAACTTCTCTCATCTATGGTTGGGTGAAGATCCAAGTCAGGGAGAATCTTGACTTGAAACCAAATTAAGGAAAATAGAAATAGTGGGAACCGTTTGAAAAAGTGACCATGTAATTGTGAAATTCTTGCTATTATAGGGGACTAAAGCTATGCGAGGGCAAAGATATATTTGTCTTCCAAAAAGCAAATTTCAAGCTATGTAAAATAATAAGCAGGATCCTATGGGCAGGAGAAATCAGTAGGAAAAGGAGATCCTGAAGTGACTTCCTAAAAAAGCAAGTTACTGAAAGTGTAGTTGCAAACAATTTCAGAAGAGAAAAAAAAATGGAAGTCAGAAGAAGCCAAGGGGAATTAATGAAAATATGAACATCAAAAATAAGAAATACACAAGTTGTGAAAGAAAGAGGTCATTAAAGAGCTGGATTTGTAGACATAGCATCAGGAAAGTTAAGATACTGAATAAGCTGAGCTTGGGAAAAGATGCAATTTACAACAAAAGAGGTTTCTGCCGATATGTTCAAAATAAAAGGAAGGGGAAAAAAGAAACAATATAGTAGTTGTTCTGTGAAGATTAAAAGGGAAACCAAAAGCAAAAAAAATGACAATACTACTCAATTGAAATCCTATTTTGGCTCAATATTCTTTCAGAAGAGGATTTGCT
This sequence comes from Pseudonaja textilis, assembly GCF_049901715.1. NCBI lineage: Eukaryota > Metazoa > Chordata > Lepidosauria > Squamata > Elapidae > Pseudonaja > Pseudonaja textilis. The sequence continues at coordinate 97,661,108 of NC_141990.1, forward strand.
TTCTACTAGGCAACAATAAAGAAAAATCTGAAAAAGCAAAATCAAACTCAGAAAGTTTGAGTTCATCAGTAACATATTAAGAGTTTATTTATTCTTAAATAACACTAAACTGACACTATAATTAGATGCCTTAAGGTGCTTTTTGAAAAAGGCAATTGGGCTGTTTTTTCCTTGGGGAAAAACAAAACATTTAGTTTCTCATCCAAGAAACATTACCAGTTGTGGTGGCAGGAGGAATGGAAGGATAGGTACTGACAGTTGAGACTGGATGGTGGAGGATGGAAGGATAGGTTCTGACTAGATTTTTTGGGGAGGGTGTAGGAAGTCATCTGGTCATAAGCACTCTCTTGTCTTCAGGGTCACCTAAATCAGGATGCGATTAGTTGTGGAATCTTCTTGTCACAGCTGCAAGGGCTGCGTTGTAGACTGAAGATAGCTGGTTTGGGAGAGGGCTGCTCAATGTTAACATAAATGGACTCTTTTACCCCTCTTTCAAGTCAATGATCCTCTCTATCCAAAATGTGGGCTTTTCTGTCTTCAAAAGAGTGGCCTTTGTCTTTCAAGTGCGGATGAATCTTGTCCTGAGGAACTGAATGAACTTCTTGATGGAATAGATGAAAATCTATTCATTATCTCTGAGAAACTTTTTTAAAAATGTTAAAGTACCAGATGATCGGACAACTGCTGCCCCTTCCTTTCAAAAAGGGAGGAAAGAAGTTCAAACAAACTAGAGCCCAGTCTAGCTAATATTGGAATGTTGAACATTTTTTAGAATAGATATCTATTAATGGGCAATCAGCAGAAATAGTATGGATTTTTATGCCAAATTCATCTAATTTCATTTTCTCATACTATTCTCTTTAGTGGATTGGAAGGTAATGTTAAGTGGGATGTTGCATGAAGGCCTATACATATAATGTGTAGAGGAGAATGGAGATTCCCTTGAGGAATGAATTTAACAGCTGTTAAGTTGAAGAAATGAGGGCGTGGGAAGGAAACTCAAAATTGATTTTCTTCAATATAAGAGAAAGGAGAGAGAAATCCTGTCAGCCTTTCAAGATTCTGTGATCATCCTTTTTAACAGTAGAGTTCACGTAGTATCTGCTTTTTGACCTGGCTTATCTTCAAGAGTTGTCATACAGTATCTTTCTGATCAGGAACTCAGCTGGGCTCTTATGAGATGAATGTGATGAATCTCAAATTGGCTTAATTCAATAAAAACTCACTTTGATGTCCTCAAGTTACCTGAACACTCGGATTCAGACTAAACTATTGATTCCCAGTCATGCAGGAATCTCAGGTTTTTAGAAAGAGCTCTGTAAGTTTAAAGTCAGCAGTTAGCAGGGGCAAAACTGAGGAATCATTTGCCTCTTCAGACTTCTTAAGCATCAATTGAATATAGATGGCCTGTGTATAGGCTTGTGATGAGATGTCACTCATAAACATATGCATTGGATTCAAAATCATTGTTGTGTAGACAAGATGTTATCTAAATAAAAGCTTTTAAGATAGATTTTGTAAAGCTTTTGTTATCATCCCTTGCAGGGTTTTGCTGGAGTTACAACTGGAGTTTGGATTGCTCTTTATGAGGAAGGGAAGGGAAGGGAAGGGAAGGGAAGGGAAGGAAGGAAGGAAGGAAGGAAGGAAGGAAGGAAGGAAGGAAGGAAGGAAGGAAGGAAGGAAGGAAGGAAGGAAGGAAGGAAAGAAATAAATCTGGAAAAGGTGATACTAAATATGATTCCCATATAGCAACTATTTTATCTTGTTTACATTAAGTGCTTAGAAAATTAAGTGTGCATCTTATCTGAAAGTAGTTTTTTAATGTGATACCTTCAATAATAAATGTGAAAGGGAGGTTAGGATAACCAATATTTGGTCTATAGAACCTAAAAGTGACATCCTTGAGTATATATAAAGTAAATCATGCCAGTAGGAAGAGTTTTATCTCCTTTAAAGATTAGAGATGATTTTTTTTTTAATGGACTTGGTAACATTTTGGGATAAGAATTTATTCCTTCTATTTTGATTTGGGATGATTGACAATCCGAGCCAGTAAAGCACTTCAGTCTTTTCCAAGACTCACTGGGTCAATATACATTAAAGATGCATCTCTTCAGAGCAGGAAGACATGTAATGGAACTCTGTGTTTACAAAGTACAGGAAATACTGGATCATGATCCTTGAGGCTATATAGCAGAGGCCTACTATTGAAAGTACTTATTGATTTGAGTGAGTTGTTCCTTAAGATCAATGCTTAATGAATTAGCAGTTCAAAAGGTTGCTTTGTAGCTTTTGTGTGTATTTTTGTGGGTTTCTGGAATAATAATAATAATAATAATAATAATAATAATAATAATAATAATAATAATAATAATAAATAATAATAAAAATAATAAATGTGATTAGTTGAATTTACTGGTTTCTTTCAGTAGGTAGGAATGATATTATAAGAGGCCTGCTATTAGTAGGTGGCAATAATGGTATAATAGTCTTGGTAATAATATCTTCACTGTGTGTCACTATTGTCTCTGACAAGAAGAAAAGGAAGAAGAATGTAGTAATAGTTTTTGTATTACAAATGTACTTGGTTTACAGCTTCCCATACTGATCTGTCCATGGTCCTGAACATATTTCCCCTGCCTTTGCTCAAAGTGGGTACTGGTATTCTGAGCCAATTTCCTGAAGATTCACTGTCACCGTGTTTTCAACTGTGGGCAATGTCCAGCTATATAGCACAAGAATAACCATGCTCATTGAGAAAAAGCAATTGAAGACCACACAGATGTAAATTGCCCAAGTTGGGAACACTGCTATACCAGGCTAGTATTCCATATTTGTATTAATTATTTGAGCAATGAGATGGAGGGAAATTTATCTAATTTTCAGATGTTCTGAACTATACAGGGATTTGTCTACAAGACCGAAACAAAATTTAGACTGATCTTTATAAGTTAAAGAAATGGACTGAAAGTAATAGAATTAAATTTAGTGGAGAATAGGAAAAACTAGATTATGGGTTATTAAAATATGATAGCCAGTTTGATCTAGTAGTTAAAGCACAAAACCAGAAACTAGGAAACTGTGCATTCTAGTCCTTGATTTGGTCATGAAAGCCATCTGGGTGACTTTGGGCCAGTCATTCTCTCTCAGCCCAACTTACCTCACATGGTTGCTGTTGGAAGGAAAGTAGGAAGAGGAAAGACTATTATGTATGAGTTATTTATAAAAATTATTTATAAAAATAATAAATGTGGAATATAAATAAATAAAATAAAATAAATATTTGGTTTACTAATAGTGTTTGTGAAAAGGATCTTGGAATTATGAATCAGTACTGTGAGAAATCTCCTGAAAAGGCAAAGGGAAGGTTTGGTTGTCTCAGTAGACTAATAAGAGCAATAACAATAGCACTTAGACTTACATACTGTGGTGCTTTACAGCTCACTTTAAGTGGTTTACAGAGTCAGCATATTGCCCCCAACAATCTGGGTCCTCGTTTTACTGACCTTGAAAGGATGGAAGACTGAGTCAACCTTGACCCAGTCAGAATCAAACAATGGTTCTAGAATATATCACTTTGGTCATAATCCACCCTAAGTAGCATATTTAGTTCTGAATATCACAGTTTAAGTAATATTCAGAAAAAAAAATATGAGATTCAGAATTAGATAATTATTTTTGGGACCTGAAACTAAATATTACAGGAAGAAACTGAGAGAATTGAATACATTTAGCCTTGGAAAAGATAACTGAAGGGTTATCAGTCAGCTACTACTTGAAGGGAAGTTACATAAAAGAAAGACAAGATATGTTCCTCATTCTGTAGCTCAGAAAATTGGATAATGGACATAACTTTTAAAAGAGCAGATTCTGGTTGAATGACGAAAAGAATTTCATAACATTGAAAGCAGTTTGAAAATAGAATTAAACAGTAAGGTAGCTGGTAAGTTCCCTTTCAATGAATTTGTTTACACAAAGACTGATCATTCATTTATGAAAGATAATTTAATTCAAATTTTTGCAATGAGCCTGGGAATGAACTAATTAAGTAAAATATAACTTTGTTATTATATTTGTTTCCCCCCAAACCAGGTGAGAGGAGGGTACAGCTTGGTTCATATAAAACACATACCCATAATATGGCTTAGTTTTATTTTAGCATATAGGGGTTGGTCTGTCACCAACCCCTGCCAGGATTATGATATATGACTTATTGTTATTTATATCTCATTCAATGAATTATATATGAGCATTAGCCATAAACATAAACATGAGAGAGGTTATGAATATCAATATACATTCCAGTAATCCTCTGTTAGATATCTACGTGAGAATGCAAAGTCCCATTATATACCATTACCAGATTGTACCTGTTGGCATCAGTGCCATGGCTTTTTTTTTCCATATATACCTTATAATAGTAAAACCTCACGTCTTCCAGTCTGCAGTTTACTGCATTTCTATCCAAACAGTTCCTTCAACCTTAATAGAGCTACTCAAATATCATCAATAATCCTTCACCTTGCTGTGATTCCTAGTGATCCTATTCTATCTAAAGCTATTGAAGGTTGTAGCTGAGCAATGTTTACAGTATTATAGACTCTGTATTCCTGATCTGTAATGTTTTTGCATTAGGCTAAGGTAAACTTGAATTTTTTAAAAATATGTTCCTTACCTTATCTTTTGGAAGTTCTTGGCTACTGGTTCCAAAAGATACAAAATTTCTACTCCATAAAAGGAATTTTTCTGAACTGATCTTCGGGTTTTGAGTTGCATATGTTAAAATTAGGTGGAGGGGTGAAACAGTGAAAAGATTATACTGTTATATCACTGTAGACAAATTAATTTTAAAAAGAGTAGCTCTGACAATCCACAAAGAACCTAAATCATCCAGAAACTAAATACTATTACTTTGTTCTTTGGTCTCAGTTGCTCAGAACATGCCAGTAGCTGAACCAAAGACTTGGAAGAGATGGAAATGGCTCATCATAAATGTACAATGCAGGCTACACAAGTCTTCCCAACTTTTAAAAATAAATTTAAAATGTACCATAGCAATTACTCTGCTAACTTTAAATATAACTTGCATTCTTAATCTGCCATAGAGGAACAAACTCCTGTGATCTCATTATTCCTTTTTCCCCACCTTCCTCTATATATAGACTTCATGGTTTTCTTTGTCCATATTCCTCTTCTAAGAAATAAGCTGTCAAACTACACCACTTTTTTGGAAAATACATGTGTAGTTTGAGTGATAGATAAATCAATATGACTGTTCTTCTGATTTATGGTGAATTCTTATAGAGGAGCCTGAAAGAAATACTAAATTTTTGTGCTGTAATGAAACTTGGCATTTGACTGCCATTATAAAAAAACAACCCTTAATTCTAGTGCCTTTAGGCATTTTTACCTAGCACGTTTGGCATTTATATAGCAGATTATCAGAATTGTCCTCGACTATGATGGCTGTGTAGGAGTCATAAAAGCATTTTCATTTAACTGAACTGATTTTAAAGCCTCTAATCATATTGATGTCCATATCAGGTTGGAACCAAATCCAGTTCTTTCCAATGACTTAAAGGATTTTTATTTGAATCAAAAGTCATCTCCTTTTCCACTGAAGCAGCTAAGCAATGGTCTACTATGTGAAAGTCAGCAAAGTTATAACTAAATTATGTGAAAGAAAGGGCTGAGAAATGTATAACCCAAACAGTCTTTTAAAAGATATGAATGTTGACAAGTATAAGTACCTACCAACTGGTATAGGTGCCAATGTTCCCAAATACCGTGCCTAAATGTTAAGTAATATCTCCTAAACTTCTGCTTGCCATCGTCTCCTGAGATACTGAAAATACCTAACTGTCAGCGCTCTGAGTAATACACCCATTGACAGCAGAACTCCAAGGCAGGTAGATTCCTTAAAGAACAATTTCTTGGATACACCATATTGGCACAACTGGTGAAAACTGACTCTGAAAGTTCCCATGGTTTTCACCTGATTAAAAATGAAAGTTTTCCCCTTCCCCCAAGTCATCAGTCACATTGTCCAGTAGAAGTGCTGCCCAGTTGCTTGGTAACATCACTCCTCATCTCCTAGCAACCAGTTGGAATGACCTTGGTTCCCACAGGAAAAACTTTTTGTTTTGATTGCAAACACCAGCTAACTATTCCCCCCACCCCTCCTGTCCCCTTTTCTGCCTTGTGGCAACCCTGAAGCCACAAAGATGGCCTCAGTTGGGTCTGCTTCAGGGTTGACACTAACATAAAATTTCCAAATAGGATAGCTCACAGTTCTGGGACTGATAGTCACGATATGTCTACAAGCATAATGGAGAAACATGATATAGGAAATGATTAATATCATGATGTAGGGAGTTTTCAGAATATTTGTTGTTTAATAAAAGTAAATAAAATAAAAAGTTAATAAAATAAACTAATAGAGAATTGTATACTGAAATGGTGTATGGTCTCCTGCTCGAGCAGGGGATTGGATGAGAAGATCTCCATGGTCCCTTCCTACTCTATTATTCCTATGTCCTGTATTGTTATTAGTATCATAAACTATTCGTGAGATGTGAGATGTTCAATGCATCTAGGTGACTACAGTTAAAAGCAAGAATATTAGACTTGAGAGATGCTTGGTCTGATCCAGCAAAAATTCAGGCATTCATATGCCTATATGCTCATCTAGGAAAATTACATCAAAAAATTAACATAAGATATAAGAAAGAGAAAGGGGAAAAAAAGCAAATTAAAAAATATGCATTCAATAGATTAGAATATTCAGTATTTAAGACTACTAAATATATATATATATATGTATGTATGTATGTATGTATGTATGTATGTATGTATATGTATATGTATATGTATATGTATATGTATATGTATATGTATATGTATATATATATATATATATATATATATATATATATGTGGATCTTTGGTTGTTCGGGTTTTCTCCGCGTAAGATTCAAGTATCTAGGCAACGTTTGATGAAGTCTCATTCATCATCTTCAGGCTTCTGTCTCCGGCTCTGTGCTTTTCAGAGTAATGTGAGATTGCAGCTGCTTCCTCCTTTAACTGCCAGTGGGGTGGGACTTGATTGGGTGGGGCTTGGCTGTGTTCTGATTGGGTGGGGTGTGTTCTCATTGGTAGGGGTTTGGTTGTGTTCTGATTGGTTGGGGTTAGCCGTGTTCTGATTGGTTGGAGGCGTGTTCTGTTCAGGTGGGGGCTTGGTTGTGTTCGGTTAGTCTTAGTTGCTGGGGGATTTGAGCTGGTGAGTTGTGATCTTGCTGTTTGGCTTCTAGTTCGTGGTCCTGCTGCAGCCCCCACCTGAACAGAACACGCCTCCAACCAATCAGAACACGGCTAACCCCCAACCAATCAGAACACAACCAAACCCCTACCAATGAGAACACACCCCACCCAATCAGAACACAGCCAAGCCCCACCCAATCAAGTCCCACCCCCACTGGCAGTTAAAAGGAGGAAGCAGCTGCAATCTCACATTACTCTGAAAAGCACAGAGCCGGAGACAGAAGCCTGAAGATGATGAATGAGACTTCATCGAAACGTTGCCTAGATACTTCAATCTACGCGGAGAAAACCCAACAACCAAAGATCCACATATAAATACCATGAGAACTCAGAAAACATATATATATATATATATATATATATATATATATATATATATATATATATATATATATATATATATATATATACGCAAGTATTTGCATCTGGAGATGCATTAAAGCTCTGGAAATAAAAGAAATTGAAAAAGAACAAATGAAGAGTTATTCTAAGAATATAGAATTGTACATAGCAATTATACTCAAATTCAAATGATACCTTTTTTAAAAGTTACTCTAAACAATGTTTCTGCTGTGTTGGCCACAGCTTGCTTTGGCAGTGATCATCATAAAATATTCTGACAACGCTCCAAATAACCAAATAGCCCACATTAACCTAAAGCTAAAGATAGTTTCCAGCATATTTCAAAGTCATTATAAAAATCAAAGATCTGCATGCTGGAAAAGTCTGCAAACCACTCAAAATGTTGATGGACTATTTTAGGTTGCTTTCTGCAGTATTTCACAGAGTGGAAGTAGATGAGTACCACCATCTGAACTGAGAAATAGGTATAACATATGTTCAACCACATTCTTGTGAAGATACTGATTTTCCTTTGCTCTCTTCTTGAGCTTTCAAAAAGCAACTTTATATCCTATTTTACATTGCTGTTTCTGTCTGATATTAGCTTTCAGAAGGAAACTTGCACCTGTTTCTCTAGATGTTCTTTGAAAAGAAGCCAATTTATTTTTATATGTAAGTTTTCAAGTTTATTCATGGTGAGTGATGGGTCTTATTTATGCAACTTTCAGAGTGCTTGTCTCAGGCAAATTTAGAGATATAATTAATCACATGGGAGTGCTGCAGCTTAACAATTTTCTTTTCTCTTGATGAAGTCAACTCCTCCAGATATCACCCAGTTTTATGTTTAGAAATGGGAGCTTTTGTATAGAAGATTTACTTTGTCAAACACATTTTGACAGATAGCTCTTGATCAGCAATGTCAGGCTGAAGGTTGCTCCCACTGAAGCAAATATAACTGGGGTAATTTTCTGATGATACAAAATTGTGCTATCTGGAAGATATATTTTGATAAGACTCCTGCCATTTACTGGAGGTTATTCCTTTTGCTGTACTGAGAATAGCCCGAAACACGGCAGTAGCCTTTTAAATCAAGTATGGAATATGCAGCCATGTCAGATAACTTGAATTATGAAGGCCAGGGGCTGAGGTAGGATACTCTTTATAGGTCATTTCTTATTCTTTTTTCAACAGGAAGGTATGAGCAACATTATCAAAAGTGGAGTAGCTATTATTAGCAGATAAGACAACATGTGTTTTGAATAATTAATTAAAAGAACTATGAATGGAGTATAGAAGAGTCTTCCACAAATCATAATGGGGAGATGAATTAACTAACCACCCACTTTTCTTTAAAGTACCATTTTCCAAATCAAAATTCAACTCTTTAAAGAACACAAGGAAATTGAGTTTCATCATGGGGACTCAAGCCTTGGCTCTATTTATTTCTATAGCACAATTTAACATGGCAAACAGCACAATCTATTATGACAAAATCAAACTATTTTTCCTGTCAGTCCCAATGAAAATTAAATCTTACCAAAAGAAACAAAACATTGCTTTATACATTTAAGATAGTCTTCGCTTCCCTTCCCTTCCCTTAAAACTCTGAATTATTCTTTCCATAGGTTCCTCTTTGTTTTTATTGACTAGGTGAGTTATTTAGCTGCACCAATCTACTTCAAACTTTAGTTTATGCTGTGTGAGTTTTATGGCTGCAATCTTACTGGGAGTAAACCCCATTGAACTCAGTAGTTTTATTTCTATTTGGGCATGAATAAAATTGCAACATATGCCATATTTTGCAGCAGGTCATAATCTGAGTTTCTTGCTTCTGTCCTGCTTCACTACTGATGCTAATACAAAAAGACTGAAACTTATATACATAATCATTAGATATGTGGGAGAAGTTGTATTTCTGTTTTAACATAATTCCTATTATCATAGTCTATCGCTACCCATTCATCCAATTTTTTAAGACGGCTTCTGATATATTAAAACCATGAAATAATAATATATTGAGGATAATACATATAAAAATCTAGAAAGCAACATAAAAGAATCTCTGGTAAGTTTAGACTCTAGGCATAATGACTAGTGAAAGCAATTTCTTTAAATTGTAATGTATATTCCTTCAAAATTTGATGATTTATTCTGACTAATTTTGAGAGGCAACTTCTTCCTGGACCTCTGCCACAAAGTTTCATCTGATAGCATTGCTATATATAGCTGGTTCTTTTTTTTGGGGGAGTTTTATTTGGGTTTTCACAAAAACAAAATACAAATAAAACATCTTTTTTGAAAATAGCATGGTCCCAGGTTATCATTTCTTCATACAGACACCAAACTCAATTTCATGCTCATTTTTATATTCTATTCCATATCTTATTACCATTTGATATTTTTTACATAGTTTTTCCCCTCTTTTAATTTTCTCAACTTTATTTTAATTATCTCATCTCAATCAAATCATTATATTCATACTTTTGTCTGTCCTGTTTCAATTTCATATTATCTTTTCTTGTTAAACAAATTTTTCTCTGTAGTTACCAATCGGAGTATGACATCTTTATATCTTTTAATTTTATCCATTCAAACTCTTATTTAAGCTTCAATGTATACCTTTAAGATTATATCATTCAATATAATACATAACTTCCAATCGAATTCTGCTTGGGACATTCTTAAAATACACACAATATTCTTAAAAAGAAAAAAATATATATATATGTTATGTCTCACCTGGACAAACAAAGTAATAAGTCCAAATTTCCAACTGAAACACAAATAAGCAGGCAAGTCCAGTAACTACAGGGTTAACTTCCTTAATCTGAAAACATTCTTGACAGTCTCACGCCAGCTGTCTGCCAAGTCCGATAAGGAAGCATGAATCAGAGGCTGACGCCACACACAGGAAAAATGCAGAAGCTTCTCTCATAAAACAACACGTTGTCCTGAACAAAAAACCAGAGCTAACACGCCCACTTTTATTCCCTGTGGGGCGTGTCAGTCTCTCATCTCAGTCTCTGATTTGTCCTTTCTTTTTACGTTGCATTTCACGCTTTTGCCTGCGTCTTTGCCTTGCATCAAACCAGCACTCCTTGGCTTGATCCTCAGTCAGAGGCTCTGATACGTTCTCCTGATTATCTGCCAACACCTGAGGCACAATCAGGGGGGAAGATCCTGCTGAGGAGGACAGTCCTGGGGAGGAAGGCAATTCCAAATCCTCTAGCAAAGTAGGCTCAAACCTCAGAGCAAATCTTCCCTTTCCGCACCGTCTGAGTCTGTGTCCTCTAGCAAAGCAGGCTCAAACCTCAGAGCCAAATCCTCCCCTTCCTCATTTACCAAGTCCTCAACCTCTGACAAAGCAGGCTTAAACCTCCGAGCCACAACACTATCCCTCACTGCAGGGCCCTTCCCCCGAGTCTGACAATCCGGACGCGGTTTCAATGGAAACTGTTCATGAAAATCTCCGGATAAGGTCTGGGGCATGGACCATGGAAGCATCCACCCAGGAAAGAACCTCCGGTCCATCTCCTAGCCTCTCGATGAAGTATTGAAACCGTCCTTTCAGCCAGCGAGAATCCTGAATGCTGACCACCAGAAATATCCAGAAATCTTTATTATCCCTTTGACTTTTATTTTCAGCTTAGATACCTATTAATGTCAAAGTGGATTTTTTTTCAGTTTCTTGCTTGAATCACTTAGCTGTCAGTACAAGGAAGGGAAGAAAAAAACCCTAATCCTTTCCCTTCTCTCTTTCTCCTTCGCAGCTTCAAAATCTTCTTTGGGAACAATGTTATTAAATTTAAATTCCAGGGTACCTTATTTGTTGCTTTTGCTGTTTGACCCGGTCAACCCAAACTTTCTCTTCTTATCTTCCTCCTGCACATTCTTTTCCGTTGAATTCTTCTTTGTGGTGGCCATTTCTGACCACCGCTACAACCGCCTTCGGGAAAGGGAGTAATGGCCAGCTGGGGAGGAGAGATGCAGCTCTCCTCAACCCTGCAGGCAGTCTCCCCCTTCTTCACCACCTCTACGGGGCGGCTTAGCCCCCAAACCAGCCGGCTCGGGGTGCTCCAGTGGCGAGCACGGATTGAAACCTCGCAGAGACGAGGTTTCGGTCTGTCGCTGAAGAAGCTCAAATCAGAAGTTCCAGCTGGTTCTGTGTACATTAAAGATTAATATCTGTTAATTCAGTTTCATTAGTACATACCATAGAAGATAAACAAAAATGCCATTTTCCCTCTTTATCTCATTGTGACATAAAAAGTAACTCAGTTATAAGTAAAGTTTTACATTTAGTCAAGAAAAACATTGATACAGAATAGGTTGTACATGGCTCAACAGCAGTAACTGTGAGGGATCTAGGAGTCCTATTGGATAACCAGTTAAATATGAACCAACAGCTAGCCAAAAGCCAATGTAGTCCTAGGCTCAGTGATGGGATTCAAAAAATTTTACTACCTGTTCTGTGGGCATGGCTTATTTGGTGGCCATAGCTTGGTGGACGTGTGACGGGGTGGGCGTGCTTGGTGGTCATGTGACTGGTGGGTGTGGCCAACTCAATGTTGCTCATGTCAAGGGGTGTCTCGCCTGGCCTCTCCCCTCCCAGCCATTCCTTGTCACACCCAGCCTCAACATATCTATAGTTCTGTAAAAATGTTCACCTTTTTTTTATTTGATTTGATTTGTCAATCGCTTATAAGATAATAGGTATAAGTATAAACATGAGTAAGAATACAGGAAATAGGTACAAATAAATGGGGACAATAAGATAGTGATGAGTGGCATGATGGTGCACTTATGTACGCCCCTTTTTGACTTTATTATCTACATAATATAGATGTACTTTCATGGACCACTGAAAGGAGGAAATGGCTCAGATGCTTTGCTCAAGAGTGTGATAGGCAACAGGCTTTTAGGGGGTTGCCAGAAAGATGGGGGGCAATGTATTTTCCAAAGCACCAGAAGGCAAACAAGAAGCAATGGATAGAAACTGAACAAAGAGAGAAGCAACCTAAAACTAAGGAGAAACTTTCTGACAGTGAGAACAATTAACCAATGGACCTGTTTGTCTCCGGAAGTTCTGGGTGCTCAATCACTGGAAGTTTTTAAGAAAAGACTGGACAGCCATTTCTCTGAAATGGTATAGGGTTTCCCCAAGGTCCCTTCTGTGTGTTATTCTGTTATTCTGACACCTTTCCCAGGACCTCTACTCAGAGTTTGGCATCCTGAGTTTTTCTGCCTGAGCAGGAGGTTGGACTAAAAGACCTCCACAGTCCCTTTCAACTCTGTTAGACATACTTATATTTATGCTCTGGACCATAGACATTGAATACATGTATTGTAAACTGTGAAAAATACCTGGGCAAAAGAAAGGCAGTAAAACCACTTTAGGTGTAGGGACATATATTAATATATGATAAATAATGGAACAATTAAAAATAATAGCACAGAGTTTTCTCCCTCTCTCCCTTCCTTCCTATTTCTCTTTCTTTCTTTCTTTCTTTCTTTCTTTCTTTCTTTCTTTCTTTCTTTCTTTCTTTCTTTCTTTCTTTCTATTTGTTTTTCTTTCTTTCCCTTTCTCTCTCTCTTTCTCTCCCTTTCTTTCTCTTTCTTTCTTTCTTTCTTTTTCTTTCTTTATTCCTATTTCTTTTTCTTTCTTGCTCTTTCTTTCTCTTTATTTCTTTCTCTCCCTTCCTCTTTCTTTCTCATTCTTTCTTTTCTTGCCTCTCTCTCTTTCTCTCTCTCTCTCTCTCTCACATACACACACCATTCTCCCTTCCTTCCTATTTTTCTTTCTTTCTCTCCCTTCCTCTTTCTTTCATGCTCTTTCTTTCATGCTCTTTCTTTCTTGCTCTTTCTTTCTTGCCCTTCCTTCCTTCCTTCCTTCCTTCCTTCCTTCCTTCCTTCCTTCCTTCCTTCCTTCTTTGTCTCTGTCTCACACACAAACACACCAAACTCTTCTCATGACACACACACACCTGGCCTGGGACAAACTGATCCAGTGAGCTCCAGAGCAGCGGGCAGTGGGAGAACGAAGAAAGCAGCAGCCCCAGAACATCCATCTGCCCTCCCTTTCAGAGCACCATGGTGGGAGCGGAGGGCAGGGGGGCAGCAGCATGGCTGCAAGAAGCAGCCCCAGGAGTTCCCACCCTCCCTTTCAGGGCATCTCCGCCACCCCTCTCATCCCCAGTGCAGCAGAGAAAGCAAATGACAGTGGCATACTCCAGCCATCGCCATCACCGCATCACCCTGAGGGTCACCTGCTCTCCTATCCACTGGCTGGATTGGCCCAGAAACAGTGCCCCACCTTGGCCTCCTCTTGCCTGACCGCTGGCTTCTTGATGCGAGCAGAGGCTGCTGGTTGGAGTAAGGGGAACTGCAGTGCTGGGCCTAATGGTGGCAAGTGCCAAGGGCATAGCTAGAATTGGAAGAAAAGGCTGAACGTCTCTGGTGGAAAGAACCAGGACAACACCCGGCAGCTTGGATGAGAAGGTGTGAGCAAGGCAGTGGCTGCTCTTGTGTCAAGAAGCCCTGGTTCTTTTTGCCAGAGATGTGCAACCTTTTCTTCCAATTCTAGCTATGATCTTGGCACTCGCCATCACTGGAGCCCAGCACTCTGTTCATGTCAAGAAGCCAGCAGCCAGGTAGGAGGAGGCATAAGGTGGGGGAGGCCTGGCAAGGCCCAGAGTGGTGGTGGGAGGCTCAGCAAGGGCCCTGGTAGTGGGGGAAGGCCTTGAAAGGCCCTAGGCGGCAGGAGGAGGCCCAGAAAGGCCCTGGGGCATCAGGGGAGAGGCTAACATGACTTTCAGGCTTACCTGTGAGCAGGAAGATCAGGGCTACTGCACTAAAAGCCTCCAATACAGGAACACAATGTTGCCAGCCAATCAAGACACATATACAAAAAAAGCCACAAAACAGACAGACGATATTAGAAACACCAATCAAGCAGAAAACAGAAAACTCCAAGACCAATAAACACAGACCAAGACTCCCAACCAATCAGGATGAAGAACAAACCATTCTGGCATAGCAATAGGCTAGCCCCAAATTTAAACCTGAAACAGCTGTGAAAGTCTGACTCACAGACAAACACTATACAGAAGCCTGATGATGGCAGATGAGATTCTGCTGAAACATTGCTACACCTTTAAAAGCACAACTATAATGACATGGGAAAATACCCAAACAAAGCTGAATAACATATGTATGTATATATGTATGTATGTATGTATATGTCTAGGTGTGTTCGGGTCTTTTCCTGTGTAAGATTAAGAGTATCTTGACGACGTTTCTGCAAGGTCCCACTCGCCATCCTCAGGCTGGTGCTTTCGGCTCGTGCCAGTTGGCATGAAGCTGAAAGCACCAGCCTGAGGATGGCGAGTGGGACCTCGCAGAAACGTCGCCAAGATACTCTTAATCTTACACGGGAAAAGACCCGAACACACCTAGACCTACATACCTGTACCTGTGAAAATCTATGAAATATATATATTGTCTTAAGTTTTCATGGGTATCTCTATGTATGGTATTCAGCTTTGTTCGGGTATTTTCCCAAGTCATTATAGTTGTGCTTTTAAAGTTGTAGCAACGTTTCAGCAAATCTCATCTGCCATCATCAGGCTTCTGTATTGTGTTCATCTGTGAGTCAGGCTTTCACAGCCATTTCTGTTTTAAATTTGGTGCTAGCCTATTGCTGTGCCAGAATGGTTTGTTCTTCATCCTGATTGGTTGGGAGTCTCGGTCTGTATTTATTGGTCTTGGAGTTTGCTGTCTTCTGCTTGATTGGTGTTTCTAATATCTTCTGTCTGTTTTGTAGCATTTTTTCTTGATTGGCTGGCAACATTATGTTTCCTGTATTGGAGGCTTTTAGTGCGGCTTGGCTTTGAGTATATATATATATATATATATATATATATATATATATATATATATATATATATATATATATATATATTATTTCAATCATTAATGTTGACAATGAATTGAGTGTTAACCTATGAAAGGGATTTGGGAAAACCATCAAAATTTTGACTTTGCATCTTAATTACAGCTGCCTCTTTGAAATCTACTCTAAGCCCTGCTGCGTGAGGAGAATGGGGACATAAATGTGTGAGCTGCAGGTTTGATGTCTAATATCGGCAACTGAAGATTTGGGATTTGATTTAGTACCTCTGTTGAAGAGTTTGGAAAAGAATCCTAAATCTTTCATTTTCTTTTAATAAATTACTCTTCTGACATACAATTTACCTTGTTGGCAGCTTGGTGTTTCAGGACAATGGATTTTATTATTTTTTTTAAAAAAAAAACTACATTCTTTTATACTTGCTCTTTCCTTCTCCTTTTATAAACAGAAATATGTGACTATATAACATTCAGGATTTCATCGAAAGAAAGCTGAATTTCACTAAAACATCAAAATGAAGTAAGAAATTGTTTGGAAATTTTTTATCATTATCCTAATAAAACATATCTTCACATATCTATCTAGATCTAGTAGACGTAATGCTGTACTTAAAGGATGCACTACAGATCAGTTCTTAGTTGACAAAAACTAATATTCTTGGCTCAACATTGGCTACGGAACATCTCTGTGTATTCATAGGATGAACATTAAAGGTATTTAAAAAATAAATATCCAATGCCTTATAATTCAGCATTCTGCCTCCAAATAAACGTTAAATGATATTTAAATGAATGTTTATGTATATTTATGTATTACAATTATGTATGAATTTAAAAAGTGCCTCTCCCTGCCAATGCCAAGAGTTTCACTAGTGCCATATTCTTGATATCAGAGCTACAGGTTAGTATCACTTCATTTAAGCAGAAACATGAGAATCAAGGAGCTGTCAGGAGTGATGCTTACTGTAGAATTCCAGGCTGGCTGACACGTTAGCACATAAATCTTCCCAATGTTCACATTACTGAATTCTACAAATCACCTTAGGAAGCAGATCTAGCAGTCTGTATTGCAATCTCACACCCTCTGTTTATCCAAGTATGAAATGTGTGAGTGATTCATGTACAAAAATGTGAATTGATTCTGAAAAAGGAATGGATGAGGAAAATAACCTTCCAAGTTATAATGTCCACTGCCTCCCAAACAAATGAGACTGGGCTTGATTTATTCCTGAGATTTGCATTTATAAAAGGTTGTAATCTTGTCATAAAGGGTCAGACATAGTCATTTTAAAATAGAAAATAATAGCTTTAACCATGAAGTGTTACTAGGGAGTTATTGGAGTGATGAGAGCTGCTTTCAGATTGTTAGAGTCAGTAATCTGCCAGGAATGCCACATACTGTTGGCCTGATTTATATAATTCATCTCTAGACATTACAGGGTCCATGTAAGATTTAGCCACATAAAAGCAGCAATACCTTCTTATTAGCCGGTCAACTGAATATGTGCCTTAACCATTATTTCGCTGATTGTCTAGTAAATTATTTTCCTTCTGGAATCACAAATGTTATCGAATACCTATTTCCCTGTTTATTAGACATGTGCAAGGTAATTTTTTAAAATACAATTTAAGCCTTCTGGGTCCTTCAAGTTCCTTCCTTAGAAGATTTTCTTTGATGATGTCATGCTGCACTGAATCATAGCCTGAGCCCTTAAGATGAGGTCCATCTATGCTACTGCAGGAAAGGGCAATTTTAATATGCTTTTTTTTAGCTTAATATCAAATAATCATCTCTAGTACATACAGACTAGGGCCGAAGATAAAACACCAATCTTTTTCTTCTTTGGATTGTCCTGTACCCTATATATGTAAATGCTGTATGCAATGAAAAGGATTTATTTGCAAGGCTCGTAGATGGCTGTAGAATTTTGAATGATGCCATGCTTAGCAGTTATTTATAATCTAATTCAATGCATTGTTCATGCCATATTTTTTATATTTTCTTTTGCAGTGCACTACATTTGTATAATAGCAAGGTAACTGCATTCTTATTTACAAATCACTTTGGTCTAGAGATACTTGAAGACACATTTTGTCAGGGAGTTTTCTACCATAGTCCTAATGTAGTAAATTATACCTATATCCTTGAGGCTTTCTAGTGCCACTTATTCTATAATCCCTTTAATATTCAAAATGTTATAGTACACTGCTCTTTTCCCACTGAGCTAACTATGGGCATGACAGGAAAGTTTCTTTTGTCAGAGAACAAGATTATTTCTCTCTAACTCACCAATTCAATAGATTTGTTCTGATTAGCTGAATATGCTGTGGACAGATAGTTCAGAAAAGCTGGATAAGCAACTGGCTTACTTTAGATTGGATTGTGTATTGTCTTAAGGATCAGATGCATAACCTGGATAGTTTTTAATCCAACGCTGTCATAAGAAATCTCCATAAGCATGAATTGCATTTCAGAAGATAAGCATGGTGAGCTAGCTGTAGTGTTGCCTTGACAGAGATATTTAATCATAGATATTCAGGACCCAGAGAAAATTGATATAAAACTCCATTATTATAATACATTCTAGAATAATATTAATTTGTTCTTTGGCTATGGTAGAAGACTACCACTTATGCATCAATGACTTAGTGGTGAGAACTAATATTTTCTTTGTGCTGGAAATTTCTGAGCATGTACGTTGGTAATGTTATATAGCTCTGAGTTATTCTCAGGTTGATCTCTTAAACAAGCCCTAGAGGTATAAATACACTCTTGCCCTTGTGCTTCTGGTTAATTTTGGTTGCCGGTTATTTCACAAATGAAATAAAAGTAGGTTCCGGCAAAGCAACAGTTCCTTTTCTGTTCTGTTCTATTTCAACTAACACTAAATATTTTTGCCAGGATGTAGACAGGAATAGGATTCAGAAGTTTCCTAATATGAACTTCCTTTATAAAAGGTCTCCTTTGAACACTGCAAGTAATGTAGTTTCTTTTGAGTAAGTTCCAGTTGTGGTATTCAGCTGGTTTGCACTGGTTCAAATGAACTGGTAGTGAGGATTTGGCATGGGTCGCCAAACCAGTAGTAACTTCTGGTTACTACTGCCCCCCAACCTGGTTGCCCGGTCGCCACTCTCTCACCCTGTCCACTTGATGCTAGTCCACCCAGTAATTACTTAAAGTATTTCTTTTTTTCCCCTCTCAACAATCAGCTGTTCCTACAATCAGCTGTGCCGGGATTCCCCTTGCTTTACTTACTGCTTCACCCAGGAGGATTTGCTGAGGACCAGGAAGGTAAAACAAAAAAAACACCTCCCCCCTCCATTTTTTGCCTTCCTGGGCCCCAGGGAGGCCCCCAAAATGAAGCATGGGGGTGCTGTGCCCCCCATGTTCTCTTTTTTTTCCTTCCTGAGCCCCAGGAAAGCCTTCTGAGAGAAAATAGTCCCCCAGGAGGCTTCCCTGAGGCTCAGAAGGCCTCAAAATGAAGCTTGGGGGGGATGCTGCATGCCCCCCCCCCCGGCTCAGTTTTCTGCCTTACTGAGCATAGGGAAGCCTTCTGGGAGAAAAATGCCCCGCAGGAGGCTTGCCTGAAGCCCAGAAGGCCCAAAAAATGGGGGGGGGGATTAAAAATAAAAGAGCCACACCCACCTAGTCACATAGCCATTCCCCCTATCCACACCCCCTGGCCATACCCACAAAACTGGTAGTAAAATTCTGGTAGTGAATTCCACCACTGGTAAGTTCATTATTTTTATGGAATGTGCAGCAAGCTACAATTCCTAGGATAATTTGAAGGAAAGTCATGGCTGTTAATTTAAGGCAAAGTTATCTTTTCATGTGTATTTGCACATAGGCTCATGCAGATATGCCCATGAGCTAAATTCAAATTTATTTACTGCAATTCATACTTCATTTTCTGGCTTAATCTTCTGTTCTGAAAATATTTGTTTCCATGGAACGTATCTCCATAAAATAACCTTACATGAGTACCTTAAATTAGAGCATTTAGAGGTCAAATATTTTGTCACTTCACATGCATAAATCTGATTAATGTTGTTAGGAAATGTATACTTACTGACTAGAGAATAGATCCTTTCATCTTAAAAGAGAAGCATGACTCTTTAGGCTGAATTAGACCTCTTGCAAATGGCCCTCAAGTTTATCCCACAGCAGCTATATTTGAATCTATTTTTGTCACAGGGAGTGTTAAAAATTGAGTTATGAAATTCCCCTGAGACTTGGAATCACATATTGAAAAAAGCCACAGAATTTAATTGCCAGACACCTTGAACTGAAGTCTACTTTCTTAGATGTGTTTAGAATTGCTTAATTTCAGTGAGATGACAAAAAGTCTTCCCTAGAAAGCTAGATTGGAAACAGATAAAAAGGCACTCAAGGCCTCAAGCAGTGCTGAGTATATTTACTACGAAAAAGCTTAAGAAGTAATTACAAGAAAATTCCAGTCACTGCTGAGTTTCAAATGCAAGCCATATTTATATTGATATATTCCAATTCTTGTACCCCTTTTTTCTGCACGTATGATATAAGCCACTCTCCTTTTCCAGGTCTTATTTTGGGGGAAACACAGGATAGGTAGTCATCATTTAATGATTGCCATGTTAAGTGATCATTCACAGCTATATGATGGCGGTAAAATAAAACCGGGTCTTATTTTCTTTTGGACCCAAAATAAACACTAGGGCTTATTTTCAGGGGTATCTTATATTTTTCTCTGTGTATGGGAGGCCCACTCCTTCTACTTGATTGTGGCAGGGCAGGGCAGGGAACTTCCCCATATGCCCCACACTGCCTTACCTAAGAGCCTCCACATCCAGGCCACCCATGCTCTGACCCCTGTCACACCTTGCGGCAGCAGCTCTGGCAATCCCATCTAGCAGGACCCCACATGGCTGCCGGCCCATTTCTTCTGCTTGCTCATGGCCACAATGGAGCAGGAGGCACTGGTCCACAACCATGAGGCAAGGGGGGAGCTGCCCCGTGTGCCCAGCACCAGCTTACCTCAGGGACCCCTCAGCCAGGCCCTTCATTCCGTGATGTGTGCCTCATCTTGTGGCCACAGCACCAACACACCGGATGGCTTCCTGCTCCGTTGTGGCTGCAAGCAAGCAGAAGAAGTGGGCCAGTGGCCACAAGGGCTACTGCTGCACATGGCTGCTGGTGCTGCCACCACGAGACAAAGTGTCAGGGTGTGGATAGTCTAGCTGTGTGGATTATTATCAAGGACAACTTATATGTCACTTGATTTTTATATTCTAAAGTGGGTATATTTTATTTATTTATTTATTGCTTGTTTATCAAATTTGTCACCACTCCCTCTAGCAAAGCCAGAAATTTATAGGACTTCTATTTTATCTGCAATAAAGCAATTCATCTACCAATATCTTACGTGTGAGTTTCTACTTTAAGCAAGAACCTGAATATGTGATTGAAGGTCTATAGAATCAATGTTTATTGTCATGTGTATGTAGTACAGGTAGTCCTCAGCTTACAACCACATTTGAGCCCAAAATTTCTCTTGCTAAGTGAGCCATTTGTTAAGTGCATGTTGCCCCATTCTATAAACTTTCATGCCACAGTTGTTAAGTAAATTGCTGCAGTTGTTAAGTTAATAACATGTTTCTTAAGTGAATCTGGCTCTCCACTGACTGCTTGTCAGAAGGTCACAAAAGATGATCATATGACCCCAGTGCAACCATCATAAGCATGAATCACCTTAAGATATGATGCAACTGCGATTTCCAAAATTCTCTAAGCTAGTCCAGTCAGGAACAACTCTGTGTTGTATATATCTCAACCTCTGTACTTCAGATTAAAAACATATCAACACCTTATCTACAATTATAAGAGTCTAGTAGTGCACCAAACTAAAAAGCAAGAGAGTATGTTCTAGTCCCACCATAGCCATGAAAATCAGCTAAGTAACATTGGGCCAGTCTCTCTCTCTCTCTCTCTCTCTCTCTCTCTCCCAGCTCACAGGATTATTGTGGGAAAAATAGGAAGAGGGAGGTGTATTGGATATTTTAATCACTTTGAGTTATTCCTAACAATAGTAAATATGGTGTGTATGTGTGTAGTAGTAATAGTAGTAGTAGTAGTAGTAGATAGATGAATGAATGAATGAATGATGCAGCTGAAAAACATTTCAAGATGTTTTTCAATGATAAGTTCTATTCATTCATTCTAGCCAATACAGCCATTAGAGAGAGGGAGATAATTCTCTCTCAGTAACTTCTAGTTTCCGATTCATTTAGGAGTATCCTACTAAAGTGTACTTTATTTAATATTTCAAAAACAAATTTAATAACTTTATAAGAATCAATACAAATGATTCACATGAATTTATCAGGTGATACATTTTTATTATCAATTGGTAAATTCATGATAAATAACCACTAGAACAGAAATCTGTGGAGAGTTGATGTTACTGGTTGACAGTCTTCTATTTGCTAGCTGTTGAACAGAATATAAAAAGAGTTATGCAAAATTAAAGAGATTCTTCTCATTAGATGCTAGTCAGATTGTTGAATGCCTTCAGGGCTGCTGGAAGAATGAATTTTTGAAACCTTTATGTTCAGCGAAGATTCTGACAGTACAAACCTACTCTCTGACCTGATTCTCACATTTTTGTAAGCCATAATGTGGCATGTTTGCATAACGTACAACCCACTTCCATGGATTTGCATTGTATCTGAACCAAGCCTCCATATCTTGCTCAATATACTTTGATTTGAAAAAAGGAGTGTGTTGTTTGTGAGATCAGCCATTGTTCAGTCATTATTTAATTTAGTCAGATGAACTTTTTGATAAGTCTTAAAATTGTAACTTAGGGGTGTACTCCAACCCAGTGGTTGCCAACCAGTGGGCCGAGAACCACTGGTGGTCCGCAAGAAAATTTTGGTGGTCCACAGAGCAATGTCACCCCCAAAATACCCCCCAAAGCAATTAATCCAGGCTGCGTGGGAACACAAGGCTGCACCGCCTACAAGGCCCATGGGAGCAGAAGACTTGTGTCGCTTGCATTGCAAACAACATGAGGTAGTGAGGGGAGGGGGGAAAGGGCAGAAAGGGGGAACTTGCCCCACTACCCCACATGACTCACCTGGCCACCGAGCTGCTGCTTTCCACTTCCTTCTTCTGCTGCTTTTGGCTGCATGCAAGAAAAGCAGCAAAAGTCCTTCTTTCTCTCTCCCAAACTCTGCCAGAAATGAGTCTTTGGGACCCTGCAAGGCATCTTACTCCAAGAGGCTGCACCGGTGCGACAAGTCTCACAAAGACTCATTTCTGATGGAGTTTGGGGGAGAAAAAGAAAGACTTCTGCTGCTTCCGGTGCTTTCCTTGCATGAAGCCAAAAGTCTCTCTTTCTCTCTCTTCCCCTGAGAATGGAGCTGGAGACAGTATCCTGTGATCCCAAATAAAGAACGATAGATTGGTAGGAAAACAGGGTGGGGGATTTTCCTGCAGACTTTTTTTTATTTTTCTAGGGTCTCTGGTCCAAGGGACTTAAAATTATGAGTTTGGTGGTCCCTGAGGTCCAAAAGGTTGGCGACCTCTGCTCCAGCCACTTCACTGTAGAGTTATTTCAAATATCTTTCATAGCAGAATTCCTTAGAACTAAGTTGTTGCTCCAGAAAACATATGAAAGGACAAAAAAATTCAAATTCAAATTAAATTCAAATTAAAGAAAGTAAAGAAGGAAACCTAGACATCCCCTCCTGTAGGGATATCATAGATGATGTATTTAATCCTTGGTAAAATGCATAATGCCAAACATATATATGGGAGTTAGGAAGAATCTGATTGTTTTAAGATCAACTTGCTGATTTCCAGAAGCCTTGAGTTATTTTCCATAAGAAAAAGTTTTCCTGCTTGGCATGGTTCAGATGGATTTTTCTTTTATCCATTCTCATAACAATATTAGACCAACTAATATAATCTAACTTATTTCTGAAATTTGCATTCGCCAACAGTGACTTTCACAGCCCATCACTTGAGGTATAATCATCCTAAAAGGGCAAGCAGTACATTATTAAAACAAACTAGAACCATTATTGCATTTGTACTATTTTTCAAACACACACACACACACACACTAGGAGTGGTGGAATGTAATTTCTGTTTAAAATGTTATCTCTAAAAGCAGGAGTGCTGTAGGAGTATGCTGAGTGATCTAGCAATCTTTTACTAGCAGCAATTAGAAGCAGCTCTCTATCCTTGGTAGTAAAAGCTTAAATTGTGTGTTGTTCCTATTAAAGCCCCCTAGGGTGCTTCTTAAAAGAGCATTTGCTACG
This sequence comes from Pseudonaja textilis, assembly GCF_049901715.1. Classification (NCBI taxonomy): domain Eukaryota; kingdom Metazoa; phylum Chordata; class Lepidosauria; order Squamata; family Elapidae; genus Pseudonaja; species Pseudonaja textilis. The sequence continues at coordinate 97,684,985 of NC_141990.1, forward strand.
AAGGGGTGAGAAAAACACAATTCCATACATTTCAGGAGAGCTTTTAAAAATGTGTTGGGTCATCTTGCATCTTTGTCTCCAACAATGTCTGACTCTTGATGTTAATGTTGTTTTAGTGGGAACAGCAATGCACCTGCACAAATCATCGCTTTGTGAGTCCAAGCATTCAAAAGTGATTTTGTTCAGTTTCACAGAGACCTTGATTAGCTGAGTCCCTTTGTGGGTCAGATAATTCTCCTTGTCATACAAAGGCCACAGTCAATAAATATTTAAAGTCGTACTTCATATATAAATATGGATGTTCCCATTTTGTTAAGCTTGGTTAATTGCCTTTCACTCTGACTGGGCACTCTACAAAAACCACAAACATTTCCAAAAGACTGCCTTGAGGAGGTCTCCCAGGATTTCCGCACAACAATGAATAGGAAAAGCCAGCTCCCCAACCTCTTCTTATCTTCCACAGAAATGTAACTAAAGCCAAGTAGAATCTATAAAAACCCCAAATAGATTGGCTGTTTCTTTTCCTTTTCAAAGGCACAAAGCATTATTCCTAAAATTATTCTTCTTTTTCCTCCATCCATCCACTCCAGTGCTGATTTTTAAGAGTCTCTATTGTTCTAATAGAGATTTTTCTCTTTCTTCCTATTTAAAATGTCTGCATCAGGAAGAGGAAGAGAGCATATTTGGGAAAATGATCACTGGGAGTAGGGGGAGAAAGTGTATTTCCTCCATTTTTTCATAGTTATTCCGAACTGAATTGGGTATTTGCGTTCATTATTTAGGGGAAAATAAAGAGAAGTCCAAATGAAGGCATGAGCCCTCAATGGTTTAATTTTGTTCCTATGAAATATTCCTGTGACTGGATTGGGACTACCATATTTCATAAAAGAAATTGTTCAGGACCTTACAAAATTCTAGCTGGATTTCTGTGCACGATTAATTCTGAAGTGAAGAGAGTCATGCTGAAGAAGCATTTTAGATCAGTCACTCTCTCTCCACTCAACCCACCTCACAAAGTTGTTGTTGTGCAGGAAATAGGAGGCAGAAGCTTTAGCTATGTTTCCCAAATAGAGTTATATATAAAAAGGTTGAATAGAAGAAGAATAACATCCAGAATGACACATCAGAAACAGAGACTAAGAGGTGAGCATTGATTTATAATGTGAAATAAGTTATTCACAGATGCAAAACTGGAAGAACTGCAAATGTCTACCTAGGGGAAAGAAACCAAAGCCTTGCAGAAGTAGCTCAGACTGTAAATGCAAATCAGGGGAATCACCAGTAGAGGAAACCAGCATGTCTATTGAATGGTTTTCATTCCCAAACCAGGCAGCCTCTTCTCCACCTTCTCTTAAGAAAGAATAAAGACCTCTAACTAAAAAATTTTTGAAACAAAGAGTAACTGAACTATAGAACAGCACAAAAACAAAAGAACAAGATTGCCTGCATTGCCTGCATTGAAGCTTGTTCCCCCTCCACCCCAAAAAACCCCCAGCTAACACAAGTATTAAAAGATGAAAATACTGGAATATAAAATATAAGCACCAGCTTACTGCAAGCAACAAGCTAACTAATGTACAACACAGCAGGGTTTATACCTGGGTGTAGAATCAACAAAAAAGAAAAAAAACCCAAACAATACATCACCAGTTGTATGATCAGGCTGGAAAATAAGATCAACAAGCCAAGATCAGATGTAAACAAATTTGAACAGAAGAAAAATAAAAAGCTGAAGAACAAGAAGACCAAAGAATATTTGAAGAAATATCACCTAGAAACAAGGAACACCAAGAAAGGGAAATAATAAATAAAGCATGGGAAATAATAAAGCACCAAAAAAAATAAAAATTAAAGTAAGAATATCAGCAGATACAAAGCAAAAATTGTATACCATGCAGAATCTCCAAATTAAAATCAGAAATGTTTCTACCAATCCATCAATGGAGAGATTGCAGTAAACCAGGCAATATCTGAAAAAGAGTGCTGTTTTGGGCACAAACTATGGGGCAGCCCAAATAAATACAAGAAATAGAAGAATGGAGCTAAGATAAAGGAGACAGAAAAGTAAAAAGAGAAGCTGAAAAGAAAGAACTTTCAATAATAGCAAAATGGTAAGAAAAAGTGCAAGGAAGATCAAGAATTGATCAGTACCAGATGAGATGAACATGGTTTTGATTGAAACACCTGACAAGTCTACACCCATTCATTGCCAAGCAGTTTAACAATATACTGCAAGGAGGTGAAGCTGAAGATTGGTTAACATCTGGTAATGAAAGATCCAACAAAAGGGTGTCCCCAGACAACTAAAACCAATTATCTGCTTACCAGCAACTTTCAAATTACTAACTAGTGTGGTAGCTGATGTAGTCCAACTGTATTTAGTTGAAAACAAGCTCTTTTCACCTATTCTGCCCAAACAGCAGAGGAACAGAAGAACAACTCCTAATTGACAAGATCATTCTAGAAAACTGAAAATAAAAGAAGACCAACTTGAATGTAGCATATTGTACGTTGATTACAAGAAGGTATTTGACTCCTTGACATATGACTGAGTTATCAAATGCTTAGAAATAACAGAAGTCAATAGAAATATCAAAAGCTTTGTGCAAAGATCAATGGTAAAATGGAAGACATGGTTGCTGGCAAGTGATGACAGACTGGGAGAGGTTAATATCAAGACAAGATTTTCAAGGAAACTCACTATCACTACTGTTAAACTCTTTGGATTTAAGAGCCAATCAGCATTGAAGCTGATGCAATATAGGCTGATGCAACAAGGATGAATCAGCCTAGCATTAATACTGTCCCTTTTAAGACTGAGGATGGGTTCTACCCCTTTAAGAGGTGTTTATATAAAAGCAGTCATTAGAGGGTGTGTCCTCTCTCCTTGGGTCCAGTATTCATAGCAGAGTTCTCCACGTACAGTTAAGAAGAAGAAAGATTGCTTGTAAGGTATTTTGTCTACCACATATATGTCCGTATATAACTGTTGTATATAAACCACTCTTAAATGTCTAAGTCTCTGTGTGCTGTGTTTTGCTCCTGGGTTGACTCATAATAGCAGTCATGCTACAAATGGTCTGACAACTATTACTGCTTGTCATTACACTGATTCTTCTATCAACAATACTAAACAAATCAGATCACAGCTGGCAAACATTAAAAGTATCTGCTAGGCTATCCCACCTCCTTTATATAGATGACCTGAAGCTGTATGGGAAAATGCCATCTGAAATTAAATCGCTGCTCAATACTGTCCATAAAGCAGATATTGCAATGAAGTGGACAAATGTACCACCTTATAATCAAAAGCACAAAAATAGTGAAAACTGAAGGAATCAAGATGCTCTATGAAAATAACATCAGGAATCTGGATGAAGAAGATCACTACAAATACTTGGACATCCTTCAAGCTGACAGCATCAAACATAGTGAAGTCAAGAAGGTTAGAACTGAATACAAAATGAGAGTAAAGAAGATCTTAAAGTTCAAAGTCAGTGGAGAAATACAATCAAAGCAATTAACCTGGGTTATTCCAGTCATGGTGGAATAGTGGAATAGTGGACTGGACTCAAGAGAACTAAAAGCCCTATACAGAAAGATCAGAAAAATAATAACAATGAATCATATCCTTCATCCATGCAACAATTATTGACAGACTCCACTTACCAAGGAAAATAGATGGACATGGAATGTTTCAAGTATACTAGACAATAGAAGGAGAAAACTGGGTGTTGCACATGACTGTGGCAAAAGAAAGCAAAGATAGTACCAATAGTAATAGTTGCTTTGGGTATAATCCCAAAATATCTAGGCCATTGACAAAATTACCATGAGTCAATCACAAAATGCAACTTTACTTGAAACAGTTTATATTCTGTGATGGTCCTTTTAATATTATTTAAAAACAATTTCTGCCTAACCCAGTCCCTTGGTAAGAACTCAATAGTTGGGACCAAAAATGTCAAATCGACCAAAAACGTCTGGTTAACCCTGTGATCAAACAGAATAATTTGACTGAAGTTTGACTAATTTTTAGACAAGACAGAAAAAGATCCTAGAATTGACTAAATGCTTTCTGTCAGGATATGCATGGATCTTTAGCGTAGAATGCTCCTACGTTTTGAAACAAGAATCTTGCAAATAAAAATTATTAACAGCAGGATGGGAAAAAAATTGACTCAGCTTCTTCCTGCTGTGCTATTTTCCAAATATAATATGTTTATTTACTCTATGTGGCAGATGCCCAGGAACTAGTATTCTTTGAAGGAATATCCACAAAACAATTTAAAACCACAAGTACTCCCACAAAAATACAATGGCATAACATAATTAATAAGCTTAATATCATAACACAGAGACAAAAGCTAAACAATATCCCCATTTGGGAGAAAGGAACTAAATTTTCCAGAGTAAAAACAGATACAAAATACAATATTCTGCAGAGCTAAAATAGCAGTTTTTTAAAAATGTAAGAATATCAGAGAAGTATTTACTTTTTGCTGAAAAGAAAACTCAGCTGCAGGGGTGGGATTCAATTTTTTTAACAACCAGTTCTGTGGGCATGGCTTAGTTGGTGGGTGTGGCCAACTCCATATCACTCACATCGAGACACGCATCTCCTCACCTGGCCTCTCATGACTGTGGGGGTGCTGCAACAGTCGTAAGTGTGAAAAATGGTCATAAGTCACTTTTTTCAGTGCCATTGTAACTTTGGATGATCACTCCACACAAGCAAAGTACCAGCAAAGGAAGGGGAAAAGAACTCCAGAGAAGTTCCTGAGACAGGAAGTCTAGTCCTGCCAAGAATGTAATAAGGGTTAACAGAGAGGCAGTTTCTGTAAGCAACACCAGAATGTTTCCTTCCTGCCTTCCTTACAGGATTAGGTCAGCAATTTCTTCTGACAACCGGTTCTCCGAACTGCTTAGAATGCTAACCAGTTCTAGCGAATAGGTGCAAACTGGTAGAATCCCACCCCTACTTATCTGTAAAGCAAGGCTTTCTGGAAAACATCATAAATAAGAGGCAGATAATTAAAAGTTGCCCTCTTGCATGGCCTCCAACTACACATGAACCTGCAGCACATTTGATGAAGTAATGATTGATAGATAGGAGATCCTTCAAGTATCATGGTTTCCAAATCCAATTCAACATCTTGAATTGAACCTGAAAACAATATGGGAGTCTGAAGTTGATGAACTATTGATATAATGCCTAGTTCAATATTCTGATAAAATAATTCAAGATAGCTCTACTATATACCCAATGCAGTTTCCAGAATACTTTCAGATAAAGCCATACAATCTAAAGAGGATTTGGTGGCATGGAATGTATCTAGTAAGAAATATATCTGATATTCCCAGATGAACTAGAAGAAATAATTTGAAAGATCTTTGTACTTCCACTGACAAAGTCTCTTTTACAGGTGAAACTCAAAAAATTAGAATATCGTGCAAAAGTTCATTTATTTCAATAATGCAACTTAAAAGGTGAAACTAATATATGAGATAGACTCATTACATACAAAGCAAGATAGTTCAAGCCGTGATAATTGTGATGATGATGGCTTACAGCTCATGAAAACCCGAAATCCACAATCTCAGAAAATTAGAATATTACATGCAATCAATAAAACAAGGATTGTACATAGAACAATATTGGACCACTGAAAAGTATAAGCATGCATATGTACTCAGTACTTGGTTTGGGCCCCTTTTGAAGCAATTAGTGCCTCAGTGCGGCATAGCATGGAAGCTATCAGCCTGTGGCACTGCTGAGGTGTTATGGAAGACCAGGATGCTTCAATAGCGGCCTTCAGCTCTTCTGCATTGTTCGGTCTCGTGTCTCTCATCTTTCTCTTGGCAATGCCCCATAGATTCTTTATGGGGTTCAGGTCAGGCAAGTTTGCTGGCCAATCAAGCACAGTAATCCCATGGTCATTGAACCAGGTTTTGGTGCTCTTGGCAATGTGGACAGGTGCCAAGTCCTGCTGGAAAATGAAGTCAGCATTCCCATAAAGCTCGTCTGCAGAAGGAATCATGAAGTGCTCCAAAAGCTCCTGGTAGATGGCTGCATTGACCCTGGACTTAATGAAGCAAGTGACATGGCTCCCCAAATCAACACAGACTATGGAAACTTCTCACTGGACTTCAAGCATCTTGCAGTGTGTGCCTCTCCATTCTTCCTCTAGACTCTGGGTCCTTGGTTTCCAAATGAGATGCAAAAGTTGTTCTCATCAGAAAAGAGGACTTTGGACCACTGAGCAACAGACCAGTTCTGTTTTTCTTTAGCCCAGGTAAGACGCTTCTGACATTTATTGTTCAGGAGAGGCTTGACAAGAGGAATACGCCATTTGAAGCCCATGTCCAAGATCCATCTGTGTGTGGTAGCTCTTGATGCACTGACTCCAGCCTCAGTCCATTCCTTGTGAAAGTCCCCAAAACTTTTGAATGGCCTTTTCCTGACAATCCTCTCCAGGCTGCGGTCATCCCTGCTGCTTGTGCACCTTTTTCTTCCACACTTTTCCCTTCCACATAACTTTCTATTAATGTGCTTTGATACAGCACTTTGGGAACATCCAACTTCTTTTGCAATTACCTTTTGGGGCTTTCCCTCCTTATGGAGGGGTGTCTATGATGGTTTTCTGCGCAACTGTCAGGTCAGCAGTCTTTCCCATGATTGTGATTCCTACTGAACCAGACTGAGAGACCATTTAAAGGCCCAGGAACCCTTTGCAGGTGTTATGGCTTAATTAGCTGATTAGAGTGGGACACTTTGAACCTAGAATATTGAACCTTTTCACAATATTCTAATTTTCTGAGATTGTGGATTTGGGGTTTTCATGAGCTATAAGCCATCATCATCACAATTATGACAAATCATGGCTTGAACTATTTTGCTTTGCATGTAATGAGTCTATCTCATATATTAGTTTCACCTTTTAAGTTGCATTACTGAAATAAATGAAGTTTTGCGCAATATTCTAATTTTTCGAGTTTCACCTGTAAGAGGTCCTTGGTGAGTTCCTAGAAATATGTATGGTATGTATGATATCTCAAGGCAACTCAATATGTGGAGAGGCTATTATCAATTATAATCTCCTTGGGCCCAACTTTTTAATTTTAAATTATTATAGTCTTTACTGCAACTGGTCTGCCCAATTCCTATTATCAGGAATCAGAACTGCAACTGCATTAACTGTAGCATAAGGATATGGCTAGGGACATGGTGGCTCAGTGGCTAAGATGCTGATCTTGTCGATAAGAAAGGTTGGCAGTTTGGCGGTTCGAATCCCTAGCACTGCATAACAGAGTGAGCTCCTGTTACTTGTCCCAGTTTCTGCCAACCTGGCAGTTCAAAAGCATGTAAAAATGCAAGTAGAAAAATAGAGACCACTTTGGTGGGAAGGTAATAGTGTTCCATGCACCTTCAGCATTTAGTCATGCCAGCCACATGACCACAGAGATGTCTTCAGACAGTGCTGGCTCTTTGGCTTTGTAATGGAGATTAGCACCATCCCCTAGAGCCAGAAACGACTAGCACCAATTTGCAAGGGAAACCTTTACCTTGACCTGCATCCTTCCAATGCACAAATAGAAATGGCTAAAGTGAGACCTAATAGTTTCCAGATTAAGGATATGTAAATATGCAGTAGACATTGAGCATGAAAGCTACCAGCTATCCCTTAATTTGGAAGGGTAGGATGAATGAGTACAACACCCCTGAAGCCATTAATGTCATCTTCACACTCTCACTGGTTGTGAGAATCGATTGTTATATATGACTTCATTCTTGTCTAAATAAAGATGCTAACCAAGCCAAGGCATGTGTGATTCCTATCTGATCAATATGAAAAATCATTTTAGGCTGTGAAGTGTCAGGAGAGCTATCATTTACTGCCAAGCTCTGGTCAAGGGAGCTTGACACTTTGTGTGATATAATCCCAATAAAAATTGGGGTGCACTGACATATTATACTTCAAACCTTATTTCTTATTTGTAAGTCTCAGTTCGGGGAGAAGGAAGTAGAAATATTTGAATACGCATTAGCTTTATTCCAGTATGTTTCTAATGCAGTTCAAAGGGTTCGTTATCATTTTTAAAGCAGGTCAGATTACAAGGCCAGGCTACTACCTATCTCAGATGGTTTCTGTCCATTCCACCAGATCCAACAGAACGAGCATTCTCCAGGTCTGTTCTATGGACAGTACCATTGTCCATGAACAAGGACATGTACTGTACCTTCTCTAGCACAGCTCATGCTGTATGCAAGAGCTGTCCTTTGAGATTTGGCTGGTCCTGGCCCTCTTGACTTTCCAGGAGCCTGTTAAAAACTGGCTTTCCTCCCAGGCATTTAGGGTCAGGATGTTAGGGGATCCCACAATACATGGGTGTTTTCATGGAATGGTTATATAGTGCCTTGGTAAAAAAAATTTCCTGCATTGAATTATTTTAATAAGTTATGGTTTTTGTAGGAACTGTTCATCAACCCAGGGTTATTTATTTAAGATGGAAGGCTACATCAATTTTCTAAATCAATACATAAATAAATATGGCAGAATATAACATGCCATTTCTAGCTAAATATGCGGTGCCTCATTTGTTGGGAAAACTTCTCTGGAGACAGAACCTTAACACATTGTTTCAGTTGTCCTAATCATTTTCTATTTAGAGGCAGTTATGAATACAGAGCAGCATTAAACATTCATTCTCCCTATTTGCAGATCAAAGTGGCAAAGTTCATACCACCAGACTACCTTACATAGAACTGTTGTGGTGTTATGCATCTGACCTTCTCCAGGTCTGGGTGTAAGTTGCTGAGAGCTAAGACCAACTTCATGGCACATAAATGATCAATCCCTGAGAAAAAGTGTATTTGAAAAATACTGGACTGGAATAAATTTCATTTTAGGCATCTGTATTTCATCCCTCTCTGTCTCTCCCATTATGCTGTTCTATACCCATATGTTTACCTAATTCAGTTCTGTGACTCATTAAATGAAAGGCAAATAGCCATTCACATGGCATGCTTATCTGAGAAAATCTTGACATGGTGCAGAAATATCCAAAATGAACTCCTATTTATTCTAATTCTTCAACAAGTGATCCCCTATAATTGTTCAAAAATTTAGTTAAATGTAATTATACTATATTGAACTTGGTGATCTTTCTTCCTTTCCTTCTTGCTGCCAACTAGCATGTGCTATGTAACCCCAATATAAATTTGTATTATAAATCAAACCAAACACAACCCTGTTACCTAATTAAAACAGAAAACAATCAACATGCATGCTTCCTGGTACCATTGTGACAGGAATAGATGTGATCATAATTTATGAACAGCAACGTATGTAATTTGAAGTCCCCAAGTTTACATGGGACCTAAACCTTTTCACAGTCCCTCACATTCCTCTTGGATTATATTAATGGGACCCATTAACTTTATTCAATTGAATCAAATTATAGTTTAGTTCAGATTTGGTGATCAGGCCACACCCAGACTTTGCCTTCTCTTATTTTTTAAATGCTGTTCCCTCAATGCCAGTCAAAGATAATTAATTAAAAAGCAAGAGGGGGGTAGTTTTTAGTCTAGTTCCAACAAATAAGCAGCATTACTCTCAGGTCATAATATTACTCAGGAATATTTATAAATGTTCTAATTTATCAATATTAATTAATAGTGCAAGATCAGAAAATGTGGACAGACCTGGCCCATAGAATTTCCAAGAGTTGTACTTGACTGAATGCATAACATCATCATCATTATCATCTAATTTATACTATGTGAGAGATTTTTTTTCCTGCCCCTTTTTCCTTTTGGTACAAAATTCTTTCTTGAAAGATAGAATTTCCTTTTTGTTTTCCAAAACTCCAGATCTTTCTTTCTTTTTTATGCATAATTTTATTTTCATTTCTGCATTTGCTGCCACCCCATGTTCCCTTCTCTTTGAGTTTTGTCATTGTGTTTTACTCAGCTCTGTAGAAAACATGTGACTTTCTGTCTTATTTTTGTATTATGTTTCAATCCTACCCCCACTTTTTAAAAGGCAGTCCATTCAAGAGTCTTCTTGTCAAAAGAGTTTCTTGTTTCTTTGTACCTCTCATCAGGGGTGGGATTCAAATTTTTTAACAACCAGTTCTGTGAGTGGCTTAGTTGGTGGGTGTGGCTTGGTGGTCATGTGACTGGGTGGACATGGCTTGGTGGTCATGTTACTGGCCGGCCGTGGCCAACTCAACATCACTCACATTGAGGCACGCATCTTCCCTCCTGGCCTCTTGTAACTGTGGGGATGCTGTAACAGTCGTAAGTGTGAAAAATGCTCATAAGTCACTTTTTTCAATGGTCACTCCACACAAGCAAAGTACCAGCAAAGGAGGGGGGGAAAAACTCCAGAGGAGTTCCAGAGACAGGAAGTCTAGTCCTGCCAAGAATGTAATAAGGGTTAACGGAGAGGCAGTTTCTTTAAGCAACACCAGAATGTTTCCTTCCTGCCTTCCTTACAGGATTAGGCCAGTAATTTCTTCTAACAACTGGTTCTCCAAACTGTTTAGAATGTTAACAACTGGTTCTAGTGAATAGGTGCGAACTGGTAGAATCCCACCCCTGCCTCTCATGTTGCTGACATTTTACCATGGCCCAAGTTTATGTAAAGGTCAGTCATTTTTTCCATCATAATACTCCATTCTTTTCTTCTAACTGAACAATAGACCTGCCACTTGGCACCAAGCTACTATCCCAGTTACATTTCCTTTCATCACTGATTATAGGCCTCAAATATAGATATAGATATAGATATTTCCTTCTGCATATTTGAGGCCTATACCGTTGAAACTAAACTACACCAGTTACACATAGACATACATTTATTTGAAATTAGAATCCCGATGACTTGTCAGCTGATACAGAATCTTCAGATTGTGATAATATTTCTACCATTCTTTGGAAAGAGCATCATAGCAATCCGATCCCTTGCCTTATAATCAGTAAGCTGACAACAACGTATCAATTGTGAGTCACAACTACAAATAATTGATATCCCAGATGGTAGTAAGTATTTACAATCAGAAGGCCCATTGAAAAGGCAAATCTTCAACTGATAGGTTGCTGAAAATAGTCTAGCCTTCAAAGGCAATATTTAATATAGAAATAAAATAAAATATATCTTGTGGTTAAACAAAAGGTACAAATGAACCAATCTACTGAAAGGCATTATGGATCATGTATCTTTAAATATTTAGCACCCATTGCATATTATATATTTTAAATAGTCTTTGCTTGCTATTCTCAATAGCTGAACATACAAACATACGCAAACACTAAAACGTTGAAATAGCTAAATTTTGATTTTTAAGTTCTTTGAGATTTTAAGTAGATATACTCAAATGTTCAACATTTCATGGTTGTTTGGGGACAAGACCTTTGAATAACAGCTTTCCAGCTTAGCAAAATCCTCTTCAGATAGCCAGATCTAGTGCCCTATTTATTTTATAAACTTTATAAAACCTGATAAACTCTTTGCTTTATAAACTTTAATTTATCAGATTTTTACAAGTGTACCACATGTCTTTAACAAAATTACTGCTGAAGATAATACATAGCAATCATGCCCTTTTAAAGCATTCCAGCAAAATAAGGTCACATTAAACAAGCTCTGGTTATTTTCTCTTCTATAGCCTATTTGTTATTTTCCTTGAAAGAGAAAACACAATCTTTCATACATTCTGTTTAGCTTTTCAGCATGAACCTTTTTTTCCTCCTCAGTCTCAGCCTGAAGGTAGTCATGGCTTCATTCCTTTCTTCTTGTCAGTCAGTAGCAATGCTCATACAGTCGCTTGTGGTTTAAGTATTAAGCCACCTTGAGTCACCATGAATATAAACATAAAGGAGAGCTTGTTGTAGTTTGGCAAAAAGGAAAAGCAACTTGAAAGATATGGTAGACTAAAAAAAATGAAATCAAAAAGACAAAGAAAAATAGAGGACAGGGAGAGCAAGAAGAGGAACAAAATAAGAGGCTTATCAAAGATGGACAGACTGACTATCTGATCAAAGATTTAAAAAGAGAATGAAGGGGGGGAGAAATGCAAGTTAAAGCAATAAATAAAATCATGGTTATAGGAAAGAAAGCAAAAGAGAAATTAGCCACTATGTCAGTTACACAAAGATATACTGAGCATATTTCATTCAATCACATGAGCGGTAGTGGCACAGTGGTTAGAGTACACTACTGCAGGCTACTTCTGCTGACTGCCAACTGCCTGCAATTTGTCAGTTTGAATCTCACCAGGCTCAAGGTTGATTCAGTCTTCCATCCTTCCGAGATTGGTAAAATGAGGACCCAGATTGTTGGGGGCAATATGCTGACCTGTAAACTGCTTAGAAAGGGCTGTATATACTGTAAATATAACTGCTATTGCTATTGCTATCTTTCAGGACATTTATGAATTCTATCTTTAACAGGAACTTTTTGATTTTTTTTAAAGTTCTAGAGACTAAAGGAGTCCAAGTCCTTTTTCTGTTATCCTTTTGACAAGCCAAACTAAATATATTGGACTATTGCATTCATTCTTTGTTTCCCTTCTTTGTTCAAATAATTGCCTACACCCCAAATTCACACTAGTCACCTCCTCAACACCTCACCTATTAACCAAGACCACTGTATCCCTTGATCAAAGCTAGCAGCTGTTCATGTTGGATCCAGTCTCTAGGCTGAAGAGTTTTTCCTGCTTCCCTTCCTCTACTCCAATGATTCTTTATTCCGTACCCTGGAGTCTTTCATATACAGTTGGACTGCATTTTTTTTAAAAAAAAAACCCATTTGGGAACTTGTAGTCACAGTTCACCTGGAGAAATCTGGAAATTATAGATGGCTACTTTATGGCATCCATAATATTGTATGTATGTATGTATGTATGTATGTATGTATGTATGTATGTATGTATGTATATATGTATGTATGTATGTATGTATGGTATTCAGCTTTGTTCAGGTATTTTCCCACGTCATTATAGTTGTACTTTTAAAGTTGTAGCAACATTTCGGCAGAATCTCATCTGCCATCATCAGGCTTCTGTATTGTGTTTGTCTGTGAGTCAGACCTTCACAGCCATTTCAGTTTTAAATTTGGGGCTAGCCTACTGCTGTGCCAAAATGGTTTTTTCTTAATCCTGATTGGTTGGGAGTCTTGGTCTGTGATTATTGGTCTTGGAGTTTGCTGTGTTCTGCTTGATCAATCAAGCAGAACACTAATCAAGCAGAACACAGCAAACTCCAAGACCAATAAACACAGACCAAGACTCCCAACCAATCAGGATTAAGAAAAAACCATTTTGGCACAGCAGTAGGCTAGCCCCAAATTTAAAACTGAAACGGCTGTGAAAGTCTGACTCACAGACGAACACAGTACAGAAGCCTGATGATGGCAGATGAGATTCTGCCGAAACATTGCTACAACTTCAAAAGCACAACTATAATGACGTGGGAAAATACCCGAACAAAGCTGAATACCATACATGTAAGTACTGCGAAAACTTAAGAAAAGATAGGTATAGGTATATATGTATATGTGTGTGAGTGTGTGTGTGTGTGTGTGTGTGTGTGTGTGTGTGTGGATAGATAGATAGATAGATAGATAGATAGATAGATATAGAGGATATATATATAGATATAGATATAGATATAGATATAGATATAGATATAGATATAGATATAGATATAGATAGCAGCAGCAGTAGAGGCAGCGTGAGGAGCTCCAGCGGGCATGGACAGCACCAGGCAACAAGCCCTCTAATCCCTGTGGGTCCAGCCAGTGAGGTGGAAAACCTAATGCCTGAGACTTGCCAGCAAGCCAGAAAAGAGCTCCATTCCTCAGCAAACATTCAATTCAAAAGTACTTGGAGATCTCTGATTCCTCCCAACCTTGACCAGCACGCCAGAAAAGAACTCATTCCTCAGTGGGCACTAAGTTTGGGAGCTCTCTATTCAAAAGCACTCAATGATCTGCGACTCAACCCATCCTTACTAGAAGGTAAGGCGGTGGGGCTTGCCAGTATGGGGGGCTGAATGATCATCCTTGCAGGGCAGTGAGACAGTGAGATTCATCCCATCCTTGCAGGGCAGTGAGCACTGGGAGCTGTGAGTCGGTCTTCAGACGTTTGCAGCCAGAGTGTGAAACAGACTGCTTCCCCCCTGCTGCCCCTCCTTCCCTCTTCCCTCTTTACCAAATTGCAAATCTGGACTTCGTCTTTAAAAGGACAGTAACTTTGGATTTTCAATATGTAGGGAGGTATTGTTATAACTGAACTCCTATGAAGATTGGATGCAATTTTATTTCCTGTGATACAAGCAGAAGTATATTGAAGCCAGGAGTGGATGCTCAATACAAATCTGAGTCTACATAGTAAAAATATAAGCTGTTCAAATTGCCAGAGCAAGACTATCTTTCTTTCTCTTTCTCTTAAAAGCAACAAACTTTGAAAGTGTGTTTAAATTAACTAGGAGGGGGCCAGAAATCCCATTCATCAAGGGAAAACAAAACAAAAAGTTTCCTGTTGCCTCCCAGTGAATTGTTCTGTTTATCTCTGCTGAAGAAGGGGCCAGAGATTGCCCCTTCAACATCTTTGCATCTTTACTATCTCAAAAACTCAATCTACAAAACAAGAAAGAGAGTATAAACCCTTGCTCATTGATTTTTTTCAAACAGCCCAGGAAAAGAGACCTCCTGCCAGTTTATAAAGGGTTATAAACCAATTCTCAGATATCAGCAACAGCTAAGCAAAACAAAGCAAAGCAATAACCCTTTACTTACCAACTCTCAATATTACTTCATACTACTTCATTACTTTCATTATCTCAAAAAAATCAATTTCTTTAAAATAATTAATTTTTATCAAATGATCAATTGATTTATTGTTTTTATTGCTTAGTATGATTGAGTGTTTGGTGCATATAGTATAATTACTGAATATCTGATTAGTAAAATCAGTGATTTAGTGAATTTAATTGACCAGTGTGTTTAGTAATTACTGTAATAAATTAGGCTGTTTGTTGCCTGGCAAAATTATTTGATTAGAGTGATTTGAATAACCAATTGATTGATTGATTTTTAATAATAAGCAACTTAACTTTTGATTTGTTCTCTAACATATGAATTAACATTTTTTAATTACCAACATTCATTAAGTAACTGTCTACCTATCACATTAACTAGCTATTGTAATTGATTACTGTACTATTGCCCTTGACCATGCCAGCCAAAAACTTCAAACCAAAACAAAAGAAAACTATCTCTACCAATGACCTCCCAGACTCCTGCACATGTTTCAAATGTCTTGAAACCATCAATGAAAGCGAAATTTACATCAAATGCCACCTATGCGATAATCTAGCCCACCCTGACTCCTTAAATGCAAACAAAAGTGTAGCTGATATGGTTAAAAATTCAGATACATTCTTTTATCTATGTCCATCATGTTCTCCTAAGCTAAACAAACTGAGTACCCTATCTGACAAAGTTGAAAGCATAGAATCACTCATTCACTCAATAGAAGAATGCTTAGCAACACATTTTGAAACAACTATACAAGCAAGCCTAATTTCTTGTAAAAAAAATACAGCACAGATAAGTGAGTACCTATCAGCTCAAAATCAAATCCCACAACAACCACAACCACTACTTCAACTACAATCAGAACTACAACCAAAAATAACCACCAAACCACAACCACAAACAATTGCTATCCCTTCAAATAATTCCACAAATAATATCTCCTTACTCATCAGAGACACCATGGAATGTGAACAAAATCATCCAAATGCCATCTTATTTGGTCTCGAAAACACCAACAAATCAGATGACATCACCAAAGTTCGTGATATCATAAGCAACTCAAATACAACAAACATCTCTCCTGAAGATATCACTGAAATAACCAGAGATGGCCCTGGGTGCAAATACAATGACGGCTCTGTGGCCCCGAGATTTTGTAGAGTTGTATGCAAAAATGAGTCCTGCAAATGCATATTCATTCATACAATAAATGCCATTGCAAAAACCAATCTCAACCATAAAAAACTTTGCTCAAGACCAGACTTACCCATATTGCAAAGAATCCGCTCCTATGAACTCTGCACAGAACTCAAAAAACGTCTAGACAATGGAGAAAAGGACCTATAGATTGACTACAGACCTGATTGCAACCAAAGAAAGTCACACAACACAGAACTCCACATCCAACCCCATCCCATTCAATCCAACATCACTCAAATCTAGGCATGCATGCCCCTAACTACCACTATTCTAACCACAACTGGCCTTAAATGCAAGGAACTCAATGCAAGAAGCCTTGTAAATAAAATACCTGAATTTCTCCTATTACTAAATACGGCTAAATTCAACATTATATTTGTCTGTGAAATATGGCTCAATGCATCTCTCCCTGACTCCATTACCACAGTAAGAGACTATCATGCTTACCGATCAGATCATGAAATCCATAAGGGAGGTGGTGTTGCTATCTTCTATAAAAAGTCCCTACATCTAAAAACCATCCAAGTTACCCAGGAGCTTGCTATTCCTGAGACCATCGTCTGTGAACTATCCTTAAATATCACATTTCAGTTCCTACTATGTTACAGAGCCCCTGATTATGACATCGAACATATAAACAAGCTAAATACACTACTAACATGGGCAGCATCCTGCCCACACACTTTTATCTTTCTTGGTGACTTCATATTAACTGGACCCTTAACGAATGTACAATGTACATGCAACCTTCTTCAATGCAGTAACAAATCTGGGACTAGAACAACTAGTAACCAATAACACTGGACTTAGCAACTGCCTCAATCTCATCTTCTGCAATAGTTTGAATTCAATTTATGGAATACAAATTAAAGAACCCTTTTCCAACAGTGACCACAACATGATTGACTTTGGTCTCAACATACGTCCACACAAAAATCATCACAACGATGGAATCCCCAATTATAACTTTAAAAAAGGCAACTATGATCTTATAAACAATGATCACTCATCCCTTGATTGGCAATTTCTATTCTCGGGATGCAATAATGTAGAAGACCATTGCAACATATTTTTACCTGAAGTCAAAAGAGTCATCAAACTATATATGTACCATTAACAACTCCCAAAACCAGAAAAAAACAAATTACCCAAAACAATAAGGAAGCTTCAATCCAAAAAGAAATTGCTTTGGTGGAAAAACAAATCTGGTCACGTTGCCAACTTCAGAAAATGATATAAAAATTTATGCCACCAAATAAAAACTGAATGCACCAATTATCACATTAAACAAGAAGAAAACCTTCTACACACCAATTCCACCCGCATTTTCTACAATTTTGTAAACAACAAACTAAAAGACTCAAGGTCCATCCCACCCCTGAAAGGACCTAATGCAATGATGACACTATTAAAGCCAACCTCTTTAACACATTCTTTGGCTCAGTATTTGTAAACAGCAATGGATCATGACCAGTATTTCCTAGCCGAACCACAGACAACTACAATGATCTAATACATATCAATTTTACAGTAGACATTGTTGAAAAAGCACAGTGCAATCTAAAACCATCTCTATCTATTGGACCAGATGGAATATGTGCCTACTTCTTTAAAAAGCTATCCACTACCATAGCAGAACCTCTAAGCATAATCTTTGAAAAATCTTTCAGGACCAGCTCCTTACCTAACCTATGATCACAAGCTACAGTCATCCCCATCTTCAAAAAGGGAGACCCCAGCCTAGTTGAAAATTACAGACCAATCTCCTTACGCTGTGTCACCTGTAAAGTCATGGAATCAATTATTAACCAATCCATCATCCTCCACTTAAAAACAAACAACCTACTCTCTAATAAACAATTTGGTTTCAGAAAAAAACTATCCTGTAATCTGCAACTCTTACACTGCAAAAACATATGGACTACACAACTCAATCAGGGCAAAGCAATAGACACACTCTACATAGACTTCTGTAAAGCCTTTGATTCAGTGGTACATGGCAAACTACTCCTAATCCTAAAATCTTATGGTATCTCTGGACACCTGCATAACTGGATAGAAGCATTCCTGTCAAACAGACAACAAATGGTCAAAATTGGGAGTGTCCTATCAAATTCTGTACCTGTCAACAGTGGTGTCCCTCAAGGCAGCGTTCTAGGACCAGCTCTTTTCATACTCTACATAAATGACCTCTGTGATCATATCAAGAGCAACTGCGTTCTCTTCGTTGATGATGTAAAGCTATTCAACACCACAGACAATACTGCTACCCTTCATTAAGGCCTTGATGATGTATCAGAATGGTCAAACAAATGGCAACTTCAAATCTCAACAAATAAATGCTCTGTCCTACATATTGGCAAAAAAAAATCAGAAAACAAAATACAGGCTGAATAGTCAAGACCTTGTTGATGATCCAACTCTGTCAAGGATCTAGGAGTACTCATCCCAAATGACCTAAGTGGTCGAGCCTACTGTAACTACATAGCCAAAAGGCGTTAAGAGTTGTTAACCTAATCTTACGTAGCTTTTTCCCTGGTAATATCACACTAATAACTAGAGCATACAAAACATTTGCTGGACCAATACTTGAATACAGCTCATCAGTCTGGAACCCACATTACGTATCTGATATTAACGCAGTTGAGAAAGTCCAGAAATATTTCACAAGAGTTCTCCACTCCTCTACTTGTTGCAGAATACCTTATGCCACCAGACTCGAAATTCTAGACCTAGAAAACCTAGAACTATGCCGCTTTCAGTCCGATCTAAGTATAGTATATAAAATCATACATTGCAATGTCCTACCTGTCAATGAATACTTCAGCTTCAACCATAACAACACAAGAGCAAACAATAGATACAAACTCAAGGTTATTCGCACCAAACTTGATTGCAGGAAATACGACTTCAGCAACAGAGTGGTCAATGTCTGGAATACTCTACCTGACTCTGTAGTTTTTTCCCCAAACCCCAAAAACTTTAACCTTAGACTGTCTGCTATTGACCTCACCCCTTTCCTAGGAGGTCTGTAGGGGGCATGCATAAGTGCACCAACATGCCTACCATCCCTGTCCTATTGTTTCTTTAATATTTTTTTTAATTTTTCTTATATGTATCCATGTATTCATAACTATGTTTTTACTTATACCTATTATCTTGTAAGCAATTGACAAATAAAATAAATTAAAAAAAATAAATAAATCCTAACAGACCAGAAGACTTGTTTGCTTCATCATTAAAATGAAGACATTTCTGGAGATGTGTACAAATATTTTATCCAATCTGCTCAATTAATTGAAGTAAATTTTCTCCTTGCCATTGTTGTAAAATAAAGCAACATTCTTTTTTTTATTTATTTCCTTTTTCCCTTTGTGTTTTTCTTGTTGTTGTCAGGCACAGGACTTGCAATTAAAAGTTATGTGAAAGTTTTTTGTTTGTTTTGCAGTAGCATTGTTAAATATTTATGAAGGGCCTTAAGTCTAACTCGCCTTGAGGAAAAATAGAGGAATTAATAATGTATGTCATTGCTTTGCAGAAAATTAAAGGTTGGGAGCACGTGTTTAAAAATTAAATCATCCACAATCTAAGCTAACAGATGTTATTTAGTTAAAATCTCAGACAACAAAGCATGGAAAAGGTGTCTACTCTTTCCTCACTCCCTACTCTCAGTGAAATCTTAATGATTCATTGCAGTCGAACAGATTCTGA
Source organism: Pseudonaja textilis (assembly GCF_049901715.1). Taxonomy (NCBI): domain Eukaryota; kingdom Metazoa; phylum Chordata; class Lepidosauria; order Squamata; family Elapidae; genus Pseudonaja; species Pseudonaja textilis. Next base: position 97,704,721 of record NC_141990.1, read on the forward strand.
AGCCTGAAGCTATTAGATGGATAATAAAGAGGAACTTCCATTATATCCTTGAGAACTTTTCCTTCATTGTCAAATTTCCTATGCTATTATAATTTAACAATGAATGTCCTGATCTAAACAGACAATCTTCAACATATGTAACTCCAGCTTCAGGAGTGGCTATGTAAGTAAATCAATTAAGACGCTGGTGTCAAATGCGATCACATCACATGACAAATAACCATTTGTCTGAAATGGTGTAGGGTTTCCTGCCTAAGCAGGGGGTTGGACTAGAAGACCTCCAGGGTCCCTTCCAACTCTGTTATTCTATTCTATACCTATTGTGATGTATTGTGGTAATTTTTGCCTTTGAGGAACTGCAGTTGATGTGTCCTGTGCGTGACGCATCTGGCTCATGGGCCGCCAGTTTGACAGGCCTGCATTAAGAGCTACTCCAGATGCTTCCCTTCCCACATAACAACTGATCAATCTCATGTTTGCCATTTTGAACTCCACTTCATCCCCACCAAAGCTTCTCTGACAAATGACAACCCCAGTCTTTATTTAAAGAGTTCTAGCACTTTATATGGCAGCTTGTTTAATAACTTGTAGTCAAGATGTTATCCTGATGTCTAGCTTGAATCTTCCTTGTAATTCTAGTCAATTTATAAGGAATTTTGCTCATAATTCTAATCTAGTTCTGGTCTTGCCTTCTGGAGCAATAGAAAATAAGTCCATTCTCTCTTCAAGTGCTGTATGCTGACCATATTGTATTTCTTCTAAATTGGTGTCTCAATTTCCTCATTGCTGTAGAAACTTCTGAGATTTTCAGTTATGGTTACTATGGTGCAGTGAAATCTATTTATTTATTTATTTGATTTATATTGCCGCCTATTCACCCATGATGACTCAAAATGGAATTGAACAGTTCACATTTATTTTATTTATTTGTATCCAATCTTTTGGGTTGATGTAGTGGCCTAGAGGCGAAGATGCTCGCCTCCCACTCAAAAAGTTGAGAGTTTGATCTTAGGCAGACGGAGATGCTCCTTTATCAGGGTGCAAAGAGAAAAGACCTGCTATGAACTCCATGTAGGTGTCAGGAAGGGCATCTGGCCAGTAAATGCTCAGCTCCATTCAGTCCCCCTGACTCCACCCCTTGATAAAAAGGGATTAAAGTGTCATAAAAAGAGAAAAATATATCCCATCTTTATTAGTTTTACAAATAACTCAAGGCAGGGAACATATCCAACACACTTTCCTCCTCCTATTTTCCCCACAGCAATAACCCTGTGAGGTAAGTAAGTTATAACTATACAAGCAATCCTCAACTTACAACCATAATTTATGTTGTTTAGTGAGAAATTTGCTAAGTGAATTTTGCCCCATTTAAAAATTTTTCTTGCCTTATTTGTTAATAGCAATAGCACTTAGACTTATATACCACTTCACAGTGCTTTACAGCCCGCTCTAAGTGATTTACAGAGTCAGCTTATTGCCCCCAACAATCTGGGTCCTCATTTTTCCCACCTCAGAAGGATGGAAGGCTGAGTCAACCTTGAGCTTGGTGAGACCTGAGCTGCCAAACTGCTGGCAGCCAGTGATCAGCAGAAGTAGCTTGCAGTACTGCATTCTAACCACTGTGCCACTGAGGCTCTTTCATTGCAATTGTTAAATTAGTAACACAGATATTAAGTGAATTTGGTTCCCCACTGAGTTTGCTTGTCAGAAGACTGCAAAAGGGGATCATATGACTCTGGACACTGCAACCATCATAAATGTGAGTCAGTTGTCAAGCATCTGAAAGCAAATCATGTGACCGTGGGGCTGCTATAATGGTCATAAGTTTGAAAAATGGTCACAAGTCACTTTTTTCAGTGCTGTTATAACTTCCAACGATCACTAAATGAACTATTGTAAGTAAAAGTCTACCTATACAGGTCCTGTTGTAGTTGAGCAATGAGAGGCTGAACCAGGGCATGGATGCAACAATACTTTATTATGTCAATAAAGGACTGAACGTGCTAACCAAGCCTGGGACTGGCTCGCAGCGATCAGCGACTGACCGAACCCCGCAGCCTGCTTTTATAGCCGGCTGCTGGGGAAAGCCAGCCAATGAGGGACAGCAAACGCCCCCGCAGCGTGAGCGGACCTGAGAGGGAACTCTTGCAAGTTCCAGGGACATAACACCCCTTCCCCCCAGATGCGAACACGCATAGTCATTTAAATATGCTGGTGGTCTGTGCTGGCGCCCTGAGCGGTGCAACTCGGGTGAGTTGACAAGTGGTCCAGAGTCCGAAGTGGTAGGTGGGACCGGTGCGGAATCGCGAGCTTGCGCAGCGGTCTGCACTGGTCTGGGTGACGTACAACGGGCCGGTGATGATGTGCCCTCGTCTGCTGGTTCGGGTGGGTCACTCATCTGATGATCCCAATCTATGTCGTGTCTCCCTGGCTCTGCTGGAGGTGGTGAAGGACCTCTGGGACTGGTGTCGACGAGGGTTTGGTGCGGTAACTGCGTGCTGACCTGTGCCCATGACTCTGTGTTGGCGAGGGTGCCTTGACGCCTTCGCAGCTGGTCCAGGTGCCTTTTCCAGATGCGGCCGTCCTCCAGTCGGACTCGGTATGACCTGGCCCCGGTGATGGCAACGATCTCTCCTGGGATCCACAGTGGGTCCCCAGCATAGTTCCTCGCGAATACATGTTCCTGCAAGACAAAATCTCTAACCCCCGACATTGAAGCGAGAGGCGTGTCAGGACAGTAATGAGGGTGAAGCCTGTCTAACACCGTTCTTAGGCGTCTACCCATCAGGAGTTCGGCAGGGGATTTATTAGTGACTGTGCACGGGGTTGAGGGTTGGCTCAGCAAGAAACGGGATAGTCTGTGGTGCCAGTCTTCCTTGCTGAACCTGGCCAATGCTTCTTTTGTGGTCCTAACGGCTCTCTCTGCCAATCTGTTGCTGGCAGGATGAAAAGGGGCCATGAAGATGTGACGGATGCCCAGGTTTGCGGCGAAACGACTGAATTCAGCTGAGGCAAACTGGGGACCGTTGTCGGAAACTATAGAGTCCGGTAGCCCGTGTGTCACGAATAGGCGGGTCAGCACCTTGGTGACTGCTTGTGTGGTGGTCGTGGACAGCTGGGCCACGTCGATCCACTTAGAGTATGAATCCACGACCACCAAGAATGTTTTGCCGTGGATTGGGCCCGCTAAGTCAATGTGAATCCTGGACCAAGGTGCGTTGGCGCTTTCCCACTTTGTAGGGGTGGTGACTGGAGGGGATGGTCTGGATTCTTGGCAGGGTTGGCAAGAGCTTACCCATTTGATGATGTCGTCGTCGAGGCCCGGCCACCAGACGTAGCTTCGCGCCAAAGCCTTCATCCGGATGATGCCAGGGTGGCCCTCGTGCAATGCCTCCAGGACTCGGGTGCGAAGTGAGGTCGGGATGACCACTCTGGTGCCCCACAGCAGGCAGCCCTGCAAACTAGATAACTCCTGCTGGCAGGTCTTAAAAGGTGTGAATTCGGTTGCGAGGTTAGTGCCCGGCCACCCCCTCCTCACCCAGTCCAGTACCTGGGCGACCGTTTTGTCCGACTTGGATTTGGTGGCGATGTCGAGGGCAGTGATGGGAAGGTCTAGTTGAGTGACCTCAAAAATAGCATGGACCGGGGCAGGATCCTCAGCTGGAGCAGGCAGGGGGCAGCGGCTGAGAGCGTCTGCATGGCTTAATGTTTTTCCTGGGTGGTGTATGAGTTTATAGGAGTATGCTGCCAGGAATAGGGTCCACCTCGTCATTCTGGGAGACAACACTTGGGGAGTCTGCCTGTCTCCGGCTAGGAGACCCAGGAGAGGCTTGTGATCCGTGACTAGCTTGAAGGTGTGGCCGTAAAGGAATTCATGAAATTTCTTTACCGCGGCCACTGCAGCTAAAGCCTCCTTGTCGATCTGACTATAGTTGCGCTCTGTTGATGAGAGTGTTCTGGAAAAGAAGGCGATTGGAGCCTTGGAGCCATTAGGCAGTCTGTGGCTTAAAACAGCTCCAATCCCAAAAGGGGATGCATCAGCTGCCAGCACTAGTGGAAGGTGTGGGTCGAATTGAATGAGGACCGCATCTGAAGTGAGCAGTGACTTGACTGCGCGAAAAGCTGTATCTTCGTTGTGTCCCCAGTGCCAAGGTGATTTTTTATCCAAAAGTCTATGCAGGGGCTCTGCTACTGATGCTTTGTGGGGTAGGAATGATGCATAAAAGTTCAATAACCCCAAAAAGGCTTGAAGCTCTGCTTTGGTGGTTGGTGTGGGTGCCTCATGGATTGCCTTAACCTTGGATTCCAGGGGGTGAATGCCTGAGGCGTCAATTTTATAATCCAGAAAGTCCACCTGTCTAGTGGCAATGGCACATTTCTCCCTTTTTAATTTGAGGCCATGCTGTCCAAACCTCTCTAACACTGCTCTAACTCTCTGGAAGAGTTGGGGCCTGTCCCTGGCCGAGACTAAAATGTCGTCGAAGTAGGGTACTACGCCAGGGAGGCCCTGCAGTATCCGCTCCATGAGGGATTGGAAAATGCCCGGGGCAACACTTACGCCAAATTGGAGACGCTTGCACCGGAAAGCACCCCTGTGGGTGACAATGGTTTGAAGTTCGGCTGTTTGATTGTCAACAGGGAACTGTTGATACGCTTGTGACATGTCCAATTTGGCAAAAATGTTGCCGGGTTCAAAAGTGTGCAATAAATGTTGAATGACGGGGACTGGGTAAGCGCTAACTTGTAAAAACCGGTTAATTGTGGTTTTATAGTCTGAACAAATTCTCAGAATGCCGTCTTTTTTAAGGGGTGTGATAATTGGCGTCTCCCATTTGGCGAAGTCTGTTGGCTCAATGACCCCTTGCTTTAACAACTTATCCAGCTCCGCATCCAGTTTAGGCCGGATGGCGAATGGGACCCTACGAGGCTTCAACCGGATTGGGACTGCTTGGGGGTCGACCAAGAATGAGATGGGGGTACCATTATAACACCCCAGCTCATTGCTGAATACGTCTGAGTAGTCAGCAAATAAGGAGTCAGTGTCAGAAGCTGAGACAGCATGGACTCCCATTAAACCTAGGCCGAGATGGGGGAACCAATCAAGCCCCAAGAGGGTAGGAAGATTGCCGTTAACTACCACTAGAGGCAGGTGGCCTTTGAAAGCTTTAAAATTAACAAGGAACTTGCCTTTACCGAGTACAGGGATGTCCTTCCCCTGGTAGTCCCTTAAGGTGAGCTGGCACTTCTGGAGGTGGCTCCTGGATAGTCTGGGCTGTAGCTTCTTGAGGGTGCTCCAAGAGATAATTGAGAGCGCTGACCCTGTGTCAACCTCCATCCGACAAGGTTTACCTTCTAATAAAACGGAGAGTGAGATTTTACTAATGGCATGGCAAGTGTGCTTAGCATTGAAGCGAGTGCGACAGTTTAGTACTTGCCTTTGGGGTCCAGAATGTGAAAAAGAAGGGACCTTTTGTGCCGAATTGTGGGCGGCTTGGCAGACTCTGGCGATGTGCCCTTTTTTGTGACAATTGTTGCAGGTGGCTCCCTTGAACTTGCAGGTGGCCCTCGGGTGAGATCCACCACAGGATAGGCATAGGGTGATGTGTTTGAGTGGGCTGTTGTTCTCTTGCTTGGCTCCTACCTGCGGGTGTCTGGTGTGAGCGAGGCGGTGGATGTCAGCCGAATCGCTGGGGTCTTCTTCGTTGACCACCTCTTCTGAATGGATGGTGGCTGCAATTTGCTTGGGGACAGGACCTTGGATTTCGGTGGCTGATTGTGTTGCCAATTCTGCTGCTAGGGCTTCCTCGACTGCTTGGGCGAGGTTGAGGTCCTTCCTGGCGAGTAGACGTCTTTGGAGGTGGAGGTCTTTGACTCCGCAGACGAGCTGATCTAGGAGCATGTCGTCCAGGTAACTCCCGAAACCACAGTGGAGTGCTGCAGTCCTCAGGGCAGCCATGTACTGGTTGATGGTTTCTCTTTCCGCTTGCTTCCTCATTCGGAAGGTGAACCGCCTGGCGATCTGTGAGGGTCTAGGAGAATAATGGTTAGTGAGGATTTCTAACAGTTCTGTCCAGGGGACGTTTTTTAACTCACGTGGAGCCACGAGTGCTGTGGCGGTATCAAAAACGATGGCTCCGCAGTAGCTCAGGAAAAATGATTTTTTTCGGTGCTCCCCCGCATCAGCCAGCCCAATGGCGTCGATATAGTGGTTAAAACGATTCTTGTATGACTCCCACTTCTCCTCATCTGGTTTGAACGATGGGAAGGCTGGGTTGGAGTTCATGTTGAGAATCTAGTAGCTTACTGTTGTGGAATCTCTCTGGGACAACAAGAGAAAGCTCTAGTGCCTTTGGCAGGCAAGTGACTTCAGCTCTGGAGAGGCTCCCCAAACCTCTCTCTCTCTCTGGGTTACAAACGTGGCTATGGCTGCAACGGCTGTTGGCAGCGTTTTGAATTTGGTGCCTGCGTAGGCGTCAGTGATTTCAAAAGGAAACACAGCACCACGCTGTATTCTGTAAAGAAATTCAAATGACAGCCGTTTGAATTTCGCGCCCTTTGTTTTGAGCGGCTGCGGCTCGCAGCGCTACACTTTCCCTGTAGCTTGCTACCAAATGCGGCTACAGACGCTTCTCACTTTCGCTTGTCTGCCGACCGAGCTCTCTGACTGCGCGGCTGCGGATCAGCGGGTTAGTGATTCAGCTGTTGCGGTTTGCCTCTGGTAGCCATCCCATCCTCGTTGCCAGTGTTGTAGTTGAGCAATGAGAGGCTGAACCAGGGCATGGATGCAACAATACTTTATTATGTCAATAAAGGACTGAATGTGCTAACCATGCCTGGGACTGGCTCGCAGCGATCAGCGACTGACCGAACCCCGCAGCCTGCTTTTATAGCCGGCTGCTGGGGAAAGCCAGCCAATGAGGGACAGCAAACGCCCCCGCAGCGTGAGCGGACCTGAGAGGGAACTCTTGCAAGTTCCAGGGACATAACAGGTCCAAAACACAATAAAAATGAAATTAGTTTAGCAAGCTTTATTTTGACAAATCTATGCTTACTCTGATTGTTATAGATATGGCTCTGGCATCTTCTCAATGGACTTTCCTTTGGGTGGAAAGAACCATCTGAGAACAAGCCTCTATCCCCTTCCTTCAAAACATTTGGAAACATTATAAAGACTTTGGTGACACTGCATTATAAAGGTTTTGGTGACACAGAAAGAAGCTTCATTTGAAAAACAACCATGATGGAAGTCTTGCGCTCTAATCTTACCTTTTCCTTCTAATAATACTACTAATCAAGGCAGTAGTATTTATTAGAAAGAATGCTAATGGCCAGATGACTGCAAGGAATATAAATCCTTCCATTTTCCATCATTCAGTCAGAGTAGAAGAAGCTTCTAGGATGAGAAGCAAAACGTCTTCAAGGAAAAATGAAGAAAGCCCAGTTGCCTCTTTTAAAAAACACCTTTGGAACAACTGTGATCTGGATGACTGAGAATCTCCATGTTAATCAGGGACTTGAGATTTGATCCTTGGATTGTTTCCTGATAGAGATTCAGAAAGGGGAGAAATCCTGGAACACACAGGAGTTCAGTCAAATCATAATTTGTTCAGTTTATAGGAATGCTTGCATGCTCACTTGGTTATGAAGATAGGTTGAGTCTTCCCATTTAAAGCTTCCCGTTCCATTTATAGCTATTCACACTTAAAATGAAAAATCACTGTCATCAATATGTTATGTACCTGGCAACGTTTTCTTGCCTAAGATAGTTAAATTGTTTGTCTCTGTTTTATTTTGTTTTATTTTTCATCAATGTTTGGTTTATTGTGTTTTCATTTAGCTTGGGGTGTTTTTAAAATCTTCCTTTTTATCCCTATGTAGTCTAATATACTTGTTTATTTACAGCTGTATTTATTGTGCGTTTGAGAGTAATTTCCCCTAACTTGTATTTTGTAAAATTGGAAATGTTCTCTATTTCAGAAAATAATTACTTTCTATTTATGCAATAATTCAAAAATGAGAAATTAAATAGCTTTGCATTAAGGTGTGCAGTTCTCAACCTGAGGCAAAACATTTCAAAAGCCTTGAACCATGATTATAAAATTGTAATGAACTAAATGAAACTTTATTTCCTTATAAGATGGTTAATGTACAGTAGTACTAACATCTAAAAAATAATCTTTGGATCGGCACAGTCTTTTGTTATAACAACATATTTGCTTCCAATTTATGGATTAGATTTGTATGCTGAAGAAATACATTTTTGTGTAAGGCTTCCTAAATAGTCATTGCTGTGCAGTAGAGTTATCACAACTGATGTCTACAATATTGCCTAACATCTCAACTTAGCTAGATCCTCAAATTCAGAAAGAGATAGCTGGTATGTAAGCTGAAAGAGTATCACCATTTACATTGTAGAATCCAAATCTCATTGTAGATCTAAAACTGTATCATTCTAATGCAACATGACAGTGAATGGGAACTTTTAAGGAAGGCAATCATGCTTTCTATGAGATGCCTCATCCTATTGGTATAAGAGAATCAGAACTGCAATAAAGTCACTGGTTTGTACAGGCCTAAATCATTTGTATATGTGAGGAAGCCGATATATTAAATAGCTGGCAAATAATTAATCAAAGTGGGAGACAAAACAGCTTGTCACCTCACTCTTTATGAAAATAAAACACACACAAAAAGGGGCATATGATGCTTTGTTGCTTTCCAATTTCCTCAAAAGTCTGTTAGCCTAAAATGCCAGCTTTTTCTTCACTGTTTACGTATTATACCACCTGCACAGTAAAAACAGAATCAGAATATTTTCCTACAAGTGAGAAAATTAACCTACATACATGGAGAGATGTTATCTACAAAGAGGTTCTTTTTTTGAAGAAGTTAAGATTCAGGAAAGAACTCAGATGGTTGATTCTGGTATGGAAATGAGCCTCAATGTGGCAAATTATAAGAAGTGATTATGAGAAAAATATAAGAATGTGTAGTGTGTGTGTGTGTGTGTGTGTGTGTGTGTGTGTGTGTGTGTGAATGAGGGTTTTCAAGAGAGAGTGCTTTTGTGGTTTCTCAACATCTATGAGAAAACTGAATGCAGGTATTCAATAAAAAAATTATAATACTAATAGATACCAGAAGTTCGACTCTGGCTCTTCTCATCCTTCCTCACACATCTTTCTATTTACTACTTCTCCCATTCTCTATGAAGCCCCTACTCCAGTAGTTTTGTGTTATGTATGATCCTCTTTTCTCTGCCTCTGATGAAGGAGTCGATGATGTTTCTTTATTGTGATTATGCAATGATAAATCTGTTACATTTTACGAGGCCACAAATCTTTTTGTTCTGCTTCCTTCACAGATATTTGATACTTTATTTTTGGACTATTTCAATGTTCTGTGTTGTTGTTATTTCTGTTCTTTTTTTAAAAAAAGTACAATTTTAGGAATTGTAGTTTCACCTTTTGTGGTCTTCCCTCCCCAAAATGGATAATTTATCATCTTTTCTTTTCTTCTTCAGTTAGGGCCCATTTGGTAAATAGAATATGAGTGTTTGTATGCCTGTGTGTGTCTCTCTGTGTGTGATATTTTAAAGATGTTGACTTATCTATGCACCTCTTCATTGATTTGTTGTTTCAGAAATCAGGAAAGAAATTTAAATGAATATTTTTCTTCTTCAATGAAAATCTAATTTTTCCATTGATAAAAAGGACCAGCGGTGGGATTCAACTGGTGTTCCTACTGGTTCAGTGACTACGTTTTGTGTGCGCAAAGCAGCTGGGGTTGAAAAAGCAGGAAATAAAGGACAGGTAAGAGCCTGGGCAGGAGGGTGGGCCAAACAAACACAGAACGAGTTTGATATCTGCTGCTCTTCAGAGCTACCAGTTTTATAGAGCCGCGCAGAACCGGTAGCATCCCACCCCTTTGTGAAAAGGACCCTTTTCACAATGACTGTAATTGTAAGACATAGGATAAATATATAGTGTTTGCAAGGAGTCAAATCCATTAGACCAGGGGTGTCAAACTGGATTTGTTCAAGGGCTGGATCAGCATTGTAGTTCTCCATGAGCCACTGTGGGGAGCGGGGGAACAGGAGGGATGGACGCCTCCTATAGCACCCTGCTGGCCAAAACGGGGCATGGGACAGCCATGCACACACACCCTTGCCCTGTTTTTGGCTTGGGTTGCCTCCTCCAACATTTTGCCAGCCAAAAACGGGCTACACAGAGGCCCTGTGATGCCTCTGCATGGCCCATTTTCAGGCTGGCAGAGTGCTGCTGGAGGCCGGGGAGGCTGAAACTGGCCCATGCGGTGGCCTTCTTTTGGCTGGCAGAGGTACCGTGGGCTGGTCCTTTGATATTTCCAGGCCTGCCCCATGGGCCAGATTTAAGCATCCTGCAGGACGGATTTAAGCACCTGCAGGCCTTGAGTTTGACATCCCTGCATCAGACTATCATCTATCCATTATTGATGGTATGATTTCAGTGCTTCCTGTGTTGAAGCTCTTTATTATGCCTGTTCCCTGACTGCTACAGTGCAATTTTACACTACCATACAAAGTTCAGAAGGAAGCTCCTTTGAGTTCAACTGGGCTAATCCAAGGCAAGTAAAATGGGACGACTGTATATTATGATATTTATACTGTATATTATCATAGATTTGTACATTATGATTATGAAAGATATTTTAAGTATCACAACAATTGATATATCTGTATATTTTAATCTAAGTGCCATAAACGATAATCAACATGCTAGAGCAGGGGTGTCAAACTCACAGCCCATGAGCTGGATGTGTCATGTGCTGGCCATGCCCACCCCTATTTAACAAAGGGAAAAAGTTGTGATACGTCACATGATGACAGCATGACGCCACCAGTTTGACATCCCTGTACTAGAGCAATGCTTTTAATCTTGGCTGCTTTAATATGTATGGGCTTCAACTCCCATAATTCCTCAATCAGCAAGAGGTGAGGGATTCAATTCTGGGAGTTGGTCCACTCATCTTTAAGTTGCCATGGTTGAGAAACACTTTATTAGAGTGGCCAATGACACAATAGATAGGGGATATCTATAATTATAATTTCTATAATTGAGGGGCTACCACAAAGAAGAGACAGTCAACCTATTTTCCAAAGCACCAGGAAGTAAGACAAGAAGCAATGGATGGAAACTAATCAAGGAGAGGAGGAACCTAGAACTAAGGGAAAAAAATTCTCACAGTAAGAACAATTAACCAGTGGAATGTCTTTCCTTTAGAAGTTTGGGTGTTTCATCACTGGAGCCTTTCAAGAAGAGATTGGACAGCCACTTGTCTCAATTTGTATAGAGTCTCCAGTTTGAACAGGAGATGGGCTAGAAGACCTCCAAGGTCCCTTCCAATTCTGTTATTCTATTATTTCAGAGACCTGACAACCATCAGCAGTGAATTGTCTGCAGTTAGAAATTGATTTGCCATTAGTGAGTTCATTTTCTATATATATGTAAGAGCTTGTTTGCTCAGCAGTTTTCCATGACATATGTTATGTGATGATACATAATAAACTGCATATTCAATTCTTGACTTTTGTTTTTTTTCAACCTTCTTGACCCCACTGCTCTATAATGTACTATTGCTTTTACCAACAATCCCATGAACTCATTGCATGCAGAGACCAGGGCATGTGATAACACTTACTGTCTAGGAACAAATTATACCTGTACAAGCAAACGAAATTATGCATCATCTGTGCAGTGCAGGAAGAAAACAATTTTCATGTCTGTGTACATTTCTTTTAACTGCAGACTGCCTAAACTGATGTTTGTAATAGCTTACAATTCTTGATTGGGTAAGCATTTTAATAAAACAAATAAATAATATATTTCTTCTGCAAAAATTCAAAGTCTTATTATAGTAGTTCATTTTCCATCTGGGTTATTCCATTATTTGCTTTGCAGAGTCATTTACCGGAGCATACTTTCAGAAATTATTCTCATGTTTGTTTGTTTTTTATTAGGCATGTTTTGTGCACAAAAGTATTTGAAAGTTGTAGGCACTCATGAAGAAACTATTCTGATTCAGCTAATAATCAAAATACTTAGCAAGTTGCAAAATACCTGGATTTTTAATAGTCTGGTTCTCGCTATTGCCAAATTCTTAAGTAATGATCATATATAAGTTTTTATGTAGAAAAGTATGTATTTGCAGGGAAGTGCATGGCTGGCCTCCAGGAGCGAAAGGAAAAAAAAAGGAAAAAACAAGCAGATGTTAACCTACATTTTCTGATAATATAGTAAGCATTTTCCTAAACCTTAATTTCCTGGGAAGAGTCATCAGTAGGCTTGCTTGCTTGTTTGCTTGTTTGCTTGCTTGCTACCTTCCTTCCTTGCTTCCTTGCCTCCCCGCAACCTCTTTCCCTCCCTCCCTCCCTTGAATTATCTGGAGTTGAGGGAATTAATTTGTTTGTGTTTTATTTTGTCCTGAAATTGTTCCTCTTTTCTAGCACTCTTGTACATTTATGAATTCTCTTCTCATTAACTCTCCTGATCTAATAGATTAGGTTATTTCCTAAACATTAACATGTGTGAACTCTATCTTTCATATGTCAATGAATATCCCAAATCCTATTTATTTGTTGCAGTAGGATGTGCAAATGTATCTGCTTATATTATGTTGCAAAGGGTTTTAAAACCTTGACAAACCATGTTATGATATGTACTACCAAAGCAGTCAAGAATACTAGTTCTCAATAAAGTTTAAACAATAATTTATAGAGATGACAAATGACCACTTCCTTTGCTTCCTTCTTTAAATAATTATGATTTTCCATAAATCTCTTTCTATGAATCTCTTTCTAAATGAAGCATAAAATGGGGAAAAAAGGATTCCAACTAGCATCTCATTTTAATAGAATAAAATAGATTTAATAGATTCATTGTCTATTGAAATTTCATAATGTACGATAATTCAAGCCTTCGTTTTTCATAACATGATGGCAAAACACACTAGTTACTTTATGGTGACTCAGACTTTCTGCTTGTATCTGTTAAACTGCCAAATCATTCGCAAATTTATTCCTAAAAGATGAAACCTAATATAGTTTGTTCTTCTATATCATAGATAGTATCCTTTCTTACACTTGTAACATAAGTTCACCTCTAGTAAATTGTTCTGAAAATTTTGGATTGGTGAGGATCCTTTGGCTTCAGTTGGTCTTTCTACTGAAATGCCTTGTACTTCTATTTCTTGATTTATATTTTTGGATACATATTTATTTTATTTTATTTATTTTGATTTGTCAATCGCTTACAAGATAATAGGTATAAGTATACACATAGTTATGAATACATGAAATAGATACATATAAGAAAAATAAAAGAAACAATAGGACAGGGACAGTAGGCACATTGGTGTGCTTATGCACAACCCCTATAGACCTCTTAAGAAAGGGTGAGGTCAATAGTAGACAGTCTAAAGTTAAAGTTTTTGGGGTTTGGGGAAGAAACCATAGAGTCAGGTAGAATATTCCAGACATTGACCACTCTGTTGCTGAAGTCGTATTTCCTGCAATCAAGTTTGGTGCGATTAACCTTGAGTTTGTATCTGTTGTTTGCACTTGTGTTGTTATGGTTGAAGCTGAAGTATTCATTGACAGGTATGACGTTGCAATGTACGATTTTATATACTATACTTAGATCGGACCGAAGGCAGCATAGTTCTAGGTTTTCTAGGTCTAGAATTTTGAATCTGGGGGCATAAGGTATTCTGTAACAAGTAGAGGAGTGGAGAACTCTTGTGAAATATTTCTGGATTTTCTCAACTGTGCTAATATCAGATACGTAATATGGGTTCCAGACTGATGAACTGTATTCGAGTATTGGTGTAGCAAATGTTTTGTATGGTCTAGTTAGTAGTGTGATATTACAAGAGAAAAAGCTACATAGGATTAGGTAAACAACTCTTAATGCCTTTTTGGCTATGTAGTTACAGTGGGCTCTAGCACTTAGATCATTAGAAATGAGTATTCCAAGGTCCTTTACAGAGCTTGGAACATCAACAAGGTCTTGACTATTCAGCTTGTATTTTATTTTCTGATTTTTTTTGCCAATATGTAAGACAGAGCATTTATTTGTTGAGATTTGAAGTTGCCATTTGTTTGACCATTCTGATACATGGTCAAGATCTTTTTGAAAGGTAGCAGTATTGTCTGTGGTATTGAACAGCTTTATATCATCAGCGAAGAGAACGCAGTTGCTCTTGATATGATCACAGAGGTCATTTATGTAGAGTATGAACAGAGTTGGTCCTAGAACACTGCCTTGGGGGACACCACTGTTGACAGGTACAGAATTTGATAGGACACTCCCAATTTTGACCATTTGTTGTCTGTTTGACAGGAATGCTTCTATCCAGTTATGCAGGTGTCCAGAGATACCATAAGATTTTAGGGTTAGGAGTAGTTTGCCATGTACCACTGAATCAAAGGCTTTACAGAAGTCTATGTAGATTGTGCCTATTTTTTTGCCCTGATCGAGTTTTGTAGTCCATATGTTTTTGCAGTGTAAGAGTTGCAGATTACAGGATATTTTTTTCTGAAACCAAATTGTTTATTAGAGAGTAGGTTGTTTGTTTTTAAGTGGAGGATGATGGATTGGTTAATAATTGATACCATGACTTTACAGGTGACACAGCATAAGGAGATTGATCTGTAATTTTCAACTAGGCTGGGGTCTCCCTTTTTGAAGATGGGGATGACCATGGCTTGTGGCCATAGGTTAGGCAAGGAGCTGGTCCTGAAAGATTTTTCAAAGATTATGCTTAGAGGTTTGGCTATGGCAGTGGGTAGCTTTTTTAAAAAGTAGGCACATATTCCATCTGTTCCAATAGATAGAGATGGTTTTAGATTGCACAGTGCTTTTTCAACAATATCTTCTGTAAAATCGATATGTATTAGATCATTGTAGTTTTCTGTGGTTCGGCTAGGAAATACTGGTCATGATCCATTGCTGTTTACAAATACTGAGCCAAAGAATGTGTTAAAGAGGTTAGCTTTAATGGTGTCATCGTTGCAGTCTTTACCATTAGGTCCTTTCAGGAGTGGGATGGACTTTGAGTCTTTCAGTTTGTTGTTTACAAAATTGTAAAAAGCACAGGTGGAATTGGTGCATAAAAGGTTTTCATCTTGCTTAATGTGATAATTGGGGCATTCAGTCTTTATCTGGTGGCATAAATTTTTGTATCGGCTTATGAAGTTGGCAACGTGACCAGATTTGTTTTTCCGCCAGACTGATCTCTTTTTGGATTGAAGTTTCCCTACTGTTATGGGTAATCTGTTTTTTGTTTTTGGCGGGGGGGAGTTGTTATTGGTACATATAGTTTGATGACTCTTTTGACTTCAAGTAAAAATATGTTGCAATGGTCTTCAACAGAATTGCATCCAGTGAATAGAGATTGCCAATCAAGGGATGAGAGATCGTTGTCTATAATATCATAGTTGCCTTTTTTGAAGCTATAATTGGGGATTACGTCATTGTGATTATTTTTGTGTGGATGTATGTTGGACAAAAGTCGTTCATATTGTGGTCACTGTTGGAAAAGGGTTCTTTAGTTGGTATTTCATAAATTAAATTCAAACTATCACAGAAGATGAGATCAAGGCAGTTGTTAAGTCTAGTGTTGTTGGTTACTAGTTGTTCTAGTCCCAGATTTGTAACAGCATTGTAGAAGGTTGCATATATGGTTTCAGTTGTACATTCATTTAGGGTCCAGTTAATATGAGCTTGATTGAAGTCACCAAGAAAGATAAGCATGTGGGCAGGATGTTGCCCATGTTAGTAGTGAATTTAGCTTGTTTACATGTTCGATGTCATAATCAGGTGCTCTGTAATACAGTAAGAATTGAAATGTGATATTTAAGAATAGTTCACAGATGATGGTCTCAGGAAGAGCTCCTGAGTAATTTGGATGTTTTTTTTAAATGTAAGGACTTTTTATAGAAGATGGCAACCCCACCTCCTCTACGAATTTCATGATCTGATCGGTAAACATGATAGTCTCTTACTGTGGTAATGAAGTCAGGGAGAGATGCGTTGGGCCATGTTTCGACAAATATGATGTCGAATTTAGCCATATTTAATAAGAGGAGAAATTCAGGTATTTTATTAACAAGGCTTCTTGCATTGAGTAGCTTGCATTTAAGGCCAGCTGTAGTTGGAATTGTGGTAGTTAGGGGCGTGTGTGCCTAGTCTTGGGTGATGGTGGATTGGTTGAAATAGGGTTGTGGTTGAAGGTTAAAGCTGAGTTGCAGGTTGTGTGACTTACTTTTAATACAGTCAGCATGGTAGTCATTGTACAGGTCCTTCTCTCCATTTTCTAGACATTTTTTGAGTTCTGTGTGGAGTACACGGGAGTGCGCACATTACTGTATGGTTAGGTCAGGGTGAGAGTGGAGGTTCTTATGGTTGGTGTTGCTTTTGGCAAGTGAATTTATAGTATAAATGAATTTACGTTTGCTTCATTCATTTTTGCAAATGACCCTGCAGAAGTGTGGAGCCACAGACCTGTCTCTGTTTTTGAACTCTGGGCTGATGTGGGAAATATCAAATATTTCATCAGGGGAGATGGTTGTTGCTTGATAATCACTGATGATGTTGTGGACAGTTGTGATGTCATCATTGTCATTGATGTCCTCTAGACCAAATAAGATGGCATTTGGACATTTCCGTTCGTGCTCAACGGCTTCTCTGTTGAGGATTGGGATATCATTATTTGTCTGATTTATGTTTTTTTGTGGATTGGGTTGTGGATTGGGTTGACAGTATGGATTGGGTTGACAGTATAGATGTTCACAACTTATGAATAACCAATCCCTTTCCATTGGTACTTTAATGGTAGTATTTCTATTTACTCTCAAGACAAAATGACTAACTAGTTTTTATATATAACTTGTGACATTAAAAGCATGTTTAATACTTTCACAGCATGGTGCCTACCACCATCTCTCATCTCAGATTCACCTATCTATGCATAGAAAATTCCATTAGAACCTAAGGCATCCTTAGATTTGTTATTCATGAGAAATCATATTGCATGTCAACAGTATCAGGTAGGAATGTTTTCTGGGCAGTTTCCCTCTTCCTTCTTCAAAAGGGAAGGGATAAAAGAAGCTGTTCTGAAAAGGGAGTGTGATCTACATCAAAACTAGGAAACCAATGGTCCAAAGCTGTTGTACAACAGATGCCTCTCTCTTTTCACTCTAAAACATTTCTTCTATTTGGATTTTGCTTTCCATTGGCTGTACTGAATCTGAGAAGATCTAATGAAGTTGCCCAGAAATAAGTCTGTGTTGGAAAAAAGGATAATCAGTTTGACTACAGGGTGCTTTAATTATTCATGATAATGGACCTATAGTCCCTGAGGCCAATCATTACTACCCACACTTTAAGAGAGACTTCAGCATCCATCTATAATTTATTTATTTTATTTGATCATTTATTTATTAATCAGATTCATTTGGCCACCCATCTCACCAAATGTGACAGTAGTTGCTCATGGCATCAGTTTACTTAGTTTTATTCTACCTGGATTGTCTTATATAGACTCTATTATTGTTTGTTTTCCAGCTATTGCTATCCAACATGTTCCTCAGAAAAGAGAATTACAAGTAATTGATGAATTGAAAAAGAGAGTTCCAAGATTACATTTCCAAATTAGGAATTCACTCAATTTGGAATACAACCATGCACATTTTTTTTTCAGAAATCATTTTCGTTATGCTTATTAACTTTTAGTCTCAACTTTTGCATGAAGTATAATAATATATTTCCCAGGTATGTAAGAAAATAGGCCTCTTTGTATAACCTAATGAAAGCATACACACCTATTGCATATTTACAGTGTACTAAGTGCTCAAAGCAACATGTTAAATTAAACAGCATGTGACTTTATAATTAAACATATTCTTGATATATAAAAGCATTCAAATATGAATAACAAGTTTGATGGAAATAACATAAAACTATTTGTCATCATCCATTGTGTCCATTCAGACACTAAGTTAATTGAAAAGAATTGTTTTCTGTATTTTTTTTCTTGAAGGACCCTATTTTTCAGCACAGATGAAAAATGAAAAGCAGGACCTTTAG
This sequence comes from Pseudonaja textilis, assembly GCF_049901715.1. NCBI lineage: Eukaryota > Metazoa > Chordata > Lepidosauria > Squamata > Elapidae > Pseudonaja > Pseudonaja textilis. The sequence continues at coordinate 97,722,843 of NC_141990.1, forward strand.
GAAATTATATAAATTTAGAGATTTTTTTTTTACTTTGAACATATTTTTCAGTGTGATGCCAGTACAAAAGCTACCTTATTCATGTACCAATTTTGCCTAGTGTGGGGATTATAATGTCATTATTATGTCAGTCATTGTACTTCCCTCCCTTTACTTATCTCTATTAGTGTATCTGAAACTGGAAATAGAGATTGAAAGGCATTAAATATACTGTGGATGCTGTGAACAACTCCACAGTTCTATTGTTCTGTGTCTTGTGTGGGTGTGAGTGTTTGTCTTTGGGGATATGTATGTAGAGTTGTATTAATATACCTAAATACAGTATGTCGAGTTTATGAATTCTATATATTTCACTTTGTGTCCATATTAGTAATGTATGCATTTTTGACATCAATTTATTAAAAGTCCAACAGAGAATATGAAAAAATATTCAGAGGAGGCAATCTTGTAAGTGCATGGAGCATCAAAGATATGTCAGTCTAGATATTCCCATACTATTTTATATTTCCACATACATTTTCATAAGCATACTGATTTATTTAGCAAAAAAATAACATTTTGTCTTCAGAAAACTTACTTTATGAAGTAGGGGAAAAATAGGAAAATGAAATAGGGCTATATTAAAGAAAGGGCAAGATGGGTAGAAAAATGTATGAAATTCAGGACAATTTTTTTCCTATTGTGTTAGGTGTTCAACTAACATCAGGAAGACCCAGTTATCATCTGTTCTCAGCAACTGAAGCTCACTGTATGTGTTATCTTAAATGTCTGCATGAAAACTGAAATATAAATCAAATAAATTAATAAAGGAGGGGTAACTGTAAATAAATCACTGAAAGTAGCATCTGTTTAGAGCTTGAGCAACTGATGGTCCAAAAAAGAATTAGAGTTAAAGATATGAAGTTGATATAGATAACAATTGAATCAAGTTTTTTCATGAGGTTCCATTTGTAAGTATCCCATTAGTTATTTACCAAAAAAGTGAATAAGATCCAATAAAACAACACTTTGTTTTGAAATCCCATAATTATATAAGTAAATATACAGCAGTAAATGGGTAGCATTTCTCTCTGGAGAAGTATTAAAGAAATTTCAGTGGGCTGTACAAGGTGAGAAAAAAAGTTAACTTAGTTTTGTGAAAATAGCTTTTCTCTTGCACAAACTCACTCATTGTAGCATTTTTTTCCCCCTTAAAATGGCCACATTTAATGTCACGAACATCTTTCCTGGAAATATCAACCAAACTTCTTTGTTGGGGTTGACTAAATCTATGGTCTTCAGAAATTATATTCTTTAAACTATCATCTCTTGATCTATCAATGTATAGAACAACATATAACAATATGAATATATTCCCTATTGAACAAATCAATGTATTATTGTTTAATGGCACAGCTAAATGATTAGCATGCTGTCTTAATAATGGATGCATTGAGATGCCGCACATCCATTCTATAAAATAATGTATTACATTTCTCTTAGAAATATAACTAACTTGCCATCAGAACTTAGTGTCCAAAAACAAACAGCAAGTTTCATTTTATGATTACATTCTGTATTGTATTGGAGGAAAAGATAATCTACAATTTCTTTAAAAAGGCTTTTTTTCCCCCAAAACTTTTTGACTTCAGATATTTTTCAGGACCTGAATTGTTAAAAAGAGGAGAGGAAGAATCTACATTGATTTATTGTTTTATCATTAATTGAACAGAAGTAGGTTTTTCCATTCCAAGGGGTCCTTTTCGGAAGCAGACAGCTTCTTTCACTCAGAATAAAAACTGATACTAATAAAAATTCTAAGGCGGAATCTGCATCAAGATCACTCAGACTGAGAATATCAGTGAGGAAGGTAATGAAAGGCACATAGAAACAATAACAGTAAATGAAGAAGAGGTGGGAGTTAGTGTGTCTATTTTCTTTGTGTTGTGGTTCATTGACTGCCAGTGGAGATGTCAGTCAAGTTAGATGAGTCAGAGGAGATGGATGGGGTGCCTGGATTACCATCGGAGCTGGTGGAAAGCCCTGAGGAACAGGAGGTCTCAGAGCCAGATGCAGAGCAGGCCCCATCTACTCATGCTCAGGTGGAGAGACAGCTGTTTTCAGGGCCTGAACAGAGCGAGGGGGAGGAACATCTGGGGCCCTGTCCCAGATGCATGTATGTATAGAAAAGTATGGAGAGGAGAGCAATTCAGGATTGAGGGCCAGCTATCCAGGAAAAGAAGGAGACGTTAACAAGCCCCTCCCTGGCTGGGAGATAAGTAAGAGGGCTGTGGCAACGTGGTTGTCAGAGACATCTGTTCATACTCCAGAAGAGTTCTGTCTGGTGGATTCCTTGCCAGGATTTCCTTGCCACTAACCAGGTTGGTCAGGAATCTTTGTGTTGGGATTGAAGTGCTAAATGAGGCTCCTTCACCTACAGTGAATGCCATGTACTCCTGCCTTTCTAAATAAAAAGGAGTTTCTCCTTATGAGTAGGCTGTTGAATGGGGCTTGTGAAGCCTGGGTCAGAACACTTTGATCTTGCAGCAGCCTATCCCAACAGAATGCTCTCTGGAAATATTAAAGTTCCAATCTTATGGTTTATGGATCCATTGCCTATGCTGGCTCAAACTCAGATATTGACAATCCAGGACCTGCATAAATTTGGATTAGCTCTTTAACAACCATGGAACTCTAGTGCCATTTTTGGGGGCCTTCAGAATATTTCAAAAGATAAAGCCGCAGTAGTTATGCCAAACAGAAGGAGGCTTAATAAAGAGGGGAAGAGGAGATGAGATCTTTACAATTAAGAATTCTTCTGTCCAATAAGACAAAACCTTGCATTCAAAGAACTGATTGCCTAAATGAAAATACCTGGCTGAGTACCTTGGGATTCAGAGAGTTCCTATTGGGATTTGCACCTTGGCTAAAGAATTTATTTTCTTACAGAAACATCAGCAGAGTCAGAGGCTTTGAAGCTAGCAGAGTTTATTGCAACTTTTTCTATTTATTACAATAAAGGGAGTTGTTCTCCAGAATTGTGGAGATGTACAGATATCTTATTGATTATTAAGTCACTGCCAAGCCAGCTAATTCGCATGGGATCCTATGAAATATATTCAGTCCTGCCTGAAATGTTTTTGACTTCTGATTCAGCTAAATTCAGTAAAAACTCATTGGGAATGCTCTCTGAGGAGACCTCAAAACTCCTACCTTTACACATTTTCCTTTTATAGTATGACTTTGCAAAGTTGATATTAGCTAACTTTAAGTTAACAAGTGACCAGGAAATTTTGGCTGGTTATCCCAGAGGCAAACTATTGATTTTTTGTTTAGCTCCATCCTAAATTCAGTTTCAGACAACTTAACTTTTCTGTATATTGTATTCTGAAGTCTTTAATTTCCCTGAAGTTTAATAATTCTGTGTCCAATCTGGATTTTTATTTTCATTCGATCATCTAGTATGACTCTGGGCTTCAGTTTGGTTTGAATGTCAACCCAGGATTTGTTTGTTATTCAGGATCATCCATTATGATCTTTTCTTTGCATGATCCCACTTGGCTTTTATGCTTAGCTGACATTTTCAATGCAAGAGGTTTCTCTTTAATTATCTAACACTAACTTTTTTTCTTGTTCATCAATGGAGATATGTATTATGTTCTATACTGAGAGTTAAAGCCCCTTTTATAGCCCTGTAAAGCAAAATTTTGTTCCTTGCATGTCACTTTTAGTCTCCACCTTAGCAACTGGATTGCTAAGTTGTGTGGACTTTGACTCCCAGAATTCCCTAGCCTGTCTGGGGAATAGCTAGGGAATCCTAGAAGTTGAAGTCCATACATCTTAAAGTCACTAAGGTGGAGAAACCCTAGTTTACATATTCCTTCTTTAGTCTGTTGGTCCTTTAGTGGGGTTAGTATTTTATTTTCAACTTACTGGCTGTGAGTTACATTGTTGCATATTGAAAGCTGCTAGAAGGTCTTAAAACAAATGCCACCATCTAGCTACGCTGTTTGGTGTTAGAATTACAGGTAGTCCTTGACTTATGACCACCATTGAGCCCAAAATTTCTGTTGCCAAGTGAGACATTTGCTAAGTGAATTTTGCCCCCTTTTATAACCTTTCTTGCCACAATTATTAAGTGAATTCCTGCAGTTGTTAATAACGTGGTTGTTAAGTTAATCTGACTTTCCCATTGAGTTTGTTTGTCGGGTTACAAAAGGAGATCACATGATCCTTGGACATTGCAACCGTCATAAATATGAACCCGTTGCCAAACATCGCCATTTTGATCATGTGGCCCTTAGGATGCTGCAATGGTTGTGTGAAAAATGGTCATAAATCACGTTTTTCAGTGCCATTGTAACGTTGAATGGTCACTAAATGAACTGTTATAAGTCGAGGACTAACTGTATTATATTTTATTGATGAACACAGAGGTTTCTCTTTTTAGTTCTGAGATTCCTAATAATGTCTGTGCTTTGGTTTGGCCTACTGTTCATAACGATGATTGGATAATTAGCAGCCTTTTACATTTATAAACAAAATGCTAGAAATTTTAGGTTTTATTGGAGTTATTCCTAGGTATACATGCCATATAGGAATACCATCTTATTCTCCTTACTCTCTATTTACTATTAAACAAGTTAATTATAAATACTTTCCAGTGTGAACTGCCAAGTATGGCAAAGTTTTGTGACATCTTAGAAACTGGCAAGTGTATTACAAGCTTCCAATTGATAATATCATGTTTTTCTGTATTAGATTATCTACCATATTTCATCAGTATATGAAGCTAATCTCTGTCTCTCTGTCTCTGTCTCTCTCCTCCCCTCCCCCCCCCTCTCTGTTTTCACCCTTCACTTTTACTCATTTAGTAAATAGTCCCTGTCTCTGGCTTTTCTTTGTCTTTAAAGCTTTTAAAAGTATCATACTGGCCCATGTGTACTAAAGAAACTTCATCTCTTTTTTTGCAATGTTGCACTTATGTTAAAATAAATTCCAGCAATTCAGGGTTAATGCTGGTTGAAATTATTTTCCTATGTCTAACTAAACTATTGAATTTTTGGTTAAGGCTTCTTGAATAAACCTATCATGAGGGAATCACCTCCCATTAGTTATAGACATACAAATTCATACACGTTTGTCAATAGGGACATATTGAATGCTAACTAAATTTTAAGTTTGTGATCAATAAATAAACTAGCACAAAACTGCAGCATTTATTGAAAAACGTTGTTTCCCTTTTATATTCAAACATTTTCTGAACTTTTAGATATTATGGCTTGTAAAACATTGGATCTTTTTTTAAAAATAGAGTAGAAAGACAAAAGATTAAAAGGCTGTATATATATAAAAAACAAGGGTATCCATTTTGGTTTTTTTATTGAAACCCTAGGATTTGAATTGATTTTACCCATATAAAAATGATAAAACTTTTTGTGTTGCTACATTTCAGCAAAACCTTAAAAGTTAATAATAGTTCAGAAGATAAAATATAAAGAAGTTCAACTAGTGGGTCATTAGAACATATTTATATGAAACTGAGTAATTTATTTAAAAAACCCTCCAAGTCAGTATAAACTATACCTGTTATTATATAAACTAGTAAAGTTTACATATAATTAAAAAATTGTAAATTGAGGGTTCAAAATGTTTGAATCATGCATTTAAAGTCATTTCAATATGAAATCTGACTAATGTCAGATTAATGTATATTATAACTTTACATTTGACAAGTAATTCTTTCCAAGGATATGTATGTACTATATAATAATATTGGTTTATTGAACCTGAAAATCTAGCAATATGAAGGAGTATCTATGAAACATATGGGCAAAACTTATTAAATCTTAAAAGGTGATTGAGAAACTCAGGGCCATCAAGGGCAACATGGTCTAAATATAAATTGCTTGGCAACTTGAATAGAGTTCAATACTGCTTTCACATTCCACCTGTAAACATATCTCAGCCATCTGGTCAGCATCTATGGGGGGGCAGGAAACTATTGGCTAACTACTGTTTATTTATTTTATAAATTATGACTTTCCTTATGTTCAAAGGGTGATTTATATACTGTTGTTTATTTCAAACATTTATATATTACCCATTCCCTTTGAAGATTCAGTAAAAACATCCATAAAAGCAATACAAAAAGCATGACACGCAACTCAAATGATAGCATGAAAAAAGCTGTATATTTTGCAACTCCTCCAAATCTGTAAAAAGAAAGTGGGAGTTTGCTTTTATTTTAGTAGCAATTATTCCATAATACGTAGCCTGCCACAGCAAAAGCTGAATATATCCACGATGGAACACTCAAAATGTGCTAATAATCTAAGTGTGGGACAGACCATATGGGAGTAGATGATACACCAAAATGGTTTCTCCAAGAAGTTTAGAGAGCTTAGAACTAATCTCTCTGTCCCACATATAAATGTATGTGCACACGGGTGCGCACACACACACACACACACACAAAAATGGAACAGAAAGAGAAATTAACTTTAGATTTGATAGCCAACCTGCAATCAATGAAGCTGTTTCAGTATGGAGGATAATGAAAAATCTTATATTCTCTACTTATAATGTTACATTCTTGTCTAGCTGCAGGTTTCAAACTTTCTTCAAGGGTCACTCCAGGAAAAGAACTCTGCAGCAATCCAGGTTTGCTCCAAAACCAAGTCACATAAATATGGCTTTCTTATCTCAAAGATCATTTGGTTAAGGTATATGAGTGCTGAATTCAGGAAGACCTCCAAGGCTGTAAATCTGCTCCTTAAGGAAGAAAGTGTTCTTGATCAGAACTGGTATATTTTCACCATACTGGAATCAGTAGCAACTCTGACTTGTCTGTGATTAGCTTCAGTTAACTCTTCCACATTTACCCTTTTACAGCTTGGATGTACTCCAAGTCTCTGGAGACAACTAATCCAGAACTCTAAGAAAAAGAGATTTACCTCAGAGCTTTATCATAATATTTTATTTAATGTATTGAATTCCATTTGGATGCTGCATAACTCCAAACAGATATTGGGTGGCTCATAAAAAAATAAACAGGAAACATTCATCTTTATTTATTTTATTTTTATTTATTTATTTATTTTGTCAAGTGATTATAAGATAACAGTTATAAGTATAAACATAGTTATGAATACATGAAATGGATACATATAAGAAAAATAAAAAGAAACAATAGGACAGGGACAGTAGACCTCCTAGGAAATGAGTGAGGTCAAGAGTAGACAGTCCATGGTTAAAGTTTTTGGGGTTTGGGGAAGAAACCACAGAGTCAGATAAAGTATTCTAGACATTGACTACTCTGTTGCTGAAGTTGTATTTCCTGCAATCAAGTTTGGTGCGGTTTACCTTGAGTGTGTATCTGTTGTGTGCTCTTGAATTGTTATGGTTGAAGCTGAAGTATTCATTGACAGGTAAGATATTGCAATATATAATTTTACATAATATACTTAGATCGGACCGAAGGCAGCATAGTTCTAGGTTTTCTAGGTCTAGAATTTCAAGTCTGGTGGCATAAGGTATTCTGCAGTGAGTAGAGGAGTGGAGAACTCTTCTCATGAAATATTTTTGGACTTTCTCAATTGTATTAATATCAGATACATAATGCGGGCTCCAGACTGATGAGCTGTATTCAAGTATTGGTCTGGCAAATGTTTTTGTATGCTCTAGTTAGTAGCGTGATATTACCAGAGAAAAAGCTACATAGGATTAGGTTAAAAAACTCTTAATGCCTTTTTGGCTATGTAGTTACAGTGGGCTCTAGCACTTAGATTGTTAGAGATGAGTACTCCAAGATCCTTGACAGAGTTTGGATCATCAACAAGGTCTTGACTATTCAGCTTGTATTTTATTTTCTGATTTTTTTTTTTTTGCCAATATGTAAGACAGAGCATTTATCTGTTGAGATTTGAAGTTGTTTGACCATTCTGATATATAATCGAGGCTTTTTTGAAGGATAGCAGTATTGGCCACTTGAATAGCTTTACATCATCAGCTAAGAGAACACAGTTGTTCTTAATATGATCACAGAGGTCATTTATGTAGAATATGAAGAGAGTTGGTCCTAGAACACTGCCTTGGGGGACACCACTGTTGACAGGTACAGAATTTGATAGGACACTTCCAATTTTGACCATCTGTTGTCTGTTTGACAGGGATGCTTCTATCCAGTTATGCAGGTGTCCAGAGATACCATAAGATTTTAGTTTTAGGAGTAGTTTGTTGTGTACCACTGAATAAAAGGCTTTACACAAATCTATCTAAAGTGCATCTATTGCTTTGCCCTGATTGAGTTTTGTAGTCCATATGTTTTTGCAGTGTAAGAGTTGCAGATTACAGGATATTTTTTTCTGAAACCAAATTGTTTATTAGAGAGTAGGTTGTTTGTCTCTAAGTGGAGGATAATGGATTGGTTAATAATTGATTCCACGACTTTACAGGTTACACAGCATAAAGAGATTGGTCTGCAATTTTCAACTAGGCTGGGGTCTCCCTTTTTGAAGATGGGGGTGACAGTGGCTTGTGACCATAGTTTTGGCAAGGAGCTGGTCCTGAAAGATTTTTCAAAGATTATACTTAGAGGTTCAGCTATGGCAGTGGATAGCTTTTCTAAGAAGTAGGCACATATTCTGTCTGGTCCAATAGATAGAGATGGTTTTAGATTGCATAGTGCTTTTTCAACATTGTCTTCTGTAAAATCAATATGTATTAGATCATTGTAGTTGTTCATGGTTCGACTAGGAAATACTGGGCATGATCCATTGCTGTTTACAAATACTGAGCCAAAGAATGTGTTAAAGATGTTGGCTTTTATGGTGCCATCATTGCACTTAACCTACGACAAAGAGGAACAATCAAACTTTGAAGGCATTATGAAACATTGATACTTCCAACTGAAAATTATATTTAGAAGTGGCTTCAGATAGATCTTAAAAACAAAGAAGGTAAAGATCTTCAGGCTAGAGAGGATCCTTTTCACCTATGAGCTCCTAGTGACACTTTCTTTTTCTCCAGTATTCGATTTTGGTTGACAATCGTTAAAAAAAATTTGGATCCAAAGATGCTTTTCTTATTAAGCATCCTTTAAAAGTATATGATACCCCATCTGCAAGAAAGAAATATTTCTTATCAGAATTATCACTGGCAACCCTAGAGTTCAGTTCAGGAGTGAATGATCCTTTGTAAGCCAAACCAGCCAAGGCAATGAAAATAGTCCTTTCTCTCTCTCTGTCTCTCTCTCTGTCTCTCTCTGTGTCTCTCTGAAATGTGGGGATTTTTTAATCATACATTTTGTTGTTTTCAGTCACTCTGACACTTCCAGCTCTTCTTGACTCATTGGGCGTCAGTTTGCCTGGATTATCAGTAATAGTTTCTTTGATTTTTGTAAGCTTATGTTTATGTCATCAGTGAAAATATCATATTATTTTCTGTCATCCTTTTTTTGATTCCCCTTTAATTTTGCCCAACATCAGGGTCTTCCTCATTACTCTCATCTTTGTATTATGCTTCCAGAATATTTATGCTTTAGTTTTATCATTAATGTTTCAAGTAACCAGACTAGTTTTCGTTCATATAAAATTGTTCTTCTTGTAGTCCAAGATTTCTTCAACCATTTTATCCAGCATAATTCCAATGTATCTATTCTTTGTTCAATCTTTCCAGTGGTCCAGTTTCATGGCCAGAAGTTTCAATGACCATGACATTGTGTATGTTTGTTGTCAGTTGGATGGCTCTACATTGTAATGTTTTATACATTCATAGTTTTTCTCCAAGTAGTGGATATATCTTTATTTTATGGCTCAGGCACCATAGTTGTGAATTTCTGATGCTGGGAGGAATCCCATTCTTCAGCATTTCTGTGTTTAGTGATGTTATTCCTGGCAATTTTTTAATTCCAAGTTCTTTTTTTTTCCTAATTCAGCATTTTGCATACACATTATATTAATAAGGTGCAATATAGGGATGTCCAAGGGAAGATTAATAATTTAGCTGCAACTGAATAAAACCATAGCTCTTTTTTTTTACATATGTTTGCAATGTATATGATGCATGGATGCACATTAAAAAGGGGTGGGATTTTGATTGCTCAGCATGCCCATCATTTTGACACTGTTGACTTCTTTTGCAGTTGCCTGAGTATATACTTTAGATGTGCTTCTTTTACTATTCTGACCCACTTAGTTCTTCCTTATTCTGTTCTAACTATTGCTTCATACAATAGCAATAGCACTTAGACTTACGTTTATATACCATTTCACAGTGCTTTACAGCCCTCTCTAATCAGTTTACAGAGTCAGCATATTGCCCTCAACAATCTGGGTCCTCATTTTACTAACCTCAGAAGGATAGAAGGCTGAATCAACCTTGAGCCAATAAGGATCGAACTGTTGAACTACTGGCAGCTGGCAATCAGCAGATGTAGCCTGCACTACTGCATTCTAACCACTGTGCCACTGCAGCTCTTAAAATTCTTGTAAATCTTACACATTCTTAGATTGTACAAATTCTTTACTAGACATATGCTGTGGTTTGGTACATTCATATTTTTAGCAGTTATACACGAATCATTGTGGTCTACACAGTCAAAGCTGTGTAACATCTAATAAAGTAGCTGCTGATACTAACTTTGAAGTAGCCTTTTACCCTGATAGTGACTATTTTACTACTCCTCAGAGTACTTGATTCTAATATTCATCTGTGTGCACAGTTTCAAAATGATCTGGTTGGGTAAACCCATGTTTCCACCTTCAAAATTAAGTGATTCAAGATCATTATCATGGAAGTCTTACAACTTTGATTTTCACCTAAAATACTACTATCTTAACAATCCATTAACTTAGCAAGGGGTGCTTGTGAAGCCCTACATGTTTATTGCTTCTGGTGTATGTCAGACCATTCTAAATATAACCACACTTTTGAACAAAGGATTTCATCTAAAAAAACTTCAGAAACATGTTTTGATAAAGAATATGTTTCAGCTAAACCTAACCTATTGGATGCACTCAAAATACCCAAATGTTACAGTGTTCATAGCTTCTATCATATCTTTTGCTTTGGAAGCAGAATAGAAAATGCTTCTAAGAAAGGAGAAATTGACTGTGAAAGATTGCTGCAAGCAGCCCAAGAGAGCAATTCTGCTGGTTTTTGGCACTTACTTAATGACAATGCCCCCAGACAGTGTTTGGTCCAAGGAGTTTGATCACCTCTGTGGCTGGGTTAATATAAGATTAGGTTCCCAAGCAGCTCTCAAAGGATCTTCTTCCTGGGTATCCATCTATTTTTGAGATTTTGAAGCACATCTCCTAATTAGAAAATGGGAAAGCTGCTGGTGTTCATTAAATCATAAAAATCCTTTAACATCATACTCAGCGTGATAGTTCCTTGTATTGGCCTCACTATTCAGTCACACAGATAAATCAATCCAGATGATTGGAAACACTCTATAAGTATCCCAGTCTTAATGGAGTACAATAGATAACAAGTCTCATCCAGCTAACTATCAGCCAATTACTTTTTTCCAAGTATAATATGCAAGTTATATGTCAGGCATATTTATTTAAAGATGATAGATTATTGAAGACAGTTCAATAAATGATTCTAGTTGTGGAACAAAATAGTTTTAAGTCAGGCTTTTGAATTTTTGATCAAAACATCTCTTCAACATCTGTCTGAAAAATATTCTAGCCCTTGTTAAGGGATCCTTTATATTGTCTTCCTTGACATTCCCTTGACATTAAGACAGGTTTGGTTCAATAAAGTTCCTTTCATCTTTATTGATGATAGCTTTATGTAATCATGCTCCATGATTCAAATCAAATATAAGTCCACTGTAGTCCTCACATCTCCAATCTCCACACAGAAGAGGTTTAGCAAGTATATACTCTTGCGCCCCTTCTCTTTAATTTCTAAATCAGGGGTATCATACAGATTCTTCCATATGTAAATTTCACCCTCCTTTGCTAAACCTCGGATTAATTTCCATGCTGCTTTATTCTAATGTGACTTTTATTTTCTTGACCCAAATTAATCATGGTCATTCTGTCTGTTAATGTAAAACTTCCAGTTCAAGGGACTAAAAAAAGTAAAGCCCTCTAAAATGAAGGTGTTCCTTTTCATCAAGAGATGTTGCCAGGCTAAATGGGAAATTAACAGTAGATATTCAATTTGAAGAGAGTATAATTTCTTTTACCTCTAACCATTGATTATGTTGCCTGGGGATAATGGAATGTAGTTCAATAATTTTTGGAGACCCAAATTTAGGAAAGATTTGAACAGGCATTTACCAGAAAAAGTGGGTGGGGGGGACAAGAGGTTGGGTAACTTCTAGAGTATCGTGGGAGATAGTTAATCTTGGTATGAAAAAATCCCAATATTTATCATTTAAGCTGATACCAACATCCAAGTTGTTATACGATACATTTATTCAAAGTACACCCAAAACAACATATTGAAATGTAAAATAACTACATACGTAGGATTTACACAACATATTAGACTAAAATAAATTTGTGTTTCAGTACTGCTGTGCAAACACGGCCTCTATCTGAGAAGCAAAAACGATTTCTTCAAATATTAAGGATTTTTAAAATCTCTTTAAAACAACCTTTAATTAGAGCATTATTTGCAGGTTGCAGCAGTATAAAAAAATTACTAGAAGATGACAGAGATCTAGAAAACACTGACTCTTTGATGTTATCTGGCAGCCGTCTGAAGCCCTGAAAGTGAGATAAAATACATTTCTTTCAGTTGAAAGAAGACACAACTTGACTTTTTAAATTTATTTTTTTATGAGAACCAGTTTGGTCTAATGGTTAAAATGCTGGGCCTAGAAACCAGAAGACTGAGTTTTAGTTCCATCATTGGCATGAAAGTCAGCTGGGTGACTTTGTGACAGTCAGTCTCTCTCCCTCCCTCCCTCCCTCCCTCCCTCTCTCCCTCCCCCCCTCTCTCCCCATAATGTCAGGCCAATGGACCAATTCCTGTTGCAACCAATGGATTTATACTTGGGTGATCTGAAAAAAGCAGGTCCTGAACTTGCAGAAAAGTGCAAGACAGTTAAAAAAAAAAGACAATTGGTTAAAATATATTTTTTAAAAAAACATGAAATGTGTAAACAAAAATCTTAATGATTGTAAAGTCATTTATGCACAAAGTCTGTAGCCTATTGCCTTGAGAAGGCAATAATATGGAAGAGACTTGTGGCATAGTCTTTGTATGAACGTTCTGCAACCTTGTTAATAACATACCGTAGTTGCAGCCTTTTTCCTAAACTGAGTTTCTTATGACATAGTTAATGCAACAGTAACCATATGGGATACTTTTATGGGCATTCTAAATATATGTATACCACAGAATTATTTATGACTCTTTTCATCCCTCCCCTGAATCTCTCAATGTGGAATGAAATTGTCTGCTCCAAGCATATTTCATCTACCACTGCTTTTAATTTCCCCCCCCGTTACAGTGTAGTCCATCAGCAATGCTTTCATTGTTAAACCATAATATGGTAGAGTGGATATGAGCATGAAAAGAAAATGCCTTGTCTTTAAAATATAGCAATTTGATTATCTGCTATTGTTGCTTGCCAGCAATGAACTAAAGAGGTTAATGGATCACAGATACAGCAAACAGCCATACTTCCTCTCATTCAATAGCATTTGGGGGTGATGTTATGCTCACTTGGTTGCTGGTAAATACAAGTTGTAATATTTTACATAACACTTTAAAAGAAACCACTCAGCCTCTTGTGTCATTCAGCATGAATTTCGTGTGATGATGATGAATAAGGATTGGATAATGGGGTCTTGAAACTCATTTCCTTTGCCTCGTACAATGGTCCTGCACTTGTGCAAAGTGGCTGTAAAATATTCTCATGTGTTCTTGAGTGATATCATACTTGGTGGCTAATAAATAAGAACATTGTACATCCATACCTCTTGCCCCCAAAATCTGTATCTGGCAAAGACTGAGAGAGAGTGACTGGCCCAAAATCACCCAGCCAGCTTTCACAGCTAGAAGCAATGCAGATAAGTGCTTTAGTCTGGGAGATTTCTGTCTATAAGTGAACAACAATAAAGAAACTATTCAGAAATCACTCCTTGTGCCATTCTTGGTTTTTTGAGCCTGACAACAGAAACCTGATGAATCAAAGACCAAAAGATAGAGCCTGGGATTATCTTGTGAGTCATAGAAAGAATCTTCAAATTCACTCCATTCCATGAGAGTTGAGTGGAACGTGTATTCATTGGGTTGCTCCATGGGTCATTGGTTACTCTTTTAGACCCATTGCTATCTCGTTATTTCTGCTTGCAAATGATCAGGACAGCAGATAACCAGTAATTCAGAAGGCGGGGGGAGGTCATTAGGAAGGAGAAGATCAATGTCCTTTTCCATTCTCATTCTTTCTCTCTCTCTATTAACTCAACTCACATGGTTGTTGTTGTGGAGAAAATAGGAGGAGGAAAGTGTGTTGGATATGTTCACCACCTTGACTTATTTGTAAAAATAATAATGGCAGGAGACAAATTAAATAATGAATACCTGATACTATCTACAAAGCATGAGACCATCCCAACCAAAGTATGACTAAACAGACCACAACTGCATTACAGTAAAAATACCAGAAACAAGTATAAGTTTAGAATATCTTATGAAAAAGAGTCACAGCAGGCTACAAGCTAAGTCCGTATGTATGTATGTATGTACGTATGTATGAATGTATGTATGTATGTATATTTGTTTTTTTAAGTTTTTGCGGGAATTTATATGTATGGTATTCAGACTTTTATAGTGGTTTCAGATTTAAATTTGGGGCAGCCTATTGCTGTGCCAGAATGGTTTTTTCTTCATCCTGATTGGTTGGGAGTCTTGGTCTGTGTTTATTGGTCTTGGAGTTTGCTGTGTTCTGCTTGATTGGTGTTTCTAATATCTTTTGTCTGTTTTGGGGCTCTTTTTGTATCTTGATTGGCTGGCAACATTGTATTCTTTTATTGGAGGCCTTTAGTGCAGCTTGGCTCTGGGTAAATGGACGGCTATCATTTGTTAGGAAGCTAGGTTTCATCTGGGTGCCTGGTTGGGGTGTTTGAGCTGGAGGTATCAGGGAGGGAATCTGTTTGTGCCCAGGTGCTTGTCTGGCTAGTGGTGTGGAGATTTTTTTGTTTGTGAGTGCAGGCTTCCAAATGATTGACAGTCTGGTGGAATCATCTCTTCTATTCATGCTTTCTGGTCTTTTTTCAATCTCTATGGCTTCTCTGATGATTCTGTGGCTGGGGTTTTCTATAGTGGCTAGGGTTTTGGTGCCATTGAAGTTGATGCTATGACCTATGGCTTCCATGTGTTGGACTAGTGAGGAAATGTGTTCCAGCTTTTTGACTGCATTTTTGTGTTCATCCAGGCGGGTACTTATTCTTCTATTGGTCTGTCCAATGTATGTGGCCGGGCATGATGCACAGGGGACTTCGTATATGCCTTGGTTTTCCAGGTCAATTTTATCTTTGGGGTTTCTAAGGATGGCTGCTATTTTTCTGTCTGTTTTGAAGGCAGTCTTGATGTGATGTCTGTATAGTATCTTACTGATTTTGTCTGTAGTTCCTCTTATGTAGGGCAGGACAGCTGTTCCATAGGTCTGTTCATCTTCTGGGTCTCTATTATGTCTCAGTGTGTTTTTGTGGAACAAGCCGTTGATTTTGCTTTTGTGGAAGCCGTTGGCTGTCAGTACTTTAGTCAGGGTGCATAGTTCAGTCTTTATGTGTGTCTTGTCTGCCAGGCGTTTGGTTCTAGCAATTAGTGTTTTAGCCATGGAGTTTATCTGTGCTGGGTGGTGGTGGGATTAGGCGTTGAGGTAGCAGTTGGTGTGTATTTTCTTCTGGTATACGGTGTTTCCTAGTGTGCCATCTGTTTTTTTATAGATTAGTACATCTAGGAATGGTAGTTGTTTGTTTGTTTCTGTTTCCATGGTGAACTTGATAGTTGGGGTGTGTGCTGTTTAGGTGTGTTAGGAAATTGTTTAGGTTTTCTTTTCCATGGGGCCAAATCACCTGGGCACAAACAGATCCCCCCTGATACCTCCAGCTCAGACACACCCCAACCAAGCACCCAGATGAAACCTAGCTTCCTAACAAATGATAGCCGTCCATTTACCCAGAGCCAAGCTGCACTAAAAGACCTCCAATAAAGAAACACAATATTACCAGCCAATCAAGATACAAAAAGAGCCACAAAACAGACAGCAGATATTAGAAACACCAATCAAGCAGAACACAGCAAACTCCAAGACCAATAAACACAGACCAAGACTCCCAACCAATCAGGATGAAGAAAAAACCATTCTGGCACAGCAATAGGCTGCCCCAAATTTAAATCTGAAACCACTATAAAAGTCCGACTCACAGATGAACACTATACAGAAGCCTGATTATGGCAGATGAGATTCTGCTGAAACGTTGCTACAACTTTAAAAGCACAACTACAATGATGTGGGAAAATACCCGAACAAAGCTGAATACCATACATGTAAGTACCCACAAAAACTTAAGAAAACTTATACACACATATACATATATATATGTATGTATATATGTGTATGCATATATGTATATGTATATATATATATGTTGTGTGTATGTATATGCATATGCGTATATATATATATATATATATATATATATATATGTGTGTGTGTGTGTGTGTGTGTGTGTGTGTGTGTGCGTGTGTGTATGTATATATATGTATATACACATACACACACATACACAAAACCCCTTTGAGAGATGTGTGTGTAGGTAGGTAGGTAGATTTCATTAGATCCACACAAATTAATTATTATTTTTATTAATCTAACACCCAATTACATTTCTGCAAATCAATTAACTTCCATTATTTCTAATTCATGGTGCATCAAGACTGCACGCAATTTCAAAATTTGCCTTATTTTTCTACCTTTTTTCTGGTGCCTAGAAAATCTGTTGTTGATGTTGTTTTTCATGGTCCACCAATCTCCCAAATCTATTGTCTCTGCAATTCACAATGGATTTGGAACAACCTTCTCCAGTTTGGTAGCTTCTGATGAACATGCTTAAGAATTTAATCTCAACACATACAAAGTGCACCAGAAAGATTAGAATATGGGAAGTAATAGTACCAAAATATTCAACTCACATTTCTGTAATAAATGTTTATATTTACAAATTGTAATACACTTCCATATTTAGTCTTCAAGTTTTGTAGTGCAATTTTATGCACATAAAATGTGCAAAATGTACACGTTAGTAGAAAGTTTGTACAAAAATGCATGTTTTAAAGAGAGTATGTGTAATGTTTAGTAAACCAATTAAGACTCATGTCCCAAATGCGTTATAGTACAAAAATGTAGTTGTAAAAATGGATACAATAAATATACGCAAAAAATAATTATTATACTGAGAAACATGTTTTCCTTTTTAAATTGCAAATTGTCAATGGCAGCTTCCTAGTCTCCCTCACTTTTAAGTCTAACTATAGTCATCTAGATGCATAGAAAAAGGTACTTCTATGGAAAAGAAATATAAGATGACTTCACATAAAAATGTAAAATAAAGCCACTATAGGACCATATTACACCAGCTGCCAAAATAGACTGCTGTGCCAGGGATAGCAATAGTGAATAGACTCTGCAAGTGCCTATCATTATCTGGACAAAAATATACAGACATTTATTTGTGAAAATGCACCTGGGAAAGAACACATATTTTGGGAAATTGCATACAACATGGATATATTTGGATTATTCCATTAAAAAATAATCCATGTGAGTGGTATTTTAAAAAGATGCATAATAACAAATTGCACTAAAATAATATTCCTTTGAGAAAAATATATATATAACAGCATGTGTATTTTTAGCAAAAAAATATATTAAATGATGTACTAATCTGTGCTGTCTAATGGGACCCAGAAACAGCCATTTTCAGCCCCTGCCCAATGCTTTGAACTCCTCCTGCAGAGATATGTAGAGATCTTCCCTCTTGGGCTTCAGGGGAGAAGTTGAAACCATCTAGCAAGGGAGAGGGCATTCAATAAGGAGAGTTTGAAACTGTAAGTACGTGGTTTCAAATATTTTTCTGATAGTTCTGTTATTGTCAACCGTTTACAGTATCGTATTAATGACTATATTAGATTTATAAATTGTCTTTATTATGTACAGTTCATGATGGTGTAAGCATACCCTCTCCTCCTATGTTTCTCAAAATAGCAAACTTTTGAAGTGGCTGGGCCCATAGAGCAATTGGCCCCAAATCATCCCACTAGCTTTCCATACTTAAGAGGAATAGGCTCAGACTCCTGGGTTCTAATATATCACTTTAACCACTAATGGAGAATATTTTGGGTTGAAATGAGGGATCCTTGGTGCCCCCTGAGCTTGGTTTCTCACTTTTAACTACAACACAGTATGTGCATTTATGCACATCACTTTCAGTGTTTATAATTATTTATAAAACATGGAGAGAAGTCCCAGACTTTGAGTACATAGAAGGTATTTAAGATATCAAAAAGCTATAACTCAGGTGAAGCAGCTATCCTGCTTTTACACTCTGATCAGGATTGCAGAATTGATCTGATGAGTGATGATGACTAGATAATTAAGACACCAGTAGGATACAAATCTAAGTGATAATCTCTGAGGAAAAGTGAAATCTCTAGAGACATTCTAGAACATCCAAGAGATTCATCTGGGTGATAAAAACAAGATCCTTGGATGATGGTCTCCTAAGCATCATGTGTGCATTATAGATAGAATTTGGGATACAGTTAACATTTGCTTATTAAAATATGTCCTGCATTTAGTGGTGTTTATTTTCAAACAAATGCACATAGAACTTCAATTATTATATTAAGTGTTTCTTTTGTACTGGGTAACAAATATCATTTGAGAGATGAGATTTCCTGAATAATTAAGTTGTTGTTATCCAATACATATTTTACTTTTACTTTGATTACTTACACAAGCATCCTAATCGCTGAAGAACATGATGAATGTAATGTAGTTTTAAAAACTTTTGATAAGGCACATGGGAGATTCTAATGAAATGGAGAATCCTTTAGGATTGGAATGGCATAATACATGCTGATGCAATTTAGATTCATACTGATGTCACTGATGCAACTTCCTTCACAGACAAATTTGGTTAACTCTTGGAGGAGCAATTACCCAATTTTCTTTGCTGCTGGAAATATTTGTACTAAACCATCTTTATATATTACAGATTTCACTATTCTTTCTAACAATACTGCAGGTGGATTTGGATTCAATGGCTGTTTCAGTGCAAAATGGCTTGACACCTCAGAGTTTTCTTTTTGTAGGATGTTTGATTCAGTTATAATAATGCACACATACCATGTGATTTCAGAACAATATCCAGTGAACAAAAAAAATGGAAATATTACTTTTGGATGTCAGAAGAAATGAGCACTCCTTTGCTACAAAGAAAAGAAGAAAATATATAGACTTCAAAGAATGAAATAAAATTAATGCATTTTCCTCCAAATGTTGTTGTGGAGAAGAGATATTAATTTAGATCTTTCACCAATTATGTTGAATTTGTCAACAATGGTCTTAATTTGTTACTTCTTCTCTAGGAGGAAAGAAAACCAAATAATACCATTAAATATGAAACTAAAGATTCTAGAGTTCTAGAATTAAAAAAGATGTTATTGTTGGATGTTTTCTGCTATTTTTGTTTAAGTATTGTTTCAGATTCCTACTGTTTATCATTATTAATGTAATCAGTAGGTTTCTCTTTTAAGCATTAATATGTGATATTCAGTTTTAATGATGTCTATCTCTAACTGCTTAAAATTAGGAACACACCTATTTTAAAAAGGTACCTAGTAATCATTTCTCTGAAAAACACATCCAAACTTTTTTTTCATCCTTTTAATGAAAAGGGGGGATTTTGGTCTTTTGTATATTTCCTCCAAAAGAAAGGAGAGACACATGTGCGAAGAGGTTGTCAGTTTTAAGCAGAAAAACAGCCTTGGGTTTATGATAGTTATGATTACAGTCTTTCCACATTATCTGTAAAAGATGGAAGAAACTTAGAATGGTGTTTCACCTGCATAACATCTCTTAGCCATGTGGACAAACAACTGCTGGCTGTTGACAGTTTTTCCCTGCTGACAAATGTATGGTAAATCCAAGTGAAACCCCCAGGCTCCTGGGGTTCTTAAATGTATCACCTACCACATGATGCTACTCGGCATGAATTATCTTAAAGTTGCTATATCCCTTTAGATTAGTCCACTACTATTCCAGATAGTCAACCAAAGCTGACCAATTGCTAAGAGGGGAGTAAATTCTTTATTCAATTTCTAATCACAGATGGAGTATTTGTTAATGATTGCTTCTGACTGTTCTATTCTTCACTGCACACCATTCTTTATTCTGATCATGCATCTCTGGCCAATTGCTTCTGCAAGAAACAAAAACAATTACTCACTGAATTATTCAGTACAATATACCAAACACTCCCAAAACTGTTGTAACTCCCATTTTCACATTGAGAAAACTGGTTGTTTTATCCAATTAGCTGCTGGTTTTGGCTGTCAACAGGTTTCCAATACAGAGAAAGTGTACAAATCTGCATAACTGGATGGAAATCTAATTATTACAGGTTTCCCAACCCCTTTTAATTCCTGTAATTAGCTTGTAATTTTCATTTGCAGGAATCGACTCAGGTATGCTTATGTCAAATACACTGATTTAATGAGGACTATATGAATCCTGTGCTATCCATCCTGGGAAAGCAATGTCATAATGTATTTATTTATATATTGCACTTGTATAGCAGTGAACCTTCCAATTCACAATGGTTACAGGAATAAGAATTTACACAATAAACAGATTAAAACTATAAACAAAATAACAATAGCAATTAAGATAAACATTAAAAAGCCATAAATAGATACAAGGTTCAACCCAACAATGACAAAAGATTACAATGCCCCTGGAAAACTATGCCAGTATTAGCACAAAAAGCTGCCAGTATTGGCACAAACTGGTTTTTCTGAGGGCACAGAAGCATATTTCAAAGAGTGGGGTCCACCTCAGAGAAAGGGAATCACCATCTCCAGGACATGATATGCTGTTCCATATCATGAGGACAGATCA
The DNA here is from genome assembly GCF_049901715.1 of Pseudonaja textilis. Classification (NCBI taxonomy): domain Eukaryota; kingdom Metazoa; phylum Chordata; class Lepidosauria; order Squamata; family Elapidae; genus Pseudonaja; species Pseudonaja textilis. The sequence continues at coordinate 97,743,982 of NC_141990.1, forward strand.
TGACATACACATTTCTTCTTTCCAAAGCACAGTTCTGTTCTCAATTGAATTCAAGAGGAACATCATATGGCACTTGACTTTGTTATCGCATGTTGTCTACTTTTATAGGGCTGGTTCAGTTACTTGTGCAAATGTTAACATGCATTCTCAATAATCCTGAATGTCATGTCCTTTGGGTTGAAAGATTCAGTGCTACTCTGAATAGAAAGGATTTCTTTTGCTACAAATTAAATGCTATACCACAAAATAAAGATTTGAATGAGAAGAAATCCTAGAATCTTTTTACCGCTTCCCCCAAATTGTTGTGCTTTAGTATGTAGTTGCTAATGCCTATACTCCCATTTATACAACTAGTGCTATTTTAAAAACCATTAACAATCATTAATACCAATACTAAGAATTGCAAAGACAGAGAAAAGATAAAACTAGCTAAATATATATTCTTTGCCCTAAAAAGGATTAAAGCACTCCACAAAACTTGGCACCCAGTTTCTTCTAGAGTATGTTTCACTTTGTTCCATTATTTGAAATCCCTATTACCTTATATGCCAATAAAAGCATATACACCACACATGTAAGTGGCTAAGAAATTCTTTATCACTGAATATTTTATTGTTGTAGCCTTTTATGTCTGGTATCCATTTCTATTGTGATATATTACCACAGTAGATTACTTGTCAAACTGACAAGTTTACAGTTTTGTTATTTCCCTGATCAATAAAGTTTTAAAATGATTTATTAGGTTACTGCCTTGCTATGGTCAAGGGGAAAGAATAGCACTGACCTTACTCACTTTCCCTTTCTGTAACATTAAATTTTCTTTAATAAACTATGTGTTCACAGTGGCATACTAAATAACAATGCCATGTCTTTCTATAGTAAAGTAAATGCAAATATCTATTAAACAAAGGACTGACAATCATTAGTGAACTATAAAGACAACCTCAAATCTGACTTACAAGAAGTACATCATTAGTTCCTTTCTGAGAAAAAAATGCATTTCAGATTTTTGCTGCTACCCACCATCTTGCCATGCCTTATGTCATCTAAATAAATAAAAAACAACCAACTTTGCAATTTTTTGCATCATCACAATTGCATTCACTGAGGAGAGTAGGAGAAGGAAGGGGAGGGGAGAGAAGGGAAGAGAAATAGTGTTGGACTTAAATAGAATAGTCAAATGTTCTTAAGTTTTTATTCTAGAATCTGTGTTGTAGAGGATTTGGTTCACACAAAGATGAAGGTATCCTCAGGGATTAAATGAGTTGCAATTATAGAAAGAGCAACATATTTAGCCATCATTGGCTGAGTTGCTTAAATCTTAAGAGAGAGATTTAGTGATGTGAAGGTCCCAGAAAAACAGAATAAACCACAGAAGCAGGAAATCAACAGCTGTGGAATTAGAAAGAACTATAATTAGCCTAAAAGAAAGAAGAAAAGTAGAATCAAGAATAAAGGCTAACAGAGCACAATTCTCAAGGCCAACAACCACAAGTGTGGGAGAAGTAGAGAGAAAACCAGTTAAAGAACAACAAACCCCTATAGTTATAATCAGCTTTGTTTTCAAGCATATCAAGAGCTACGTCATTGCTCTTATATCAGTTACTAAAATGTTGTTCTTAAATTAATTATTAATATAAATATTTAAACGTATTGGGGCTATTAACTACACCCCAAATTTATTGCACCAATGTAAATACAGTATTATAACATATATTGGGTTGTGTCTACACATGTATGGATGTTTTAACATTAAATGTCTGCCCATCTGATCTGCAGAGTTAGGGCTTATGGGGTAATTATGAGATTCATACCAAAGCAAATTGTCCTATACAATGAAATATACACCTGTAGGAGTTCCCACAAATGTCAGAAGCAAATCACTTAAGTGTGTGCACATGATAATTCATAACGGAACAGATACATCTTTACAAGATAGATAAAGAGATACACTGTGTTCCTTGAGCTAAAAAATGAAACTGTGATAAAATGAGGCCGCACAGCAAGGTTTGCTTATCTGTGACTTATGTATTGGAGATTGGAAATGCTCCACGGGAAGGGAGATGTCTGGGTAACTGATCTTCTACAAAAGCAGAGTCAAATCAGACCAGCCGCATCATGGAGCAATGCAAAGCCGTCCCCTTCATGGGGAACATTCTTTCCTACCAATGGCCCCTTCTCTTTGCTCTCCCTCTTTCCTACTAAGGACTTGCGGTCCAGAGAGCCGGTGTCATTTCTTTTGTTTGCTTTACTGGGTCCCTTGCCGCTGTTGCTGCGTTTTAAAAGTGGTTCTTTCAGATGCCCCTGGCATCAAGCCCTCAGTCTGCCATGGGGGCCTGACAAAAAGGCGGTTTACCATTTGGTGTGCGGGAATCCGAGATTACCTGAGTCAGGCCACCATCCCAGCCTTACCAAATTCCTCGGGCGGGGTGAGGGAATCAAGACACCCACCCACTCACCCTCCCTGTATCCGGCTCTGCCACTCGGTCGGTGGCCAGGCTGACGTGCGTTGCAATGTTTGCTCTTTTCTCGCCGCTCCTTCCTGCGCTGTCGCCCCTTCCGCCCCCCCCCCCGCCCCGGGCAGGGTAGGAACAACTCGCTTAGGTCGCAAAATTGGAAGGCGGTAACAACAGCAGCAGCAGCAGCAAGGGCGACCGGGAGAGAATTCTTGAGCTTTGGCTGAAAAGGAGGGATTGTCGAGAGGGGAAAAGCAAAGCGAGCTTTCCCCCCGCCTCCCCCCACGCGAACGAGGCTCTTGTCACAGAAAATTAGGGGGCGGGGGAAGCCACGCCACGCGCGAGCAAACGCCCGGGCGCCGGCAAGGAAACGCAGCGACTTGTACCGGGGGTGGGGAGGTTGTGGAGAATGGGCGGCGAGCTGCGCTGCCTGCAAACAGCGCCGCGGGGAGAAGCGACGAGGCTCATAACGGGCGAGCTTGGCGGCTGCTTCCCGAAGGCGCGGGAAGGGCGAACCGCCTGACTGGAACTCGGGAGAGTTTGTTCGTCTGCAGCCTGTGGAAGTGAGGAAAAGAATGTGCCAAAGCCCCACCTCCTCCTCCTCTTCTTCCTCTTCCTCCTCCTCCTCCCGCCGCTGCCTCAGCTCCTCACAAGCAGAGCAGCCTGGAAGTGAAGGGGCTCGGTTTGCGGCCGCTACAGCCGCCAGTCGCGCTGTGCCTGCGCCGCGGGAGCGAGCGCTGCTGCTGCTGCTGCCGCTGCCGCCGCCGCACCTGGCCTCGGCCGCTCTGGGATGTGCAGCAGGCGCCGCCTCCTGAACTTCGCTAGTTCTCCCGCGCGCTCCTCGGCTCCGGCTAGGAGCTCCACACGCGCCCGGCTCCGCTTCGGCTTCTGCGGGAGGGGAAAAGCAGCGAGAGCCCTGATTGGCGAACCAAGCTTCGGCAAACGCGCCAAGCGGCGGCGTCCTAATCTCACAGGCGGCCAAAACGACCCACTGGGGCAAGCGGGGAGGAGACCGAGCGAGGGCAGCGAGAGGCTACGGAACATCTCGCCCTACCCACCCCTCTGGACTTTGAGCAGGAACTGCTTGGTGCGAGGGTCCGGAGGCAGAAGGGGGCAAGAGGGTTGTGGCGTCCCGTGACCCGACCCCCTGCAGTTGGAGCTTCTTCCCGGCTTCGCTTGAAGGTTGGGTCTACGGATACACTTTTGGGTTTGGGGTGTGTGTGTGTGTGTGTGTGTTTGAGTGCGTGCTTGTGGGTACGTATAGCTGTGTGCGCGCGTTTGCGTCTGTGTGTTTGTGATGCTTGCAAAGAGGCGTCTGTTTCTCCCTCTCTGGTGCAGTTTGGAAGGCGCTCCCGCAGTGCATTGTTCGATGATGCTTCGGTGCTTAGGCAGACTTTACCTGGGAGTAAGTCCCATTGTATGCGGGTCCGGGGCGACGAGTGATAAATGAGGCTCTTCTGGTGAATTGCTTGATGACACCGTAGGGGGAAAATGAGTATGGCTGGGGTATTCTGGGTTTGTCGATTGGTCCGGTGTGGCAGTTAATTAGTACGGAGCTCGCTGTTCCCTGGCTCCGATGGAGAAGCAGCTGTGACAAGGAGAGAGTCACCCGGGGCTACCTGGTTTTCCAGGTACAAGCTTCCCGGCACCCGCTTTCAAAAAGGTATATTACCACCTTGTGCCTTCCAAGTATTTCCTCCCAGGATCGCTTTCTGCTTTCAGTGCTGACTCTCTTTGGTGGTGGTGGTGGTGGTGGTGGGAGGACATTTCAGCACCTGGACCAACAAAAACGCCATAGGATGTGAAAACTCTCTCTTTTTTTTTCCCCAGTCGCTTTCGCCCTGTATTTAACAGCAGGCTGTCACTGTGAAATGTACACCCCTTAAGGAAACCTGTAATTGCAAAATGTTTTCGATCCAATGGGTGCCTATGAACCAGTTTTTCTCCCCTTCTGCCGGCAACTTCTTTCAGATGTGTAACAGTTCCCGGATGATAAAGGGCAACCCTAAATAGATGGGTAGGGAAGCTGAAGAGCCCCACATGACCCTAAATGGGTTATGCAAACATATAAAGCTGGAGACGTATTTTAAAATTTGATTTGTTAAGCAGTTTGAGTATTTTCCCCTTAATTTTAGCATCAAGTGTTTTGGATGCTAATTTGTCCTTGTGAGTTTCACACGCAAAGCTTGGTTTCTACGGACCTGAACTCTAAAGGTATATGAATCTCAGTTGGTAGATTGAGGTAATGTTCAATCATAAAACGATAATGTGGGTTTCAGGAAATTGAGATAAGGAAAAGAATTCATGCATTTTTTTAAAAAAGGATAAAAACCAGCCTTAGAAATGTAAAGGAAAAGTACATAAACCACAGAGTGCAAATTATTCTTGGAATAATCTAACTACAATACCATAAGCAGTTGTTAGATTTAAAACAGTGAGTACTGTATTTATCCTATAGATTTGTGTGTATGTTTGTGCATGCATCATATGGTTTTTAAAAAGTAACTGGGCATTTTTAGTTAAACGTAATTGTTCATAGCTGGATGCCTGATTCATCGCCTAAAACGTTTTACAAAAAAAAGCAAAGCTATTTATAATTTAATCTGCACGGCAGTTGGAAACACCTTTGCTTTATTTATTTATTAGGTATCCACAGAGGTTCGTAGCAAAATGTTCAAGCATTGCCTAGTATTCCATTTTGTTTGCAGAAAAATGTGATAAATATTTAACTATGCTTAAATTTATTGTGAAAGGAATGGCAGATAATGTTTTTCCTTTATATTTTCTTAGGCTTCTGTTTCAAGAAACCATTTAAGGTAACATATTATGTGTCCATGGCTTTAAAGCTCTTTATCCAGCTTTGAACTTTTTATTCACTTTTTGAAAAGTGAACATGTAACTGTTTGGAGCAAATATAAGATAGATTCAAAGTTTCATGAAGAAAACATTAATTAAATTACAAAATGAATCATAAAGATTTGGTCAGATGTCTTCCAAATGCTAGAAATATGTATGTCTACTCTGATGGACCTTTTTAAATTTTCTTATGGTCAATGCCAAAAATCCATTTATTAAAGAGAAAACTATGTCTGTGGATGCATCTATTGTTTTAGATAAGCAATAATCTTATTGAAACAAAAGGCTTCAACTTGTATCAAGCAACATTTCATAAATTTGTCAATGATGATGTTGTTGTAAGCTTATTTCCAAAATAATAGTGGCTTACAATATCTGAGCACTTATGAAAGTACTGAAATTTTGTGGTCTTGGATAGCCCAATGATTTTAACATGAAAGGCTTCTAAGTAAAGTCTCTTAAGATCAATTAAAGATATATATTTTCTGGCAAGCATGTTTAGCACATTGTATGCCTAGTTTCTGAAATAAAATAATGTATGGCTATTAGAATGAAGTAACAGTGCAATGCATCATTTGAAAGCAGAGTATAGAGTTAAAGATGCTGAATTCCAATAGAAGTGTGTAGAATGTTCATAAATGTCAGAAAACCTCTTATGATATGACATCATATCACATGATAGAGCACTTCCAAAACTCAGGGGATATTTGAGCATTACCTAAAGTAAAACCCAAAATATTTTTCTTCAAGAAAAAAACAAGGCTCTTAAACATCCATATGGAAAGACATATTTTCTCAGGTGATCTTTGGATCTTGAATCATTTGAATTAGTAATAACAGAGATGATAATATGTGTTTATTAAACTGTTAAATAGTGATATCAGAATATAGCCTTCCAACTTTATCAAACTACAACACATTTGAAAATCTGTATAAGACAACATCAATGAGCAGAAATATCATCTAAAGATGTTAGCTGCTGGTGTTTCTTCAGCAGTGTATCACTATGGATGGATGCTTATGTTAACGTGAATGAACTATAATTCATTCTTTACCTTACATTACTCATGTTTTGATTCTTAGGAAAATAATCTTCCACTATATATTCCGTGCATGTTACTATTAGCCAAATATCTATGTTTTAATAGTTATCATTAATGCTACATTTTTTAGGGAGTGAGTTTCAAACTGATGGGAATTTTGAAACATAAATTTTGTTATGAAGAGGGAAAATCTGAAAAGAAATAGATCATGATGTATATGCAGAAGGCTTCTCAAAATTCACAAGATGTTATATTTAGAGCACTTTGATATTTTACTATTTTGTATAGTTCTTCTCAGCAAGTGGTTTGGAAGAATTCACTTAGTACATAAACGGAATACAGAATCCACATGAACTGAATCGGGTAACTCAAAGGCAATCCATGTAGAGCATTCACACTGGTGTAACACTTGTCATACATATTCTTTCATGACAAACATTTCAAAGCACTCCTGTGGAGGAAGATGTCACAGGAAAGATTTCCTACTTGCAGGATTGTTGATATAGCTTACCAAAAGCTTTATGTCACCCGTGGGAATTCCCCAGGATAAACAGACACTGTTAACAGTAAACACTCTGTGCGGGGATTGGCTAGATAATTTTATAAAGTTCAAGATTTTTAAATGAATGCAAAGAGGATAATTTGCCAGAATCAAGCTGTTAGGTAGCCAGGGACTATATTAGGTGTTTGACTTAATCTTTTCAGAAATTCTAAGGGGGCGGGAAAGGGAAAATCTCTGACTGTTTCTTTATGTAGTTTATTTAGTTTTCCTTATCTAGTGGGTTTTTTTAATGTGGGGGGAGCTAGACAGAATATTTTTGCTCAGTCAGTTTAATTTGGAGAGGAGAAATACATCCATTCAAATCTATAGCAGTAAAATATTATAATTTAATGGCTAGAATAATCTTGAATAATTGTATGCATTTATTGTAGTCTCAAAGGACTGTCATAAATACAAAGGTTTTGCTGTAGAGCCTTTGGGAACACAGATAATTAGGAATTATAATTTAATAAAACTGTAAAAGGTGTAAATAATCATAGTCTTAAGACTATGCACTCTGACATGGGAGCAAGCCTACTGATTTTCTTTGGAGAAGTTACATATAGCTTAACACAATGTTAATTTCTATTTGTAGTTAGCTTCTTAAAAAGCAAAAGAATGACTATTAGGGCAGTAACCTGCATAAGTAGGTGAAAAAAGGAGCCCTTTGTTACATAAAATAAGTTTTACTATGTTTCAAAACAGTTTTTATCGGGAAACACATTGAATCTATCATCTATCTATCGTCTACCTATCTACCTATCTATCCATCCATCTACTGTATCTATCTACTGTATCTATCTACTGTATCTACCTATCTACCTATTATCTATCTATCTATCTATCTATCTATCTATCTATCTATCTATCTATCTATCTATCTATCTATTTCTATTTATCTATCATGATAAATAAAAATATATAATGCTGCTCAATCTTCTACTATAGAATATACATGCACACCATGTTGTCTAGTATATATGAATATTATTTATTCTTAATCTGAAATACTGAACATAAATCATAATATTTTATCATTAACCTATTCAGAATTTTTCATAGCCATGAAATTTGCCATTTTTTCCACAGTGGAAGCTAGTGCAGGAATAGGTTGGGATGAAGAAATGCAAGTCAACTATAAAAGTGTATTCAATTAATATATCTTTTTGTTAAACATACACAAATATGCATTTCTTGGGTGGATTGTTGCACTGATTTTTTAAAAGAAATCACTTCATGTTTGCACTTAAATTTATGGTGAATTAGCAGTAAAATATTATAAAGTAAAACCCAAAGTCCAAAACATGGTTTCAACAATAATTTATTAATTAGATTTAAATAAGCCAGAGTTAATTAAAAACTGTAAGCAATTAATTGCTTATTCTATAAAGTGGAAATTTATTTTTCTTTGAGATAAATTTCATTTGATGTAATAAGGATAAAAACATTATCGAATAGCTGTGTCCAACATTAAACAAGTAGATTTCCATTGGTGCAATAGAGCTTCCTATTACCCTTTTTTCTCCTTCTCACCCATTCATATCTATTTAATTTGGGAGAATCTTCTCCATCTTCCAGAGCAGATATAGAGGAATACATAAGCAGACTAGATATACAGCATGGAATATTCATCTGGATGAAAAATATCTGTTAGGGGGAAAACCCCACTGAAGAAAGCCCATACTTTGCTTGGCATGTGTATCTTATATTTATGCTTAATTTTTCATCAGATGCAGGATGGGCTGTAATTTAAAATAAAATTGAATTGTACTGAATTGTTGGCCATGTTGGCATTTTCCACAAAGAAGTAACTGGCATTGTCACATAGATGTATTCTAAGACCCTGACAGGTCTAATTCTGTGCAGAAGCCAAGCACATATAAATTACATTTTGTTATCGTAAATGAACTTTACTTCATAAGAAAGCTTCTATTATAAAGTGTCTAATAAGTATAATTTGCATAACAATTTAAACAAGACATTTCTGTATGGATCACACCTTGTATTATGGGAGCAACAGCAGTTTGGTCAGCTTTTCCCTTATCAGAACAGAAATGATCCATTTGTTCCATGACCAATGTCATTCCCATTCTTTCCTCTAATCTGTTTAGAGTCAATAAGTCAATAAGCAAATTGGAACAAGTATGTTGGATTCCATTCTGTTTCACTATATGTTGGGATTACATTTGTAATATAGTCTGGAGATCAGGGCCTCATTTACCTAAACTCATGGAAGTTATACATCCTTTCTCATTCAATGACTGTGTCATTCCAATAATTTGGTCATTAAGTGACATAGTCACTAATAAGTGACACATGACAGCAGGGGAAAGAGAGAGAAAGATAGACCACTAGCTGCTGCTGTCTTGTTTCTTTTCATATAGTGTACTGTGGCTGACCCCCCCAAAATGGGGGCTGACCCCCCCCATTTTTTTGCCCTTTGCTTAAATAGTCTCATCCTAATCAGCTTTTCTTTGCAGCATAGCACTTCCCAAAATGTGCTAATTGCAAGTTGAAAAGCTTAGCTCTGTGACCTTAATTAGTGGATTACAATCCTTCCAAAGTTCATTCATGCTACCTGAAACTGACCAGACCTTAAATCAGTTTCACACTAAAGATTTTTGTTGTCAGGCACATGAAATAGGGTCATAAATGAGTGCACTAGTAGGAAAATGATTTTTATTACCATTTATTACAGTTGTGCTTGTGAATAGTCACTAACTAAAGTAGTCACTAACCGAGCAGTCGCTGAAGTCTATATCTGAAGGACATTAGGTTTATTTGTTAATTAAGAAAATTTGTATGGCCACCCAACTTTAAGCAGCTTAAAAACCCCAAATACAAAACCTAATGAAATACAAATACAAATTCCAATGCCCTGGCAACAACAGTTAGACAAACCACTTGATGAGTTCCATGCCACCCTGGGGGTTACTAAGCCAGCTGGTAAAACCATATCTTCAGGGCCTTTCAAGAGTATTAAGGTGCATTATTTATTAGAAAGGTTGCCAATCTTTGGTGTAGAAGAGGCATAACATAGGTTTGGTCCGTATGGCATCTCTTTGGATAAAATTATCAGTTCTTAATCAATCCTATGTCCAGGACTGATATTAGGCTAAGGCCTAATAAGCACTGACTTAGGCTGCCAAAGCTTATGGGCATCAATACTGCTGCTGCTTCCAAATCATTCTAAAGAGGAAAATCTTCACATTGGTAAGAAGTGGCATTATAAGTCAACGTGGCATAGGGCTGCCATATGCACTTCAGCTGGCACAACCTATAGCTTTTTACAATAGCTAAATATATTCATCATGACACTATCATGATTAAATTTACACTAATAGGAAAATGAGCAAGCATATACTAGTTGACCTTGGTCTTAATCCAGTCTGTCAATAGTTGCTAGAGTACACATGATTGTCTGTAGACAACCAAAGAACTTCATTAAAATATATTATCTGTAAAATATGATTTTTTTATTTGGCTGTGTCCATGTTTATTTTTAATAAGAGACCAAGACCACAGAATAAATTGGATTTATCCAGAAAAAGGCCAAAGGCTGACTTATTTGTAAAGGTAGTCAAATATTAAAGCATCTGTCTTGTGACTGCAGCTTATTGATGTCTTTTCAATCAAGAGTGTAAGTCTTTTTAATGAATATATTCTGGTTCAATTATATTACCAGGACCTGATTTAGTTTCGATTGAAATATTGTTATGTAAGATGTCCTAGATAATTATCATTATTATCATTATTTCACTTCCTGAAATCTATGGTTGCAAACCTCCATCTTGCTACGCAAGCCAGCCAGAGACTTTCCATGCTACCTCGTAATATATAATGTCCAGGTTTACTTAGTGTAGCCTTTCCCCATCTGAAGCTTCTAGATATGTTGGGATTACAGTTCCTTGAATTTCTCAGTAATGGAGGGAACAAAAATGAATGGGATTTCTTAGAACTATAATTCCACATCCCAGTACCGGTAGAGTGTCATTTAGAAAGGCTGTTTTATTAAGATCCAGTTTTTCCTGTAATGAGAAAACACTTGCCTTCAGAAGCTGTAAAGGGTCGAAATGGAGATGCAATTCATTAGGTCTAAATTTTAATATAAATGGACCTGTTTTAACCATCTGACTTACATTTTATGGGTGAGCAAGCTGCATGCATCTTCTAAAGCTTCCATATGGCTTTTGGAGCTATCTCGTTATTCAACTCTGAAAAATGGTGGCAATCAGCAGAAAACTGCCCAAGAGGCAATCGATGACAATTGTGAGCAAGCCACTGGAAAACAATTGATTCAAAGATAATGACAATGAAAATAACTTAAGATGGTATGAATATAAGAGTTATGATTTATCTTAACATTAAAGTACTCAAATATTTTTGTATTGACCTGTTTTCCTTTCAGAATGCAACATTTTCTTGCATTACTTGCACATTAAGCCCACTGGTGTGCTGTTAGCAGAACTCACAAATGTTATAATAAGCATGCCTATAGGCACATATATTAATAAAACCATTATTCTAGACTGCAGAAGTATATAAAAATGAAAAATAAATGAAAAATAATAATTTATTTTAAACAAATTATTTTCTGAACTTTACACTAAAGGAAAGATGTGTAAATAGGTGTGTAATAAGAACAATTGTATGGAACAAGATGCCAACTTTCACAGAGTTGTTTGGTTTTGTGTTTATTCTCTTACTTTCCTTTTTTCTTTAGATTTACTTCTTAAAGTGATATAGAATGGAAGTAAGCCAAAGTAAACTTACAGTGGACAAAATGGGAAGTTGAGCAAAACAAATCAATAGAGGCATCCATCCATGACTTTTCCCTTAAAAAGTTCAACTCATCTCTTTTGAATAGGCCACATCTTGGCAGTTCATGGAATGAAGAGATTTGCTTAAGAGACAATGCAGGCATTTTTCCAGACCATCTGAAGGAGCAGAGACATTCTCGATATTATTATTAAAAAATCATAAATTCATTGTATTACAATGAGATAATTAGAACACAGAGCCAAACCTCATTCATTGCAGACATCTGTATTAGACCTTTCTTGGCTAGGGGTTGTTCTTGTTTCTACATGGAGTTAAGGATTAGGAGGAGCCCACCACCTCATTAAATCATTAATTCTATTCCTGTGTTACATTTACCAGTAGAAGTTCTGATATTATTTGGGTTTTAAAAATTAAAAAGAATGGGAAATTCTGAGTTAGATTAATTAAACATAATGATAAATGATGAGTATATGAATAATTTGAATTCAGTATCAAGGAAAAACAAGGAAAAATATAATAAAAACTCTACAATAAAAGCAATAGCTCTTTGACTTTTATACCACTTCACAGTGCTTTACAGCACCTTCTGAGTGGTTACAGAGCCAACACACTTCCCCCAACAATATGGGTCATCATTTGCTGACATTGGAAGGATGGAAGATTGAGTTAACCTTCAACCAGTCAGGATCAAACTCCATGCTGTGGGCAGAGTTTGCCTACAATACTGCCTTCTAATCACTGTGTCACCACAATAAGGTTCTCTAATCTCATCTTCCTGCCATTGTCGTGGGTTGCTAGGCAAAAAAATGAAACCAAATAGGGAAACCATCTAGAGACTTACAAGACTGCCTTTCTATAGATTAAAAAAAAAAATCATTCCACTAGTTTTGAAAATGTATAATTCATTTTTACATTCACAAGAATTCTCAAAACAGAGAATAGCAAACAAGAACAAAAGTTTTAGAATATTAACAGTAACACAATAAAGATAACAATTGAATAAATATTTTTCTTCATTGGCAAGGAAGGTAAAATCCTGAAAAACACATGTGTCTGTTGCCGGATACTGGTACTTTCTTGCCATTATAAAGTATAAACAAAGTATGGATGCCCTAGGAGTATTTTTCCAATAGTCCTCCTAATTACTATTTCCAATACTCCTTCCAATGCGACCTTCAATTTCATTTACTAATTGATAACTTCGTGTGTTCATTTCAGGTGAAGTCCTTGCTGGCATATAGAATCAACATTTGCATATAAAATATATCAGAACAAATTGTTCCAGTCCTTAGAAGATAGTGCAATCCCTGGGAATAGCAGAAGTTGACTATTCTTGATCTGGAGTTTGGAAAAAAAGTGTTAATCATAAAAGATTTATTCAAGTTTTTTAAAACTTAGGAGAAAGGTGCTCTGACAGTTTCTGTGGCAAATATGATTGTTTCTGAAAGTTACATGAAAAATAATGTTTAATGTACACAGACACACACACATAGTTCAGTTAACTCCGGTGAAGGAGAGATAAGCTTATTATTGGATATTCTGGAAGGAGCATTATTTTATTTAACACTCATCATAGTAAAATATTTGGCTGTAAGTAAGTTGTGTTGATATTCTTCACTTGACAGTTACATCCTCGATTTAATGAAAGAAACAATCCATTATTGAGCAATTTTCAGAAGAGATAACATATTTGATCGTCTAATTAAATCTGATTCAAAACGATTTTCCATTCTATTTCCTTCCCTCTTTTTTGTAATATGTTAACTTTAGTTTTTCTCACACTTTAGTGAATATGTCATTTTTTTCAATTTTCACTGTGTAGGTATTTGGCATATTTTCAATAAACACATTCATTTTTATTTGCGTGTGTACGGTTTTTTTGAAAATAAAAGCCAGAAAACTGAATCAGAAATGACAAAAGTACATTTACTTGTCTTCAACTACATATTAATTTTATCAAAGCTGTCCAGTGATGTTTTAGAAAAATGGAGTGCTGAAAGATTAAAAACATATTTATCAACTCTTAAATACTGTATTTTTGTCATGCCAGCCATACGTCAGCTGTGAACCATGCCATTAACTTCCTATCCTGGTTTCTCCTCACTTAAATTAATACTGGCAACTTTGCCAACAAGCTCTTCGGCATTCCATTGGTGAGAAACCCAGTGATCACTATAATCGTGCATGCCAATAAAATATACCTCAATTAATTTCTCTTGAAGTATTTTGGTTTCATATTTAAGTGGGAATTTGTCCCACAACCACTAGGGGTACTAAAGTTCTACCTATTGACCAGCTTAAAAAGTGTTCTCAATGATTAGACAAAATGGATGGCTAAGGAGATTCACTTTGTTTCTTCCCTATACATAGTTGAACTGCCAATATAATATACAAAAAGAGATCTACAGGAGAAGATAGGGCAAATGACATAGAGAACTGTATAAAGAAAATAGGGAGTGGTACAGTGGGCTAGAGGTGGAACTCTCGCCTCACATTCAGGAGGCTGTGAGTTCGATCCTAGGTAGAGGCAGATATTTCTCTCTGGACACACTGAGTAATATATCTGCTGAACAAAGTTCTCCATTGGCTACAGAAAGGGCATCCAGCCATTAAAATACTCTTCTGGATCCATTCAGTTGCCCAGACTTTATCCCGCAAGGGGTTATGAGGTCATTAAAAGAAGATGACTGTATAAAGAAGACAAGTCCAAGTTGTAATCATCAGATGGAGTTCAGGCCACTGCAATGCAGAATTTTAAAAGAGAATAAGATTGAAATAGAGTTGTGGTAACACAGTGAAAAGCTATATGAGTGGCAAGATAAGGCAGTGAAACAGATGTACCAACAAATATAAAAAGATTGCTGGTGGTGAATTTTACAGATTATTATTATTATTTAAAATAAGCTTTAATATCCACCATAAAGACAAAACTAAGTATCCCATTAATAGTATAATCACAATTTAAACTAGCAACTTGGTTATTAAAGCAATCACCAAGTGAAACCATGACAAGTGAAACCATGACTGTGCTTGTGATCTTACTTCAATTTTCCTTTGTTTTACAAACCTGCAAAAGTGGTAAATGTGAGGACTGTTACTTTTTCATCACAGTCATAATTGCAAATGGTCACTAAACAAGGCCATTGCTAAGTGAGGACCATCTGTATATTGTTTAGCTTTCTGACATTGTCAGAAAGCACTAAAACTATCTGAAGGCACTATTTTTTTTTACAATGACCAATGGAATCATACAATGATAAAACCATTGTGAAGGAAGAATACTTGGTTAGTTTGTTATTATTTTATTATAAAATAACAAACTCAGTTCAGGACTGTACTTAATTACTTAGTTCAGAATTTTTTTATTTCAAATATTTTGCATTTAGGTTGTAATTGATTGAAGTTGAAGTAATGCATCCTCCTTTTTATATTTTTTCACTTACAAGGCATATATCATATGGCTATTTTAATTAGGCTCATTAATACTATTCCTATTCTTCTTTCAACATTCACTTCCACAGAGTGTCATAGGGAATACCATCACTTATATGATACTCTTCTTTTTTTCTATAGAGACTTTACAGCATTTTAGTATCTTTTCCAAAGCTTTTCATGGCTGCTCTGCCAAATGCTAGCCTGCGGTGTATTTCTTGACTGTTTGTTCCTTTACTGTTGATGCTTGATCTTAAAAGGTAGAAGCTATCCATAACTTCAATATCTCAATTGCCAGTTCTACTCTTGTCATTCACTTGGCCTTCTTTATATTTAATTTTAGCCCCATTTTTTCACTTTGTTTCTTAACCTTCATAATTACAGCTTGCAAATCATTTGCATTTTCAGCTATCAAAGAAATATCATTAAAATTATTGTGTGTTATGTTTCTTCATCCAGTTTTTAAAGCATATAGGGAAGTATACAGCCTCGTCACCCTCCTTTGACATCACAGAGCCAGTTTGCTTCATCATGTTGTATCTATCCTACAATGTTCTAACCTGTATATAAGTTCCTCAGGAGGCCAATGAGATATTCTGGAATTCTCATTTTTTGAGCCTGATAATATTCCATAGACTGATAATATTCACACAACCCAAGGCCTTTCTATAATTAATACAGTGATTCCTGTTCATGCTCTTTGGCTTCCTCAATTATCCAGCATGCTTCAGCAATAATTCCTCAACCTTTTCTAAAGTGAGCTTGAACATTTAGTATCTCTTTTTTGCATATGAGGCTCTACTCTGCTTTGGATGATTCTAAGCATTATATTGGTAGCATGTGAAATTAGATAAATTAATACAAACTAAATATAAATAATTTTTGGTTTAAAACTAGAGCAACATACCTTTTCCTTTCCTTCTTCCCTGTTGCTGTAAAAGAAGTAAGCTGAAACAAGCAAACAAACAAAGCTATCCAGTAGAGTGCCATCTCAACTTACTTGAAGAAAACCATCCATGCTGAACAAGTCAAATTTCCAGAGACCATGATTGAGACACTTCTCGTGCCCTGTCTTACACACAAATACACACACACACACACACACACACACACACCCCAACTCTGACATCTCAGAACCCTTTTCTGCAAGACAGGTGAAGTTACAAAGCTCCTAGACTCTCTGTGCTTAATTTTTCATTTGCTTGGAGGAAGTAAAACAAAGATTAGAACTGCAGACACATTAAAAGTGACTTGACTTTGCAGATATTCTTGCCAGTCACCTCACTTTCCAAGCTGAGGCTAATAATTATCCTAGGTTCACATAATGTGTGAAAGTACAGCCAGACCTAAGCAAATACCAAACCATGATTCAGATTGTGGTTATGATGTGGATTCCTTAACTATTGTCTAAAGTCATTTTCTCATTCCTCAGCATCTTGAACCTAATATTTCTTAACACGTTTCCTGTTATGAAAACCAAAGCAACCAAATTTTTACTCAACCATGGAACACTCGTCATTTAAGTTTCTGTAAGAAGGTTTCCATTCTTAATAAAAAGGACAGTTTTTTTTAATCATCTTATTTTGTTTGCTGAATGATGATGTCAGTGAAAAATCTATTGAGGATGAAACCTGAGTAAATATTCCAGCCTTGGGATTCTAGAGCAAAGAAGTATTATGGAACTTATACAAATTGTATGAGTAATCTTAATGAGCAAACTGTTATCTTAAATTCAATAATATTTAATACTGTGTTCATATAATACATTCATTGGGGTATAAAGTTTGCTATTTGAAGTTGGAATAGCTATATAACAAAACATATGCACCAGCAGTTCCAGAATAATTGCCAGAAATATTAATACCTTCTACTGATACATTATGAAAGCTGTTAATATAACTGGAAAGGATTTTGACTGCATTCTGTATAATTCATTAAACTATGGAACATCTCTAGTCGGTTAGGAAAACAAAAAAAATTGTATGATTATACTACACCAAGGAAACAAAATAATCATCCTTTGAATGGCTGGAAACACAGAGATTAATATTAAAAACAAATACAGATCTTTGTAAGAACTTGTTAAAGGAAAAAAATAGCTGGGATACGTATGAAATAGCAGTACTATGGCAACATTTTATTTTCCAAAAGTGTTTCTGGGTTTTGTGTCCCAGATATTGCAAGAAATAGAGCTTGTGCTGAAGACCAGTGATTTGCTTCACAACATTCATCCATTTGATATATGTTCCCCCTTCATTTTGTATAGCTCAAAATTGTACACCTCAAACAAGGCTGTTATTCTTTTTAAAAAATTAAAACAATCTAAATAAATAATCAATGCAGGGCACTTGATAGACCTCAAGGATGCCATGTTTTGGACCTGAGGTTTGGTGGTGGGAACATAAATGTCTATGACATTCTTTAATCCATTCAACTCATAGACAGATTTCTGTTGTCTTCTGAATGTATACTCCAAATTCACAATCACCCATTGTCTGAAAAGAAAAAAAAGTCCCCAGATTCCTCAAATATTTTCCCATGTTTTACGATTTGGTGAAAAATAAGTAGCAGGCTTTTCTCTCAGGGATATGCAAAACTGCACGTTCCTGAGGAAAACAAGACATTCTATGGAACAATGAAATATTCAGGAACAGAGCATGCATGCAAGAATTTGAAAACTCGCTGATTAAAAAACAAGACATTTAACCTTGTATTCAGAGAGTCAGGGTGGCATAAGGTTAAGGTGCTGGACTAGAAGAGGGAATCCCAAAGTTTGGTCCTCCCTTATGCACAGATGGGTGATTCTGGGCCAATCACTTCCTCTCAGTCCCAAGTAACATCAGGCTCTGTGACAAGCTGGCTGAGAAACAAGCCCCTTGTCATATCATGCACTGGTAGCTTCACCATGTGAACTACAGTGAGTGCAGGACAAAAGGAGACAAAAACAAATAACCTGGGCAAATGCTAGGAACAATAACAATAACTTATCAAGATAACTAGCTAGATGATAGTGGTATTGTAGATACTGTAACTATTAATACCCAGTTAATTCAATGTGTATATGAACCCGCTCTAGATGAAATTTTGGCACTGTAACTTACTACATGGAAATATACTGTATATAGCCATTTCTTTTTGATCCTTGCATAAATATCCTTCTTTAGAAACAAGAAATTATGCTTTGTTTGTAAAGAATTCTATAGAATTTTGAAGAGAATGTATTTTTTTTTCCACAGACAATTATTTTTCCAGTGAATATAATTGTCAGCACATTCCTGGATTCTAATTTAATATAGCCTGGACATGGGGACAGTGCTACAGGTAAATCATTTTATATTTCTGGGAGACCCTCCTTTTTGATGGTAACATGTAAAATTATCCATAATAACCAAAAAAAAAAAAAAGCGCCACTATTCCCACTAAGCAACACAGTAACACAGCAACAGTAAGCTTAGGTCTGATTCCTTCCTTCTTTCTTCATTCAGTTTTAGTATTGTAATATGTTGTTTTGTTATTGGAATTGTAAACCATGTAGGTTGATTAGACACATACACATTATTGTCCAAACTGTTGCAAATTAATAACATTCCCAGCAATAACTCTTCTGTTCTCTCTCTGACTGACAGAAATATAGCATTTTCCTAAGCCAAACAATAAAAATGGAGAGAAAAATATTTAGGTATACAGGTAGCCCTCATTTAGAACTGCCTCATTTGGTGAACATTTGCAGTTATGGTGGTGATGAAAAATAATTTTGTGATCAATCCTGACATTTATGAACTTCATAGAAAAGGTCATAAAGCAAAAGAAAGTTGAAATAAGATCATAAGCACAGTTTCTGTTTCACTTAGTGGCCGCTTCACTTAACCGAATTGCCAATTCTAATTGTGGTGTTCTAAATGAAGTCTGCTGGTGTGTATTTCTGAAGAATAGGTATTCATAAAGTCTTGAGGTTTCTTTTTGATTATCTTATCCTCATCAGGCAAAAGAGGACAAAAGTATGTAGGATAATTGTATGGTTAACACAGTGAAGAAACTACATTTATGGTAACTATCATTGGGATAACATACTGTTCTCATTTTCAATTTGTATATGATTTTTAATAACTGTTTATTGTTCTTCATTACAACACGGGAGTGTTATTGTTCCTACTTTTTAGAAAGTTTGTTTATATTGCCTTGTGATGTCCTAGTTTGCATTAATAAATGTTTAGGAAGTCTTTCTTGAACGAGAGTTTGGGTCTTATCACCAAAAGTCTGTTCTGATAATTCTACCATTCATCAAAATCTGTAAGATCTATTTTCTTGCTCTCTCATCACAGACCTTATTCCTCTTTCAATTAGAAAATTCTATGTAAGATCTAAGATGCCTTTCTTTATTCTCACAAATCACATCAGTCCTTTGAGGATGAGCCCCCTTATCATGAGCAATACACATAAAATTAAATGAAAATCTTTGCTATTTATTTTTTGTAGATTCAGCTGTTGTTAAAGGCAAGGTCAATTAGAATTTTTTCATGCTGCAATACTTGATCCACATACGTCTCATTTAATTTCTGTTTAGAAGACATAATAATAGTCTTTAAGGTTGCAGAACTTTATACAGGTTTTAGGGAGTCAGTTCCGCTGAGCTCAGTGTGACGCACATGAGAATAAACATAGATTGTGCATTATGTCCTCTTTCCTGCCCTATTCTGCTATTTTTGATTCAATTCAATAGTTCTGCTTTCAGCTAAAAAACTTGTCTTTTATATTCTGTCTGAAGTTCAAAACATGCATTATAGTTCATAAATAACTTGCAATAGGTATTGGTCTTCCTGGTTACCAGATTTTAGCTGCAGAAATTCAGACAATCAGTATCAAAAATACTATCTATCAAAGTATCAAAGAATCATTTTATGGCTATCTACTGTCTTTCAGATTTTTGGAGTGCAGGCACAATAGACCTACATTTTTCACATCTTTTTTTTTAAAGGAAATGTGGGTGTCCTGATCCTAGTTGAAATTGTTACTATCTGTCAGAATAGCTGCCTTCTATGAAAAATGAATCATCCTCCAATTGCTTCATTTCTCAAAAGTTCTACTGTATATCAGGCTTCAATCTTGGCAAGAGGGGTATCTCTGTAATAAAGCAGCTCAGGAAAGGTTCCACATAAGATGACCGTTATTTTAGCAGCAACATCTTACATTTTGTGTATGAAATTGTATATCCAATCAGCATATACCTGAAGTAGGGTTTTTTTTTTCTGTTTAGGACACAAAATGTGCATCTTTGTTCTCTCTCTCTCTCTCTCTCTCCCCACCCCCTCTCCCCCTCCCTCCCTCCTTCTCCCTCTTTCTCTCTGTGTGTGTGTTTAGAAGCTTAATGTAACACCATTTTGCCTTATGTTCACTATTTACTTGGATGTAATATTCAACATGTTTAGCCAAAACCAAATAAGCCACATTACATACAATCCATAAAGCCAATCCAGGCCTTATATTTTTCCAGGGTGCTGTAAATTCCAGAAATAGTAGTGAAGTGTTATTTAGAACATAACCTATTCCACAGTAGAATAAAACCCATTCAGTTCAGCTGTCATTTGCTCATTCTGTTTCAAGTTACTTTGATGACCCCATTTATCCCTTTAATACGTAAACAGATTAAAAGCTAAATAAGTTAAGAGGTGCTTTTCGTGACAATACTTGATTGTGTAGAATGAATGTGAGTTCTGAATTATAATAGAACATTAAGACAGAAAAATAAGCTTTTCAATTAAAATTATGAACATAAATGCAATTTATCTTGAGTCTAGTTAGTTTCTTCTTTTAATAAGAGGTGTAATTTGCTTCTACAATCAATTATGTTTTCAGCAAAAGAGGAATGAATAATTAGAGAATATTTAAAAGCAAAGTTCTCTTTGAGTTGAATTTAATTCTTGATTGCTTTCATGTACTTACATTTTTTTGTAGAAATAACTTGTCATTGCCTTTTTCTAAGATATTTGGGGTTTTCGTTTTTAACTGACTATAGTTCTATATGCTCTAAAGAAAGTAGAAAGATTTTGACTGTGTGCTACAGAATTGGCCTTTGATACTCTGGGCTCCAAATTCAGTCCCCAGAATCTTCAGGAAATATTGGAAAAACATCTCCTTGGAACATTGTGTATTTGCTGGGGTCTGTGTCAATACAAATGAATCTAATGGTTTAGTGATTAGGTTTTTGGTAATACAGCTTCCTTTGTTCCATTATTTGCTTATACTTTTCTAGGAACATGGATTAGTGCAATTTATCAAGCCAGTCTTGTGGCTTATTCATTGAACGAATGGCTTAGTATGATATTTGAATCCAGACATTTTGGAAATCTTTAAAGCATCTTATTTCTTTTACAATATCATAAAAATAAAGTGAACACTTAGTTTATTCCAAGTTGATACCATGGACATCTGTGTACAATAGACTACATTTCTGCAGCAATTTACATCATTTGATTGTGATGTTATTACATTAATAATGCAAATGAAATAATGTCATCATTATCTATGCAATTACATTTCACAGACCCATGCAATTGGTCCATTCAGTCAAGGAGTTGCTTGTATATATTTTTTTCAAGACAATCTCCCCATCTTAAGGGGATTGAACTGAGCATATGAGTACACTAAAAGTATAACAAAATAAAACATGTATTACACAATGGTTCTTGATAAGAAAATTTCCCTTGTTTTACATTTTGATCGTTTTCCAAGCCAGATCAGTTAAAGGTTCAAATCACTGGAAGTGATGCAATTATATATGAATCTTATTCAGTATAACTTCAGGGAGCTTTCACCAGGGAACAGATTAATGCATTTC
Organism: Pseudonaja textilis; assembly: GCF_049901715.1. Lineage (NCBI taxonomy): Eukaryota > Metazoa > Chordata > Lepidosauria > Squamata > Elapidae > Pseudonaja > Pseudonaja textilis. Next base: position 97,765,927 of record NC_141990.1, read on the forward strand.
CATCAGTCTCTCAGTGGGATCGAGATATATCTAGTAAAGCTTTATATTAGGCCGGAGTGCAGTTCTTCCTGGATTAGAATTATAGGGGAAGGAATGGGTACAGTGAGAAAGCATTCTTTAAAGAAATGATGTAAAGAATAATTCCCAATCAATTTAATGATATGTTATGCAGATTAGTTGCACTTGAGAGGAGGGTACTTCTGCTAAGGAAATGGTGGATAGCAGAAACATTGCAGCTGAAAGCAGCAATTGGATCTTGGATCCAAATTGCTGAAATCCTTCTGGACAGAGATCTTTACATCATCCAAAGCAGAGATGGTATTCAGCAGCTTCTGACCAGTTCTGGAGAACCGGTAGTGGAAATTTTGAGTAGTTCCGAGATACCGCCTCTGACTGGCTCCACCCCCATCTATTCTCTGCCCTCCTGAATCCCAGCTGATCGGCTGGGTCTCCCTGTACAGGAGAATGGAGCTGAAAAGTAGGTTAGTGGGGTGGGGAGAGAATGGGGATTTTACAGTATCCTGCTATGTCCAAGCCATGCCCCCACCAAGCCACGCCCACAGAACTGGTAGTAAAAAAAATTGAATCCCATCACTGATCCATACATTTGATGGACAGATGGTTTTTGTGAGTAGATGGCAGAAACTGAGTTTTTGCTGTTGCCAACAGTTGGGAGTTACAGAATTCCACCAAGCTTATAGCCAACCCTGTAGCCTTTTTTGCACTCAGGGCTTGACTGAACCTCACATTTCAAATTTTACTTCATTTTTTAAATACTGCTTTTTAAAGGTGAAATTTGGAATGAAGAGATATCTATTTTAAGAGATGGGGATACATTGTTAATATTGATTATATTTTCTGGGAATGAAGTGGGAAATTTCTTCTATTTTTTTCCTACAATATAGGTAGGTAGGTAGGTAGGTAGGTAGATGGATGGATGGATGGATGGATGGATAGATAGATAGATAGATAGATAGATGGATGGATGGATGGATGGATGGATGGATGGATGGATGGATGGATGGATGGATAGACAGAGATAGAGATATAATGTAGACTGTATTAGTTTTATTTTTGTAACATAACTTTTACTAAAATTATTGTAAAAAACAAATTAGTTGCAATTTGGAAACTTAGTTTTTAATTGTCAGCCCTTTGGTAATTCTTCCTCTGAGCTAGTTTTTAAAATGACTACTTGAAAGGCTTATTACAACTTCATTTGACCTTGGTTAAAAATGATATATTCTATGCAACTGTTTACATTGGACTCTTGGGTGTACCTATGATAAAATCTATACTCAGTGAAGATGTGCTTTCTATAGAATATTAGTCTTCTTAACATTTCATTATGTATGATAACAGAAATGATAACTATTTATAAAACAAAACCAACTCTCTATCCCCTGAACATTGATTATTTTGAATAGATTTTATTATCCCAAGCCAGGTTAATTTATCTTCTGGTAATAAAACAAAGTCAAGGAGAGTTAAGGAAAAAGTGCATTTGTTTCTTCTTGATTATATCATGCAACTTTTAAAATGGGACTCTTTTTTAATTCCAACACTGAGAAGAACAAAAATGGATTGAAGATTGTAAAATCAGTAATTTTGTTTTAGTGCTACATTTTTGTCCTGGACTTTTATTTTCCAAATAGAAAAGGTCTATACTATGTAGGCGCTTACATTTAGATCCCTAGACTATTTTTTTGTTAGGCTCAACATGTTTGTTGGTTGGGGTGTGTGATGGGGAAAGCATATAACATTATGAGAGATTAATCTGTAAATTAAACTGCTAAAATATGGCATAGCTTTTCATTGCCAGGAAATCAAGAGTAACACTGAAAATTGACTTATGTATATCTTTTGCCATGAAAAATGCGTTCAGTGAATTGCATTCTAAACTTTTGCCAAACTATACAGAATACTTCAGGATTTGTTTCTTCAGTAAAATCAATTTGTGGGAACCAAGTAGAGGAAACAAAGATTAAGAAGAATGACAATGGCAGCCGATCAATTTCAAGGCAGAATAAGTTACAAAGCAAATGGGTTTACCTCATGTTGCCCTAGTATACAATGGCAATTTTTCTTTTATTTTCCTTTTGCAATATTAATGGAGGTGAATAATGGCAGGTATATCATAGAAGGTCAAGTCAGTACTCTACAGAAGGTTAAAAAATGATAACATTTCCTTCGAATTGAACTGACTCCTTGTCACTGTATGGGCATATTCATGTTACTTTATTGTCCATGGGATGGAAGTGGTTTGCCAGTGATATAATCTGACATTTTTTTGTGTTTTCCTATTCTAATCAAGAGTCCTAGGGTTTCCAAAAGTTAATTAGGTCCACTTCTGTTTAGCTTTTTGAAATTAGTCATGGTCAGGTAGATGCTGCCCTATTGTCAGCCTCATTAGATAGTTCAGACAGGAAGTGTGCTGAGATAAACCAATTCTATTTATTGTGAGATTGTATTAACAGAATCTTGCAAGCCTGAAAGTACATTTCAACCCTGTTGCCTTCATAGATCAAGAAACTAGGGATGGTACCTTCTGAGATGTTCACCATGCCCACATTCCTTCTACCTCTTACCTGATCATTCCCACTGGCTGTGGCTGTTTCCCCTGTTTCCCAAGGTAATTCCCATGTACTACTATAGCCATCAATGATTGCAAAGGATTGCTCACAATATCATAGACCTGTCACCAACTAGTATCTAGATAGCAGATAAGTGACTGAATGAATCATATGATCACAATCTTTGGTACTATGCTAAGGTGAATTTCATTTTAATAAGTAGAAATAATGAATAAATACATAGCTACAATAAATATATTGTATCTATACATGGAAATCTACAATCATTTTGTTGGCATTGCCAACATATTGGAAATGTAATTGGCTGTAGATATATATTTTTCAAGGATCAGTGGAACTTAGAACTCCATGAAAAGGAAGAAGGTGAAAAAAAATAAAGGAAGAGCAATAAAAGTTCTCTTTTGTGAATAGTATCTTACTTCAAAATTTTGGAAATTGTCTAGAGTTTTGAAAAGACAACTGCATATTTGTCTAATAATTGAAGTTGGACTCTAGAAGCTGATGTACTTAAACTCCATGTGGATGGCATTGAGTACTGTACTTTAGGAATTGTTATTGTTGTTATACGAACTATAAGAAGCCATCTTAGATGTTCAGCTGGGTTTTAGGAGTTGGTTCGATAAAGGAAAACAATAAAACCAAGGATGAAATGACAGCTGTGTTTTGACCAGTTTGTGATTTGAGACCTGATTGCACTTTAAAAAATAATGCATGCTTTGATTCTGACCAAGACAATTTCTGTGCTAGTGACTCTTCAAGGTATCTGCCAGCCATCAGTGAAAACTCAAGTCTTGTCTGTATGACTATTATTTTGGCCAAAAGGTGTTGTATGACTCTTGAATATGTATAAACTGCTAGTGTGGAAATTATATACATATGAAGTTCCTGATTTTAAGTTGGGGCACAATCCAAGATGAGACACATGCTTCCCATTGAGTGGAATAGGTGAAAAACCTTATATTTTTCTTCTTTCCTGGAATAATATGGTGCAGCATGGAAAAAAAAAACTGTCAGAGAAAGATGAATAGGAAAAATCCATCTTTTTACCAGCAGAGACCTTAGAAAGTCCCCTTCAAGTTGCAGTTCAGTTTCTATGTTTATGGTTTGAAAATGCCTGAAGCACTGTGGATATCCCCAGCTTAACCAATGCAATGCCAATGGCCAACTGGTTTCTGGTGTGTTATCCCACTGTCCAACAGTGGCCAGATCCCTCTATATTTCCGTGCCATTCAGACAGAAGATGAATGCAAGAAGGACTCAATAAATGTCTCAGTGCCATTGCCCAGGGCAAGATAAAATGGGCTGCTTCTCATGAGCCAAGAGGTAGTAAGCCAGCATTCCCTTCATCCTGTCTGATTTGATGTCTGTTGTGTCTGATGGGGTAGAGAGAGGCAGGGAAAATAGGATTATTTGAGATATGAGGAGGCATGGAGAAAAAAAGGACTGAGTTAGCTCCATATAGGTCTCTAAAGGGTTAAGTTGGTATATGTGACTTTAAAAGACAGGTTTTCCAATGGATAGATAAATGGACAAAGGACAGAAACAGAGAGCATGAATAAATAGATATAAGATAATACTTCAAGAAGTAAGAGGACTCTCTTGGTAATGATTATAAATCATAGAGGTTTTTTTTTAAAAAAACCTTTTATGTACAGTACATGAAGTAGAAGGAATTGCTACAGCAGTTTTATAGGTATAGAGAAGAAACACCATATTTCTGCTGTTCATAAAAGGGAAAAGAGCAGTACAAGTGTGAAGCACAATGGAAAGTAATTTTAAGCAAATTTTTCAAAGTTCAAACTTTGAAAGAGAAGTAAAAAGAGGAAATATTCTGATGTGTCTCCATTTACTTCTGAGAAAAACATTGCATCTCTGGAAAGGCAAAACTCCCTCTTATTTAACAAGTGCTATTAAACAGTAATAAACTGACTTTCAGTTCAAATTTATTACAGCCCTGAGATACAAACAAAATATTGAATAAAAGAATAAGTGTTAAGAGAAAAACAATAAGTATTACATAGTTGAAAAAATTAAGAAATTTGTAAAGAAATAAATTCTATAAGACATTCCTATCCTAAGTGATGGTACAGCATATCATATAAATGATAGACCTTAAGTATTTTTAAAATTAGAATGGGTAATAAATATGTGGGGAGCAAATGATAAATAATGAGGTGTGACATCTTACTTAAACTTGTTTGAAAATTTACCTCAGAATTATTGCTTAAGAGCAGGTCTAACATTATCAAAGATTAACATGCACAAACTTTCCATAAAGAAGCCCAGCAATTTTATATACAGCTTTTAAAAGTGATGATGATTTAAAGTGATTCCTCAATACCTGTAGGGAGTCTGAAAATATTTAATCCCTGATGATGCTTGCTTCCAAGGTAACTGGTATTTCCTTTTTGACAAACATATTCTGTTCTTAAACTGTTAATTATAATGATATATTTCCTGATCCCTTATCTCTTTGAACTTCTTGCTGTCCATGTCTCTTTTGAATTATGTTTTCCATTCTGGCATTTACAGGATTATTTTTAGTCACCAGGCAGGCAGAGACTTTTTTTCCTATAGTGTTTTTCTTTGCAGTTTCAAGTGGGATCTCATCCTGTTTTGAACTCAGTCTTTATTTTGCTACATACTTACATCTGCTCTGTTCAAGTTTGGAACAGTTAACAGTTAACAGTTAACTTGCTTATGTAACTGTAGAAACTTTTAGGACATTTTAAGATAGTAAATCTATTTGGTTCTACTAACTGTGAACCTTCCACATATTATAAGAAAAATGCCTTTAGACTTAGTAGATCAGTGGATAGCTAATAGAATTTTTCATTTGTTGCAGCAAGGAAAACTAAAAAAGACAGATTTTAAATTCCATCTTTGTTGATGTCCTTGCTTATTTTGTCTAATAACAACTTCTGTGACTGTTGATAGGAAATATCACATACTTTACATACAAACCCACTTTCATTTATCCTAATAATATTGCAGTGTCAGATTGCGGATGCACTTTTGAAGCATTGGCAACTGGCAGGGACTTTGAGGAAAAATGAAATGCTTTATTGGCTACGAAAACTGTTGAGCAGAGGTTCAGTCACCTCTGAATTAAATGGCTTAAATTAAAAGTTGTCGGTGAAGCTCCAGACAGGATTGGCAATGAGAACAGAGCTTCTTTAGTTTATATAATGAATAGGGACACATAGTTTTTATGACAGAGTATTATCCAGCAAACCAAACTTTAAATTCAACATTATTCTATGCATAAGACTGAATACTTGGTGTGATGTAAAAATCACAGCTTGTGAAAAAATTCAGATAAATATGAACTGATGACCTTTTAACATATTATGACATGAAATGCACTCATGATTCCAAGTAATTAATTTTCTACTGTGACACATTTTCTCCTCAAGCACATTTTTTCACAAAATATGCATTAGATATTTTTAATGACTTTTTCTGATTATGCTGTATCAAACAGATCAAAATAGAGGCTGCACTACATTTGCCTTAAGGTCAATTAGTTGGTGTAATGGAAAAGAGAAGGTCAGCACTTAAATTAGCCTGCAAATCTCCCATGTTTGGTAAATGTTTGAAAATGGATAAAAAATAAGCTCAAACCCAGAGCAACGTTAATGATTAAAATAGTACTACATATTGGATCCCCATAAACAATATATGGCAAATAGACATCATTTTTTTAAGTTGTAACTGTAAAAATTATGAGGGCTTATTAACTTTAATCATTAACCGGTTTGGTGTAGTGGGTATGGTGCTGCCTAAAAACCAGAAGACTATGAGTTCTAATTCCCCCAAAGCTATCTAGGTGACTTTAGCCAGTCATGTTCTCAACCCAACTCACCTCACATGGTTGTTATTATGGAGAAAGTAGGAGGAAGAAGCATGTTAGTTATGTTCATTGCCTTGAATTACTTACAGAGGCAAGATAAAAATCCAATGAATAAATACATTCATGACATGGCCATATAATCATTTTGTATTAATGCATATTAGTATATTTATAAAGATGCTAATGTAAAATTGAATTATATACCATAGTTTTGAAATTTGAATATCAGGGATTAATAATGTATGAGGGTGGCTAAAATCATACAAAGAAATTGGAAATGTGATATTATTCCAAAAGTCAAAGAATGATTGCTAGAAATGTTTTGGGAAAATCAATATTTTCTACTAATAAAAAGAGTATTTTATTTAAATTCCATTTTTCTTCAAGATTAATGATTGTTTTAGTAATTGTGCATGCATAAACTAAATAAAAGATTTTTTTATAAAAGGGCATTACACCAAGGTATGTTATAATAATGGCATATGCCTATTTCAAGTTAAATATAAATGAGAATATTTTAAGATTGGTAAATGAAAAGAAAGTATGTACTGGAGATACAAAAAGTTTGTAGTTCAAGAAACAGAATGTTCAGGCATGGTCAAGTTCTTGAACTGCTTCTAGTTCAGAGGGTTAACTTTTGGAAAGTCACAATAGAAAATGGCTGGATCTATGTGACAAGAAAAAAAGTGAGACATTTTGGAGTTATCTATAATTTTCTGTTCTTGGCATGGTAGCATATATATTTTCCTACAGTACATGATAGGATACCAGGAACATGTAGCTTGCAATAGTTGACTTCTCTCTTATAAACCCTAAAGAGTATACAATATTTTGATGTATATGGTTAGAATATAAAATAATTGTCCATTGAATTTGATCCAAAACTTGGACACACATTTCTTATCTTTGGTCTACCTATATATTAATTTGCTTAATATTCTTTTAAATATACTATTTAATTATATCAATCATTTGTTAAGTATCTATAGGCAGGAAGGTAAAGTTAATGAATCTGGTGAAATTCATTAAACCTCAGATACCCACTTCCTTTCTATAAACAAAATAAATTATATTCATAATCTATTTGTATAAAGCAAAGTTGCAACCTCACTCACCTTTGAATGATAATGTATCCTAAAAATTGATACATAATTTTATTCATGGGACCTCAAAATGGATAAAGCACTATTAGAAAAGATGGAGATACAGGAAATCAAATTGTGTGAGAAAATTGACTCTGTGAGGAAAACAGAAAATTCTGTGAGGAGCATCAGAAGATAAATGTGAGGTGGCTGGGACCCACTGGCATAAGGTTTTGGTCTGACCTTTTTTTTTTTACTTAAGTGACTGTTTTTTACTTAAGTGGATTTTTTGCAAAGATTGTGGCTTTGCTAATAAAAATTTTCTGAGGCATCTCTGAGTCATTAAATTTTCAATGAATCACCAATATTTGAAACATTTAAAATTTCTTGGGAACAGGACTTTCTGGAGAAGGGTAACTCTGTGCTTGATTCTATCTACATAATGTATAGTCTGGATTGTAAGCATAAAACCTCAAAAACTTCATACTATGGATGGATTTATGTTCTTCTTTTTGGTTAGTTTTTTTTTCTTATCGTTTTTGCTATATAATTTATAGACAAAATATCTGTTGAAACTTGTTTTCTTCTGCTGACACCGACATAGATTTGAAACAAAAGGATAACCATAATTCTTCACTGTTTCTTAGCATAAAGAAAAGAGAACATACTGAATCAAAATGTGAATTATTTTATAGCAGATAATTTATAGACATTTTTTCTTCTCAAAAAAGGCTATGCTACCCATAGTACAATTGGTCAAAACTTGTACTTTCTTTCTTTCTCCCTTTTCACATGTTCTGCCTTTTAGGGATTATCCCAGAATGCTTCTTATAATGCCTTTAATCCTCCCCGAAGGGAATGTTAAGATAGCAGCTTTGAAAGATCTCAAGGGTAAGTATCTGGCATGGCAGATGTTGTGCTTTGGATTTGCTTTTAGCTAATGGCATAGAGCTAAGCATTCCACTAAAGGCCATTTAAAACCAGTAGAGCTCAGGCACGATCTAGATAGAACTATTTGCGATGTGCTTTGTTTGCCAAATAATTCAAGGAGGGGCCCCGGCCTGATGTGATGTCATTGGTTGCAGTCCTCTCAAAATAAAAAAGTATGCAATCTTTTGATGTACAATGATTAGGGTATAAAATGGTATAAAAGGATTTCTTGCAGACATTTAATTACCCAAACCAGGTAATTTCATCAGGGAGGGAGGGAGGTTTGCTCTCAATTTATATTCTGGTAGTTTGTCTTGTCAGTGTTCGTGGGAGTGGTCTTGGCCGGGCTGTTTAAAGTTAATTTGTTTGGCAGTCCTTGATTATGGTATTATTTACTTCTTGGTTTTAATCTTGGTGTTAATCTATTCTCAACTGGGTGTTGAGTGTTGATGGGGATGTCTTTTTGTTCCCTTTTTGGCTTGTTTATTGTCTCTTTAGCACAGTACGTAGTTGTGGTCTATGTTTCTACTGATGGCTGATTTGTCAGAATTCCAGGCTTCCAGGAATTCTCTAGTATTTTTGGACTTGGCTTAATCTAGGATAGTCATGATTTCCCAGCGGAAATTATACTTAAATCTGCCCACATGTTGTGAAATGAAAGAGTTTTCAACATGTCTTTCAACTTCTAGTTGGTGTTCCTGGATGCATTCTGCTACTCTTCTGCTTGTTTTTCTATGTAGTGACTGTTGCAGTCTTTACATGTATGTTGTAAATGACCTAAGATGTTTTGGAGGGGCTTTAGTTGGTTTGTGTGCTACATTGATGCCATATGCTTGTAATAGTCTGTTGGTAGCTTCTGAGATGTTTTTGCTATATGGCAGTATTATCCTAAAGGTCTGGGAGAAAAATTAGATCTTAGTCCAGATTGGGCCACCATATATTTAAAATGTACTTTGTATTTTATCCTTGCTTGCAATGACCTTAGTGATTCCTATTAATTAGGATTTTGATCTGACTATTGCCTTAAATATTAAAAGAGATTCTGAAATAGCGCTTATTTTCTCAACTGGTACGCCTAAATTTATCAGCTATGTTTGATTCTCTTGGCTGTCAGATATTTTTGTCCTGGTTGTGATGATTGGTTGTCACTGATACAGCTTTTTCCCAATTCTCCCTCTTTTCTATATTCTTATTCATTTTCTGCTTTCTTTAACAACTCTATTTCATGAAGGTTTTCCTTTATGGTTAGTGCTTCCCAAAGATAAATTCTCAGGAGTGTTCTCTATATGCTTTATCATTTTTTTGAGTGATTTAATCACTAGCCTTCCACAAACTCTATCTTTCTGTTCTGGAAAGCAGGTTAGTGGGGTGGGAAGGGAATGGGATTTTCAGTAACCTTCCCCTGCCATGCCCACAAGCCACACCATGCCCACCCAGCCAGGCCCACAGAACCAGTAGTAAAAATAATTGAATACCACCATTGGATAAAGCATCCACTTTGTCCCAAAATATCAGACTGTTTTTTTTTCACTTCTACCTATTTAGGAGGGGAAATTTTTTTTAGGCCCCAAACCTAAAACACCTGTAATAATTTAATGTCATTTAATGGATTCAAATAGCTTTTATAGTTGGATTTCTTCATAGCTAGCATTTCACAAAAAGTTTTTTGAAGGATCAAAATACAAATAACAATTAAATGGATGATAGGATCAAATTATCCTTTTGAATGAAATTACTGAATTGATTTGATATGTGGAATCGGGTGCTTTTCAGTGGTGGGATTCAATTTTTTTTATTAATTTTTTCTGTGGGTGTGGCTTGGTGGATCTGGCAGGGGAAGGATACTGTAAAATATCCAGTCAGAGGTGGTATTTGCCGGTTCTCCAAATTACTCAAAATTTCCACTACCAGTTCTCCAGAACTGTTCAGAACGTGCTGAATACCACCTCTGGTGCTTTTGAGTTGATTTGATAACTGATTGTATGCTTGTGCATACAAAAAACAAACAAACCTGATATTGACATTTTTCAGGTGATGAGTTTCTGCAACCCATAAAAGTTTTTTCAAAATGATTCTAAATGCAACAATTTCATTTATTTATAAGGTTGTAGCCCACATTTCTTTTTCAATTGATAAATAGCTTATAATAAGTGTCCTTATGAGAGAAAGAGGAATCCTCTTCCAAGAAGTGCATTATCATGCCAATTTTTTGAAAAAAAAAATGTGTTTGCCATTTAGCATTATGTTCTCCTTAATAAGTATTTTATGCAGGCCATATTTTCAATCAAAATAATCAAATAAGCTTTTATTGCTTAATTGCCCTAATCAATTCCTTTTTTGCTTGATATGGAATTAGCTCAACAATTAGAAATTTACTTCAGGCAAAGTTTCTGGAAGTTTGCAGTTGAGTTTATGTAGATTGATAGCAATATGTTTATCATTTCCACTTACTTGGAAATCCCAGGATTGACCACTTTGAAAACTATAACTCCTTCTCATTCCCAAAATAAAATAAAGAGTTATATTGTAGATAGGTTAACTTCTATTTAAGCGTATTAGGATGATAATTGCATACTCAAAATGTGCAAAAGATAATGATGAAGAAATATTATAAAATCAATTATATTCCAGTTATGCAGATCTTTATATCTGTTTCAAGGCATTATAATTTAGGAAGAGGCACAACAGCCTGTATATTCCATATCTGTATTTCTATTCAAATGTTTTATCATTTGATTTTAAATCTACACAGCTGAATATTTATAGAAAAAAATAATAGTTTTCTAAGAAAACCTTATCTAGATGATATGGTCTGCTATTCCCTGCTTTGCTTGTTTCCTTTGCAATTTTGATAGATGAAAGTGTAGATGCCACAATTAATAAATTGTTGGTACTTCTGAGATCTCTCATTCTACTTCTTATATAATTCACAACAGTACCACGGTCAAGATGCTGACATAGACATATAAAGTTTTAAATGATTTGGGATTTGAATATCTGAAAAAATATGTGTTTCTGTTCTGCTTACTTAATAATACAAGATTATATTGCCACTGCGAAATAAATCAAGCCCGTTAGGTCTTTTCTTGATTGTCCTTGAGAAGCTAAGCACAGTCAGATTTAGTAAGAATCCGGTTGGTACTCCATCAGGAAATACCTAGGATATAGCCTAGTTTGGGAAGTTGGAAAACACCCTAGAACAGGGGGGTCAAACTCAAGGCCCATGGGCTGGATGTGGCTCACAGGGTGCTTAAATCTGGGTCGTGGGGCTGACCTGGAAATATCAAAGGACCAGCCTGTGGTGCCTCTGGCAACCAAAATTAGACATGGGGGCCACTGATAGCCCCTTGCACTCCATTTTGGCCAGCAGGGTGCTGCAGGAGGCCATCCTGGCCAAAAATTGGGCACGGGCTCATGTTGCCCCCCCCATGCCCTATTTTGGCTGGCAGGGTGCTGCAGGAGGCCATCCAGGTTGAAAATGGGATATGAGGGAACTTCATGTGGCCCCTCTGCATCCCACTTTGGCTGGAAGGATGCTGCAGAAGGTGTCCATCCTGTCTCCCCCCCGACCGCAGAGGAAAACCACAATGCTGATTCGGCCCTTGAAGAAATCCAGTTTGACACCCCTGTCCTAGAAGAAGGCAATGATAAATCACTTCATATTGTATCAAAACTACACAAAAACAAATTCAACTAGAAATAACTTTTCTCTAAATGTAGCATGTCCTTCTTCAGAAAATGCTTGGTATGAACTTGATTGATATTTCAACATTTGGTTAAAATTCAACGAACCTTTATAAATAACTAGTAATCGATATTAAAATTGCTCTGACATTACTTCTGGTGGGTTTCCTTTTCATTATATTTTATTTTTGGTTGATTTGTACTATAAGAGTAAATCCAGCTGTAGAGACGGGGTGGTATCTCTGTCTGCGTGTTTATAGAATATGAACAACAATATCCTGAGACAATTCTGTGGAAGATGTAGGATCTGACAAAAGTATCAGAAAGAAACCAAATGCATTTTGTCATTACATCTGAAAATTGTTTTAGGAATCCTAACAGCAGGTTAGAAACCCTTTTTGTATAAAACAGCAACTAAAAAGGCAATAGAAGATACCCACAGGTTTATTTCAACCAAGAGAATTCTCGTGCCAATAAAGCTAGTTTGACTCCAGTTTATATTGTAACTTGTTTCCAAAACAATCAATATAACTTGAATATGAAATGTAGATCTCAATAATTCTAAAAACAAACAAAATAATTCTAAAAACAAATATTATAACTATTAGTTACTGGAGTTCACTCTTTTACTTAACCTGTAACCACTCATATAAAGAAGCATCTAATGCTGGGATGAAACTTTAAGGCAATATAATATGCTGCCTAGTGTAGTTGTTTGTTGAAACAAATATTGCATTTTATAACAGCCTGTCTTAATTCAAGATGAACCATTTAACCACAGTATAATGAATTCCCTGCAGTGGTGTGGTATAGTTTAAGTAATCTTCCATTTGTTATTCCATTTGATTCCATTTTGTGGGGACATTTCAGTCAGTGAGAATTCAATATGTCTTTAATGCTCCAACTTAAATAAAGCAGTCATCCATTACATTAAAAGCACAATTCACAGCATTCCATCATCTTTTATCATGGACAAGAAATAGAAGAAAAGGTTATACATTTCAAAAGGCAGCTCAGCACAAGTAGAAGCCAGTTTGATTTTTCAAAGCCTGAGGTCTTAGGGTATAAATGAGGATGAGAACTTTAGACTGCAGTTCTGCTAATGCAAATGAATGCTGAAATTTATTGTTTATTTGAAAAATAACTCTATGGTTTAAAAGGGAGGAAAGCTGCCCTATAATCCTAACACTTCAATATCTGGTCTTAACTCGCATAGATTCCATTATTTTATCCATTATTAAGTCATTATATGGGTTTTTGAATAACAATATTTGTGAGCTGTTGTTACAAAGTGTTCTAATATAATATCAATTTTTAAATTTGAATTTGTTTCCATTCTGATTGCTTCAGTTTTTTATTATTTACTTCAGCTAAATTCCCCATGACATATAAAAGTTGTCTTTTTACAACAAATGTGGAAGAAGAATTTAATACAGGGGTGAGTGGTAGAATTTGTTCTTTCTCTGTGTAGGGTCTCATAAGATATTAGTCTTATTACTCACTGAAACATTTCCAGATTTATTTTTCCCCTTCTCTCAGTCTTATGAACTTTCAAAAAGAGTGGCAAAATGACCCTGGGCATTTCACTTTCAATGGTATTCTAGTGGAAGGACAAATGGGATTGTGTTAAACAAAAAAGCTATTGTGAAACATGCCAATCCTCAGAGAAAACTAAGGATAGGAACATGAATACAAACATTTTTAACAATTTGACTTATGGATAAACGAATAAGGAAGCTTGCCACATTTATTCTTGAGTGACAAACTTTACTGTCATAAGCAATTAAGATGAAGAGGCCTAGATTGGTTTTGGCTGTAAACTCAGTTGTGATGTTTCTTTCCTGGTTTCTCCTAATTATAAAGAGAAACTTCTCTGGGGGCAGGACAAGTGTGTTCTCATAAGGACTATTTGGAGGGGAAATCCTGCTTGAAACCACTGCCAGACGAGGCTTAAAACCTTTTTGCTATCATTTTGCACTGAAAAAAAAGCTAACAAAAAGCCCCTAGTTTTGCCTTGAAAGGGTATTTACTCCCATAGCAGTCTGAAGCTCAGCCAATCTCATTGTACACATGTTGTGCATTGACAATAAAGGTTTGAAAAAAAATAATAGAAGAATGATTAAAATTTGTCATGTTTTGAACTGCAATCCTATTAATAGGTATAATTTTAAACCCAATGTTTGATCTTTTAGAAGGATCTTTTTAAAATCTGCATAAAGGTTACCCATGATATAGAGCAATGGTGGCTAACCTTTTTGGGCTCCTTTGCCAAAAATTATGCACATGCTTGCATGCTCGTGCTCACGTGCCAGCACCCAGAAGGCAATGCCCCTACACATGAGCACGCAATCCCTACCCACCACCACCACTCCCGCCAACCCCTTACCTGCACTGTACCTCACATCTGATTTTCGGCTGGTTTGAGGCCTTTTTCAGCCTCCTAGAGGCTTGATGAAGGCTTCTGCAGGCTTCGCAGGCTGAAAACTAGCCCCATTTCTTAACTTCTGATATTTTCAGAAAAACAGGAAGTGACAAAGCGGGCCTAGTTTTCGGCCTGCAAAGTCTGCAGAAGCCTGAAGAAGCCTCAAACCCTCCGAAAATCAGCTGTGAGGTGATAACGCACGAAGTAAGTTTGCCTGCAGCTCGCGTGACGGCACAAATGGCTCTGCGTGACACAGGTTCGCCATCACAGATATATAGTAAAATGTCTAATACATTAAATAGGATTTTAAACAATCCTATCGAGTGGTTTTCTTGTCATAATCAATTCTTAATTTTATATTGTATGGTTTCATCTTAGCGGTTTTTTTCATTATCATGACTTTAAAACTTTACACCTGATAGAAAATTGCATCTCTGCATGTACTGTATGCTTTACAAAATGTAACTACGAAACCTCAGAATGGATATTCCTAATGAATATAGATATTTCTTATATTAATTTTCTAAAATTAAATAGTATTATCATGTTATTATTTAATTACAGTTTATAAAGTTGAAAAAAATTGCAAGGAAATATTCTAAGATACTAGTTTCCCATTTGGCCATTTAATCCATGTTCTGTTCCTTACAAACATTTGCTTCTAATTTAAAAAGTGAATATAATTTTAGAAGATACAATGAGACAGGAGATTGAGAAGACTTACCTAGAATTCCACATATCAGTACAGGTTTACCTGGCAAATTAAAAGAGTGATAGTCAAACACTAGTAGATTAGACTATAGTTACATTTTCACAGTGGGATATCCAAAGGACTTAAATTTATGTTGTATTCTTCTGTGATAACTTACAAGGATAACATTAATATCAGAAACAGAGTTTTTCTACTGTAGTTTCTACCATCAAATTATATAATGTTTAGCAATATATTGTATATCCAACTAGTTGATACCCGTGCTTTACTATGAAACTATGTGGTCGGGCTTAGTTTTTGGGGAGGAAGAGCATCCATCGGTATTCATCCATCGGTATTCATCTGGATAGTGTCCTGTCAGTGTGTGAGAGAGTTGAGGCTGTTTGGAACTGAAACAGTGTTTGCTGTGTGAGCAAGAAGGAGGCAGCAAGGAGCCTTGGTGTAGCTTAGCTCAACTATTCTGAACAGATTTCTTTTCAGGTGGAGAGGGGTAGTAGACCTCCTTAACATTAGAGCGTAATAATAATATACAAAATAGTAATGCTCTGTTTGTCATTTTGAAAAATCCTATACATAGTTATAATTTGTAGAAAGGTTTGAATAACATCTACATGTCTATTCTCCCAATTTCTTCCTGATCATGAAGAGCAACAAAATGGTTTTTATTT
Source organism: Pseudonaja textilis (assembly GCF_049901715.1). Classification (NCBI taxonomy): domain Eukaryota; kingdom Metazoa; phylum Chordata; class Lepidosauria; order Squamata; family Elapidae; genus Pseudonaja; species Pseudonaja textilis. The sequence continues at coordinate 97,781,872 of NC_141990.1, forward strand.
TTACTAATATTTTTTAATACAATGCTAAAACATCAACATTTACTTGGACCAGCAGTTTTGCCACCTGAGAGACATAAAGACTTACATACTTGCTTGCCAGAATCACACATATCTGTAATTATTAAATTATCAAGAAAAATAAATCTTGCAAATGTGATCTCCCTTACAAATCATTAACCTCAATATCAAGTGACAGCTATCATACCAGTATTAAAAATCTTTTTAAAAATAAATGTATAACTCCAATAACAACAAAGCAAAATGTCCAGACGTTGGGTGGTTTCTAATCAAGAACGTTAGTAGTTAATCAATGAAATTTGTATTCATTGATGTATGCAGTTCACTATTTATAAACCTTTAAACCTTTAAAATGCAGTAAAAAGAATAATGATTGTTGGGAAAGTCTCATACAGATTGTTATCTAAAAATCTTGCCACCATCCAAAAGATCCAAAGGGATAAGGAGGGGTGCACTTTCCCATCACGACTTATCACAAGTCATCTGGGAATGTGATCCATCCTCTTTTTGTTTCATACCTGAACCTGAACCCAAGATTCCAGATAAGCCATTTCATTTAGATGGTTGCAAAGTTGACCAACGTCTTGATACAGAGATGTTATCTTCAAAAGGGGCCTCTGTTCTAGCATGTGTAGGTCCGTGCATGCACACCACTCCTCAAATTTGTAGACACTTTAAAAAGTTGGCCACACACAAAATTAATTTTCCACAAATAATAATAAATTTAGGCACCATAATCTCTGGACTCAAGAGTCACAGTTTGTGAGGCGTCCTGGACAAGTTCACAGCCTTGGCTTTACTATAACAGGGAAGGTCATTGGGACAGTAGGTGGTTGTTGTTGTTGTTGGTTGTTGTTTGCCTTATCATTGCTGCCAACCTGCTAAGGATTCATCCTAGATAAAGACACACCAGGTGCAACCTTGGGCTTCCCTACCTCCTACCAAACAAGGTTTAATTGATTTTAATTTTAGTTACTTTCCTTTCTCTCTCTCAAAACTGTTGAAATTAATTTCTGTTTGGTTTCTGGATACACAAGGCCTATAATTGTTATTATCTTTATAAAAATGTCTTTTCTTACTCTTTTTCTAATGTTTTCTCTCATCTCAATGTCAAATTCCCAAGAAACAATTCTAAATGCTTGTCTGAAATGGTATATAGGGTCTCCTGCTTGAGCAGGAGGTTGGACTGGAAGATCTCAAAGGTCCCTTCCAGCTCTATTCTGATTCATTAGGGTTCTGGAGTGGATCATTTGAAAGGGTTCTTCTGCCATCTATTAGAAGTCATGTATGATAGGATTCATGAAATGAAAAACTCTGAAATGGACAGCAGAGGATAAAATTATGACAAGTTTTATCTTAGTCTGTTTAATTTGTTCTTTCTAACTTGGCCTCTACATTTTATTTCTAATCAGAAAATCTTACTTCCAGTTTGAAGGGCTTCGGCGACAGACAGAAATCCGCGATCGTGTGCGGTTTCTGTCTGGGCTCACCACTGGAGCTCCCCGAGCCGGCTGGTTTCGGGGCTAAGCCACCCCGTAGAGGTGGTGAAGAGGGGGGAGACTGCCAGCAGGGTTGAGGAGAGCTGCATCTCTCCTCCTCAGTTGGCCATTACTCCCTTTCCTGAAGGCGGTTGCAGCGGTATCAGAAATGGCCACCACAAAGGAGAATTCGACCGGAAAAGAATGTGCAGGAGGAAGATAAGAAGTGAAAGTTTTGGCTGACCGGGTTAAATTGTAAAAGCAACAACTAAGGTACCCTGGAATTTAAACTTACAAAAAATAACATCGCTCCCAAAGAAGAGTCGGAAGCAGCGAAGGAAAGTGAAAAGGGAAAGGTTTGGCTTTTTTTTTCTTCTCTCTCCTTCCCTATACTGACAACTAAGAGACTTAAATAAGAAATCGGAAAAATCCACTTTGACATCAATAGGCAATTAAGCTGAAAATAAAACAAAATGCCAAAGGGATAATAAAGATTTCTGGACATTAAAAATTTTTCTTTTTCATAAACAGGAAGGGAGAGAAAAAGAATAAGGGCAGGATCTGGAAGAGGGAGGAGACTGCCTGGAATTAAAAAGAATCTACAGTAAAACTTCAACAAGACTTCTAAAAGATACATTTTAACTGAAACTTTGCAACTAAATAGTAACCCCAGGAGGAGAAAGTGAAAAAAAAGAGCAAAAAAGAAACAGCTTGCATGTATTTTGATTATTTGGTGGTCTTTGGATTCTTGGTTATTATATTTGAATGACTAAAATCAATCGAGTGGTTGTTTAAAAATTTATACAATGGCATCACTTCTGGATAATTGAAAATGGAACTTAAAAAGTACAAAGAAGATGCACAAGAAGGGAAGGGTTCTTTTGGCTTTGTTTTTCAATTCTTAGAAATAGAGATTTGGAACTATGAGAAACAACAAGAAACGACTGCAAAACAAGAAGACTGGGGCAAAGAAGAAGCCATCTTTAATGAACAAGCAATTTTATGTGGGGAAGAAGAAGGAAAGGGGGAAAAGAGAATAGAGAATTTAAGACTTAAAAAAAACAACCAAAGAAAAAAAATAATTCAAAAAATAAGTATAATACTGGAAAGCAACAGAAAAGGGGAATACAGAAGAGAGAAATAGAGGTAGAGAGACAAGGGGGTAAAAAGGGGAGAGAGAAGAAGAGAGGGAAGAAGGAAAGGAAAAGAAGTTACAAAGGACCGGAGTGAGATATAGAGAAACAGGACCTTTTTAGAGATAATGGGTGAAAATCTAACTGAAAAAGGGATTCTGTAAAGGTACATAAGATTGTATTGTTATATTAGTAATAGAAATAACTTTAGAAAATTGGAAACAATGTATGATTAAAATGAGAGATAAAATAGTTAGTGTAATTTAGTGAAATGTTTGTGAATAAAATAAGTGAAATAGAATAAATGAGAAAATTGAATTAGGAAGGAACGGGAACATTTTAATTAGTTAATGTTTTATAAAATATAAGTGAAGGGGGGGAATTAACTATGGAAAGCTTATAATTGTTCCCATAGAAGTATGATATTTAATTGAAAAGTAATGTTAAAGATGTTAAGACTTTAATGAATATTAATATTAATGATAGAATTGAATTGGAATGGAATGTTGTTTTAATTATATACATTTATAATTTTTTCTTTTTTAAAGAATACAGTGTGTATTTTAAGAATGTACCAAGCAGAATCCGAATGGAAGTTATGTATTATATTGAATGTTACAACTTTAGGGAAAAGATATAAAGGCGTCATACTCCATTCAGTAACTACAGGAGAAATTTTGTTTAATGAGAAAAGATAATAGATAATTGAAACAGGACAGACAAAAAATATAAATACAATGATTTGAATTGAGATGAGATCATTAAAATAAAATTGAGAAAATTAAAAGAGGGGAGAAGCTATGCAGAAAATGTAAAATAGTAATAAGATATGGAATAGAATATAAAAATGAGCATGAACCTGAATTTGTGTCTGTACGAAGAAATGTAACCCGGGATTACGCTACTTTCAAAAAAGATGTTTTATTTGTTTTTTTTTCTCTTTGTGAAAACTCAAATAAAATTTTACAAAAAAAAAGAAAAAAGAAAATCTTGCAATTTTATTTCATGTCTTTTTAATACAATTTGAATTAATCTGCCCCTGCCCTCAGTTTATTAATGGATATATATTTTGAATTGTAACTTCTAAATTCCTGATTATTAGCTAGGATAGAATTATGAGATTGTAAAAATTGGGAATACTGATATTGTGTTTTATAACTCTAATTGCCTATTGAATGTGTAATGTACAGTAGCATAATTAGTTTAATTAGCCTTTCTAGATTAATGTATACAAATTAACACAAAAACACATTTCAACTATGTTTAGATCTTTTCCTTGATGAACTATCTATTCATAGAGGGATTCCTTTCCTGCAAATTTTTACTTTTTGCATTAGCAGAGTTAATGTTGTGTATATTTTACTCTTTGAAGTTGGCTGAATATATCAAATTCACTGCATATCCACCACAAACATATAGCATCCTGTATTGTACTGTTGGTCTTAATCTGATATCACCGTTGATTTGTTCTTTGCCATTTGCTCCTTCAACTTGTATGTTTATAGAAATATACACATTTGAACACAGAAAATGTTTTGAGCTTATATATTAAATAGCTTGAGAACCAGGCAGGCAGAAGCCTATGTATTATTTCACTCTTTAAGATGCAGAAATATGCTGCACATTTTCATCTATTGTTCTTTGCTCTATCTTGCCCATAGGTACTAGCCTTGTATAACATATCAGCAGTGTTATAATTAAATTGTAACAATAGACCATGGGGTATTTGATATACATATTTAATAATGATGGTAGAGTTTATTAATTACATGCATTAAACATATTTATTACTTTCCTTCAACACTTAAATCCAATAAACAAAATTATATTTTCCAGTAATTTAATTTTGTTGTACGAGGTGCAATGACAATAAAGTAAACTAAAGTAAAACACCTTTATCATTTGAATCTCTCTGATTGTGTGGGGTAGGTAAAAATGTTGTCCTAACATGAAGTCTTCCTGTAATTTGAACATGCATATGCTAAATTAATGGACAAAGTCTGGGTTGTTTTTTTAGAGAATGAAGTGTTTATATGTTTAAATGATAGCATCTTTGCTTTATCTCAATTGAACAAAAGTATATTATTGGTTTATTTTATAACTGTTGTATAAAAAGGATAAAATAGGTAATCGGTTTTCTTTTTTTTGCTCGAAGAAGCGACAGTATTGTTATTCATGAAATTTATCTTTGAAATGGACTCGAATATCTACAGTAAGTAGAAACTGCAGATCCCCACATCAAACTGTAGATCACATCGTGACTAGCTGTAAACTGAAAGCATACGCTGATTCAGTTTCTGACTTCTATCAGATAAACAATGTTGTGCTTCTATGGTTAGATGGCCTAGAAATTGGTATCTGAATATAGATGTTTTTAACATTCATATTTTACTGTTTTTAAATGAAATGTCAATATACCTTGTAAGTCCATGTATGTTGTACCATCCAATAAATAAATAAATAAATAAATAAATAAATGCAGTATGAAAGAAAGAATGATTTTCTTTCAGTACTTCCAGTACAATATCTTGTATTACCTTTCATCTCCAAACGTTCCTGTCCTTTCCTTTCCTCTCCTCTCCTCCCCTTCCCACCCCTTCCATATAATTTTAACATGTGAGAAATGCAGATTTCAATGTTAAAATTAGCTATTCAGACCAATCATCCAACCCTATCTTCTTTCCTTACTGCAGTCATTCAGTTTACAATATCATCAATTATAATTCAATATTAAGAATGCCAACTTCAGTTTTATGGATGAAAGTGTTTATTTATTTAAATGTTTAGAACTTACAAATAGCCAAAGCCCTCTGGGCAGTTTATAATAAAACACATTAAAATATACAATATGAATAACACCACACGTACACAGATAAAATGCAAAAATGAAAACACAATTTCATGAAATATTTTAGCATTGTTCAAGACATAGTGGCACAGTGGTTAGACTGCAGTACTGTAGGCTCCTTCTTCTGACTGCTGGTTGACTGCAGTTTGGCAGTTCGATTCTGACCAGCTCAAGGTTGACTCAGCCTTCCATCTTTCCGAGGTCAGTAAAATGAGGAGCCAGATTGTTGGGGGCAATATGTTGACTCTGTAAACCACTTAAAGAGGGCTATAAAGCACAGTGAAGTGGTATACAAGTTTACGTGCTATTGCTATAGAGGAATCTGTTGTAATCTGTTTCCTTCAAGGCTCATTCAAATGACATGTAAAGGATGAAAACCTGCACAGGTAGAAGATATTTATCTTGCAGATATCATAGGAATAGTGTTCTTAGGTCAAGAGGGGTAAAGTGAGCACTCCAGACCTTGTACAGGTCAACTGGTCTCTAGTGGAAGCAAGGAACCAAGCAAGGATCACATATGCATTTGAAAATGTTACTGTGCTATTTCACTTTCCTGGTAAACAAGTTAAGGGAGGCAATTATAATACAGTAGGTATAATGGAGACATGCTGGGTCTGGGATCAATTTCATGACTGGAATATTATAATCAGGAAACTACTTAAATGTGGAGTAGATGGCATGACAGTTAAGAGGCTATATAGCTAGCTGAAAAACTGTATGTCAGAAAATACTCATTGATCATTTTTCATTTAACTGGCATTGTTATTGACAGGAGTGCCAAAGATTGAATCTTGACCCTTTTGTTTCTCAATTGCTTTATTGGGAATTTTGAAGAAAACATGGATGAACGCTGATTAAATATGTTGAAAATACATAGTAGAAAAGGGACAGGAACATAGTACAAAAGGATTTTGATGGTTAAGACAAATGGGATGAAAATTTAAGGCTGAATTGAAGTTAGACCCTCTCCCTTTAGGATTGATGGATAAACAGTTTTTAAAAAGGAACGGGAGATTATTTCAATATATGATTTCTGAGGTGAACTTATATGCACAAAGATGAAAAGATTCAATACTTCCACAATGGAAGAATGATTGGTGAAACTTATAGATCTTGCTGAGATGTATAAACTAAGTTCTTTGATTAGTAAAAAACCAATGTATTTATTGATGACTGGAAACCCATTATAGATTTTTTTGTGTAAATTTAAAAAAAAACTAACTTATGATTTATAGCTTTGATGATTAGACAGGATAGAAATAAAAGAATAATGATGTAACTTTAGAGAGAGAGATTAAAATATAATTGTATTTATGATTACTGTGAAGAATATTGAACGCTAATTTTTTGTACATTTTTTCTTTTACTCTTTTCTTGCATTTTTAGCTCTGATTTATTCCTTTTTCTTTTTTCACCCTTATGTCATATTAGTTTGCATTAGTTTTATCTTTTTAAAACATTTTAATAATTTTTTTTCCAACAAATTTTATTAGTTTTTAAAGACAAACAAAACATAAAACATAAAAACATAAAACTTCTTTTCTGAAAGTTATTTGTAAATTTTAACAAAGCAAATAAAACCTTTTATACACCATTGACACATTTCCTTATAAACACATACATATCCTTTCAAATTTCTCATTATTTCTCCCTTTACTTTTATTCAATTATATTTCTTTTCTATATTTATCTATTTTATATGTTTTTATTCATTATACTTATATTTTCCTCTCACTTGTTTTATTCTCTTCTATCTTTTATTCTCAATTATCCTCTTCTAACATTCCTCCAAGGTTTTATTCACTCAGTCAAACATACACACACAAAAACACAAAACATAGAAACATAAAAAACATCTTTTCTGAAAGTTGCTTAGTCCTGGGTTACAACTCTTCGTACAGACACAAATTCAAATTCATATTCATTTTGTATACCATTCCATATCTTATTACCATTTTCAATTTTCTGTATAGCTTCTCATCTCTTCTAAACTTTCTTAGTTTTATTTTATTTATCTCATCTCAATTCAAATCATAATATTGTTATTCTTTGTCTGTTCTGTTTCCAGCTATCCATTTATCTTTCTTCTTTAAACAAAACTTCTCTTGTGCACTAATTAGAGTATGACGCCTTTATCTCTTTCCCCTACATTTATAATACTTAGTATAAAATACATAGCTTACATTGGGATTCTGTTTGGTACATTCTAAAATTATACAATATTTTTTATTATCAAAGCTAATACAAATCTAATCATTAATATTAGTATTCATTTATATCTTAAACACTTTACATGTTGCTTTTCAGTTGAATATCATACTTTTATGGGAACACTTCTGTTTTCCATAGTTATTTCCCCCCCACCTCACATATTTTAAATCATTATTTCATTAAAATGTTCCCCCTTCTCCTACTTCAAATCTCTCATTTATTTCCTTGCCTTCTTTTTCTTCACAAAGAATTTCACTAGAATAACACAATCTAATCATTAATATTGATATTCATTTATATCTTAACCACTTTACACATTATTTTTCAATTAAATATCATGCCTTTATGGGAACACTTATGCTTTCCATAGTTATTTCCCCCCCACATCACATATTTTAAACCATTATTTCGTTAAAATGTTCCCCCTTCTCCTACTCCAATTCTCTCATTTATTTCATTGCTTTCTTTTTCTTCACAAAAATTTCACTAAATTACACTAAATGTTTTATCACATTTTAAATTACATATTGTTTCTAATTTTCTAAGATTATTTCTAAAAACAAATATAAAAATACAATCTTATGTACCTTTCCAGAATCCCTTTTTCAATAAAGTTTACCCATTATCTCTAACAGAATTTTGTTTCTTTGCATCTTGCTCCCCACCATTGAGGCTTCTCATCCCTTCCTTTCTCCCTTGCTTATTCTTCTCCTTGCCCTCTTTACCCCCTTGTCTCTCCACCTCCCCTTTCTTCTTCTGCTTTCTTCCTTTCTGTTGTTTTCTAACATAATATCCACTTTTCACCTTATTCTTCTCTTTTTTGGTTGTTTTTCCAAGTCTTAAAGTCCCCTTTTCCTTTTCCTCTTTCTCCTTTCCTTCCCCAAATAAAGTCACTTGTTCATCAAAAATGGCTTCTTCTTTATCCCAGTCATCCTGTTGCGCAGTCAGCTTTTCATAAGTACAAACTGCCATTTCTAAGAATTGAAAAAGAATGCCAAAAGAGTCCTTCCCTTCTTGTTCTTCTTTTTTGTATTTTGGTATTCAGATTTCAATTCATCCACAAGTGATGCCATTATAGAAAGAAAAAGTTTTTCCAAACAACCACCCAAGTGCTTTTAATCAAAAATAGTTCTCAAAAATTCCAAGATCTCCAAACAATCCAAATAAGCTGTTTCTTTTAATACTTTCTCCTTTGTTCAGTTTCTCTTTCTGGGGTTAGTGTTTAGTCACAAAGTTCTGTTTAAAATATAGCTTTTAGAAGTCTTATTAATATTTAATAACTCTTTAAAATTCTAGGCAATCTTCTCCTTATTTTCAAATTCTGCTTCAATTTTTTTTCCTCTCCCTTCCCACTCACAGCAAAACAAGTTTTTTTTTTTTTAATGTTCAGAAATCCTTGTCCCTTCAGCATTTAATTACCTACAATGCAGGTTTTCCGATTTCTCTTATGGTTCCATCCGCTGTCACGTTAGGAAGGAGAGTGAAAAGAAAGAAAAAAAAACTTTTCCTTTTAAAATTCCATTTGCCGCTTGTAAATCTCTCTGGAAACAATTTATCTTTGGCAAATTTCAAGTTCCAGGGTACTTTCTCTTACTTTATCCCGGTTAGCAAAAACCACTTTCACTTCTTCACGACTCTTCCGACTTTCTTCCTCTTGCACAATCTTATCCAGCTGCAGGCTTCTTTGTGGTGGCCATTACTGACCGCCGCTCCTCCGCCTTGGGAAAAGGGGGGGTTTGCTGGCTGGGGAGGGGGTCTGCAATACCTCCAAACCCCTGTCTGGGTCCCCCCTGTCTTCAGCTGCCTCTATGGGGCAGCTATATCCCCGCCAATCCAAACGGAACGGGGACACGTCGGCAGCGAGCGCAGCAGGAATCGCGCGGTGTCGTGAATCCCTGCCGCTGCTGAAGCCTTGCAAACTGGAACAAACATTTTAATAAAATTATATACCATATTTTTTGGACTATAATATGCATCGAACCATAAGACGCACCAAGGTTTAGAGGAGGAAAACAAGGAAAAAAATAGGGTTTTTTTTTTGCCTCTGAGGGGTCCCATTTTTGCCCTCCCTGGTATCCAGAAGCACTCTGCGGGCCAAAATTGGGCCTGTTCTTTGCCTCTGAAGGCTTCCATGAGTCCTGTTTTTGCCCTCCCATGCATGAGACCAAAAACAGGATGTGCTGAGGGTTTGGGAGGCCAAAAATGGGCCCGTATTTGTTCTATAAGATGCACAGACATTTCCACCCACTTTTTGGGTGGGAGAGTGCATTTTATAGTCCGAAAAAATACAATATATATGTGTGTGTGTGTATGTGTACATATATGTATATTGTATTATGTACATATATACATATTTGATAAGTTATATATTTTGATATAAATTATGTAATGTTATTAAAACTTTTAAAAAGATTAAAAACTAATACAACTAATATAATGTAAGAAAGAAAGAAGAAAAAAGGAATACTGAACAGTATTATCCATTTAGGAAATAGAAATCAAATAGGCAAGTAATGGGGAATACCTGAATTGGCAAGAGTACTTATGAAATTCAGTAACTGATTGCCAACTGATTATGAGTCAGCAGTGTGATCTGGCTGTGAAAAGAAGCATATGCCATTATAGGCAGAACAGTAAGCTGAATCAATAGTATAATTATGAAATCTCATAAAATAATAGCTTTTATTTTATTTTGTATTATTCTGACCCTTATGGAAAATGACAAACTGAACAATTTAGAGTAGGGCAACAAAGATTATTAGGAAATAAGACACAGCATTCTTTGGAGAGGAAATGTTTAACTTTATAAAAAGCCAGAGAGAGAAAAGAAAGAAAGATAAGCAGGCCAGGATCTATTCCATATCATTCCACAGTGAGGGATTTAAATTATATAAAGACAGATTTTGATTGAAAGCTAAAGAAAATTTCTTAGCAGTCAGAACCAAATAGTTAACTATAGCAATGATTGCCTCCTCTATTTTTGCTGAATGTGTTAACTAGAGGTACATTAATTCACTGGGGAGGGATATTAAATTAAATTCCAAAATTGAGTCCCTTCTAACTTTATGATTCCAAAATATTTTCCATTAAATGAGTCCCAACACTATATTTCCTTAACGTGGAGTACCTTTTTTTTTCATTCTATAAGAAGGGAGATGCACTTGAAATATCATTTTAATGTAAAGCAACAAATGTATAGAATTAATGCTTTAAGTACTATATCAAGATACACACACACACACACACACACACACACACACCTCACCTACAAACTTTCCATAGACATTAACTGGATACATAGTGTTCCGGACTAGCAGGCTCGAAAGCCTGCAACTCTGATTGGCCCGCGAATAGCAGGTCGTGATTGGTCTCCGCAGACTGATGCGATTGGCTAGTAAACAGGCTGCCACGATTGGCCCTGCCAAGAGCGGCAAACTCATATCGCCTTCATTGGCTGCCTAGCCGCAGCCAGCCCTATATAAGGGGCTGCTGCGGCTGGGATTCTTTGCTCAGATCTGAAGTCACTAATAAAGAGCTGTTGTTGTTATCTGAGTCTTGCCTCCATTCTTGAACCGTCCTCCCAGATCTAACACATAGAACATAGAATAATAGAGTTGGAAGGGACCTTGGAATCTAATCCAACTTTCTTCTAATCCAACTTTCTACTCAAACAGGAGACCCTATACTATTTCAGACAAATGATTGTATGGTTTCTTTTTGAAAGCCTCTAGAGATGGAGCACCCACAACTTCTGAAGGCAAGCTATTCCATTGGTTGATTGCTCTCACCATTAGGAAATTTCTCCTTAATTCTAGGTTGATTCTCTCTTTAGTTAATTCTGAAACTGTGAATCTCACAACCCTTAAAATACCTAAGAAACTGAATAAGGAAAGATTTCTAAATTCTGTTCCAAGGAGCTTAGTAATGTTGCCCATATAAATGAAACATTGAGTTTACAACATTATCCCATTGCTGGAATATTCTATGATGCACTGATATACTATTTAATATATTCAGGACTGGTCAACATACAAGTTGTTGTGAAAAGGATTATTTAAAACTGTGAACTCTAAAACTATGAGAAAGAGAATTCCTAAATAGCAAGCATTTTAAACTTGTAGTACAAGGAAAGATTATGCAGAAGCATATGTCTTTAATGAAGGCATACCATATGGTGTGCTATACATTTTTAGAACCTGAATTCTCATTTCTAAGGATTCATTTTCTAGATATTGTTCTTTATGTAATTATAAAAGCATATATCCCACCATTGTACCATGGGGGTATATGTATGTGCGTGTGTGTGTGTTTATATATATTTGCATCTCTATTTTCTCAGCTCGAAGATAATTCTCTTAAAAGAACTCTCTCATCCTGTTTTTTCACTGCTCTTGAGGTGAAAACTATAATTTATTGAAGGCCATTAGACTCAAACTTCATACACTCAATAATGATTTTTGTAATTATGCCAAGAAAAGATTGCAAAACCCTTACAGTGAGCTGCTAATTATTCTGAGCCTACAAAAAGAACAATAGATTAAATAATTTGGCTGTATGCACCAGTTATAATGCTTGATAAGAAAAATACATTTAAAAGCAAAATCATGCAGTATTTAATGCTTCTTTGAAGGATGTTGTCTGCATATTAATTAAAATGAATCTTTACAATGTAGATTTATATTAGAGAATTTCAAGGATGAATGTATTGAGAGCATACTGATACTACATGGAATTAAGTGTGTGTGTGTGTGTGTGTGTGTGTGTGTATACACACACACACACACACACACACACACATAAAAAGGTCTTTCTGAAACTGGTGATCAATTTTTTTCATGACAAAAATGGCAGTTGCCAAATTTTTAGATTTTTATGGGTGTAGAAACATGCAACATGTGCATTTCTTCCTTTTTATTATACCATTTACTAATATTGTTGATAACTCTAGTCACACTGTATTTTATAATAGAAGATATTTTGTCCATATGTTTCAACTTGTTACTATAGCTTTGTGATACCAACCAAAATCTTAATGCTATTTTCAATTATGTTGCCCAATTTTTTATTGCCTGTATTTGTTAAATATTTTGATAATATCGAGATTAGACAATATTACAATTCAGTAGATGAGAAAATTTTATTTGCAATTACAATTTCAAACTTATTTCCTTCTTCATGAAGATGAAGTGAAATTCATAAGCACAATTCGAATAAAGTTTGTTTTTAAAAAAAGAAAAAAGAAAGCCATCATCACACTTAAATTCCAAAGTTAAATCAGAAGTATGAAATTGTAAAGTTTACATTTGGAAAAAATAGTGAATGTTGCACTCTACTAGTTAAAAACAATAAGGTGTCATTGCTAAAATAAGGTACTCGTATCATTATTAAATTAAACAATTATTTAATTAATGTATCAATTTCAATTACATATTTCAATTAACATATTTCATTTTCAATTACATAATCAAAAGTTATTTTAGGCAATATAACTGCTGAAATTCAGCTGTTTTAAAAGTGCATATATTGCCTTCTTTAAAATTGTCAACTATTGGATGATTTAGAGCAAAATTCAGGGAGAGTAAAATATAGTGTACAATATTACAACATGTAATCTGCCTGCCTGCCTGCCTGCCTCTCTCTCTCTCTCTCTCTCTCTCTCCCCCTTCCTTCCTTTCTTCCTTTCTATCCCCCATTGCTTCCTTGGGAAATAATATCATTTCCAAATGTCTAATAATTAGAGGCAAGAATGCCAAATACATGTAATGTATATCACTGACTGAATATAAGAAAGTGATGTCAGGATATGTTTATCTAGTTGTGAGGTTGCTATATGATGTTGTAAATAGACAGCTCTGAATTTAATAGAAACAGCACTGATTTAATTAGATCTTTTCTGAAATCTGGAGGGGAAAAGATGTTTTCCCAGTCTTATCACTGTTGGGCCAAGCTTGAAGTTTGCATCTTGGATTGTTTACTAATTTGCTTTTCAATTAATTTAAATTTTAAACTCAAACATTATTTACTTCTCTCTCTCTCCCCCCGTCCCCCTCCCCCCTCTCTCTTTGCCTCTTAGACCATTAATCTGATCTGCTGATATTGTTGATACAGGAACACCATGCAATGCAGGGAAATAAAAACAAAGCTATTTGCAATGCTTGACAGAATAATTCAGTGAGGTGTAGAATTAGACCATAGTGTGGGAAATGTCTTTTGGTGCCAGGAAAATGCTTCTTGCCGAAGATTAGTTTTGTGCTACTTTTTCCATTTCTTTCCTTTAAGTTTCTAATCACAATTACAGAATGGAGGAGAGATGACATACTCTCCCCCCTACCCACGCCTATCCATTAATAAAGGATTTTGTTAATTATTATTTTCCAGTCATATAAATATTCATTTACAAATTGCTCTCTGTCTAATACTATTCACTCTTTGAAACTTCCATAACATTTAGATGAGCCAACAATGGAATCCGATATAGATAGTTCTTTCTTATGTTCAGCACAGCAGAAAAGAGATAGTATAGTATGATTTTTAATCTTTTTCACTTTTTACAGTACATTTAATTTGGAATGTATAAATGGAAATAAATTAACTATAGCCTACAGCAGTAAACATTTATTTTAATCAGTACAGGCTCAGACAGACAATATTTGGCTGTCTTCTTCTATGCTGCCTCTTCATTTCATTATAAAAAATATTGTTTGATTGGGAGGGGGTTGTGTTAAATTCTCCATAGTTTAATCCATTTCTCTGCATCCTTTCTTGCTTCAAGCCTTTCCTGAGTAAAAGAACAATAATAAACCTCATTATCACTTGAAAATGTAATCTCTAGATCAAAGCTGGCCAGTTTTATCTTATTTAACAAAAGTACTATTACTTGTTTGAGGAATGCTTCCTTATAGTAAATATTTTTCTCTCTCTTTTCTACTTTATTAGATTGGAGAAGTCTAATTTTAATTGTGGGGCACTTGATTAATATTCCACTTAAAACAACAACAACAATGTAATCATAATTTACTTCAGTTCAGAACAGAAAGCAAATGTACTTAGCAATCTAACAAACAGTGATTGTGTTTTAAAGATATAAAGATATGAAGCTTTGTGTTTCTATAGTCAATACAGTTAACTAAGACCAGATACAATATGGAATTTCAGTGCTGATCCCTGGCTCAGTGTAGGCATTCAGATTAAAGCATCTTCAGTAAGATACTGTCTGCTCTTGCTGCTGTATTTTATCTAACATTTAATAACGATCTGCCTTCTTTGACTTAAATCTATTATTCCATGTGGTACACTTTGGAATGATAGAAAATAGGTCTTTTGTGTCATGAATCTTCAAATTTTTGAACAGCCCTTTTGACCCTCTAACTTTTTTTCCTGTGAATTCTCTAGGAATAATTCAGAATAATTTGGTCAATCTTTCATCTTTTTGCCCTTTTCCAAACTTGTTTCAGTTTCTCTCCATTCTTCTTAAAACAAGCCCATGAGCCGGCATAGTATTTAGGATAACCTAAAGCAGGACTGAGCGGAATGATTTGAAATTATTTTTCATTGGTGCAAAATTGTGTTTGCCTTTTTTGGAGCCCTATCCTGCTGCTGTCTCATTCAGTTTGCAGCCAACCATTAGAACTTAAAAGATGTTTTTGTAACAGTTTCTATTCTGTTCTGTTCTGTAGTATTCTGTTCTGTCTTGTCCTGTCCTGTCTTGTCCTATTATTCTCAGTCCATTTCTCTTTCACTCTTAATTTTATTTCTCTGCTTCAGAGTTTCAGCCAGTTTTGTGTCATCAACCAAATAAGCATTCTTTGTTGAGACAGCTTTTCATTCATATCAATAGTAATAGTGATAATGATAGTGATAGTAATAATGATTTAAGATCTGTGCTTTATAATTCACAGATATCAGTGTCAGTTATATAGTGTCACTAGTAGTTATTAGTTTCTTGGATCCTACCCACCCCATCCATTTTGACAATTCTTTTCCATTATCATTTCTCAAAGTTAAAACACAAAAGTCAAACCATAAGCAAATACCTTTAGTACCTAAAGGACAATTCATTTAAACTTGTTTAAATACATACTGTATATATTTCCTCTTGAAGTTTTTGTTAGTCTCAGATTTCAAGCTTGCCTTTTCATAATTTTCTGATAGAAACATATTTTGGACCCAAATATGGATCCAAATAAGAGTTAAAATGCTTTGTTTTATTAATATCTCACCCTGGGTAGTGGTTTTTCAACTGTTATATTTTGTTTTATTTTTTAAACAAATATTATGGAACACTTATTGTTATTTTTAGCTTCCTTCACTAATCTCAATCTATTCTGAGGCAAAGGGTTTTTTCCCCAACAGATGTTGGTATAATTAAAGTCATCCATTGCTATTGCTTCATATATTTTTTGGGAAAAAAATCTTCATTTGCTTTTGGAAGTTATCATGTGCATTTGCTTCTTGACTGAGCAGGAAATAGCAAACCCCAACGACAGTTTTGCTATTATTTGTCTGCATCTTTACTTGTTTTCATTGAGATGCTGTCTCTAATATTGCCATGTTCATTCACTTGGATTTTTGAGATGGACTAGATACTTTCAACATATAGAGTAATTTCCTTACCTTTGTATTTGTTCCTTTTGAATAAACATTCAATTATCTTTCAATGGTACAATTACCTAATAATTCAGAAATGTCACAAACAGTTTAGAAACATCCCTTGCTTCAGGTTTATAGGTTTGATCCAGAGCTCTATCACAAATAAGATAGCTAACAGTATAAGAAAATAATTGTGATATGTATTGGTAGTAATTATTACTTCAAAATTGCTAATTCTCTGACCTCAAAGCAACACACTTTATAATGAAATATTAAAAACTATAGAAGACCTGAAAATATTTTATAAAATATAATGAAGCAACTGAGGATAAGAAACACAAAGAATTCTGGGAAAGCAATATTTAGAAAATGAATTAGTAATCTGCTTCAGTTCCTGTCTAAACAAACAAGATAATTGCTATTACTGAGGCAAGATGATGAAATAATGTGAAATAAAATTGGAGCAGCTCTTTCAAATTAAAAAAGAGGCAGTGAAGAATTCATAAGATGTAGAGTTGTAATTGCAGGGATGTTCCAATCTCGGATGGCAAATCTCATATAAAGATTGTTTACAAGCAAATACAACTCAGATAAACAAAGTCACTAATCTAAAGGAGGATTAGAGAGATGAAGTAAACATATGTTAGACTTTAACTAGAGATAATTAATTGTATGGATTACTGTGCTAAACAGTAGCAAAAGTTAAGCAGTAACCAAAGTTAACCAGTGATGGAGGATAACTAAAAATGTGTATAAATGCAAGACAAGACTAGACTCCAATAAAGATCATCATGATTCAGTTGTTCATGATCAAACAACTTGACTGCCTCATCAATACAACAAGTGGCGCATGAACAGAGACCCTCTTACTTCGTCCGGCAAGGATTTGGTGCACCTTCAACCCTTTGTGGTTTCTTCAACCTTTTGGTTTCTATAAGTATGGGGTCTTCGCTTTCTGAGAAACAAAGGAAGCATGTAGAAGAATTAGGCTATTTGTTGAAGAAAAATAATACTGAGGTACCACAGACAAATCTCTTAAGGCTGGTCCAGGAGATTGCAGCTCAGTGCCTATAGTACCCAGAAAAGGGGTCTTTAAAACTAACTGATTAGGAACATATTGGCAAAAAATTGCATACTGAACCTCGAGCAAAAATAGAAGTTTTGCATGTGTGGCATTTATGTAGGCATGCAATTGAAACATTTGGTCACAATGAACTTTCTCTTTTAACACCTCCACCTTCACGTTATACTAATGCTGTCATTTGTCCCCCCTTCTTCACCTGAATATATGTCTTCAATTCCCTCAGCTCCTGCAGATACAGGGCGAAAGCCTCCTGACTCTATTGTTCAGTCTTCTTTTCAGAAAATGGTAGAGACTTGTAAAAGGGATGCCTCTGTCTCAGGAACAGAACTTGCAGAATTACTGTCTGTTTGTCCAGTACAATATCGTCCTGGTCAGGGGCCACAGCTTGAGCTGCAAGTAGCAGAATGGGAGGGTCTGCCTTATCAGATCTTAAGAGAGTTAAAAAAAGGCAGTTACAGACTATGGGATTAGTGGTAATTTTATAAGAGGACTTGTAGAAGGAATAAAAAACAGTTATACAATGATCCCTGAAGATTGGAAGCAAATATTTCGCATGATTTTAACATCCATGCAATATGTGGTTTGGGAGAGTGAATATATGAGATATGCTCGAGCTGCTGCTTTAGGAGGGAGAGGAGCATATACACTTGAGCAGCTATTTGGTTCTGGACCATTTGGTACAATTCCTACTCAAGTTGTTCTTCCTCCAGCTATGTTAACTATTGTTTCTGAATGTGCCTTTCATGCTTTTCTTAAGGTACCCCAAGGTGAGAACCTAGAGCAAATTTTTCAAACATTTGACAGAATGCCAATGAGCCTTATGCTGACTTTGTTGAGCGTCTGTCCAAAGCAATTAGACAGCAGTTTGATCATCAGGAAGCTGCTGGTGAACTTCTTCGCCAGTTAGCTATTGAAAATGCTAATGCAGATTGTAAAAAAGCTTTACAGCCGTTAAAGGCTACTGCTCATTACACTCTGGCAGATATGCTGCGAGTCTGCCAGGATATTGGATCACAAACTTATAAAATGCATATGTTAGCATATGCTATTCTGCTATTCAGAAAGGACAGCGACCAATTGGTAACTGTTTTAAGTGTAAGAAGCCTGGCCACTTTCAGAAGGACTGTCGTTCTATACCTTCTATGCCTCAGAATCGTCCTAAGAAGTGCCCTATTTGCAAAAAGGGATTTCATTGGGCCAATCAATGTCAGTTTCGGTCGGGAAACTTGCCAATGGGTGTGGCACCCACCCAGAATCCAAAGCATGCCTTTCCCATCACTCTGACTCCTCCAGCAGTCTCTCTCACTCCTTCCCAGCCACAGCCAGTAGCGCTGGGATTGATTTAATTACGCAAGAGGAAATTGAGTTTAAATTTCCCATGGAAGTTAAAATAGTTCCATCTCAATTTAAAGGTCCTCTTCCTTCGGGATTAGTTGGCTTAATTTTGCCTCATTCTTCTGCACACAAAAAGGGCTGTTTTGTTGTGCCTGGGGTAATAGATTCAGATTACACTGGTATCCTCATGATTCAGATTTGGGTGAATCTTCCTCAAGTTCTTCGTGTAATTCTTCTGTTGCTCAATTGCTTCTTCTTCCATATGAAAATCCATCTTCTGGTATAGGTAATCATGGGGATGCAGGATTTGGATCAACTTGAATTATCTGTAGGCTTACTTCATCAGCTGAACTCCTTTCATTCTTTGTTAACACTCTTCCTTAATAAACAACCATTTCAAGGGTTATTGGATACTGGAGCCGATGTTACTGTCATCTCCTCGTTACAGTGGCCAGTACAGTAGCCAAAAATGACAGTTTCTTCATTGTGGGGAATAAGAGGTTCTACAGCTGCTTGGCAGAGTGTTCAATAAATTAATGTTAAAACATCTGCTGGTAAGTCCTTTTTCCTACAACCATACATTCTAGATATTCATACTAATATTTGGGGCTGTGATATCCTTTCTCTTCTTAATGCCCATTTGATCCTTGATGATGGCTCTTCCTCTTAAATGGCTCTGTTCTATGCTGGTTTGGGTGGAACAATGGCCATTATCAAGGGAAAAATTTGCTGCTTTACAACAATTGGTTCAAGAACAATTGGCTGCTGGTCATATAAAACCTTCTGCTAGTCCTTGGAATACTCCTGTTTTTGTTATAAAAAAGAAAAATGGGAAACATAGAATGTTGCACAATTCCTCCATTCTAATTCTTCCTGAATTACAAGTACAGAAATCATATGCATTAGTACAATGACCAAAATTACTTGGCATTATTAATTGGGCATGCCCATTCTTCTACATTACAACTGGTGATATGTTGCCTTTATTTCAGTCTTTGAAGGGAGCACAATCACCAGGCGATCTAGTTGTATTAACTGGTCCTCAAAGAACCTGCCTTCAAGAAATATTGAATAAGTTTAAGCATCGATATGTGGACAGGATAACATCCTTAACAATAGGACTTTGCTTAGCTATTCTTCCCACTACACCCTTACCCACAGGATGTCTTTATTCTAATGCGTCCCCACAAGCGGTCAACATTCATGAATGGATTAATTTGTCAGCTACTCTGCCTAGAAACATTTATCCTTATCAATCAGCATTAGAGGATTTGATTATTAAAGGTCGTAAATGAGCCTTATATCTTACAGGACAGGTTCTCATTAGCATAGCTTTCACTCATATAAAAGTTGAACATGAGCATTTGATGATGATTTCAGAATCATATCAGATAGCCTTTTCTCAATATGTGGGAAACTTGTTGTATTCTTTACCCAAGGATCCTAGAATAGTGGTTACTACTACTTTAAATCCGGCCTTTTCTTCCATTTTTGTGCGAAATCCTATTTCTAAAACTCTTACAGTCTTTACTGATGGATCACCTACAAGGGGTGTGGTTGTCTGGCAGATTCAACAACAATGGTATTCTAAATTTATTGCCACGCAGACTTCAGCTCAACGTGCTGAGCTGGCTGCTGTGATTTTGCCTTTACGATTGTTCAGTGACCAACCTATTAACTTGATCCTTGATACTCAATATGTGTATTTAGCTATGCAATCTCTTCCCTTTTCTTATTGTGCTCTCTCTTTGGATAAGAATTTGTTATCTTTGTTTTTATCTTTAAAGAATCGTTTGGAAACTCGCTTGTATTCTTTGTATGTAGAACACATTTGAAGTCATACTCCCTTTACTAATGCCTTGACTGAAGGAAATCGGAAGGCAGATGAATCCTTAAAGGATGTTGCGTCTTTGTTTGCTGATCCTGTTGCTAGTCATTCTTATTTTCATCAAAATGCCAAATCGCTTGCAAAGCAATTTAAATTTTCATTATCTCAAGCCTGGGATATTGTCCATGCTTGTCCAGCTTGTCAGCAACTGGCAGTTCCCTTTCCAATGGGTGTCAACTCACGAGGAACCCAAACTAATCAAATTTGGCAAATGGATGTAACTCAATTTTCAACCTTTAAGCCATACTGTTATCTTCATATCTCTATTGACACTCATTCACACTTCCTTTGGGTTACTGCTTCAAAACATGAACGTACTTCAGATGTTATTTCTCATTGCCTATCCTCTTTTGCTGTAATGGGTCGGCCTTCTCAGCTTAAAACTGACAATTGCCCCGCTTATATTAGTAAGGAATTTCAAACCTTTTGTCAGAAATGGAATATTACTTTAGTTCATTCCTTACAACTCTCAGGGTCAAGCTATAGTTGAGAGAGCTCATCGTACTTTTAAGGCATTGCTTCAGAAACAATTACAAACTGAGTCTGGCCCTTACCATCTGCGAAAGATTACAAATCTCATTGCTGTAGCATTATATACTTGGAATTATTTAACCTTTTTAGATTCTCTTGCAGACTCACCTGTTAATTTGCATTTTTGAACTACTGAATCTTTAGCAAGGCCTTTGGTAAAGTATCGCCAAGCTCCAGAGGAAAGGCCCTACACCGCTGATAACCTGGGGTCGGGGTTATGCCACCGTGGAAGATCCTTCTACTTGACAAGCAGTGTGGGTTCCAGCCCACTGTGTTCGTCTGTATCATGGCATGGCATCAGGGCCTTCACAACCCGATTTCGGATTTCAATCTTCATCTGAACAAAGAAGTCTGTCTTCCAAGGTTGATGCGCCCGCAATCCATCACTTGGGGCCAGGTTAAATCTATTACATATCAAGCTCAACAACAACTGCAACAGGCCTCATTACCTCAGACTCCTGAAAATCTTGTTGCTGCTGTTTTTGCTATTATTACTGCTAACTCTGTTACCATTTTACTTTGTATTTTCTTGTTATAGTTAATGGTGTTTCTGCTCAAAATGGCACTTTTGTGGTTCGTCTTAACCCTAATTTGTGGGTTCGTCATGCCTAATACATGTTTATGACCCATGGCACAAATATTACTTTATACTATGAGCCCCCAATGGCATTTGGTCAAATTTCTTTTACCCCTAACTTGATCATGTCTTCTACATTTATTGTCTCACAACTACAATCTATTTCACACTCCTGGCTATTTTCTACACCCCCCTATGCAATTGAATTCTGTCCGGTGGCGTTACTTAAAAGTTAGTCAGTTTACAAGGGGTCTGTGTTTCTGTTGTCACGCTAAACACAATTGGCTTCATAATTGGTCTGATTATGATGATGCTCAGCACATATTAAAAAAGCTAGGGAATTATAGTTATTGTTCTGACTACTATTGGTTGTCAGGTACCTTTAATTCTTCTTTGCATGGAATGAATATAGCTCCTGATATGTATCCTGACAATTTTCCCATTTTTAATGCCTCTGATCAATCTAATACAGGATTGATATGCACTGGTTGGCAGCTTAAGGATCCTAATATGTGGTTCTTTTTTGATAAATATGCTACTAAGGTTCATCCTCAGAATTATCAATGTGCAACTATAGGTTATTTTACTCTACCTGTTCAAATAGGTACGCTCCCATCAACTCGACAGCGGCATTCCTCTTTGGGGCCTACATGTAATGATGAAGTCATTATTGACACACAATTGTCTTCTGGTTCTACATTTGGCCGTTACAGGAGTCCTTACTCTAGGCTCTTATCCTGGCATAATTGCTTAAGAAAACAGACGATCTATTCTTGGTCTCACCTGCAGACTTGAAAAATCCATCAATGCTACCGCTGCTATTATTTGTGATTTGCATCATGAAATAGAAGACTTAAATCAAGATGTCTTACAGCAGCGTTTTGCCATAGACTATTTTTTAGTCCATCAGGGAGGGTTCTATATGTTAGTTGGACACCGTGGATGTGCTGTGCATTTTCATTCTTTGAATAAAACTATTGAGGATGAGCTTGCCAATTTACAATCATACAATCAAAATAATATCCATGCTCATTACTCACCTTTTGAGTGGCTAACCAATTGGCTCCCTGATTGGTCTTAGCTCAGACAGTTTTTCTTTTATGCTATAATTATTATTATTGTACTAATTGCAATGTTGTTTTATTCAATGTATTCCAAATTTATTTGCATTGTTTCATCTTCTCTTAATCCTCTACAATTACGATACATTCATAAATCTTTGAATCCTCCATTTAAAATAAAAAACGAGGATATGTAGGGTTGTAATTGCAGGAATGTTCCAATCTCAGATGGCAAACCTCAAATAAAGAATGTTTCCAAGCAAATACAACTCAGGTCAACAAAGTCACTAATCTAAAGGAGGACTAGAGAGAGGAAGTAAACATATGTTAGACTTTAACTAGAGATAATTAATTGTATGGATTACTGTGCTAAACAGTAACGAAAGTTAAGCAGTAACCAAAGTTAACCAGTGATGGAGGTAATTAAAAATGTGTATAAATGCAAGACTAGACTCCAATAAAGATCATCATGATTCAGTTGTTCATGATCAAACAACTCGACTGCCTCGTCAATACAACAATAAGAGATGGCAATGCTGCAGTCATACAACCACTCCAGAAAATGTTATGAAAATGAAGCAGCTTCTGTAGAGACTCCTTGTCAGGCTATGAGGCATGTTAATTTAAAATTTTTAAAAATGTTCAAAAAACTCCAGTGGAATGGTTCTTTTTAAAAGGGAAATTGAATTTTGTGAAGGGGAAAGAAAAACTCTTTAAGAAGATTTCTTTTCTCCACCAGATTGACTTATACATTAACTTCCATTAGGGGGAATAACACCTACACTTGAGAAGCTTGTGTGATCTTTTATTTGATCTCCTTCCTTTTCCTTCATTCAGGAGTAGAAATGGCTCTTCCATTTATGCTTGGGTCAAATTGGAACTCACTATGAATACGTATTTGGAAGAGAAATTGCACTTTTAGTGCACATGATATTCATATGAGTGTGAAAGAAAACAGTATAATTTCAGCCTCTAGAAAGCCCCATCATCCATATTATGTCATTTTACTATAGTATAATTACAACCTCATATCTAGATCATTCAACATTTTTCTTCTATCTCTTTTTCCTATGTATATAAATATCTCGCTACGGTTGAGCATGAAATAGAAACACTGTCGGCGGGGGGGGGGGTGTAGAATTTGAAACAAAGCAGCTCAATTTGGTGTATTTATTTAATGTCCTAAGAGTTCTTTAGACAGAAGAAAGTCAAAACTTCACGAGTATTCTGACAGAATAAAAGTTGAAAATTCTCTGCTCTGGCTAAAAGAAAAAGCTGAAATGATATGTTAAAGGGGAAAAGGGAATGTGAAAGAAGTTTCTTGTTTTGTCCTGTGATTTTTAAAAAAGTGCATCCATTGCATGTTAGTACTAAGCACTAAATACCATCTACGCTCTAGGTAAACTTTATATGGGTTTTTTTTTAAAGCCTTTACAAATTACCAAAGAAAACAGTAGAACTAGCCATGACATAATTGCTTTATAGTACAAAAGTGGCCATAGAGTTGAATACATCAAGAGAAGTATTGCATAGGTCTTTTTTTTTAATTGACTAATTTGACTGTTCACCTTGCAGAACACAATATTTGCATTTCCTATCTGAAATCTGAATAGAATAACTGTGTCTATAATGCATAAGACTGCACAGTTCACATTTCTGAACCTGACCCCATTATTCCATTTTATTGCAGTCAATGGCAATAAATATGGTAGTACTGTTTATTTTTCATTGGCTGCATTGTTTCGATAGATTTTTTTTTTTAAGAATACCACAAGCGGATTGTGGAATGTCAAAACACTTGAAAAAATGTTGAACAAAGTTTGGAACAAATGGATTGTTTTTGTTCGTGCATGGGATAAAACCTGAAACATTCACAAAACATTCAAAGCAGCTATTTTAAGTCTGAAATACTTACCAGAATTAGGAAAAAAGTCAAAATGTTGACCAAATGGTATAAGATGGAGAGCCAGTTAGTGGCAGTAGTAAGGCACCAAGCTAGAAACCAGGAGACAGTGAGTTCTTGTTCTAGGTTCCACATCAGGTCAATTGTTCACTGTTATCCCTAGGAAACAAGCAATAGCAAACCACTTCTGAAATCTTCCCAAGAAAACTGCATTTTCTTGACCAGCCCAAGAGTCCATATTTCCAAGAGTCCACATTGACTTGAAGGCACACCTCTCTTTGAGAGCTGATGTTAATACATCAAACTTCATAGAAATAGAGATAGCAAACCATTTAGAATTCATTTAGTTAACGTGTTACGCTATCACATGACTTCATGTCATATTCTTCAAATGTTTCCTTTTCCATGATATTATTTTTTCAGTGGTCTTGTCTGAGGTAGAGCATATAATTGAAATGTACAACTGTACTGTGACAAATGTAATCATATGATAGAATTATTTCAGAGCAGGAAATGGAAGCAAGTTAGACGGTTTTTTGGCCAGTCAGCTAATCAGGACAGATTTGACAGGCTAGCTATGACAGCACAGATAATTTCATAGATTGGATATTAACCAATTTGAGAATGTGGATAGCAGGAGCCAACATTTATGATGCCATTGTAAGGCTGCTGATCTTTAGGAATTCTCAGTGCAATCTTTTTGACTCCACCTAGTATAAAAACCCAGAAGCTGAATACAAGGAGAGTCTCCTATATAGAAATTACTCACCTCTCATCCACCCTGATAGAAGTTTGTTGTGAAGACTGCAATTTTTATTTCTTTATTCCTTTAAATTATATTTATACCTTTTTTAATTTTTTTAAAATAGTCCAGACTGGATTGCCTCAGATTAGGAATAAAATGCTATAGTCATTTAAGACATAATATATCTATTTTTCAGCATAATGTGTCAATACATGTTTGTTTGTTGGATTTATTCAAGCCAACCCAACTCCAAGAAGACTCTGGGTGGCATATAGTAGGTCTAATATATATATAAAACAAAAGCACATTAAAAACTACATTATTTGCCAAACACATTATTGGTGTATTTGGCAAATGTATACAGTCTTGTTTTTGATTGATGAAACTGCTTTCATGTTGAATAACTTTTCATTCAACAACATAACCTAGCATACCCTAAAACAGGGGTGTGAAACTCAAAGCCTAGGGGCCAGATTTGGCCCATGGCGTACTTAGATTTGGCCCATGGGGCCACCCTGGGAACAGCAAAGGACCGGCCCACAGTGTCTCTGCCAGAGAAAACAGGCTTTTTGAGTTCTGTTTTTGGCTGTGACAACCTCCTAGCAACCCTCTGCTAACAGAGTTCCTTTTATTCTAGCAGAGGGTTGCAGGAGGCCGTCACGGCCAAAAATGGAGCTCGGGAGCCTGTTTTCTCTGGCGGAGTGCTCAGGCCACCACAGGTGCCCCCAACATGAGTGATGTTGAGCTGGGCATGCACATCCCAGCCCCTGAGATCAAAGACAACCTTGATGTGGCTCTCAATGAAATCGAATTGACACCCCTGCCCTAAAGAAATTACTTTGTTTTTAACACACACATCAAGCTACACACTTCTTACAATGCACTAATCCCATGATGGCGAATCTATGGCATGAGTGCCAGAGGTGGCACACAGTGCCCCCTCTGTGGGCATTCAAGCTGTTGCCCCAGCTCAGCTCTGCCATGCATACACGTACATGCCTCCCACCAGCCAACTAGTCTTCGGGTCTCTCCCGTGCATTTGCAGGGGGTGGGGCATATGCTGGGGGCGGGGCACATGAGCGGAAATGCACGGTACAGCTGAGGCACAGCTGAGGCACTCGGTGCTGAAAAGGTTAGCTATCACCGGACTAATCTATTAACTTGCAGTTTCTTTTTTTAAGTCCTTATGAAAGAGCTAATCATCCTCCCATATATAATCTAGTTCTAATTTTTCTGTCAATGCCCAAAGCAACAAGTCATCTAATATTAGGATATAGGTTGGGTGCCATAAAGTTGACAAGATGAGAGTATTTCTTCCTATTTGTTTGCTAATGAACAATATCCATACTCATTTCTATGTATTTGTAGGAGCTTTCACCTGCTTTAATTTTATGTATGGACCTCAAGCAATGCAATTTTTTATAGACTGCACCTATATTTGTATTTGTATGGTTTATATGACTTAGAATCTCTGTCATCTCTCTTCACCCCCCCTCCCATATTCTCTGCATTTATCAGGATGAACAAATGGTTCTTCATGTAGCTATGAATATAATTGCAGATTAGAACTTCTTCTGCATCTTAGCTGTATCTAGCTGTCTCTTGATTTAATATTTGAGAGTAAGGTTAAATTTTGAAAGAGCTAGGTGCTTGCGTTCCAATCATAATGTTGGTTCAGCTTGTTTTCATCACACTAGATGCCAATTAAGTTACTGATTTCATAATTATAATTTAGCACATTAGAATTGATAATAAATGTTGTCTCACCAAAGCTAAATAATTATTATATAGAAACACAGTTTTTCTTTCGGTTGATGTATTCAAACAGAAGTTTGCGAATAATGTATTATTCAGGATTTTTTAAAAAAAACATTGTAGCAATTTGTTCTATGTTTCCTACCACTTACAGAATTATTTGTGAATCAGAATATTTGATTTTTTAAACCATTTCTATCTATGCCTTATCAAATGCACAAAGACTACAACGCACTAACAGATAAATGCTTTTGTCAGTTACTTCCTGTTTCAAAAGAGTGGGGCAGGGTCCTATAACTTTACTGCTAGTTATATTCATTAACCAATTTCTCTTTATAAATACCTAAATATAATTAGTGCTGTGTTCTCAAATTAGTGAGATGTTTGCTTTAATATGTAGTCAATTAAGATTCCAGAAATTGCCATGAACTGTGAATCTTTATAACCCAGAATGATTCAGAGAAAGGAGTTGGATTTTATGGAAGAAAGGCACAATGGAAATAGTTAATAGGAAAGGGAAATGAAGGACAAAGTATTAATGATTGAGGAAACAGCATTCAATGGGGCAAGGGCATTTCAGCAGCAGAATAGTAATTAACAGTCCCTGGGAACTATTAGTGAAATCTAAAATACGGTACCATTTTTAGGAAAGAGGAAATCTAATGCTCTGAATTAGTCCTTTCAATACCCTGTAGAGTGAAAAATTTGTGAACTCAGGGGCTGAGTTTTGGATAAGTGTGATGGGATACTTGTCAGTTCCACTAGGTACACCAGATCAGGAAATCAATTATTAAGGAAGGCTAAAGCTATTTTATTGAAAATCCCGCAAATCTGCTGGTGCTATACTTCCTCTCCATTCTGTAAATGAAACCTGAACTCAGGTAGCTCAATAGTGTTTCTGTATAGGACAGGCAAAGACTTTCAGGGAGAAGCAATGTTCAATGACTTTCTCACATCTGTAGTTTTTTCAGTAATCAGTGATGAGCAGAGCATTTGACTTCACGCTTCCCACAAGTATAAAATCATACTGTAATTCCCAAATGCTGTTCTTTGTCTGACTTCCAGACGGAGTTCTGCCCGACACATACTCTGGCATGCATAATAAACTTGATCTTCTGTAGTTTTTGCATTCTTGCTATATTTTCCATTCTATGAGGAATAGAAGCATTATTCCAATCACCCAGCACAGATACTGTCTTCATATTTGTGTTAAACAAGCTGCATGGCCATTCCATATTTGGCTGTAGAATGGCTGTTGCAACTCATCTATATTTTAATATTTCTCCAGTTACTCTTACACTTTCAGCCTTAGCATGTTTCAACATTGTCACAGCATTTATCTGCCTAATATCTTAAGAACCAGGCAGCATGGAAATAAATGTATTATTTTATTTTCATTCTTTTTTTTTTTTGAGGGGAGGAGGCTAACATATGTAGCATTTATTCCTTATTATGTCACTATCATTCAATTAAAAAATCTTGAGTTTTCCTCATTTTCATTTCCATTTTTCTAAAGATGCATTATAAAGAAAAAGGTCTATCTCACATTTTGTACCACTCATTACTGCTATATCAGTAATGCAAGAATACTAATTCTTGTATTCTTCTATCATAAACAATCAATTCCAATATGCTTTTATTCTTTATTTTCTGTGTGTAGGCATTCAAAACAAAAAGACAGTTTTTGTGCTGATATCTACCAATCACCATTCTCCTTCCTTCTTGTATCATCTCTCTCTCTCCCTCCCCCCCATCCCATTTCTACCCAGCTTTTCATGTCACCCAATGCAACAGTTTTCCCCTTGGATCTCATTAATTCAAAATGTTGCATCATTTTCCCCAAACCTTATTAACATTTACTGGAGTGTAACACACAGCAATCATCAAACTATGGGTTCTTACTTTCATATACACTTGCAACAACCTCTCACTTTCTGACTTAAGTTTTAGCCTTTTTATTCATTTTCTCACATGCATTCATCACCTCCATTCCATAAAATCAGAGTCTTACATTCCTCAAATATTAGGATGCAATTCTTAGGTAGAGCTTTTCTTATCAAGGTGGACAGTTGTGACTGAATTATCCTGCCTCTCAGCTTTAATGGAGCAGGAGTTATTTATGTAATATGAGCTAAAAATATTCTTGAGAAGAGGTTGAGGTTTTTTTTGTAAAAAGAAATCCATCTACTTTTCATTTAGCTTCTTTGGTTCTTAAATACTAAATTCAAGATTTCTCTGGAAGGAAACATTTAAGAAAAGCCTCTTTCGTAAAGCACAGATAATATTTTAAATGTAGACAGCCTTTTCAGAAGAGAGGATAATAAATGCATATGGAAAAGCATACTTTTTTAAAAAAAATATGAGCTTGTATTTCAGCAGCAACTCATTTTCACCTAATCACCATCCCCATTTTTAAACTAAAGGGAAGAGAAACTGAACTAAATTTCTGTAGCAAAAGTTCTGAAAGCAATGAAATGAAGCATTTAGAAAAGGAACACTGCTTATCCCTTAATTACTTCTCTCCCTGGTTCCTAGTTTGGCATTTCAAATGCATGAGTACCAGAAGGTTGTTGCTGAGTTGAAAGATATTCCTAGAATCTGAGACAAATTGAAGAGATTGTGCAATTTTTCAGAAGATTCAAAAATAGGAACTAGTTACTTTAGCAGACTTACCCTGGATGCTACCTACTACTAATAGTTTCAATAGTTTCTAATAGAAAAAAAAATGTAATAAAAACTCCAAAGCAGGCTCTTTTTGCCTTTATTCATCATAGTGTTGTTGAGAAAGACTACAGTGTAAAGGGACCACAGAAAAAAAAATTGAACTCTTTGTGTCTCCCTTTGATTACAAATATTATAAGGTACCTAAGCATGGATTAGATACGGTATAAGCCTTTTTCGGGAGAGGAATCAAAACTGCTAAAGGTAACAAAAAAGGATATTCCAGAACAATGATTCCCATTCAAAGCAACTTCCAGATGTGTGTATTTCAGCTTCCACAGTCCTTAGCAACAGCATGCTTGCTGGGGACCCTGGGAATTCATTCCCACAAATTTGAAAGTTGCAAAGCTTGGGAAATATTGTTCTATGACATCTTGAGAATCTGTGAAACAAATTATAGAGCTCTGATTGCTTTTTCCCTAGCAGAAAGCTTATCCCACAAATAAGGTCAGTGCTAGAAAACAAACATTCCATAAGACCCCAATTTTTAGAAGGGAACTAAGGGAATCTGAGGAATTATAATACATTCAGTTTAATGTATATTATGGAGAAACTGGTAGAAACAATAATCAAATAAAAACTATGCATATAGAGGTACAGCCTTGCTGAAGGCAGATCTGCATTAATACCATGAAAGTAAGATTTGCCTTGCCAATGTTTTTGGGAGGAAAGTTGGGAGATTAATTAGCAATAGAAATTTTTCTCAATAGAAAAAAGTAAGAACTTCCTAAAGGATTTTAGTTAGGACTAGTGCTTTTTCACTTCTTAATTTGTGCTTCAGTTTATGTTTCAGTTTATTAATAAATTAACTGGATGTAGGGCTAAGTAGAAAACATTTGGAGATCATTCACATGGTAAAAATGATTGTGAAGAATTCTGAACACACCAGAAGTTTTATTTGGCTAAGTGTGATTACACATACAGTATAAGAAATTTGTCTCTGATGCATAAACTCTCAGTGTACATATAAAAAACAAAGTAACATAATCATAATAATGATACCAATAAGAGAAGGTTGTAGGAAAGATGTGAAGGATAATAGTGAATGGTCAACTGAATGTATTTCTTGAGCTTCTGATGTCTGTGAAGGTACCAAACCAATGTGCCACAGCTTTGAAAAATACAAATACTGGAGATCAATATGAAAGAAATTGAAAATAAATCTGCAAATATTAAAATGTCTTTACTGAAATTTCTGGAATTTGGAAAAGTATTGCATGTATCACCCCATATGGGAAGAAATAGTACAACCCCAAAAGTATAGAAAAGGATAACCTAATTGAAACTAAGGCTCAGCCAATCTCATTGTACACATATTGTACTCTGACAGTAAAAGTAATAATAATGATGATGATCAGAGGGTTTGAATGTTTGTTTTATGAGAAAGATCTAGAACATTTTGAATCTAGATGAGCAAAAAGGCAACTAACATGATCAAGATTTGTAAAATCATGCATAGCATGGAGAAAGTAGATAGAGATGTACCTAGGGTAGGATATGGTAGTGGAAATGGTGGTGGGAATGTTTCAATACTATCTGACAATGACTTTGTTATCTACAGATGATCTTCTGTTTTTTCTCTTTTGAAAAAGATACCTTGAAGCCACCATTTAAGGATATCCGTAATTGGTATTGGCATCATAGTTTCATTGTTGGAGCAGTGGTGTCAATGAAGTCATCAAAACAGGAAAGATAGTAAACTCCACTGTGCCAATGTTATGCACATGCAATATATAAAGAAACAGGTCTTCATTAAAATTCTAGGATTGCCATCTTGCTTGTTTTGACACCCTCTGCAGAAACCATGGGGTCAGAAATTCTATCATGGATTGATCTTAAGTCCTATAGCTGCTGAACACTGGTTCAAAGAGACATTTTAGCCATATATTTAATACTCGTATCCAATTTGGATTTTGTAATTTTAAATGTAATAAACCACCTGCATTCAGTTAAAACATCATTACAAAAACAGTAAAAGTATAATTTTACAAAGTTACTAGTTGAATATGGGTTGAATGTCATCATAAATTCCTTCAACACCTCCCCCCCATAACAGAACATAATTTTCTCTATTTAGCATGATCATGTCATGGGGGAGGGTTTAGAAATACTCATTTTTAAAACAATATCTGATACAATATCATGAACAATTCTTTTCAAGAAGATACAATTGGATGCCAAATCAGAGCATTTTACAATATCTTTTACAATAACTCAGATATACAGTTATTATTGTTCTGGATGTATGTAATTGCATTACTCAGTTACCTTTTCCTCTTCTTTTCTACAGCCTTAAGAAGTCAGAACACAACTGAGAAGAAGTGTCTATGTTTATTTTCTGTTTCTGGACACCTTTGTAACAAATCATTGGTCCTTTACGTAAATGCTGAAGAATTTTAAGCACTGAAGACCAGCAGACATAAATTTTGCCTTGAATATTCGTGATCAAAACTAGATGTATCAGATCCTTTGGATGAGCAAAAGGATAAAAAGGTTAGTGATACTCCAAATGCCTACAGTTTCAATATTTTGTATTTCTGCATATAACTTGCCTATGGTTTCATTTACCGTATGCTATAATATTTTCTGAGCTACAGAAAGGAAAACCTAGCAGGATTTCTTTTTCTTTTTCTGGAGTATTTGTAAAACAGTTGAGGTTGAAAAAGCAGGAAATAAAGGACAGCCAAGAGCCCGGGCGGGCGGCTGGGCCAAACAGAGCAGCAGACGTCGAACTGGTTTGTTGTCTGCTGCTCTTCAGAGCTACCGGTTCTATAGAACTGGGCTGAACTGGTAGCATCCCACCCCCACTTCTATGTATACCAACCTGACTAACAGAAGGAAGGCAAGAATTGAACAGTGATAAGCCTGTATATCAGTATATTCAAATAGTTTTACAAATTATCCTTTTGCCCATAAGAGTTAAACCTTGTGTTGTTTACACATCTTTTTAACTTTTAAAAGTTCGTGTTTTTGGATTTTAATAGCAATTAAATGGAAACTCAAAGCAAATGTGACCATGCCATTTTTGTTGGATCTACCCCAATTAAAAAAATTATATAATTCTTACTAAAGGAAATTAGATTATCAGGATCAACAGAGATAAAGTAGCAAATAGAGGGAAAGGCATTAAATGAAAATATGGAGGTTTCATAATGAAATATGATATCCTAAACTGGGTACACAGGAAAGCAATGGTGTGGTAGCAGAGCCATCTTCAGTTATTTCATATTCATTTATTGCTCCTTGTACAAACAGGTTTACATCTTGAAGTATTTTTTCATGTTATAGGACATGCAAATTGTGCAGGAGTTATTTATACATTTTGCATACTTCTTTGTTTTATTTAAACTGTGGGGGAAAATCACAAAAAGAAAAAAAAAGTACTGAAAACTGATGATATCCTAACACATTTAGGTAACCAAGAACAGTGAATATATGTCAATGATGTAGTTAAAAGAAAAAGTTAGGCTTGAAGAACAGAGGAAAGATCTGCTATCAAAGCTATGTGTGTAGGTCTTCATGGTACCTGCTTCTTACTCCAGTCTACTATATAGGGCTGACAGATGATCTCTGATTTATTTCAGAGTTTAATTCTTCCATCCTGATCACTTGGGTGTTGGAACATCTTCAGTCTACTCTTTTTATAGCCAGGATCATCTGATTCAGCACTGCAAAAACTGTGCTCCCTTTCTCTAAAGTTACTTTGACTGTTTCTTTGAAACAGTATGAGAAAAGCAAGCTTAGAGTGGCGTTTTCTGATTATTTCTGCGTGTGTGTGTGTGTGTGTGTGTGTGTGTGAAGCACCTTGGCTTCCCATGCACACATCTGCACAGACAGCTGGGGTCTGCTCGCAAAAGCAGCTGGAAAAAGATGTGTCTGTTTATCGATTGGAAGATAAGTGCTTCCTATGCACTTTGGAGCTTTGCATAGACATGTTTTAGAAGGATTTGCACAATTTTGAGAACAGTAGATAATGCCTCTTCTGGTAAATGTTGCCCAAAGCATTTGCCAACAGATGAACTGGATGTAAAAAAAACCTCAGTTCTCTTATCATTTTTTTTTTAATTTCTTTTCAAAGTAGAGGTGAAGAAAGCACATCCTCAGTTTAGTTTTTTATGTGGCTGTGTGAACATTTATTTATTTATTTATTTATTTCATCAAGCATGCTTGAGAAAACAAGTATAAGTATGAACATAACATATAAACATATATGTATAAACAGGTATAAGTATATACACAATAAATATAGTAAAAATAAATGGGGACAATAGGACAGGGATGGTAGGCCAGTGGTGTGCTTGTGCACGCCCCCTTACAGACCTCTTAGGAATGGAGTGAGATCCATGGTAGACAGTTTAAGGTTAAATTTTTGGGGCTTTGAGGCTGTAACAACAGAGTCAGGTAGTGAGTTCTAGGCATTGACCATTCTGTTGCTGAAGTCCTATTTTCTGCAATCGAGTTTGGAGTGGTTTACTTTGAGTTTGTATCTACTATTTGCCCATGTGTTATTATGGTTCTCAGGTATATTGGAAAGGTTTGATCCTGAATAAGAGTCAATTAGATTGGGAGTTGAGAGTAAGTTCAATAATTGAATTGGCACCCATAGGATTACTAAGCACACATTTATTATCAGTCATCGAACTACCTCTGCTGAAAAAGCTCTGTGTATGAAGTCTGCAAAATCTGATAGTGAGGTTTGAACGTGTAGTCAAACATATGCAGTTTAACTTATTGGTTATACAGTTTAACATACTTCAACTTGTGTCTCTTCTACTATATAAATCACTACTTCTGTTTATGCTTCGTGAGCTCTCAAAACTTTATCTCTGCTTTTTAAGGATACTATTAATTTTTATAAGAAAGAAAGTGGACAATGTGAACTAGAGATTAAAAGCTAAACAAAGACTAGGAAATATTTTGTTGGAAAGCCTGCTGAATTGAATATGTGTGACTTTTCTTTTCCAGTGTATCCTTTGTTGAGGGAGGAGTCCTGCTAGAAGTGTACTTTGAAAACATCAAGTGTGAAATAACAATCGGATAATCGTTTCTTTAAAAAGTTTTCATATAAGACTGTAAGGTTGGACTGATTAATAAAGCAGAACTCAAGTTAATAATAATCTCTACTTTTCTTGCAAATAACACCACAGATATCCCTGAGCACTGGGTGTTGTGTACGACTCATGGAACAAATAATAACAATAACAACAACAATAATAATAACAATAACAACAATAATAATGATGATTTATTTAATTTATATTGCCGCCTATTCACCCATGGCGACTCGAGGCAGCTTGCACAATGTAAAACCATATTTTAAAAAAATAAAAATAAAAAACAATAAAAACTAACAAAAAGAATCAAATAAATTAATAAAGTACAATAGAACAAAATCTGGAAAAAAATCACCCCCCAATGTCACCCCCTGATGACAGCAGATCACACTAGCCATTTGATGGGCACCCTCCTGATCTGAGTTCCCCAGGTACACTGGCAAAACCAGGTGTTCGGTGCCTTCTGGAAAAGTGCAAGAGTGGGGGCCATTCTAATCTCTGGGGGAATGATATTCCAGAGAGAGGGAGCCACCATGGAGAAGGCCCCTTCTTCTAGGTCCCACCAAATGTATGTCCCTCAGGGATGGGACCCGCAACATTCCCTGCCTCCGCACTGTAATGGGTTGGGTAGATGTGACTGGCAAGAGACGATCCCTCAGATAACCTGGTCCCAAGCCATGGAGGGCGTTAAAGGTGACAACCAGCACCTTAACTTGCACCCGGAAGCTAATCGGCAACCAATGTAGCTCCTGCAGGAGAGGTGACACATGTCACTGATCTCAAAGGGCCATTTCTGAATAAAGAAATTAGAAATCTTGAATTAAACAGGTTAAATTGGAATTGATTAGGAAATTAAATACTGTGGATCAAATAAAGACCAACACTAAACACTGGCACATATTTTTTTGTTTTGTCAACATTGTTTTAAATTTAGCTTTATTAAGTTTACAATTAAAAGGTAAAAAAACCCAAACTTTAAAAATAAAAGGAAAATGGAGAGGGAAAAAAAGCAAAGAAAGAAAAAAATAAGAATATGGTAAAGGGGAAAAAGGTAGTACATTATATAAAGAAATGATTTCCTCTTCATCACAAGTATAAACAATTTTAGTAACATCACTTCTTTTAAAATGTAACAAAAGATCTCTTCTTCCTTTATCTCATGTCTTATCTATAAACCAATTCTTAAAGCCTCATTCATTTCAGGCCTGGCCAGCAAAAGTCTACTAAGTTACCAGACATAACTATTTTAATCTTGATCAAATAAACCAGCCTTGTATTCCTTCCTTTTATTTTTTAATATTCTTGATTTTGTGCTAGAATTTGATTTTTTTTAAAAAAAATAATGTATGCACTTGTTGATCCAAAGATTCCTAATAGCTAAAATGCAATTAAGAATTTCCAAAAATGTTTAGGAAAAGTAGTACACCAATCCATTATTCATAAAGGTGCTGAATGTAGTTTGAACAAAAATGGCTTTCCCTTATTTCCCACAGCACTAAACACACTAGAGACCACTGTTTTACAGTCTCCTCACATGGAGGAGAACTTGTGGGTTATGTCAAGACCTCTTCTTGTCCAGAGAAGAATTATCAAAGAGTCTGTCTACACACTGCTTCTTTATTCAGCTTAATCTTCAGATCTGTTTTTATTAGAGCCGTATTCAGTTCACCATTTCTTCCACAGAGGTATAGAATTTCTCTATAGCAGAAACAGACACAATCCAATTTTATCATTGTGCTTGAATAACTTGCTATACAGCATATTGAATGCACACCAAGGATGAAACCTTACAGAGATTGCCATTCCATGTTCTGCATTTTGAACTCTCAGGACAAAAATTAAGTGATTGGGCCAGCATGTTTCATTTGTACATTTACATGTATAATTCCCCTTTCATAAGGAACTCTGGGACAGTTGGAATAATCTTTTAAATACAAAAGAGAATATATTCCTCAGTAAGTAATTTATTTATACCAGATTTCTTTTAATGTGGTGGAATCAAGTCATTTTCAATTTCTCACCTGGAGACATATTTAGCCAACCTTGGCTGTACTTGGAAGCTAAGCAAGACAACATATTATTCAAATTTGAATGGGGTATATTTAATGAATATTAGGATTGTAGATTAGAATGGAAAGTTGAAAAAGTATCCTAGAAGAAGGTAATGGAAACCTTTGTCTTTTGCCTAGGAATTAACAATAGCGATGGTATTCTCTGTAAAGGATGCTACATTGTATAACTATCTCTTATTCAGTAGAATTGATACTTGCTTTCACAAATGTTAGACTCAAAAATTCAACTAATAAGCTATATATATTGATTCAAGTACACATGGACTTTAGGTATGTTTTTCCCCTTAGATTATGCAGTGTTATATTGTCAACTATGGCAGCAAAAGAGTTGCTGCAGCCTTTTTAATCAATCATTTGGTCACATTCTTCTTACAGTTTTCTCCTGGACTCAATACAAGCATTCAGTTTTATTTGTTAACCTAGCAGAACATTATTTATTAATGAGTTCTTCATGCTTTATTAAGTCTAATGTCAAAATACCTCTGTGGGACTGTAGTCATGTTCTGTCTGTTAAAAGCCTTCTCAAGAAAATGAAAAATTACACAGTAAAGCTGCATCCGGTAGATATCAGTTCAATTACTTTTGATCCTGGCAGATGATGTTTCTGAGTAGTTTGAAAGAGCTACATCAGATAATATAAGCTGTCTGAAATGAAAGAATTCTGCACTCTCAAATGTGCATAATTAGGAAGGCTTAGAAACTTAACAAAGCCATTCTGTTCCCAAATGCTGAGTGGTATATTCAGCAGTTGAGAACTGACAAGTTTGGTAAGGCAATACAATGCTTGCCTAGTTTCATTTATTTTTTCTTATTCACATCTTTTATGCTTGGGAAGCAAACCTTTATTTTGGAACATTAAAATGCTGGAGTTTTTCAACACTCCAGGGATTAACTTCAGGGTCTTTTTTTAAAAAAAATGATGCAATTAATTTTGTTTAGGAAGCCAATATTGGAGTTCATTCATTTTTCCTACTTCTTTCCTTGCTTTCTCAATAGCATTACACTTGAATATCATTTCTGTAGTATTGTCATGCAAATTAAATTTATTTTAGGGACTGTTATTCTGAACTTTGACCAGTTCTGCATATGGCTTTCAACATTAACTGGGTAGACTATATGTTAAACACAGAGAAAGCGGGGAGAGAGAAGGAGGGAGGGAGGGAGGGGGAGAGAGAGAGAGAGAGAGGGAGAGAGAGCGTGCATACACAAAATGGGAATGTTAGTTATCAGACCAATAAAGGTTCAGGAAATGATTTTGTGAATAGATCCCCGCAACTTCATTCACTATCTCCAATATTACCAGTTAATAGAAAAGCCATTAGAAAGAAATTCACTCTAATGTTTAAGGAGATAAATTCATTCTAAATGTCAAATAGCTCAGTTGCTGAATTTCTTAAAATCTTTTCTCTTTCACTTCTGTAAATCCTGTTAAGAAAACTCTGTCATTCATTTTTTTTAAATGGTCTGTTTTTGGAACTTGATGCTTCCATAAACATTACTCCAAATATTTTAATTGTCAGAAGAAGAAAATATAAAACTCTTAAAGCAACTTTTATAAAAAGATTTGAGGGAGGGAGTCGCTTTCAAGTCAGGCTGTGACTCTTGGAGATTGCCTGGACAAGTTGCAGGTGTCTTCTTGGCAAGATTTGGAAAGTAGTTGCCATTGCTTCCTTTATAGGGCTGAGAAAGAGTGACTAGCCTAAGGTCACTCAGCTGGTTTTGTGCCTAAATCAGGACTAGAATTCACCATCTTTCAATTTCTAGCCTAGGACCCTCACCATTGCAACAACTGGTTTCCATGAATTGATATCTAGCTAGTTTCAATTAAATTTAATAATTCAGCATGATCTTAATCCCACATCAACATATAAAATATTTTGGAACTGAGCATTGCCAAACAGTTATCTTTGTCTTCAAAAAAAGTTTTGAATAAATTCAGAGCAATGATAAATAGCAGTCTGGAGCAGTTAAAAGGAAAAAGAACGGAACATGAGTGGGAGTACCTAATAACAATTAAAGCTTAGTTATGATGACAAACCAAACTTGTCATCATTTTGTGACTATACTACCATCACAGACCAGCTCAAAAACAGAAACATTGCAAAAGTTGCAAACAATTCTAATGGGAAGAAAACACAAAGTACAACAGAGGAAGGCTGTGAGGCTAAAACAAAAGGTTTAGTAAGGATCTGACAACGACAACAACAGCAAAAGGACAGAAACAAGAAAATAAAAGAGGACCCATTGTAGGAGAACAGCAGGCTAAGCTGGAATTTGGGGTTAAATGTGTCATCTGTTTGGAGTCATTGTGTTGATACAAGAGACCTAAATCCAGCTTCCTATGAAATCAATCTATTGATCCTTATCTAGCACCAATTTAGCTTTGATTATTAGTTGAATAGATTTTTGTATTAGAGCAGGGATGTCAAACCTGTGAGATCATGGCATCGTCACATGACATATCATGACTTTTACCCGCTTCGCTAAACCAGGAGTGGGTGTGGCCAGTGTGTGATGCATCGGGCCTGCGGGCTGCAAGTTTGACAGCCCTACATTAGTGGTAGCAATAATAAACTCTTCTGTGCTTTATGTGCTCCTGGTTATTTGCCCCAGATACCCAGTCACAGAAGAGTATGAATAAAAATCTTTATTTTGTTTTTTTTAAAAACCCAGTACTTAATAAAACTACATATTTATAGAAAGCTACAAATTATAAAATTAAGTGTATGTATCAGCCAATCAACTACATATCTTACATACAATATAACAGAATTTTGATATACTTAGTTTCACAGGAGAATATATATCTGAGAGTAAAAAGAAGGGGAGTTCATAAGTTTAAGCGAAAACAGATGTCAGAATAGTAAAATCTTGAGAGAAAATGAGGCTAGCAAAGGATTCCAAGACTGACTCCAAATTGAATATAAGCCAACACATCATGGTCCAGAAAATGTTCCGAAACTCAAAGCAGTTTTAGGCTGTGTCAACAGAAGCAAAAGTTCCAAATTATGAACATTATTTCATTCTATCTTGCATTGATCAGACCCCAATTATAGCACTGTGTTCAGCTTTAGAGCTTTAAGAATGATTCTAAGAAATTAAGACAGGAAATTCAGAGAAAAGCAAAAAATGATGATAAAAGAACCAGAAACTATGCCCCCCTGGATAGATTTTGAAGGATTGGATATAGTCAGCCTTCAGAAAAACTAGTCACATTCTTCCAGAAAAGATGTCATATAGATAAAAGTCTGTTCTCACTGCTCCAGAACCAGAGGTGGTATTCAGCAGGTTCTGACCAGTTTTGGAGAACCGGTAGTGGAAATTTTGAGTAGTTTGGAGAACTGGTACCACCTCTGACTGGAGATTTTACAGTCTCCTCCCCCTGCCATGCCCACCAAGCCACGCCCACAGAACTGGTAGTAAATTTTTTTGAATCCTACTACTGTCCAGAACACATGTAGAGAGTAATGGAAATGAACTTGACAGAAAGAAGAAAGAACATTCTATAAGCAAGAAGGCTAAATTATTTAAGTCCAGGGAAACAAGATAGCATCCAGAAACAACTCAAGCAGGATCTTCTTGATTCCGTGGAATATTAGAGGAAGACACAGTCAGACTTGCAAGATTTTGTTAGTATAGCCCCATGATGGTGAACCTATGGCATGTGTGCTGGAAGTGGCATGCAGAGCCATCTCTGCCGCCACACGAGCTGTTGCCCCAGAGCAGGTCCACTGTGCAGGTATGCCCACCACCCACCAGCTGATCATTGGGTAGCTGCTGTGCATGTGGGGAGGGGGAGGGGCGTGTGCAGCAGACACGTGCACATGCACAGAAACATGGGGTCACACGCCCATGTGAAGAGACGCACAGCATGTGCATGGGGGGGGTCATGCGCACATGCACAGGAGGCGTGGTGGCCCCCTCATGCATTGCCTTATGGGTGCTGGCACGCGTGCACTTTTGGCATGTGAGGATGGAAAGGTTAGCCATCACTGTTATAGCCTGTCTCCTATAGACTTCTTGTGGAACTGATGTCATGATCTGCACCACCTAGAGGGCTGACCATTTCAGTCCAAGACCTGAAGTAATAGCAATCAAAGGCAAAATTCATTTAAATATTAGGATTTTGGTCCCTAACAGTGAGCAGTTCGATAATTATTCAGAGAGGTAATAGACTCCTATTTATGGAAATGTTCTGTTAAAAATACTTTAATCTGGATTCTTGTATTGAGCAGAGCATTCGATGGTATCAATAGCCTCTTTCAATAGCCTCTTTCAAAATTTGATTCTATATTTGTTCCTTATGGATTATTTTTATATTTATTTATCAAATCAAATTAAACTCAACTTTGAGATAACAGCATTGTCTGTTGCTAGAAGAAACAACAGCAGCTAAAACAGGAGCCAAATAGTAGGCAATATACCATATAAATGATCCTGAATTCCTGATAGAGTTTAACTTAAAATCAAATAAAAGACCATGTTCTCTTTCTTCTCTACATGAATATTGTGGGCTGGTGGGGGGAAGATACAGATAAAGAAATGACACAGTGATATATTAGTCAAATGATAGAGGGTATACCCACTAGTGCAAAGTACAAAAGATAAACTCTAACTGGGAT
The DNA here is from genome assembly GCF_049901715.1 of Pseudonaja textilis. NCBI lineage: Eukaryota > Metazoa > Chordata > Lepidosauria > Squamata > Elapidae > Pseudonaja > Pseudonaja textilis. Next base: position 97,823,497 of record NC_141990.1, read on the forward strand.
AAATTCAAATGTGTGATGATGGATGACTATAACATGTTTTCTATGTGCTACTGGATTTGGCTATTAAAAGTCAGGTTTTAAGTATATCAAGACTGCAAAAGGAAGCTGGAAAAAGATTAGTCTGTTAGATATAGATATATAGATAAATAGATACATACTTAGACACATATGTATATTCATACATACATACATACATACATACATACATACATACATATTCACTCAGAAAAGCTCATACCAAATAGAGAGCCATATTGAGAACAGCAATTTTGCTTTTTTTTATTCCATATACTGTATTCTGACCTTCCAACTAAAATGAAATGCAATACTCATAATGACAGAGAGATTACTTCCTATTCTGGCTCTGGATTATTGTCCGTACTTCTTTTCATGTTCAATAAGGAGCCAGTCATTTATTCTTTAGATATTCAGTAGCAGTTTTGTTGGAAATCTTTAGGAAACTCTTTGCCCACTGTTGACCCTATGCCAGTGGCCCCCAACCTTTTTTGTACCATGGCACAGTACTGGCATCACAAAATGATCCACGGACTGGCATCAACACGCACGACCAAGGCAAGGTGAGCCAAGCGACCGGCCAGCCAGCCGTCCCCCGCTTCTCCCTGCCACCTTCAACTCCTCCTTTGTACCTTTGTCAATGGGCTTTTTGGGCTCTTTGTTAATCTCCTCCTGAGTAACATGAGACTCCACCACCATCGGGACGGCTCTTCGTTCGAAGCCTCCCCCCCTTCGACGAAACTAAGGCACAAGGATTCCTTCAGCACCCAAATGCTGCTTTCCGACTGACAAGCTCACCCGGAAGCACTTTCTCAAGCGCCGTTGAAACAAGATGGTGGTGCCCAAGCAAAATAGGCAGCCCGGTATAAAATGATCCACGGACCGGTACCGGTCTGGGGCCCAGTGGTTGGGGACCACTGCCCTATGCTACATTTTAAAGAGCTTCCTGCTTTATTGCTTCTATACTTTTAGAGAAACAGTGTTTTCAGTTGTGAAAGGTACAGAAATTTAGAAAAGGGATAGTCCTCTTATCAATTTCTTTTGATACCCTTCACAGGGTATCCTACACAGTCCTGTCAAATAGCAAATACTGTATTTTCCATAATAACTTGTACCATGAACAGCTCATTCTCTTTGCATTATCAAGATACTCTTATTGGTCTATAAAATATTCTGTTTTTATCAAGGTAGAAAGAAAGTAGGGAATCATTTCCTTCTGGGTTTTGGGAAAATAAATTCTGTGATATTGGATTTGCTACTTGCCCTTTAATAGGCTCCTTTATTTGGACTCAAAATATCAGCTGGGAGAGCCAACCTGTCAAAAATGGTATGTCAACATTGTGTCACTTTGCCTTTCTGAACCCATCCATATCTCACAGTGGCTTACATAGTTATAATTTACTTACATTCTGCCACCCTATAATGTTTCTATAAGACTAAAAATCTGCTATGATTATTTCCTATTTCAGTAGTGTTTTTTTTTTAAATTCACTGGAGATTAATTGGAATTCTGGAACACAGGAGCAATACTGATCCCCTGAAAAGCAGAAGCAACTTTTTCACACTTCTGATGTCCATCAAGGGTTGAATGTGCACATAGACATTTTCACATACTTTCATCTTATCCTTTCATCTCCCATTGATTGCGAGTGAGAGATAGAAGGAGGAAGAGTGGGATTTCCTAGTCCCAGTGATCCTGTTTAAAATCTCTGCTTCTCATTTGAGACTGTCGAGGTGAATTAGGTTTCATTCCCCTTCATTTAATAATTCTTGAACATTAGTGTTATTATTTAATATTTTATGATTTTCTTTCCTCTGAAGCCTTTCTTCTGGGGTACTGTATATATGCAGTTGACCAGAGCAAAGACATAACTACTCTGTAAAGTTTCTGTCTTACAATAAACCTCAATGGCCTTATCCCAGTTAAACATATCATGATCAGAGAATTGAACATGCTGTTTATCAAAGTAGTTTGGATAAAAATTACTTGATAAAATTATATCAACTCAAACCTTTGTAATTTTGAGTTAGTAAGAATCCTCTCCTTTCAAGACAACTTTCCTAGTTTTAATATACAAATATGTGGTGTGAAAATGTATGTAGGAATTACTTCTAGTATCCATTTTGAACTATAGATTAAAGGCACAATTTTTATTCTTTTAATATTCATTACGTGTGTATGCTCTATACCTATGATGCTTTTGGGGTAACTTTCCTTCAACAATTGCTTCTGTTTTTAAATAAGTTAAATTAAATGTTAATATTATGAAATGTAGATGAAACAGGAAATTGATTTATGATGGAACTGGAAAAAATGTGGGTTTTACTTTAGCCATAGTCATTTTGGGTTTTGAAGAAGTAATGTAGGAAGAATATGGATGCCTTTGAACTTTGGTGTTGGAGAAGACTTCTGAAAATACCATGGATAGCAAAGAAAAAAACAAGCAAATTCTGATGGATCATTGAACAAATCAACCCCGGAGTTGTCCCTCAAGGCACAAATGACCAGGCTCAAATTATGATAGTTTGGACACATTATGTGAAGATTCAGTTCTTTAGAAAAGACTCTAATGCTAGGAAAGATGGAAAAAAGAAGAGGATAATTAACAGCAAGCACTAATTTACAGTAATGATGAGTGCTGCACCAGTGAAAGACTTAAAAGAGCAGGTTAGGGTAACATTACCATGGAAAAAAAATCTATTTATGTGGTCACTAAGAGTTGAAAAGAATTTGGATACCATAAACACTGTCTGTGATATTTATTCTGGGTATGTCCCATTCATATCTACGTTTCACTTCTCAGAGTTGGAAACTTGAGGTTCTTGCTTGGTTGCTTGCTTTGACATTGAGCAAGAAATTTAAATTTGTTTAGCTTTAGCTTCATTTATTTTTTATTATTGATAATCAAGACTTTTTATGTTATTATCATGGGTGCACTATTATTGTTTGTTAATTGCCTGAACTTACCAATGGGTGCATAACTTCTGAAAGGAAAGCAAACTCCTAGGAACTCAAGAATTGCAAATAACACTTTAGCTAAAGGAGAGTTTCCAGAATTGTGAAAATTTGATAAAATATCCAGAATGAAAAAAATCAAGACAAGAAAATTACTTAGATCAGTTTTGATATAACTGGCTGATCCCAAAAAACTCAATCCTCCCTGTTTGGCTAAGAGACCAATAAGAAATGCATGCTAGATTTTTAAGTTAAAAAATAGGCCTGAAAAAGACAATGGCAATTACTACTACAATGTTGTTAAGAATATTTAGTAAAGTCACAAGGATATTTCAGCTCAAAATATACTTTCTACCTCCTGGCTAAGTATCACTGCCATCTTTAAGTAGAAAGATTTGCCAATATTTCCTAGATCTATCCATTATAGTCAGTGTCTGAATGCGGTGAATTTTAATACACAGCCTTCTGTCCCCAGAATTTGATTGAAATGCTATTGGCTAAAACATGTCTCTGCCCAATTCTGCTTGTTCTGCTGCTATTGCACAAAATAATTTCTCACTTGCAACCTTGAAAATAATTTTTGTTCTTCCCAAAGCAAAACAGTGGACAAAATACATGGCCAACATTATGATTAAATTTTGATTGGGTCATTGCAGGGTGATATGAGATTTTTAGGATAGGTAATAGGTTATTCTGCTTTGTACACGAACAAGTTTCACCTCAAAATCACAGGTGGAAATGCAATATGAACCTAGGGACTCCAAACTAGGTTGATTTGTTTTGTTTTGTTGCTAATTACTAGATTAGAGTCAATGGATTACCAATGCACAAGCCAAAAATGGTTTCTCTTGGACATTCCCTTGCTTAACTGATCAAACATTCTCTTGGACATTCCATTGCTTAACTTGCCAGACATCAATAAGTGTTGAAAACTATAGTTGAGTGTAGAGAATGACTTGAGGGAACGAAAGGGGGAAAATACTGTGGTGTCCCCCTTCTCTTGGTACCTGTCAGGCCCAGCCCAATAATAATAACACAGAACAATCTAGCCAAAGTTCATTATTTATTTTTTCACACCTAATAGACAAGCTCTTGCCAGACTAAAACCTTACTACTCTCACCCCAATGGATATAACCTGGAATATTCTAAGGAGTGGTTTTCCTAACTCTTTTCCGCTGTCTCCAATGCAGTTCTGGGCTGTGCTTCTTCTTGTCTCACCTCCTCCTTGGAATGTGCTCCCTTCTTCCTAGGAAACAGCCACTTCACTATAGACCATCATAACATCTCCTTTGCAGTTCAATCACATCCTTATTTCTTCATTGGTTAATACAGAGCTAGCTTAGTACCATGAGACATTCCCAAACTTACATGTTACTTTGATGTGATAAAGCAGTTAAGAAAATTAAATTTTAGTTTAGTTCCTTTTTACTACACATATTTTCTTTAAATACCAAAGAACTTTCTGCAGCGGCATAATTATTAAAGTGCCTGTTCACTGTGTAAACTTCCTTAAGTTAAAGGGTTAATTCATGAATGCCTCTTATGCCTGATTAGCATCTTTGGCTGATTTCACTTTGTTAAATATCAATTGTGTAAGTATCAAACTGTAGAGCCTTGAAGCCAGAGCCAGGAATTTTACCAGGAATACTGTTCTATCAATGTTTTCTCATTAGTCTATCTACTGCATGATTGTTCATCTTGTGACCTTAAGACTTCTTCACCTGCCCTACTTGGTGTACAACTGAGAACTATTAGTCTACCTTGCTAACCTTTAGAATGACTATCGGACTTCTTGATTGCCTATTATTGTGTCTTGAGACACTAAATGTTATTTCTTGACAAAGTCTTTGTGCTTGCTTGCTTGAACTGCTATAGAATAGGATGCAGTCTCCATTAAGATACTGTTGTGCCTCTCCAATTATTGCCTTGCTATAATGACTTTTACGTTTTGTTTTGAAAAATGGCTTCTTTTCTTTTCTCTCATCTTCCAGTATGTTTTGCTGATTGTTTACCTACCAGTGGAGCAAGTACTTCATTTTGAATAGTGCAATACTTTAGAGTTAATTAAAATCCCCACTGGATTTGCTCAGTAGGTTCAGGAACTTTAAAAGATTTTGTGTGCCTTTGCATAAATGTTATTTAAAGGCACACTTACTTAAGGGCTGAACAGTTTAGACATTTGAGATGTGCTCTTCAAAAGTGCTTTAGAAAATACAATCTCATTAGTAGAGAGAAAGGTCAATAAATAGTTTGAAAAATACAGTTAAGTTATGTATTCATTGTTCTACATATCTGTTCTTTTTCTGTCTTCTGCATTATTCCTCCAAACCTTAAACTTCAGGTGGCATTTACCCTATTTTATTATGCTTTTTATGAAGACTTTATCCAGCAGTGAGTGCTGAAAATACTATTTAAATAACAAACAAACAAATATCTAGAAGAATAAGCATTTTTCTTTGACAAATGAGAACACTGACATTTTTTTATTATTGAAATTATTATTACAGTCATTCATGTCAAGTAAGAACACAACCCGATCTGGATTGGGTAAAAGAAGCTATATTTAGGCAACTAAGGAGAGAAAATGTGTAGAAGGGAAAGTCCAAGATCAGAGCCCACAGGTAGAAAAGCAGATTTAGAAATCCATCTATAAAATATTACTTCAATATGAGACTTTTGTGTTCTGTCATGTGGCTATCATCCTTTTCCCTTCCTAAGGACCTTAACTGATGCAGTCCAGCAGCAGAGCAGTCACGATGTGGCCACCTGTAATAATGATGAAATGCATAGTAATCAGACTTAGTATGGTATAGTGTAGACAACAATAGGAGGTTTTCTCTACAGAAGAAACTATAGGTGTTGACCTCTGAGAAATGGTTTAGTTGTGATGTTGGATATTTTGTATGTTAACATATTCTAACTTCATTTGTTTGTTTATATCAGAATCAGTTACATTAGATTGATGTGTATAAATAAATGTTTGAGTGAAAGTAGCGTGCCAATAAAATGTCTGGTGAATCTCTGTTGTCACAAAAAGAATAATACTAGATAATTTGATAGATGTGGATATGCAATAGCAAATGATCTATAACTATACAATAATGACATGACTATAGGTCTAAAATTCTGTATTTCAGAAGATTTTGTAAAATAATGTAACAAAATCTATAGTTATTGTTTGTCAATTGTATAAAATGTTCCTTGCTATTGTTATTCATAAACAATATATAGATTGCTCAATATATTATTTCTAATGCGTATTGTGTGCGTGCATGCGCTTACACACCCGTGTGTGTGTGTGTGTGTGTGTGTCTGTACAAAACCTCTTGGATGAGAAGCAAAACATTTTCAAGGGAAATACCAAGAAAATCCTGTTGCCTTTTGGAAAAGTATCTTTGGAACATTAATAATAAACAGAGGCACCCTGAACAAAGACAGAGGGAATTTGAATAATAAAAATGTAATTTAATTTAAGAAAACCTCTTTGAATTATTAAAATACATTGAAATTTCTTAGCTGCTGAACCACACCCTCTTTTTTAAAAGGAACATCCTTATATCAATCCTATTTAAAAACTTGTGGTATATTTCAGAAAATGTGAGGTAAAAAAACCCAATTATTATCATGGAAAAGTGCCACAACAAGATAGAGTACAAGATATAATCTAAAAAAAATCAAAAAAGCTGTTTTGTATTTCTTCTTGCAAAGCTGTTAAAATTTGTAAACAGAATTGTCCTTATCTAAATCTTTGCTTAATCGTTCTGAACATTTACATAAAGTATTTGCCAAAATGCTCCTCAACTAAATTCCTGTCCTTTGTGCCCCCCTTGCCCCTGCCAAAAGTGATTTTAGTCCAGGGCTATAGAGTTTAGCTAAGAAATAAACTTTTAACAAATATCTTTTATACGCTAGCTTCTAATAATGCCCAAGTCTTTCTTATTTCACGCATTGCAAATCTTTTGTGATATGCATTATTAAATATCACATGCAGTCTTCTATTGGAGACCTAATCATTTACAAAGCAAGACAGCACTTTTATTTCTAATATCTAACTGCAGCTTGCAAATTGTCTATTTTTTCCCCCCAAGAAATCATTTCAGCACCCATGGGTGTCATTTGTCAGGGTTGGCTGCATCGGATGAGTCCAGTTTGGACAAATATTTATTTATTGATTGATTGATTTGATTTGATTTGATTTGACAATCGCTTACAAGACACAGGTATAAGAATAAACATAGTTTTGAATACATGAGATAGATACTTATAAAAAAATAAAAAGAAACAATAGGACAGGGACGGTAGGCACGATTATACACTTATGCTATAATGAGCTTTTTCCTGACCTTTTTTGAGCACTACTGTGAAACTGCCTGGAGACCTCCAAGCTAGAGCTATTATTTACCGCATGTGGCTTTGAAAACCACCAAAGTTCAGCTGCCCTTTTCAGCTTTACCAAAATGAGGCAGAGACACCTCTCAAGCATTTGTACTGAAAGGCCAGTATGATAAAGAGGCTACATGAGATCAGAGTTTGGTTACCACAACAAGAACTTAGTTCAATCTAATTAAACCAAGACACAATAGGGGTTATTCTAGTAACACAGATTAGGAAATAAGACTGTTAATTCAGCTGTCAGTGTTAAACATGTACATTGTTTATTTATGGAGCCACTGTGGCGCAGTAATTAGAGTGCAGTACTGCAGACTACTTCTGCCAACTGCCGGCTGCCTGCAATTTGGCAGTTCAAATCTCACCAAGCTCAAAGTTGATTCAACCTTCCATCCTTCCAAGGTGGGTAAAATGAGGACCCATATTGTTTGGGGGCCATATGCTGACTCTGTAAATCACTTAGAGAAGGCTGTAAAGTGGTATATAAGTCTAAGTGCTATAGCTATTGCTATTATTTGATATCATTAAATAAAATTATATGCACAGACTACAAGACACTACATTAGAAAAATATATTATTTGTGTATAAACAATGTGTAAGTTCAAATTCAGCATATTCCTTTTATTTAACAAATTTGTCTTATTCCAAAAATTCCAGCACTAAATTGAAAATTAATGACAACAAAAGACAATTGGGATGTGTTTCATGTTGCATTTTAAGAACTGGGGAAATAATTCCGTTAATAATTACTCAAACAGAAAGATTAAAACAATAAATTATAATTCAAGAAATAAATTCTTTAGGAAATCTAAAGTTCGGCAACATGAATAAAAAACTCAGTTTGAACCATATCAAAAGCTTTTCTTTCATCCTATGGAACCAACTGCAGATGCATGTGAACCAGCATATAAACTGATTATATCAACAGAAGTTTTATATTGTCCAAAATGTGGGTCCCCTTCAGGAAACCAGACTGTGTATCCATTATTGTGGGTAATACCTTTGAAGTCTTTCTGCCAATGTGGTAATATAAATATTTTAGCAGGTAGAATTTTATTTTCATAGGGTGTTTGAAAGCGTTACGTACATTTGCAGAAATGTAAGTATCCTGTATACACAGTTACCGCAATAATTAAAATCTTATGCCAATTGAAAAAAAGGTTACTAAGGGGGTAGCAGTTTTAATTGTTGTCCAGAAATTATTAATTACCTGGTAAAATACCCAATTTAGTTGATAAGAACATTTCTAAATATATTCCAAATGAAAGAGTATACTGAGACCTAGATGAGGCCACCTAAACTGGTGGGGAAGAATTAAAGATGTAAAAATAGATTTTGCATCTAGATACATGAAATATAATCAGTAGATAGGGGAACAATATTATATAGAACAATTGGGGAGGGGTGGCAATTGTCATCCAGGAGTCCTTTAAGATTTTCAGGGGCATTGCTCCACCCATTGCTGGATATGAAGTCCTGTTCATTAAGTTGGGCTCTAAGCATCAGTTGGCATTGATGCTCCAGGCTGCATAGCAGCCTCTCTGCCTGAGCTGTTTGATATCATTTGATATCCCTAGACTTATTGGCCTGGGGGATTTTAATCTGTCTTTTCTGAGAGTGAAATTTGAGGTTGTCCAGGAGTTCATGGCTATCATGACAGCCATGGGCTTACCCCAAGGTAATCCAGAACCCAAAAGGGGATAGTGATCTGGTTTTCCTATTGAAGCATTGGCAATGAAATGTAAGTCACACTCTGATTGCCATGCATTCTCCACTGCAGGGAGGCAGAACCTATTAATGGCTGATGGACCTGGATGGGTTTCAGAGGAAGCCAGAAGTTCCTTCTTCTGCTATACTACAACAATCCATCTAAAGCAGCCCTGTCAAACTGGTGGCCCATGGACCAGATACAGCCTGTGAAGGCCAAGCCCAGCCTGGCTCCACAAAGGTAAAAAACATCTTGATTTGTCATGCTATGGCCCATGATGCAATAGTTTTTAACACCCCTGATCTAAAGCCTTGGTTGCCACTTAGAATAAAAGAGTGCTCAAGACTTTGAATCGGTTCATGTCCCAGCAACCTCTCGCATCTCATAGATCTCCTCATTTGCAGCATCCTATTAAGTTTTTAAAATATTCCACAGAGACAGAATATAGAAGAAGAAAATAATATCCCAATATTTTTAATGAGACCATCTTAAAATAAACTGATGGGGGAAACCAAAAAGAATATACCAAGGCAGCCTGGATAAGGTACAGGTTAACAAAGGAGAAGTAAAAATGGCCAGGCGTAGTGGATTATGACTGTGACATTATTCCATAATTATTCTTCCAGGCAGTAGAAGAAACCAAGTCATAATACTTGTCAGCAGAAAACAGACTCGTGTAGTATCATTGTAAAGAAGTTAAAGCATGTAGGGTAGATCCAAGTTTACTACAGAAACTTACTGGATGTCTTGGGAGCAACTTTGATCTTTCTGTACAACCAGGAAGTTGCCTTGCTTAATGACTGTGGGATTTAGTTAATATCAGCTACTGGGACTGCAGAAAGTGCTGTCAGTCAGAGATGAAGTCATGCTTTACAACCGCTTTTTGTAGCAATGGAAATTCTAGTACAAATTGCCATTTGTATGAAGGATTTCCTGTATTTGGAATAGTGACTCTATTATTGTCTTTCCATCTTTTATATATCTTATTTTTCTTATAACTCAGCAAACTCAGTTAATAAGTGCTAACAAAGTTGTAGTCAATATAAAGAAGGAAATCATGGGGCCAGTGTTTTCTTCACTCAGACAGTGTGTTCTAATTGGAAAATGGTCAGTTTTTTTAAAAAGAGTTTCAGTGGAAAAGCAGGAAATGTTAAGACACTAGCCCTTTTTAAAAAGAAGCATTTATTTTTCCTTCCTCCCTTCTTTTCTTCCATCCATCTATCTATCAATTTGTGCAGCACTTGACTCCCAGTGACAGTGAATGGTTTTCAAGTAAAAAAAAAACCATTTTTAAAATCCAATATTTTTTTAAAAAAATGAAAAAGAATGAAAGAGGGCATGATGGCAAAACTGGACAGGAGGAAAAACCGGACCTGCACAACCCCCAAAAATGGCTTCTGCAAGACCAATCTAATGTCATCAACTTTCCAGGTTTTGGGAGAGTAGCAACAAGAATGTAGACATGGGTAATGCAATAGATATGGGTATACTTGAAATATTAAAATGGCTTTGACAAAGTCACTCCCTTAGCTGGGATGAGGAAACATTGTCTCTCATGGATTGGTAACTGGTTAAAGAAGAGGAAGAAGAATGTAAGAGTAAAGAGAGAATTTTTACATTAGCAAAACATGCAGAGTAATCCATCAGAAATCAGTATTGGGATTAGTACTTTCAAAATTGTTTATAAATAAATATGTGGTTAGGAATTGACAATGATATAACCACGGGTATCCATAATATAAAATTCAGACTAATAAAATAAAACAGGTTCAGAAAAACTTTCAAAGGCATCCTTCCAAACTAGGTAAATGCATTCCACACTAAAAGGCAAACATAGCTCACTTTCAAGGAAGTAAAAACTGCTTGGAAAGTTCAAATTATATGAACAAAACCTGAATCCTGTTCAGAAAAGGAACAGTATCATAGTTTTCATAGTTTAAAAAAAAACATCAATCCACTGTGTTCATACTGTAAACAAAACCTTAATCCCATAATAGGAACAACATTGAAAATAATATTGCCTATACATTACACCAATATTCATACATTAATCTAAATTTGGATTTGGAGTGCAGTGTGTGTTTTTGAACACTGTTCTTAAAAAAAAAAAAGACATTGAAATCCTGAAAATGTTGTAGTAAATGGCAACACAAATGATTAGGAGCAGCTGCCTAAGAGGAAAGGTTAGAGCATTTGAGTCAATTTGGTATGAATGATGGCAGATTACAGTTGACATGAGAGAGGTAAGTAAAATCAAGCATAATCTGGAAAACGTTCACCAAAGAAATATTAATTTCCCTCTCATGTTTAGCTGAAAGTGTCCAAGAATTTTTTTTTCACAAGAAAAAGTTAAATTACGGAGTTTGCTGCTTTGAAATCTGGTGATGGACATCAATTTAGATGATTTTGTAAAGAACTGTGCATTCAATGGCAACTTGTTTTGATGGGTTTATATTACTCCTTGAATCTGAAGAAACACAATAAGAAACAGCTTCTGGGAACCAACAAGTGGAAGACAGCTTGTCTTCTGTACTTGTGTATCTCCCAAGAGTAGTGGCTGGTGATTGTGTAACTGAATACTGGTCTAGAGGGGGGCTTTTCTTCTTATGCTCCTAATGTCAAGAATTATGGAAATGAAAAAATTAATAATGAACTTTATGCCATTGAATTTAAAATAGTAAAGCTAGTTGATGGTCCTAATAGATTGTGAGACATTCAGTCTATTTGTATTCAATATCTTTTTTTTTTTAAATAAACTTTATTAGTTTTACTTTTTAAAAAACAACAACAACACAGCTACAAAGTATATACAACAAAAAGACGAACAGATCTTGGCATGGGCCAAGAGAGAAAGAGAGGAAAGCTTGAGAGAGGAAAGAGGGAAAAGGAAGGGAAGGGTGGGGGGAGGAACGTGGGGATAACAGAAGTAGAGAAAACAATTATAATAAAACCATATTTTTGTGACTGTCTGTAAAGTCTTTTCTTCTTCCAGACTATCGTCGGCAGTGCTTTTCTTTATCTCTGCCTCGGAGGACTCGGCCTTAATTTTCTTAGAGGTGATCTATCTTTGATTAAGCCAAATGTACAAAGGATTCCAATTGCTATAATAGGTTGAAGATTCTTTATTTTTTAATGCTTGGGTTAGTTTGTCCATTTCGGCGCATTGTAAGATTTTCTGAATAACCATAAGTTCAGTGGGGATAGAGGGTAGTTTCCAGCACTGGGCAAATGCCAGTCTGGCCGCGGTTAAGATGTGGATTGTAATATACTTTGACTTTTTGGATATTTGTTTATCAAAAATTCCTAGAAGGAAGGACTCTGGTTTGTACTCAATTTGTTCCATGGTTATTTCCTCTAGCCAGTGTCTAATTTTTTGCCAGTACTTCTGGGTTTCCTTGCATGACCACCACATGTGAAAGAAGGTACCTTCTATGTATTGACATTTCCAACACTTGGGGCTCGTGTTGGGGTGCATCTTCGCCAATCTCGAAGGGGGCAGGTGCCATCTATAAAACATTTTATATAAGTTTTCTTTATAAGCTGCTGATTTCGTGATCTTAATGTTCCTGTTCCAGATCTTTTCCCATTCTGCTAGGGTAATGCTCCGACCCACATTTCTGCTCCACGCAATCATATTTCCCTTGACAATTTCTTGTTCTAGTTCTGTTTCTAATAAATATTTGTAAAATTTAGATATATTTTTTTTACTTGGTCCTAGTAGAATTTTGTCTAGGGTCTGTAATTTATTGTAGATTCCAAATTCCTTAATGTCTTGTTTGTATTTACTATGAATTTGAAGGTACACCCACTGATCAATTATAAATCCTCGCTCTTGCAGTTCTTGTCGTGTTTTCAATTTTCCTTGTGGGTCTAATAAATTTTCGTACTTAATCATTTTGGTTATATCCAGATTATTAGGTGTACTATCGCTTCCATTGGGGATAGCCAAATCGGTATTTTTAAATAAAGCTTTTTACGTACTTTTTTCCAATTAGTTAATAAAGAGTCCCTGATAAGATGCCTATGGAAATATGATTGCCTGGGTTTCCCAGATTCCCACAGAAAGGCATGCCATCCTTTCTGCATATCGTGGCCTTCTAATACTAGTGTTCTTTTTGTTGGTTAAGTTCACCCAATCCTTTATCCATAGTAGGGTGGCTGCCGTATGATATATTTCCCAGTTTGGCAAGGCTAACCCTCCTCTGCTTTTCAAATCTTGTAGGGCTTTTATGTTAATCCTAGCTTTTTTCCCCTGCCAAATAAAATTCAATGTTATCTTGTTTAGTTCCGTAAAAACTTTTTATTTAGTTTAATTGGTATTGTCTGGAATAAATATAGAAATTTTGGCAGAATATTCATCTTAATCAAAGCAATCCTGCCCAATAAGGAAAGTTGTAAATTGCTCCAAAAATCTAAGTCTTTCTTAGTTTGTTGGAGAAGTTTATCATAATTGTTTTCTTTTAACGATTTGCTTTGTGGAGTTAGCCAAATTCCTAAGTATTTAATTTTTTTGTCACTTGTATTCCCATTGTTGTCTCTAGCTCTTTATTCTGGTCTCCTGTTAAATTTTTAGTCATTAATTTTGTTTTTCCCCTGTTTATTTTAAATCCCGCGACTTCTCCAAATCGTTCTAGTTCTTCTAATAAGTTGTGTCCTTTTTCTATGGGCTCCTCCAGAAAAAAAACCAAATCATCTGCGAAAGCCTGTACTTTATATTCTTCTGATTTGATCCTCAAACCTCTAATTCTCAAATTTTGCCTAATGTACGTCAGAAGAGATTCTAGAGCAATATGAAAAGCAGAGGGAGAGAGGGCAACCCTGTCTTACCCCTTTTTCTATTTTTATCGGGCCAGTTTGTTCCCCATTTATTAGAATGTTTGCCTGTTGAGTGTGGTAAATTGTAGTGATGACATTTTCAAATCTGGTGCCAAGATTCATATTATATATTTTTGAATTAAGAAATGCCAATTTAAATTGTCGAATGCTTTTTCAGCATCCAAGAACATAAATGCAAATTGTTTTTCCGGGTGGGCTTCATAGTATTCTGAAATGTCTATCACTGTTCTTAAATTATTCTTAATTTGTCGAAATGGGAGAAATCCATTTTGATCTTCATGGATATAAGTGTTTAAAACCTGTTTTAATCTATTGGCTATTATAGAAGAGAATAATTTATAATCTGCATTCAGGAGCGAAATTGGTCTATAATTATTAATAAGTCTGTGGTCAAGGTCCTCCTTCGGGATCAGCGAAATTAAGGCTCCCCTCCACGAGTCCGGCATCTTGGCTGCTAACAGTACCTCATTAAATACGTCCAGCATCAGTGGTCCAATTTGTTCTATGATAATTTTGTAAAGTTCTACCGGTATCCCGTCTGGTCCTGGTGCTTTATTGTTACTTTGCTTCTCTATTGCTGACTTCAGTTCGGACAATGTTATATTTTGGTTTAATAATTCTATCTCTTCCTCTCCAATTGCTTTATCATTCGCTTCCTCCAGGTATTTCATTATTTTATCCTCAGAGACTTCTTCTTTTTTGTATAATTTCCCAAAGTAATTAGAAGTGATCTCTTTTTTCTTCTCTATCTCCTCTTGCATATTGCCCCCTCATCCATTAATTGGTGTATCAATCTTTTTCTTTCGTTTTCTTAAGTTTGTGGGCTAACCATCTCCTGGCTTGTTTGCATGCTCAAAGTAGATTTGTTTAGTCATTTTCAGACTAATCTCCAATTTTTCTTGTTCCAGTAAGTTTAGTTTGTGTTTAGTTGTTATTAACTGGTTCTGTATTCTTTGGTTTTGGGGGTTCTTTTGTAATTGGGTTTCTAAATCCTTAATTTCTTGTTGTAAGTTACTTTGTTGGGCATACTTTCTTTTATTTCTCATAGCATTGTAAGAGATTGTTATTCCTCTTATAAATGCCTTTAATGTGTCCCATATATTTTGTTTCGAAGTTAGATCATTATTATTTTCCTTTAAGAAGAAGTTCAGTTCTTCTTTCAATTTATTAGTATATTCTTCTTCTTTTATTAAATGAGTGTTAAAAGTCCATCTTTTCTTTGGTTTTCTTCTACCCCTCCAGGTTATTTGAATTGGGTTGTGGTCAGCCCAATCATTTGGTAAGATTTCGCTATCTTTGATTTCATTAAATAATTCACCGTTTATCCAAGCCATATCTATTCTTGTCCAAATTTTGTGTGGGTTAGAATAATAAGTAAACTGTTCTTTTTGGGGACGTATTCAATATCTGACCATCAGTTCTGGTGGCATCAAAGCACTCATCCTGTGATAGATGACCCATGTTTAATGTAGGAACCAGATAAAGTTGCAGACAGACAGATAATGAAACAAATCAGAGAAGTAGAATCCTATTTATTTCTCTCTTTGCAATAGTATATAATCAGAGTACTGAATTTGTATAATACAATCTCTCTAGGAGGATGTAATGCCATTAAGTCCTCCCAGGGACACTCGCAGCTCCATTTTCTAATTGCATGCTTAATGCAACTTTAAGAGAGAAATAAAACTTGGACTCCTTCTTAATATAGACCAGGAGGGTAATATAGATGCCAAATTCTCTCCAAAAATTATTAATGAAGAAGAATATTTGTAGCTCATGGTTCCTTGGTGTTCTTTGGGCTTGCTTGTTTTCTTGCAGATATTTCATTATTCAAACTAGGTAACATTATCAGTGATAGTAACTGCACTCCTTACTAGCACTGATGATGTTACCTAGTTGGGTAATGAAACATCTGCAAGAAAACAAGCAAGCTCAGAGAGCACAAAGGACCTCTAAAAATGATGCTTACTGTTTTAGAAGAAAGATCTATTGAAGCATGGCTCTGATTGGTCTTACCCTGGTTCTTCTTTGAATGAAAGTTCTGAAGTAAAATTCTCTGCTTTTACAGCAAAGCCAAAGAGAACACTTCTTTTCATGAAATTTCTAATTATAAATAACGGACCATCTGTTAAATTTTCAGATTTTAAATGGATTAATTTTAGGTGTAAACTAAGTAGTAAATCTGTGCTCAGATAAAATTGAATGTCAGAATAAAGCTGTCCATCAGAAGTGAAATAAACTTGAAATAGATCTTTAGATGAGAAATATCTAAACAAGGTTTGTTTCAAAACACAGGCACATACCACACATATACACAACTGTTCATTGGAGAGAAGGGTGCAAGACAAAAGAAACTGGAGGCAAATTAAATATAAAGAGCCCATATAGTGAAAAATGCAACTATGGATTCTCTCTGTTTATAGAATAGTTATTGACTGTTGATTAACATATTCCTTCTGACTAATCCATATGAATTAGTGTTAAGTCTACTGAAGCTTTAGAGAGTATCTAGGGGACATTGTTGTTAAATTGTTGTCATTGTTTGCTCTGTAGTGTTTTTTTTTTTTCAAGAATGGGTGTCTGGGGTTTAAAATAGTTTAGAGAATCATACAATGAAAGAGTTAGAAGGAACTGTTTATTTTTGCCATTGCAGCATCAGATCTCACACTGTACACAACAAATATTTTGAGTTTTCTTTTGCTTTTCTGTTCTATTTATAAATCCTATTCATTTCAGCAGAACAGAGAGAAAAAATGAGACAGAGGAGGGGTGGACTTCAACTTCTGGAAGATACCCAGATTAAGAAATTGCTATTGTATAAGATTACACAACTATGCTTCAATCCTATATCTGTGTGTAGATACTCCTCCTTCTCCAAAGGCAAATAACCTGTTATTTGGGCAATAACTTGTTCACTATAATTTCCCAGCTGCAATCAAACTGAGTCTTACAAACATTAGAAAAGTCTTTTGTTAAGTGGAATTTACTTATGAGAAACCACGGATCAAGATCCCATTGTGCCATTAAGCTGGTGGAAACCACTCCATCTTCAAAGCAAATCCATCATCTCCTCCTCACATGCATGTCAATTTGCTCCAGAGTTTTAGGGCTAAATATGCGTCACCTAGAAGATGTTGCCAAATCATTCTTCGACTTAGGAATACATATGAAGAGCTCAAATTACCAAAAGAAAAAAAAAAGGGGGGGGGGGTGTTGTTTTCATCAGTGGAAGGTATATATAAATTCTGAACAAAATTATTGGAAGCATTTTCCTTGGGCAATATTCTTTCCATTAGCTCTATAATTGAAGAATAAAACACAAAATGGTATTTGCAGGGATGGTAGGATTTGCCATTATCAAGACTCAAATCTTCAGTGTAAACTACTACTTCATGAGAATTTGTTTTTAAAGAATGTATATTACACCCCAACTCAAATAATACAACTCTGGGTGACTTATAAAAGAAATCAAAATAAAACCACACACACCACAAAAATAACAATAATAATAATCAATATATATGCTTCATATTGTTACCCAATTCAGGTGGGAACTTATTCATCCTGGACCAATACTTTTTAAAGTGTTACCAAAGGCCAGCAGAGTTAAAAAGACTTCTTTAAGGTGGGTATCATTTCAAAGGGCAGTATTCAGAAGGAACATATAGGTCAAATCAAATGGCACTCTGTCCAGAAAACAACCCAAAAGTATCCCCTCCCCAGAGGTGGTATTCAGCAGGTTCTGACCAGTTCTGGAGAACTGGCAGTGGAAATTTTGAGTAGTTCAGAGAACTGGTAATGGAAATGTTGAGTAGTAATACTACCTCTGATTGGCCCCACCCCCATCTATTATCTGCCTCCCGAGTCCCAGCTGATCAGCTGGATCTTCTTTTGTTGCCCTGCACAGGAGAATGGAGCTGGAAAGGAGGTTAGTGGGGTGGGGAAGGAATGGGTATTTTATAGTATCCTTCCCCTGGAGTGGGGTGGGAATGAAGATTTTGCAGTACCCTTTCCCTGCCACGCCCACCAAGCCATGCCACGCCCACAGAATCAGTAGTAAAAAAATTGGAATCCCACCACTGCCCCTCCTCCTCAGTTATAATGAATAAGACAGGCAGACACCCTTAGCCAGGGGTAGTTCTTCAAAACCCAATCCTGTAGCATGCAGTGATGCCACATTGTATATAATACACAGCTTCTGGAAAGAAATATATACATAGTACTGTGAAACTTTTAGAAATAATTGAGGCAAACATACCAAATTTTAGAGATCAACATCATTTAATCATCAGGACATTGCAGGTTTTTTGAGTCTTCTCAGGATTATGATCTAAGTCTCTGCACATCACTTTTGTTTTAGTTTTTTTCACTCAACAACCAAAGCTGCTGCCTTCAGCTTTGATTCTAGGTAACATTTTTTTTCCTCACTCTCCTGGTTTTTTTTTACTGTTAAGGAAAGAAAGAAAGCAGGAAGGAAGGAAGGAAGGAAGGAAGGACAGAAGGAAGGAAGGAAGGAAGGAAGGAAGGAAGGAAGGAAGGAAAGAAAGAAAGAAAGAAAGAAAGAAAGAAAGAAAGAAAGAAAGAAAGAAAGAAAGAAAGAAAGAAAGAAAGAAAGTGCTCCTGAAGTCTTAATGCACAGCGAAACCTGCACAGGCAGGACTGATGTATAGTTGTCATACATTAGGTAGCTAAGTAAAATGTACCTTTGTGCAAAAATTTCTGTTTTCCTAGTTACTCAGAATGTATAGTAGACTTGCATTTCAGATTTAACCAAATATGGATAACTGGATGAAACTGTGATTTTTTAAATGTGAATAATTGGTTACTTAGAAATATTTACATTCTGGATCTACTTTAGAGAGAGAAAAATAGTTGGGATTTCCTTTCCTTTCCTTTGGCCTTTTTCCTTTTATGACATGATGCTTGTCTAGGCAAAATCCTTGTTAACATTCACAAGTGCCAATGCAGGGCAAAGATATGCTCTTTTCCTGGCAACGTCAAAGCCAATTACCACCTTGGAGAGAGAAGGGATTGCAGACATTTGTTCCATTTTCCTAATAGATGGTCAGCATTTCCAAGGTTGACTATGCTAATGACACTTAAGAGGGAGGGAGAGATTTATTCTGGCAGAGCAGCGTGTGTAAGTGCATTCCTACAGGCAAGGATTTCTGGATCAAAACTGCTATTAAAATCCTTTATTGTTTATTGTGGAAATTGAAAATATTTCCTCTTGTACATATTAAGCTATAAGTAGGTAGTTATTATACATTGTTCCTTCCCCAAATTATTTTTTGTTCTAGTTAAACCTTAGTTATACAAAGTAAAATGCACTTAAAAATTATTATATGGCCTTTATATAAACTACTAGCTGGATACCCATGCTTCGCTATGAAACTATGTGATTGGGCTTAGTTTTGGGGGAGGAAAATGAGGAGAGAAAAAAATCTGTCTCTGCCTACCAGCATCCATTGGTATTCATGTGGCTAGCATCCTGTCAGTGTGTCAGAGTTGAGGGCTGCTTGAAAACTGAAACAGTGTTTGCTGTGTGAGCAAGAAGGAGACAGTAAGAAACTTGGGCGTGGCTTAGCTCAACTGTTCTATACTAAAGCTGCTTGGTGCTCTGAAACTGAAACTCCGCTCCTCTGCTTGTGTTTTGCAGCTGGAGAGGGGGAGTAGAACTCTTTAACATCAGAGCATGTTAATAATAATATAAGAAATACTAATGCTCTGATGGTCATTTTGAAAAATCTTTTCTTAATGAGCACCTAAAAGTCAAGAGGAACATATGTGCCAAATTTAAAGTCTGTAGGCTTTACGGTTCTGGAGATTTTGTGATGATGTGTAAGTGGTATTTCATTTTTATATATATAGATTAGCAAAAAATTGTGGAAATTTGGATTTCTGGAATAAAATTGGAGGTTATTAATTTCACAACCAGTATTGGTAAAGTAGTTTACTAAATATAAAATAAATAAAAACAATAAATCAAAAACTGTATTTTGTTGGTAATCATACAGTAAAAAAAGAGTGCAGAGGAAAACAAAACTGATGCAGAGAAGGCTTGTACAATATTTCTTTTCATTCATGAAATTTTCAGTGATTTAATAGGAAAACAAAACATGATGAATCAGCTTTGTAGAGCTTAGATGGATAACTTGTGGTTTATGATTCAGTGTGAACATTGCAGTGGTGGGATTCAAATTTTCTAACTACCGGTTCTGTGGGTGTGGCTTGGTGGGTGTGGCAGGGGGAGGATACTGTAAAATGTCCAGTCAGAAGTAGTATTTGACGGTTCTCTGAACTACTCAAAATTTCCACTACCACTATCTCCAGAACCTTGTGGTCTCTCAGTCCTGATCTCATATTCTTCCAGACAATCCTATCATCCTTTCATTCTATCATCCTAAACACCACTGGGGGGGGGGGTGGAATTGTCCCTCAACTATCTATAATTGTTCCATATAACAGAAGGAACATTGCACAAATTGAGGCAAAATAATGTCTAGATGCAAAATGCTTCTTTCATTTCTGTTTCTGATTTAATCAAATGAATACGCATGGGGGTCCACAATTCTGCACAGTGTAGACATACAGTTTTAATTTAGTTCTAGAAGTAGCCATTTTGGAATGCAGAACCAATTTTTTTTTTGGCAAAGTTATTGTGGATTTCAACAAAGGATGAATTTTTATTTGTCTAAGGGAAGGATGGTAAAAAAAATGTAAATAAAACTTTATTTTCAAAGTGAGCCAATTGGTTAGATCATGCATTTTGCCTATGAGCCTTTTAATTATTCTATGATGGTATGCTGTCAATAATATGATTTTAGTTATACATTAATCACATTGGTAGTTCTGCAACATAACCTCAATTAATGTTACTTCAAATAGGCAATATGATAGAAGATGTTCTTTGTTCTGCCACAAAGCCAGAATGATTTAGTTTGAGTTTCTGAGGGATAAACTGTTTGAATTGCTTCATATTATAAATTTTTCAAATCATTAAAATGACAGTAAATTCCCATAGCAACTTTCACAATTACATATATATATAAATCTCATTGATTCACAGCAGGTCATAGTTGTTTTCCTGTATCTGTTGCACATACTAATGACATTCCAAAGAGAAGCTAATTCAGAATTTTAATCAGCTGTCAGAAACCAATGAAATTCAGAAATCAGCAGTGTGTTAAAAACAATTACGTGGAAATGAAATGAAATATTTCTTCTTTTGCTGGGTTTCAACAAATATTGCAAAACTGTTGCTATTTTTTATGGAGTCTCAGTCAGTCTGCCTGCAGCTGATATTTTCTTGGAGGTGTTGAATTCCAGCCATTAGGGTTTATTGTTAAGAACTCTAGAAGTTGTATTTTATCTGGAAGAACTTGGGCTAGTGTTAGGGTTAGCCCCATTATTTCCTTCTTCTTTACTTGGGCTATAAAAGAAAGGGGCTTCACTATTCTTGCCTGTATGTTCTATAAACCCTCATTGTTTTTGCTTGTAAACATACAGGTGAAACTCAAAAAATTAGAATATCGTGCAAAAGTTCATTTATTTCTGTAATGCAACTTAAAAGGTGAGCCTAATATATGAGATAGACTCATTACATGCAAAACAAGATAGTTCAAGCCATGATTTGTCATAATTGAAATGATTATGGCTTACAGCTCATGAAAACCCCAAATCCACAATCTCAGAAAATTAGAATATTGTGAAAAGGTTCAATATTCTAGGCTCAAAGTGTCCCACTCTAATCAGCTAATTAAGCCATAACACCTGCAGAGGGTTCCTGAGCCTTTAAATGGTCTCTCAGTCTGGTTCAGTAGGAATCACAATCATGGGAAAGACTGCCGACCTGACAGTTGTGCAGAAAACCATCATTGACACCCCTCCATAAGGAAGGAAAGCCTCAAAAGGTAATTGCAAATGAAGTTGAATGTTCCCAAAGTGCTGTATCAAAGCACATTAATAGAAAGTTATGTGGAAGGGAAAAGTGTGGAAGAAAAAGTTGCACAAGCAACAGGGATGACCTCAGCCTGGAGATGATTGTCAGGAAAAGACCATTCAAAAGTGTTGGGGACTTTCACAAGGAGTGGACTGAGGCTGGAATCAATGCATCAAGAGCCACCACACACAGACAGATCCTGGACATGGGCTTCAAATGTCATATTCCTCTTGTCAAGCTGCTCCTGAACAAGCATCAGAAGCGTCTTACCTGGGCTAAAGAAAAACAGAACTGGTCTGTTGCTTAGTGGTCCAAAATCCTCTTTTCTGATGAGAGCAACTTTTGCATCTCATTTGGAAACCAAGGACCAGAGTCTGGACGAAGAATGGAGAGGAACACACTGCAAGATGCTTGAAGTCCAATGTGAAGTTTCCACAGTCTGTGTTGATTTGGGGAGCCATGTCAACCGTTGGTGTTGGTCCACTGTGCTTCATTAAGTCCAGGGTCAACACAGCCGTCTACCAGGAGATTTTGGAGCACTTCATGCTTCCTTCTGCAGATGAGCTTTATGGGAATGCTGACTTCATTTTCCAGCAGGACTTGGCACCTGTCCACACTGCCAAAAGCACCAAAACCTGGTTCAATGACCATGGGATTACTGTGCTTGATTGGCCAGCAAACTCACCTGACCTGAACTCCATAGAGAATCTATGGGGCATTGCCAAAAGAAAGATGACAGACATGAGACCGAACAACGCAGAAGAGCTGAAAGCCGCTATTGAAGCATCCTGGTCTTCCATAATACCTCAGCAGTGCCACAGGCCGATAGCTTCCATGCCTCGCCGCATTGAGGCAGTAATTGCTGCAAAAGGGACCCAAACCAAGTACTGAGTACATGTGCATGCTTATACTTTTCAGAGGTCCGATATTGTTCTATGTACAATCCTTGTTTTATTGATTGCATGTAATATTTTAATTTTCTGAGGTTGTAGATTTGGGGTTTTCATGAGCTGTAAGACATAATCATCACATTTATGACACATCATGGCTTGAACTATCTTGCTTTGCATGTAATGAGTCTATCTCATATATTAGTTTCACCTTTTAAGTTGCATTACTGAAATAAATGAACTTTTGCATGATATTCTACTTTTTTGAGTTTCACCTCTATATACAAACAGAAGAGTAAATATTTTTAGATGTCTGTCCTATAGCTATGTAAAAGCTATACATATGTTATGATATGTAAGATGGGGTACTGGCCAGTCACCAAAACTGATCAAATCAATTTGAAAATGCTTCCTTAGAAATTAGTCCCATCTCTTTTGACAGACTTTATTCATGTCAAATAACAGAGTTTATTATTATGGTGGAGAATTATATATCAGAGAATTACTAGAATGCAGGAAACGTTTGTGGAGTCAGGATAGGGACATAAAAGAGAAACAATTATTTTGGCAAATTCTAAAACTGCAAGCACTAACGCTGAAGAAAACAGATATTAATCACCAGAGGGTAACAGCTTCATCCTGATTGCGATCTTTAATATGCTATTTTACACAAGAAAAGGTAATCTATTTAAAAGCACTTCATTTTTGTGTTTTGGGTATGCAAGTCACAAAACATAGGCATATGTATGCATGTATATTTTGTAAAGAGGGCTTTTTGCCAAACAGAATGCTCTGATAATGTGATGGTACAGCTGGTGTCTACTGCCGGAGACCACTATAGCAAAAACTGCATAATTAAATGAGTAGCCGCAATTCCCTTCTCTATCATTTATATGTGCTGCTGCTACTGACTGCATTTTATCATGATGAAGATGGAGCACAAAATTAAAAGTTGGACCAAGAATCTCTAAATACAATATTTTCTGTCTAGTATAACAAAACCAGGGGCAGGGGCAGAGTTGTTGATCAGTTATCACAAAACTGCTGTCATCTGCTTGTCTGTGAGTGTATGTTCTAAAATGGATTTACCATTTAGGATGGTGTTCTAGATTAAGTAGTATGGATTAGTGTTTTAAATTAATCTGTTATGTTATTTTTCTTTACTATCATAAAAATGTTGAAGCTTTTCGAAAAACAGTCCAAAGTATCATCTCTTTTCCTTTTGTTGCTAATCTGGCTTGTATTTTTCAGAAAAAGACATAGATCACATATACATTTTTATCATTAAAACCATGCAGTAGTAGTATATTATACATCATTTAAATTTCACCAAAAAAGAACTTCCAGATTGTTTTGTTCTCAATTAAATATAACATTGTTAAGTAAAATTGTTTCTTCTTCCATTTCAAATGAAACAGAGTCTATTTTTTTGATATTGGTTTGTGCAATAAACAGTTGTATCTTGTGGTCATTCACTTGCCATTTTCAAATTGTTCATATTCCAGAGGACCTGGACATTGGAATATCCTAAGCCTAATTTTGAATTTATCCCATTTCCCATGTGGTGTCCAAAACAAGAGATAAATTACTGATTTAAAATAGTGACCAACCTATTAGTGATCTTGCTTTAACTTTCACTATCTAGACGTAATGAAGAAATGTAATTTCTTTTGAATCTGAAGTCAATCTTATAATTTCCTATGGTATGTTAAAAAACAAACAAACAGCACAATATCCGTCCATCCCCCCACATCCTAGTGAAAAATCATGGTTTCCAGTTATATTTCAACTGTCTTCTAAAGTGTCTGTCACAGAGAGCTCAGACTCCTCAGGCAAGGATCCTGACAATGATCAGCCTCCACCAGAGTTCCTGGAGGATCTGTTGTCTGAATATCTGTAGGCAGTTGAGGTGGGGCCATCTGGTAATCCATAGGAACAGCAATGATCTCTGAAGATGAAGATTTGCTGCTTCTCCCCAAGGAAGGCCTCACCACACGGTAAAGAAAGGACTCACACTCTTCAATAATGAGCAACAAATCCAAGACTCTCCATTAGAAACAACTCTTCTTTAGCCCAGATGCTATGTGCCCTGAATTTTGACTTTTGAGTGAACATTTTGACTGACCTTCAACTGACTGCCAAACTTTTGTGATTCTTTGACCCTTGGATCTCATTTTGACTACTCTTTCCCTGATACTTTGGAATTAGTAACTTTGGGATGCTGTTAAGGCAAACCTACTTGACTTTTGAAATTTTTTCAGGACAGTATCCACCATGGAAAGAACAAATCAAGGCTAGTCTAATAGAATACAGTATCTGAAGCTCAAAGTTGAACTACAGAGTCTTCATGCTGTTACTTAGAAGGGTAATGAAACATTTGCAAGCAAATAACCAAGCTCAGAGAGGACCATGGATTCCACAAGGTTATTCTAATGACATCAATTTACTTTGAACAGTTCATATGGAGTTACTTATATACTTACAACCTTATTTGTTTACCTACTTACTTACTGTCTCATTGTTACAATACTTTTGTATTGTAACTTTTGCAATGTAACAATACTTTCGTATTGTAACATTAGTGGACAATATTTTTTTTCTAAAATGCCCAAATGTAATATTGTTATGAAGCTGAAAGGAAAGGATAAAAAAAACCCATTTAGAGAATCTCTCCCAAACTAAAAAAATATTTGAAATACAGTTCAAAACCAGCCAATATTAAATAATGATGCCTATAAATCTTTAATCTCAAATAAAACAAAAAGCTATCATACAAATAAGTGACACACTGGGGAGCAGAGGTTAGATCAGTTGTACAAATCATACTGAGTATTTCCAGATAAAAAGAAAATAAGCAGCACATTGCTGTTTTTAATATTATAGTTTTGTAAGATTGTATAAAAATCACCAGCTGCCAAGAGGCTCTCAGGTCAGTTTCTAATGCAGTTGAAGATCAAAGCTCTAAATATGGTTTAGATGCCACTTCAAAAATACTGTTAAGGAGCCGATAATGATCAGAAGTCATACAAGGTAATTATATTTAAATGAAACGTAAGTAAAGTCAGCTAAAATAGCTGTTTTCGTTAATCCTAGAAGCATTCAGCCACGATAAGTAGTAGTACCTAGGATGGCATTAATCATGATTGGGTGATCATTGGTACTAGAGGCTTAATGAATCTTAGTGCAAAATCAAAATAGTTAATGTTAAGTGTCAATCAGCAAAATAAAAATTATTTCTCATACATTTGAGCAGTTTATTGACAAAATTCTACAAGTATGGTAGATATAGTCTAAAGGTAAAGGTTTCCCTATTCAATCATGTCAAACTCTAGGGGACAGTGCTCATCTCCATTTCTTAGCCGAGGGAGCCAGCATTGTCCGAAGACATTTCTGTGGTCATGTAGCAAGCATGACTATATGCCAAGGCACACGAAACACTGTTACCTTCCCATTCAAGTGGTACCTGTTTATCTACTTGCATTTGTTTGCTTTTGAACTGCTAGGAACTGGGTCAGGAACTGGGGAAATAAAAGGAACTCATCCTGATGCCCAGCACTTGGGTCTTGAACCCAAGATGTCAGCAATGACAAGTTCAACATCTTTAACCACTGAGCTATTGTGCTCCCTATAGATATATTCTAACAATATTCAAAAAAGCCAAAATGGATGGCCATCTTCCTGTTTGTTCCAAAGCTACACAGGCTTTCAGCTCATTGCTCGGTGGAAGGCTGCACTTTTCACATGCATAAGATCTCGGATTCAATCCCTGGCAACTGAAAGATGAAAAACTGCTTTGGAGGATGCTATTCTGCTAATTGTCAGTACTGAGTTAAATAGAAGTAGTAATTTTAGATGAAATAAAACAGCTTCTTATATTTTGTCTGTTTATTATGAAAAGGTTACAGTGGAGCCATAAGGGGCATTGGGAGTAGAGCCAATGAATGTAGCTCCACTGTCCTTCAATGTTTTTTTTAACACATAGAAGTGACTTCTGAAACATCTAAGATACAGCTTTTGGAATGATTTTGAAAGAGATTAGTCAAGCTCACAAAGAGCTTCTGACAGCATTAAGAAAGGGAATATGATAGGGCTCTTTACACAAAAGTACAAGACCTGTTTTCCACTGTTCCAGAGTTGAAAACATAGAATAATGGATTTAAGCTGTAGAAAACCAGATTCAATTAAATGTTATATGGGAAACCCTAAATTATAATGCTTAGAGCAGCTTAGCAATAGAATCCATTGCTCAAGGAGGTAATAGTTTTCCTCCTATCTGATAAGTTGAAGCAGAGGCTAGAAAACCACCTACAGAAGATAATGTTAATTTGGATTCCTGTACTAAACAAAAGTTAAGTCAGTGGCTGAAATGATCTCTAACTACTCTGATTTTCTGTCTCTGTGATCAACAGCTATTAACTGCGGTAGCCAAGTGGAACCTCTTTGTTCATTAACACCATTCAGTATCAGATGCTTGATGAAAACATTAGTGGAATATGATTAATCTTTGATATTAATTTTTATGGTCTTATGAGTTATGCTAATCCTCCTCCTCCATGCCAAAATATCTTGTCTCTTTTGCGTTGATACAGCCTTCTTTCTTTCCTTCCTTCCAACCTTCTAGCCTTCAGCAGAATCCTCTTGATTGGCAGCAGTGCAGCCAACCAACCCAGTACACCAGCCCCTCCCCCACAGTATTTATAGAGAGACGGCACGAAGCAGAAAGCACCAGCCTGAGGATGGCGAGTGGGACCTCACCGAAACATCGCCAAGATACTATTAATCTTACACGGGAAAAGACCCAAACACACCTAGACATATATATATATATTCCTTCCAGAGAGAATCAGCTTATAGAACGTATACACACACACACACATACACACATACACATACACACAAACACAAAATCAAAAGGCAAGACATAAATACATTAATTGGATGATCCATCCTCTCATTTATCTCCAAACTCCTGCTGTGCTAATTACTTTGCCCAGATAAAGTAGTTAAGTTACATATAAATTCCAGCAGGGAATAGTCCTATATTATATTCAAAACCAAAAAACAAAACAGCCCTTTCTGTTTAAAGAGCCTTGCTGTTAGGAAGCATAAAAACTGTAAAGACAGGCAGTCTGCAGCATTGTATTGAAGCTGATGTATTAGTTCAGCATATTTAAGATTTTGTGCTTTTTTTCCAGAAGAATTGGCTTACTCCATCCAGAGATATTGGTGAAAGATTAAAGAAAAATCCTATTTTTATAACCTTTGAATGGATTAAAGCAGTTGCCCCAAATCCAAAATGTGTGATTTTAAACAGAAGTATCTGCAGGGTGCAGTCAAAAAGGTTTGCCTGCTTTTTATGTGTATTGCACAGGCAACACCTGTAGAAAAAACCTGGCAGTTTTGATTGTCATCTTGAGTTTTTTTGTTTTTTACCATATCCTGTGGGCATTCTGATTTTAAATGTAATAGGAAAGTTAATGATTTTATTACATTATTGTGGCTTCCTCTTTTGTCATTTGTCTTTTGTTGCCCTGTTTTTGTTTTATTTTGTTTTTTTTTTTGAAACAATAGCTTTTCTTCCACTGCAGCAGAAACGTTATGCCATGGAAAGCAAGCATTTGCTTATATTTGGGATGGGTTTGCTAAAATCCCTGAAAACTTGTATGTTGGAAGAAAGGGAAAAAAAAGAGCAAGATTTAGCCTTAAAACTTAATCATTTCTAATTAACCTGAGTAGAATATAGAGAACGAAGCAATCATATTGATTGAAGAGTGTCCATTCTACACCAATATTTCATTATTATCTATTGCACTCTAGTTATGACACACTATAGATTAGCTTTCCTCCAAAATAAGTGAAAACTACTATATTGCCTGTAAAATATTTATGTAAAAAAAAAAAACCCAGTGAAAATACATCACTGGGCTGATTTCAGGAAAATTAAGAGAGGAAGAACAACTAGCAGGATAAGACTATTAAGGCATAGGTTAAAGCAGTGGTCCCCAACTTTTCCAGCTTTGTGGACCGATGTGGTGGGAGGGGAGAGGGAGAGGGAATGGTTCTGCGTGTGCAGTGGACAAGTGTGAGCACAAGGGCACCTCCATTTGTACCAGCAGTGGGCACCCATGCCTACTTCTCATACAAATGGAGCTGTTAGCACACGCTCACCCGCTGGTCATACCGGTCCAGTGGAGCTGCATGCGTGTTTGCAGCCTGGTTTTGAACAAGCCGCAGCCTGGGGTATGGGAACCTCTGGGGTAAAGGATCATTTAGATTAATTATTTTAGCTACAAGGATAACCAATCTGTGCTTCAGTTTTTTAAAATTCATAATTATAATTTGTTTTTTTTTTAAAAAAAACCTCAAGCTTCCAGAAACCTTTATGTAGTTTTTGTTTGAACAATAAATAATACAAGAAAGCTTGTGTTTAAAAATGTGGAATGATGCGATTTTCTTAAAGTGAATTCTGATGTTTGAATTTATGAATTCCGCAGCTGAAATAACAGTAATGGCTTCAGTTTAGTTGTTCTTTTAATTCACTTGAGAGAGCAAATTCCTACTAATTCCACATTCCTAGCTTATTCCATATGGATTTCAGCAGTACCAGCTGGGATTGTGTTTATTAGGTCAGTTCAGGTTAAAGCTGTTCAAAGAAGGCAAAGCCACATCAAAAGCAATTGGTTAAAATAGTGGCCAGGAGAATCTAGGCCCCAGATTCCATAGATATGTTCTACTGGCAAGTTCAAGTTGAACTCCAAAATAACGTTCTATAAGCTGATTCTCTCTGGAAGGAAACTTTTTTGCACTGACCATTGTACACAGCCATCATCATGCAGATGTTCGGTATCGGGTTGGAGATGGAGTGTTTTCCAACCTTGGCAACTTTAAGATATGTGAGCTTCAGGTCTCAAGACCTGAAGTTCACATATCTTAAAGTTGTCAAGATTAGAAAACATCACAGTAAAGTCTACGACTGCAGCAGGTGCATAAAATATTCAAAATGAAGGGAGAGGGGGGAACTAAATAGAAGCTCTTGCTACAAACCTCTTCCCACTGCTGCAACAGTCTCTACCTGCTGCCATTCTTATTTCCTGCCCTCTTATTTTTTTTGAAAAGTAAAAGTCAGGTTGTAGAATCATTGTGAATTGCAAGGAAACCTTACGCCTCTCTCTGTGCACCTCCTGACCTTTCTTAGCAAATAAAAAGCAGTGAACTGCTGCCCACTGCTGAGTTTTAGTGTTATCCTGGAAAATATTTTTACTGGTTTTCCTTTTAATAAAGGTGGCCTTTATGGTTCACTAGCTTGCTAGTTAATGGCATGTTCTCCTCATTACAGACACCTTATGGGAGTGCCCACAACATTTGAAACTTTTCAAAGGTGAGTACTGGCCTCCAAACATTGGACACTCCGACCTAAATTTGGAGGCTATATTTTAAAAATCATAAACATGTCACCATAAACACGTTCTCTCTCTGCTTTTATTCCTGTGTGCCTGAAACATGATAGGAACATTCTTAATCTTGGAAGAACTTCATGCGAAGGGACCTTAAACTACCTCATCTCTCTAGTACGCACCCTTAGTAAATGAGTCCATTTATTCTATTTCAGCTGCTCCTCCACATTTTTATATGCTACTTAACGCAGCACTTTCACAACCCACTCATCCATGTCAATATTTCATCAGATTTCCTGCTTTTAAAATTGGAGATGTACTTAGGCAACAGATCCAAATCATGAGATGATGTGCCCTGAGGTGTAGCATTTTTTACTCTTGCAGCCATTAAGAGGATTTTTTTTATTTGGTTTAATAAATGTTATTTTTTTCTTTATGCTTTTTGTGACGCCCCCTCAAAAATTCTTTTCTCTTCGTCCAATTTATCTATCAAGCATTCCAAAGGCCTCCTTAGAGAAGGACAAACAGCAGCAGTAACTTTTCCTTCTGGCTTGCAGGGCAGTCAACCTGGAAAATCTCTTCAATATGCTCATTTCCCCCTCTTCACCCCCCTCCCCACTTTTCTTGCTTTTTCATGGGCAGATGAACATAAGCAAATTATATAATCCTATTGTTCCTGCTGCTGTTTTTTTTAAAAAAATCATCAGGCTGTTGCTGATGCAGGAACAATAGAGAAAGCATATAAAACGTGGCTTCTGGAATTCTTTCCAGCCTATTTATCACAGCAAGAGCCATAGGAGGCTTCTGTATTTTTTCCAGTTTATTGAAATCATAGCCTGTATGAGTGTGTGTGTGTGTGTGTGCACGCACGCATGTACTTGTATGGGTCTACTTTCCTCTTGTGTCATATTTCTGGGTATACCTATGGAAAGCCCAGGAGAGGTGCATGCATCTTGCTCTGTGACCAAAAGAAAAAGAACCTGTTGGCAGCTTTGGTGCTGCTGCCCATCTGATTCTCCCAGAGGGATATGTTAGAGATTTTTTTTCTGGAATATTTTTTTTTCTGCAGCCCTGCTATGATTCAGCCACTTTTGAGCTCAAGTCTTTCTTTTGCTCATTTCTCCTACCATACCAAAGCGCTTTTCATTCTATTCAGTTTTTGGAGACCTGTGGGTAGGCAGACAGAGTTCTGAGCCCCTTCACCTACCTTTTGATATTTTTCTGGATTGGAATGGACAAAAAAGAAAATGTCACTACATTATTTATATAACATCTTTGCGTGCCTGCAGGCAAATGACATCTTTATGCGTTGTCCCTACAACTCATGGGTGCCTCCAGCATTGTACACCATCCAGATTAAAAAAAAACAAAAACAAAGCAAGAACAACATTAAAAGCTTAATGGAACAACGCAGCTGTTAAACAGCATCTAAAGAATAATAAAAGAGAGTCTGTTTGGCATATTCTGGGTACCACAAATATGAGGGGCATTTTTTCATTCCCAAAGGGTGGGTGGATCTATAGTGGAAAGTCGCATTGCAAATTACAGGTAGATACAATTAAGAGGAAGTAGACTTTAACATATCCTTGTCCCCAAACTATCCAGAGACGTTTAAGAAAGCAAGCGATTTGAATTTTTCTTGAAAATAAGCACAAAGCCAGTAAACCTGATCCAGAATCTCTATTGCATGACATGTAAACTCACCCTTATCATTAGTTTGGAAAGATACCTTACACTACAGATGACAGCAAAATGTAGAAGTATCTCCTAAAACAATCAACAAGATTTTGTCATGTTTTTCATGTTATACAGGTTCAACATGCTAGAACACATTTTTCACATGCAATAGTTACAGTGAAAGACCACCTCATCCCTTATATCTCCTTGGGCTCGTGGAGGTGTGATGAGTCATCAGTATGTTAGCATTCGTTCCTCCAATTCATTCATGGCTGGCTGGAGAGACAACCAAATGCTATTAGGACAGGTAATCCTCATTTACTGATGGTAATTGGGACTGGAACTCCCTTGCTAAACGATGTGGTTATAAAGCACAACATCATGTGATCACACTGACTTATGACAACAGTTCCAGCATTCCCAGTTGCCATTAAGTAAGCCCCATGAAGTTGCATCATACCATAATCACCATTGACTTTCCTTGTGGGAAACCGGGAATGAAAATCACAATTAGTTAATCGCAAAATGCAGCTTTACTTGGAACAGCTTACATTCAGCAATGATCTATTTAATATCATCAAACAAGAATAACTACCTATTCCAGGTCCTTGGGAAGGACTCAGTAGGTGCATAAAAATGCCAAATTCAGTCTAAACATCAGGATAACTGCGTGATGAACCATAGTAAGGCTATCCTAAAGGTGTTTTTTTTTAATGATAACTGGACTTTCTTTGGTTTTTTTTCTCTTTTGAGCACATTTTTCTTCTCCTCCAAGAAACTTCTTCAGCTCTGACTGGATGGTGGGGAATGGAAGGATTTATATTCCTTGCAGACAGCTAGTCATTTGCATTCTTTTAAAGAGTAGTTGAGGCTACTTGGAGATTTATGTGTGTCCTCAAGGTCACCTGAGTAGTTGAAATGGGTGTGGAGTCTTCTTGGCTGCAGGATGCTTTTCTATCCTTCACTGCTGAACATAGGTGCAGGCTATTTGTGGATGAGTCTGTGTTGTCTTCATCTCAAACTGAAGTGTAATTTGTTTTGTAGTCAGCAATTTTTCTGGAAATCCATTCATACTCCCATCCCATTTGAAGAGTATTTATCTCAAAGTGCATAGGTTGTCCTAATGGTGCTTTTTCAGGAGGCAACTGGACTGTCCTGTTTTTTTTTCTTTTGAAGATATTTAGTAAGGCTAAAGAGTGGAAATATTATACTTCATATAGTAGGCATTTATTTCTATTTCTCTTGTATTCTTTTTTTTATTGGTCATCTTCCAGTGTCTATAAGCATCATATTCACCCGGAAAATAAAACACAAAATTTCACAACTTATTGTTACTTGACAACTTTTTTTAATGATTCCAATCTTTCTTCTTCACCCCTTCCTTTCTAATTGTAAATAGCTGAATTGTACAGTTTTTCTTTTATAGCAAATTTAATATAGGCCCTTTGACGTGGCACAGTTTGTTAGATTGTGAGTTCTTGATGGTTTCCAACTCTGTAGACTTTTTAAAAAAGAAAATAGTCTCTAAGTTCAAGCAGTCATTAAGGATATGCTCCAGTGATTACCAAAATGACAACCCTGTCATACAAGAAAATGAGTAACAATAGTTGCTATGGATTTCTGAGCTCACCTAATCACATTTCTTCAGAGCCTATATAATTATTGTCATTAGGCTGAGCTTCAATAGCATGACAGATTTATTTAAAAGCTAAAAATAATGTCCAACAACAGATCATTCTCCTTCATTCTCCTTTTATTTCCCACCCACCACCACCCCTTTTCAAAATATCTGTACAGAGGGACAGAGGGAGCCTCACTGCAAAATTGTTCAGAAATCAGTGTGCTGTTTTCGAAACAAGCTGGATGACCTACTTTGGAATTTCAGCAAAGATCAGAGAGCTTGCTAAGGGAGGATGTAAGGCACCACTTTCTTTTGCAATTGTTTTATTGTTATTCCTTCTGGAAAAACAGTGAACAGGGGGGCAAGGGTTTTCTTTATTCCTGTGCAATTAAATCAGCATGCAATCAACAATTTTTGTTGGTAAAGTACACTTAATATATGAATCCCATATTATTTATTCATGGACTAGAACTAACCCAGAGTATTCTAGCATAAAATTTCCCCTTAAGTATTAAAATATGGACTCTACTGCCAAATAAAGATTTTTTTAAAAAAAAAAACCCTAAATGTTTGGGGTTTTATTAATACTGCAGAATTTATTTTCGGAGATGTGGGAATTCTGAACAATTTTTCTACACAGCAATGGGAAACCACTGTGCATAATCATATGCATATTTTTGGACTAAATAATTATCAGTAAAAATGGACAGGATCAGACTGAACAGAATTGCACAATTCCAGGAAACTTCAGGCAGAGAGAAAGGAGAGTGGGAGCTGCTTCACATACAGTCAAAGACATCAGATCCTACCATTGTCAAGGGAAGCAGATCTGAGGGGCAGATGGAGTGAATCAACCTGATAATGTGGTGATATATCTAGCAAGTCTACAGTGCAGCCTGAAGCCATTTAGCAAATGAGAATTCATTTACTCCTCTGCTACTTTTTGTATTCCTTTTCTATTTGGGAAGGAAATTAAGAATGCAGCCAAAAATTATGATGCCCTCTCCATCTGCTACATGCTGCAAAGCCATGTTTATATGTGTTTGTTTGCTTTTTACAAATTTTTATTGAAGTTTATCTTAATATAAAATACAAACAGAAATAAACAGGAGAATGAAGAGGTACAGGGGAAAGAAAAGAAGCAATGACTTCCCACTTTTTTCAGCACAGTAGATACAGAATAGAGCTACAACTTCAACTCCAAGAAGGCTCCACACCACTCAGGTGACCCTGATGACTCTGATAAACTCCAGGTGACCTTAATGACCCACTAAAAGAATGCAAATGAACAACTGTCTGCAAGGAGTATAAATCCTTCCATTCCCCACCATCTGGTCAGAGCTGAAGAAGTTTCTTGGGTGAGAAGTGAAATGTCTTCAAAGAAAAACCAGAAAGTCCAGTTGCCTCTTGAAAAAAAGCCCCTGTCAGGTTCCAAGTAAGGTCATCATGATAAAACAATTATAAAAAGCACCTTTGGGACAATCATGACCTGGATGACTGAGAATCTCCATAGACATCTATAGCTTTAACATTTTACCTTTACATAGTAGATACTAGCCTTTTCTACAGCAGAAAACTAATAATTGAAAACCAATGTCAAAATTTATTTTTTTCCCATTTC
This sequence comes from Pseudonaja textilis, assembly GCF_049901715.1. Lineage (NCBI taxonomy): Eukaryota > Metazoa > Chordata > Lepidosauria > Squamata > Elapidae > Pseudonaja > Pseudonaja textilis. The sequence goes on from NC_141990.1 coordinate 97,858,548, forward strand.
CAACATGAAGTCTAGAAGGGAAACAAAACTGGATATGTTCTTTTCTTTAATGAAAATAGCTTTGCCATTTCTGTGAGTTCCATCATTTTTTCCATCTATTCTTCCATTGTAGGAATGGACATATCTTTCTTTTTTTTTTTTTCACATATAGAATTCTTGCTACAGTCAGGATGTACAATAACAGTTTATGCATACATGTTTGTCTATTGGACAGTCGTAAAATACAAATGAAGGCAAATAGACCTGTCCCAGGATAATGTTGCAAGATCCAATCTGTGTCATCAGAACCAGAGGTTTTCTCTTCTGAGCTTTTGGACTTGTACTGGAGCCCATCTTCAGGGAACTTAACATGACATACTGTCAGGCCTGAGGAGAGGGGGGTGCAGGCGGTACATTGTTCTGGGGCCCATGGAAATCAAAGGGGGCCCATGAAGGGGAATTATTTTTTTTATTTTTTACAAAACCAAATTTTAAAAATAAAAACAGCAAGACGGTGTATCAACCTGGACACGCCAGGCGGGAGTGCGGGACAGTGGGGGTTCGTAGCAAAACACTCCAAAACTAGATCAAATCAACTCATTGGAGGGCAAATGGCAAGGAAGGAAGGCGTGTCCTTCCCACAAGCAGCGGCAGCAATGATCGCCCTGCCCTCCACCTCCACCTCCACCTCCTCCTCTCTCTTTCTTCCTTTCTCCCCAGTTCTTGAAGAATTGAACTTCCACCTCTCAGAGCCATGTTGAAATCCTTCATGCCAAAAGGAAGGAAGCACCACTGTTAGCTTAGTCGGAGGATTTGTGCACACCAGCCATGCCAAAGGGTAACTGGCAAGAGAGGTGACTTTAAAATGCAGGAGGATAAACTGGAGGAGGAGAGGGGAGGGCAGGCAAGGGAAGCGCCACTTTTCTTTCATTTGTATACACTAGAATGAATCATTTCCCTCCCCCTTTTTTAAAAACAAGCCTCTTGGTTGGTTAGGAGTTACATGACTTTGTGCAGGGAGTAATGTAAACTCCACAGGGTGGTGGGGATGGGGAGAGGAGATGTTAACTTAATGTGTAGGTGAGGGGGCCCATATTCAGGGGTGGGATTCTACTGGTTTACACCTACTCATTAGAATGAGTTGTTAACATTCTAAGCAGTTTGGAGAACCAGTTGTTAGAAGAAATTACTGGCCTAATCCTGTAAGGAAGGCAGGATTCTGGTGTTGCTTACAGAAGCTGCCTCTCCTTTAACCCTTATTAGATTCTTGGCAGGACTAGACTTCCTGTCTCTAGAACTTCTCTGGAGTTTTTTTTTCCTCCTTTGCTGGTACTTTGCTTATGTGGAGTGACCATTCAAAGTTACAATGGCACTGAAAAAAGTGACTTATGAATGTTTTTCATACTTATGACTGTCACAGCATCCCCACAGTCATGAGAGGCCAGGTGAGGAGATGCATGCCTCAATGTGAGTGATGTTGAGTTGGCCACACCCAGCCAGTCATATAACCACCAAGCCCTGCCCACCAACTAAGCCATGCCCACAAAACCAGTTTTTAAAAAATTGGAATCCCACCCCTGCCTATATTAGTCTTGTTTCAGCACTTAATAATCATTTCAGCGGCACTGCATCCTGTCATACTCATAACAGAAGTGAAATAAGCTTCCTCCATTAATTAGTTGTCAGTATGGCAGGTTCTTTCCAGCGCACCAAGCCTTGGCTTCCTCCTGTGGCACTGTTGAGAACTTGTGCGAAGGAAAGAAGGTGGAACTTGAAATAATTGAAAGCACCCAGTGGCACTTCTAACTGAATGGTGAGAAGCAGATTTTGCATCCCAGGTAAATTTGAAGCTACAGTGGATATTATGTGTTATCACTGAGAACAAGTCAGAAAAAGAGGAGAATGTTTCCTCTGTGCCATCAAATGGTAATATGTATAGGAGTCATAGAAGGAGGGAGCTGTGATGCAATTATCCTGAAGAGAAATGGCAGAAGGCTTGGATGGCTTGTACGATGATGTGAGGTCTTAAGGATGTTGTATAGGAGTTAAATAAAGAGAAAACATGTTGTTTGGAGAACCTGGAAAAAGACATGCAATAATGAAAGGGAAGTAATGGGGGAAGTCAAGGATTTTAGCATGCACTAAGCCATGGTGACCTGAGGAGGGTTTGAAAGATTTGGTTTTATTTTCATTCAGAGATAAACTGTTGGGAGATGGGGAATGTAAAAAGACCCCAAAGCAGCTTCTTGAATTTCTAGTTCTTGTGTTCTTTCTTTTAATATGAATGCACATACAGTACATTTCTTTCTTCCTCCTAGTCTGCCTGCTTTTCTTTTTAAGCTCCATAGATTCATATTGCCAATGCCAGCCTTCCTGGATTGCTAAGCATCTTTATGAAATGCAGTAACATTGCTTCAAATACCTATGTCCTTGATATTAATTCAGGCAGAGTATTAAAAGAGGTTACAATTTTTTTAAAAAAAAAAACCACTTAAGTGATTGTTCAGTGCTGCCTTTGTTATGGCTTCTTACCCCCTTCATTTCAAAGACACTTTGCTTGTTTTTAATGCAAAATGAATTCCTCTTCTCATTTATGGACAGTTACCACTTTAAACAACAGTCTTATTTACAGTAAACATAAGTAGAAACCTCAGTTGCTCCTCCCCCCTCCCCCCACCAAAAAAAGGGAGAATCTTCTTATATTCTGTGGGTTTAAATAGAAGATCATAAATTTATAGTGTCAGTCCATTAAGTAGATTTAATGACAGGAACACAACCAATGTCTCTGTGTAAAACTTAAAGACTACTTGAGACTCCATGAAACTAGATTAGATTAGATTAACAGAGTTGGAAGGGACCTTGTAGGTCATCTAGCCCAACCCCCTGCCCAAGCAGGAGACCCTACATCATTTCTGACAAATGGCAGTCCATTCTCTTTTTCAAGGCCTCCAGTGATGAAGCTCCCACTTCTGAAGGCAAGCTGTTCCATTGGTTGATAGTTCTCACTGTCATAAAATTTCTCCTTGTTTCTAGGTTGAATCTCTCTTTGATCAGTTTCCATCCATTATTCCTTTCTGTGGCAGCCCCTCAAATATTGGAAGACTGCTATCATGTCTCCCCTGGTCCTTCTCTTCACTAGCCAAGCCAAGCCAAGCCCAGTTCCTGTAACTGTTCTTCATATATTTTAATCCCCAGTCCCCTAATCATCCTGGTTGCTCTTCTCTGTACTTTTTCTAGAGTCTCAACATCTTTTTTATAGTGTGGTGACCAAAACTGGATGCAGTATTCTCGGTATGGTCTTACTAAGGCTTTATAGAGCGGTATTAGTACCTCACTTGATCTTGATCAACTAAGTTGATACCTGCCCTCTTTAAAAGATGACCTTAAACAAGGTTTGGTTTGGTATTTATGGTGATACCATCTAAGAAGATGTTGGTAAGATTCACTGTCATTTAGTGCTAAACGATTGTTTCTCACTTCAGAGACAATAGAAGTTTCTCACAGGACAATCCAACAAAAGTATTATTGATTGCCCAGGTGTTCTTTCCAATTATCTGGAATAGAAATTAACACTTTTTAAAGCTCCTAGTTGCCGAAAGACTGTTACAATTGATACCAATGCATTCTTTTGCACATTATGATGAAGGACTTTATCATATTGTTGTTTTCCATGTCAGCGTTTTAGATTATTTAGCTGTAAAGTTGACACATTGGGGTAAAGAGGAAACATATTATCTTACAGTTGAGTGATACATTACCTCTTGAAAAGTGTGTTTTGTTTTTAATAGCAGGTAATTTTATTATCTTTTACTCAAGTAAAAAATATAATACAGTGTATTAAGTACATTAAAATTTAGTATAACTTTTAGTATTTTAGTATATTATATTGTTAACAAGTAAAAGTTACCCTACTTTTTAGCATATCAAAGTTTCATTAAGACAAATCTTTATTTTAATACTCTAAAGATAGAACTTTAAGTTTTTAAAAACTACTTTGATGAATTCTTGAACTACATCCTACAAATTATTATAGCTTGAAGTAGCATAATAACAAACTTTCAATGTTCTAATGATTTATTCTGTATTAAGTTATCAGATCCACATTCATAAAAAACAGTGTATTTTTTTAAAAAATTAAGTTTTAAAAAGCATGTGTTCCCTAGTACAATGTATGAAATAGCAACTCACTGACATCATAAAAAATTGCCAGCAAATAATGAATAAAATTATTAAAATTAGTAATATTTATACAATGTTTTATTATAAAAACAATACTTTTATCTTTAAACAGATCATACAAACAAGCATGTACAGTGTTAGTACTACTGTATTTAGATGAATAGTTTTTTCCAGATAATTTATCTTTTAAAATGAAAAGTCATCTTAAGTTTATACATTTTAACAATAATTGATCATAATTTGAAAGAATAATGGAGCAGGTGTACTTGTCTAACCTTCCATTCTTGGCAGGAAAACATTCAAAATACAGTGTGTCTTTCTAGGATAAATACTGTACGTTTTGATCATGTAAGAATGTTTCTAGCTTTTTGGAGAGAATGTATGTTTATTTATATACTTCTGTTTTAGCAGATAAACCTAATTAATTCTGATATTATAAAGATAGAATCAGTTATCCATCACATAGTTCTCTACAGAGGAAATAACTGGGTGTAATAAATTTTAACTACATTTTATGCATAATGTTAAATTCATAATGGTTATTATTTCTGTCCCCTGAATATGATACCCAAGTTGCATTGTAGAAAAACCACCCTAGAGAACAAAATCCTGCAAATGTCCCCACTGATTTGAAAAAATGACTGTTCAGTATATTAAAAACTGTGTGTCTCGCACTAACATAATAATGAACCAGCTCTCATAACCAAAGCTATAAAATTTAATCCAATTAATCCTCCAAGTGCTCTTTGCCCGATGTCATCATTCTGTGAGTATGTGTATAAGAGGTAGACATTTACTGACAATAATTAATATTTGTAGCATTTATAGAAAATAAATTTTCAACTTATACAGTATATAAACCATATTTAGATATGTGTGAACTAAAACCTGGGCTCCCTAATTGGAGATGAGAGGGAAGGTGAAGAACATCCAAGGTATAAAAATGTAATTTTTGTAAGAGAAAATATCTTAAAAATGTAGTAATGTTCAAAAGAAAATCTAATGGGCTGTAAGACTGGTATACGCCATAGCCTGATGGGAGGTAGAGAATGAATTGTTGCAAAATTCAGTGAGCTGAGATAGAATGATAAAAACTAGGTGGGCTGATGGGAAGATTGCCAGTAGACTGCTAGGAAGTTAAGTGTACATTTACATGTGTGTAAAATGGCAGATGGAGTTAATAGATATTTTGTTTGGAAAGTGTAAGAAAGGAACATGATGATGCCAAATCTAAAATAAATATCTTCTTTTTCCACTTCTCCATAATTTCCTATATGACAACTAGAGAAAATCTATTCCTTCTTCTACATTCAGAAGAAAGCTTAGAACTAAAAATCTAGGAACCAGGAAAGATGCTCAGAGGCAGAATGGGTGGGGCTTCTGTGAATAGGCTTAACCCCTACATCGTTCAAGCTGTGATATGCCTGTGTAAGGGATGTGGAAATTCTGGCGTTTGTTATCAGATTGAGCTCTGAGATACATGGATGGATGAAAGGGCATTAAAAGGGGGCAGGAGGGGAGGGGGGGAGAGAGGAAAGGAAGGAATTACTTGTGGGTGTCAACTCTGTTTTTAACACAATGTAGTGATGACATACATTAAATTCAAACCAAAAACAATGTGAATATGCATTACCTCCAAATAATCAACTCTTGTAATAGAGTGATTAAAAAAAGCTACATGAACATTTAAGTATACATTATATTATCCTTCTACTGAAGATTTATTGTATACATGATTATTCTATTGAAAGTCTTTCAGATTAATATTTGTACATCGCAGTATTGTGCATTAAATAAATAACTTGAAAGAGAGAGTTGCTGTGAAATTTATTAATTACTTATTTAAAGGCTCTGCAACAGTGTATAACAATAAATAATTCAAGAAGACCTCTAATCTAGTTTTCTTTCTTCTTAATTGGTTTTATAGCATCATTTTGATATTTAGCTCTTTATTTTTTTAAAAAGAAAATATTTAACATTGGGGAAAAAAAGGCAAGCTTTGTATTGTTACACTTGCCAAATAACTATCTGTATGAAGGAACTTCAGCATGCAAGAATTCTGGTCTGACTTCATGACTGTCATTAGTGAGAAATCATATGAAATGTTATAGATTTATCAATTTGCCCAATGTAAGAAATCTATGTACATACATTAAATATTTTTAAAAAACAGATTCCTAAAAATATAATCCCCAGTTTGGGAAAGCAAACCATAATGAATAATTATAACAAAGTTCTTCCTCTGTATGCATGAAAAAAGGAACAGAAGTCAAGGGTGATATTTGAATGTGCCAGTTTAAGAACAGATTTTACCTTTCAGATATAAATAACTTTAGGCCACAGGAATAAGACCTACACAGTAGCCTTTCTGTGTTCACTGTTAATGGCTTTGACAATGGTGCGCCAAAAAGACAGTACAGTGACATAGCAGATGTCTAGAATTAAGAACTACTGATACACATTTGTCATATGTTTTAAGACTCAACAAGTTTCACATAAATATAGACATAACCTCTTCTTAGATAACCTCTGCACTTATTTTAACACATACAGTAATATTTCCAAAAAGTCAATATTCAGTGGGTGTTCATTTAAAATGTCTAGAATTATAGAATGAATCATCTGGACCATCAAGACTAACTTTCTAGTCAATGTAGGATTTCAAATTAAATCATTCTTCTTGTAGATGCCTATTCAATCTTTAGAATAGAGTAGAGTAGAGTAGAGAATAGAATAGAATAGAATAGAATAGAATAGAATAGAATAGAATAGAACAGAATAACAAAGTTGGAAGGAATCTTGAAGGTCTTCTAGCCCAGTCTCCTGCTCAGGCAGGATACCCCAATCCTATGGTGGTAAACCTATAGCTCTCTGAGGGCACATGCAGTGTTGCCCCAGCTCAGCTCCACTGTGCATGCGCCCATGCCTTCCACCAGCTAGCTGGTCTTCGGGCCTCTGCCATGCATGCACCAGGAGTGGGGCATATGTGGGGGGCAGGGCACATGCACAGGGAGGTGGTGCATATGTGTGTGGAGGTGCGCATTGGATTTTGGGTATGCGTGCATGCACTTTTGGCACTCAGTGCCAAAAAGGTTCACCATCTCTGCCCTATATCATTTCAGATGAATGGTTGTCCAATCTCTTCTTAAAATCTTCCACAGTGGGAGCATTCACACTTCTGGAGGCAAGTTGTTCCAACTGATAATTGTTCTGAGTGTCAGGAAATTTCTTCTTAGTTGAAGACATCCTGATGTGCCATATTGTAATCCATGCACCTTATTCAGTAGGGGCTTGTCACCTTTAACTTCTTACATGGTGTCCGAATGTACCCCCAAGATCTGAAAGGTGCAATGCCCCAGATCTCATCTATGAAATTGTGTTCTCTTGCAGAATGGAGGAAGAATGCTTTGCCTGTTGTGGTACCCACACTGTGAGCAGCTTCCTCCTGAGATCTGGAGGATCTTAACTCTCCTGGCTTCCTAAAACACTGCCAAGACTTAGCATTTCCCAATTTTCCCATGGATGTTAGCGAACCCTCTTATATATATGCTTGAGGTGGGAGTTCATTTTATAGCATCTTAACTTTCTTTTGTATTAAACTACAACTTTATGGTGTATTTGTATATGCATTTGTAAACTGGTTATTAGCTATCCAAAATTGTGTATTTAAGATGGGCATATAAGTTTTCTAAACAAATAAACTAGACCGTTAGTCTTCTTTCTTTTTTTAATTTCTCTATGTAGGACATATTGCATTTTCTTAAGACTCTGATCATGATTTTCACCTTTGACTCATTCCAGTTTCTCTTCTCAGAATTGAAAGCTCAGAACTGGACATAATATTTGAGATGGAAACTAATCAACAGAAAATAGAAAAGTATTACTTCCAGTAATTTAGCAGGAATGCTTCTATTGATGTAGCCTAAAATTCTATTTGCCTTTTTTTTTTTTGGTAGATGTTATAGGCTTGATATAATGCAGCAATGAATATGCTGGATCATATTTAGTTATATCATCTACAATTCCAATACCCTTTTTACATATATTACCAAACCCCCATCCTTATTTCATAATTCTCTTTACAATTACTGTACATAAGAAACTTTGTTCAGAATTTGTTGAACAAATATAATTGCTTTTTCCTATGAATTTATTTCTGTTTGCTTTTATTGTGTTATTTCAGCCAATATCCCTAAACTAATTTAAATTATTTTAGAATCTTAACTACCATCTTAAATTCAATTTCTGTAGTATTAACTTTACAATTCAATCTGTACCAGTGGTAGAATTCCAATTTTTTTACTACTGGTTCTGTGGGTGTGGTTTGGTGGGTGTGGTGTGGCATGACATGGGAAGGATACTGTAAAATCTCCATTCCTTCTCTACCCCACTAACTTGCTTTCCAGCTCTGTTCTCCTGTGCAGGGCAACAAAAAAAAAAAAACCCAGCCAATCAACTGGGACTCACTCAGGAGGCAGAGAATAGATGGGGGCAGGGCCAGCCAGAGATGGTATTTGCCAGTTCTCCAAACTAATCAAAATTTCCACTACCGGTTCTCCAGAACTGGTCAAAACCTGCTGCATACCACCTCTGATCTCTGATTTTTAGATACAATAATTATTCTACCTCTCATCCAAGTCATTATTAAAAATACTGAATGGCACTGACCCAAATTGAACCATGTACAAACTCATTTCATAATTTGCATAGTATTGTTTTCAAAACAATTGAATCTATCAAATAATTGTGCCGCAAAACTAATTCAACCTGTTTGTTAATCAGAATGTTATAAACTACTTTGTTAAATTTGAATATAGCATTCAAATTTAGCCTAGCATTCCTACAATTAATAGAGAAGGTACCATGAAATCTGACTGGGAAGTTACCCCCCACCCCAAAAGGTAAGATTTAACCTACAGTTTTATCTAACAACATTTATAATTTGTCTAGTAAAAATTTCAGTGGGCAAAATGCAAGTTTAATCTTATGTACCTGTGTTTTCCCAAAAATAAAACACAATCTTATTTTCTTTTGGGTTCCAAAATAATAACTAAGGCTTATTTTAAGGGGTGTCTTTTTCCCCCCCACACACACTTCTGCTTGCTCATGGTAGGGCAGGAGGCCACATGGTGAGCCAGCGCTGCTGCCACAAGGCAGGGGGAAAAAGCTGTTCCATATGCCCTGCATCAGTTTACCTCAGGGCTCCTGCAGCCAGGCCACCCACAGCCCAACCGCTGCCTTATCTCATGGTCATGACAGCCCTATCCAGCAGGACCCTGCATGGCTGCCAGCTCTCTTCTTCTGCTTGCTCATGGCCACAATGGAGCAGAAAGCCGAGCAATGTACCAGTGCCAGTGCCATGGCCATGATGCAAGGGGGTGGAACTGCCCCCATGCACCCTGCACTGGTTTATGTAGCCCTGACACCTGCCTTGCCTCATGGCCGCAGCATCACACAAGCAACCAGATGGAATGGGTGGGCAGTGGCTGTGCTGGCTTTTAAATAGGGCCTATTTGGGGGGATGGGGGTTAGGGCTTATATTAGGTGAGCGTGTAAAAGCTTGCTAGGGTTTATTTTCAGGATAGGTCTTATTTTCAGGAAAACAGTGTAACTGTTGTAACTTCAAGCCAGTATGGAATCCTGAAGTCCTGCAGTTTTCAGGGTAAAGTGGATTTTTGTTTTTGGAAATGGTTTGCCATTTCCTCTTTCCTAATGTTGACAGAGAATGTCTGGCTCAAGGTCAATGCTGGTTTTGTGCCTAAGATGGGATTAAAACTTACATCTTACCAGTTTTTAGGCTGGTGCCTTAAAGCACTACCCCAAACTGGCTCTTAAATAAATTAATACACAGCATGAAATCAATGTGACAACACAGTCATGACTAACTTAAATGCTTCAGTTTGAACATGTCTCTCCTAAATTCAAAGTGGCTCTGGAATATTTAATTCAATGTAACATGGATCAATGTGCCTCCTTATAAACAAATGCAATAAACTTTACTGCAGATGAACAGCAATATAACACTTCAAAGTACCTTTATTTTAAGAGACCTAGTTTTCCTCATTTTTTTTTTTGTGGTGGAAAGCTTGAGAATTTCAAATTTGGAAAAAAAATGTATCACATATAATGATGTGAGAGAAAATGCTTTGTTTCTAATTAATGTATGTGAAATAGATAAATGATAAAACATTGTACACTGAGAGTCTGCATCCTTTTTATCCTAATTTACATTACATTTAAGTATCGGTGCCATTGAATACAGGGCTGCTGCTAGTGAGATAAGCTCATTAATTTAATTATCCTACTAGCATGTTTATTTTAGTTGGTTAGGCAATCTGTTATGAAACATTTGGATGTATTTATAACCTAAAGAAGAAAACAGTCAAATAATATTGATCTATTTACCCTTGCTGGCAAGTCCCTTTTCTAAGAAACCAAATCCTGCAACAAGGCTGGCAGTTGTAGACAAAGGGCTCTCCCATGGTAACATATAGTAGAACTACATAGTCACTCAGCTCTTTATTATACACAAATATCTCTGACCTTCAATTGATTTTGGAGCTTGTAAAATAATGAATAGGGTTTTATAAATAACTAAGACTATTGCCTATTCTCAGAGGACAGGTGTCACACCTCATACTCTGTGGTTTGGAACCATTTTAGTCTGAAGGCATTTAATTATGTACTTTTGAATATTACATGTAGTTCTTAAAGTGATATGTTCTCAAGTAAGTACAATTAATAACTATTCTTTAAGAAAAAAAACTGATGGATTTTTAAGTAAAGAATATTTTAAAACAACTTTTTCTTTCTCCAAGCAAGATAGGTGTCTTTTATTCATGTCAATTAATGCTTAGTGTAGATATGCATTCTTAATAAACACTATTAGGTAGGAGGGCAACAGAAATTCAGAACAAATAACCCTGTAAATTACAATATTAAAAACAGGATAGTAGGAATAGAGGTGGTTTTAGACTACCAGAATGGGAACTTTATTATCAGGCAGCAGCACTAAATTGGATAAAAGATTGGGTTAAACTAAAAGATAAGAGAATGTTAATGCTAGAAGGTCATGACCTCCAGATAGGTTGACATGCATTTTGTAGGGAAAAAGGGGATAAAGCACATGCCTATTTTAATTGACACCAAATAAGAGACTCGCTTATACAGACCTGGAAAAAGATCAAAAAGAAACATTATATGGAGATACCTCACTGGTTGTCAACAATTGAGGCCATGATGCATCCAAATAGATTGGATATAAGGAAAATGGTAACTTATAATGAACTGTTGGATAATCAAGGGAAAATTAAATTGAATCAAGAACTAAGGGAACAAGGAATTATAATTGATTACAAATACTTGTAATATAATTGAAGTACAAATACTTACAAATTCAAAATAGGTATAAAAAAGAATTAGAAGAGCTTGGATTTGATAAAGGGCAAAACCAATTAGACAATTTTTTAGTTGGAATGGAGGAAAAAATTATATCGAAAACAAATATTTACTGGGAGTTAAAATGGAGGAGGAAATTGTGAAAACTACTATGACAGTTTGGGCATGGAACTTTGGGCATAATATTGAGCTGGATGAATGGGAGAAATGATGAACCACAAATTACAAATTAATGACATCTACGGCATACAAAGAAAATTTATATAAAATGTTTTATTGGGGGCAATTGGCCCCAACAAGATTGGCAAAGATATCCTAACACAAGCCCAAAATGTTGGAAATGTGAACAAAATGATGGTACCTTCTATCATATGTGGTGGTTATGCCCTGAGACCAAGAAATACTGGATTAAAATAAAAGACTGGCTGCAAGAAATCACTAAGTACCAAATTGAACTTAAACCAGAACTCTTTTTATTAGGACTAGCTACAGATCAATACCCCCAAAAGATAAAATATATTATTCTACATATATTGATGGCAGCCAGAATAGCTTTTGCACTAATGTGGAAAGGACCCAACATCCCCCCAGAAGATGTAGTTATAAACAAAATATTGGAATGTGCGGAAATGGACATGCTCACATTTGAAATGAAGGAGAGGGAGAACTCTGAATATTACAATTTATGGCATAAATGGTATGAATGGTTAGAAGATAGATACAAAAAATAAGAAAATAGAAAATGTAATTATTATAAGAGACCTTAAGAGAATAATAGGCTAGAAACATAGATTATAAGGCATATAAGATAAATGTAACTACAGATAAAACGTAATAGATACTGTGGATTTATAGAAAGAAAATGTATATATTAAGATATATAAAATGTATATTTGTCGATGCCGAACTACTGTCAAAAACTCTATATGAGATTTGTATTCATGGAAAATATAATAAAAATCTATTTTTTAAAAAAGAAAACTTTTTTTCCAGCATTGCATGCAGATGAACTTTGTGCATGTGAAGTATTTTCACTTCTTAAAGTGAGATGGAGAACTTTTTCTGCAGTTTAAATTTTAATTTAGCATTAAATTTTATTACGTGATTAAGAGAAAAAAAATTGTTTGACTTCACTGGCAATGTTACTGATGAAAAATAAGGCAAATAATATAGAGGGAACAATTTTGCTTCACACGTATACTCCATGTAATGATTAACAGAAAAACCTATAAAATAATCTCCTTCATATTTATAATATAAAGAATGGATTATGTGCAAATCACATTAGGATAAAATGTTAGGATAAAATAGCTCAAGATATGATTCAGGGAGGAACTTCAATATACAAAGACTTCTAATCCAAGACAAAGAGCAGAATAGTGAGCTTTTCATGTAAAGACATTTTAAACAAAATGCTTGTAAGCAGAAGCATCCATTTCCCTGTAGTTATTTCAGCGACATCAGGCTGCTTCCAATACAGGTAGTCTTTGGGCTATAATGACAATTGGGACCAGAATTTCCATCACTAAGCAATGCAGTCAGAAAACACGAGGCTGCATTGCTTACTGATGGCAATCCTGGCAGTTTCCATTGCTGTCATTAAGCAAGAGCCATGCAAGTTGTTAATCAAGGACTGTGCAACACGGGAAAAGATGAACCTGCATCCCAGGCAAACAGCTGGTGGATGAGAGCTACAGGCACACAGGTATTATGGAGCATGGGTGGATGCCACAGGCAGGTGCTACAAAGCATGGGCAGGAACTATGGCGTACAAATTCACCATGCTGCCCAGGTACTCTTCAGAGAGAAAAGTGGGTAATGGGAACAGGAGCAACTTGTGGGAGACACTTGGAAACTGGCCCATTTCCCCATTGGGTTTGTTTTGGGGAAGCCAGCCAAGAAGTTTGCAAATGGTGATCACATGACTATGTGACACTGCAACCATTATAATTGAAAGCTGGTTGCCAAGAGCCCAAATTGTGATCATGTCCATAGGAACGCTGCGATGGCTGCAACGCTAAGGACTATTCATAAGTCACCCTCATTTAGTGCCATCATAATTTTGAATGGTTGCTGAATGCATAGTTGCTAAGTGAGGGCGATCTTTGTTTGCTATTTAACACTGCCATTTTTAATATATGATTATCAGGAAAAATATAGTAACAGTGCCATCTTTGAAGGTCCAAGATGAGTACTTAGTTGATGTAAGTATATTGTTGGATGGAAACAGGGAAGAAAGGATTTCATATTGCAATTCTGGAAGAAGCATTAGCTTAAATATTTGTGCTTGCAGGGATTTATCCAGACAGTCACCAGGAGTTAAAAATCTAATTCAAAAGTGCACACACGTGCACACGCATGCACACACATCCCTTTAAAAAATAGTCTCTAAAAAATAGATTAAAACTTATTACTATATAGTTGGGGATTTATGATTAATCACTGAAATGAAGTGAGGGAAACACCGCTGAGTTAAAAAATGAGGGAAGGCTGAACACAGCAGCAAAGCGATTAAAATGAGCTGATGTATTAACAGAGCCCAGTTGCAAATCAATTCAGATAGAAATAGAATATCAGCTTACAGGCCAGTTTAATAGGAGGTAATTAAAGCAATTATTGCTTCATTCTTAATGTTGCCCCAGTCAATTAAAGATCCTACCAAGATCACCACTGCAGAAATTAGAACATTAGTGTTAGTTTGTACAAATAAGCTAGTAACCAAATCTGGTCAATGCATAACTCAAATTTAGAATTCTGTAATTATTCATAAGTCTACCAAAGCCATTTTTTCCTTTCTACTAAGAAAACATATTGTATGTCTTTTCATTATCAAGCATAGTTTTGTTATTTCTAGGAATTAACTAAATTCTGGACCAGCATATAGCTGGTTCTGAATTTGGGGACTTAAGGAATCTGTGATTTTCAAAACTAAAGAAGTGATAACTCTTGGAAAAAAAGTAATTCAGAATAATATTCAGAATATGGAGCATTATGTATTCTTCACCTAAAAGGCCATATTCACTTAGCTATAGACAAATGTAAACGAAGTTCATAACCATAGTTTCTAATAGTAAATGTAGCCTTACATTTTTTACTTTATTACCATTTTTGCTACAATTAGCAATAACAATAGCACTTAGACTTATATACTGCTTCATATACCATAATGCTTTAGAGCAGTCTGAGCAGTTTCCAAATGTTAATATATTGTGCCCAATAATGTGGTTCCTCATTGTATCAACCTTGGAAGGTTGGAAAACTGAGTCAATCTTGAGACCGTCAGAATCAAACTCCTGGCTGTGTGCAGAGTTAGCCGGCAATATTGATTTCCAACTACTGCACCACCATAGCTCCAATTAATTTAAATCAGATATGTAATGTAAACTGTTCTTGAGTATCATCTACAGCTTGCTGCATTACATTAATTTCCCGCCTCTTAAAAGTAGACACTAGGCTTATAGAAACAGGTATATGCATTGCTTTAAATTGTGCCAACATTTAATCTTCCAGGAGCTCTTAAGCTTTTTAATCTGAAAACTATATAGGCAGCTCTTATTTTGTGAACACAATTGGGACTTGCAATTCAGTCATTAAGCAAAATAATCTCTAAAGTCACAACTGTGCTTATGATATTACTTCAGTTTTCTTTTGCTTTACAGACTTGCAGAGGTCATAATTTTGTTTTATTTGTTATCATAATAAAAAAGCCCTAGTATCATGTTAGTAAATACTATAGTAATGATCATTATTTTAGGCTTGTTGTTATCTAACTTACATATAAAAACCCTTCAAACTTGTTTCTTCCTTTGATATTGGCAACATTAATTCTACAGAAATAATAAGTACAATGCATACCTAAAGAGCTGTCCCATAAATAGCATTCACTGGAATGAAACAATTAAGCCAGTTGGGATTTTCCCCTCATGCTATTCAGTCTTTTATTATAGATTTCTTTTACTATTTACTATTGTAAATAAGTTATACTATTTCATAGAAGGACATGAATAAATTTTACACTAATTGTGCAGGTTTAATGAACATTAGTGAATGTTACCGCTGAGTCAGGGGAATTACAGCAAAAAATATTCTTCAGATCCCTGCAGCATTATGACACAATCAGTGGGTTTTTTTTAATGATCTTAATCATAGAATGGTTAAAATTATAAAAGACTGAATGCTATCAAAAATGTACACAATTGCTACATAAGAATATCACAAGAATCAGTGAACATATGCATCAATAAATGGTTGTTTAAATATACAAAAGAAGAACATGAACCTCTGTTCATTATAAAAGCAAGATGCATTGATTGCAATTTTATTATGATGTAAATCAGAACATCATTTCTTTAGAAAAAGAGAATCAAGAGCAGTTCCTAACATTAACAGTTAAAAGAGAGTATATATGTTTTATCTTCCTTTCCTTAATAATTTCCTGTCGTGAGGCAAAAATGTAGGGAATCAAAAATAAGATCTATGTATGGAATGTAATACGTATAAACATGCATGTAAGATTTAATGCTTGAAGCCTTGGTAATTGCACACCAATGTCTTGCCTGGACAAACAACCTGAACAAGTGTAGTTGCATCTAAATATATATTTGGAACATAAGAATATGTGTGTTCATGTGTGTGTGTTTGTGTGTGTGTGTGTGTATGTATACACACACACACACACACATAATTTGTTTTCCAAAAATCTGTCTATTCTTTTCTTTTTTCCTCTAATTTATATGGTTCATTAAATAGCTATAAACACCTTTCATTTACAAAATGAAATATATGCTTATAGTTCAAGAAAAAAAAACCTGATGTTAGTTTACACTTATGCTACCTTTTTAAGAAAGCAACTGGATTAGGGTGAGAAACAAATATGAAAAATCAATATTGCCCTGTCACATGAGTACTTTTTTTTGTTTATCCCCAGTAGCTACCCCAGAACTTTGATCTTCTCACACAGGACATATAGTCTTTTGGGCACTGCACTTCTTAGTGCAACCTTTCCCATCTATTTTCTTCCATATGTGTTGGACTATGGAGATTCTTGCTGAAAGATTCTAAGAGTTGTAATTCTAGGAATAATAATTCTCAGCATCTATGTCTTTGAGGGACTAAAATATGCCATACTATATCTGGATTGGTTTGCCTGTATCTGTCCTGTAATAAGGCCAGTAGGACAGGGGAAGGAAGAGGATGAAAGAGACTTTTCAAAGGGAAAGTACTGCTGTCAGGTCTAGACCAAGAACAACAGAGAACAATCCAGCCAAAGTTCACTTATTTATTTGCTCACACCAAATAGAGATTCCAGGGAGTGACTCTCCTAATTCTTTTTCTCTGACACTATTCAATTCTGGACTGAGCCGCCTTTTTTTCTCACCTCCTCCTTGGAATGTATTCCCTCCTTCTTGAGAAACCGCTGCTTCATTGTAGTTCATCATACTACCTCCCACTCCGTGGGCACCATCCATCAAATCACCATTAAGTACATTTCTTTTGGAATCAAAATGTTTTTTTGCAAGTATTTATTATGTCACTACTTCCTCTAGCATTTCACTGCCTGAAAATTAAATGCAGGCTGATGAAAACAGTAGAAAGACAAAAATGTTCCAAACAGGCCATTTGAGCCATCCCTCCTGAGATGATCTAGACCAGGGATGTCCAACCTTGGCAACTTTAAGACTTGTGGACTTCAACTCCCAGAATTCCTCAGCCAGCTTTGCTTTGCTTTGCTTTGCTTTGCTTTGCTTTGCTGGCTGAGGAATTCTGGGAGTTGAAGTCCACAAGTCTTAAAGTTGCCAAGGTTGGACACCCCTGATCTAGACCAAGGGTATCAAACTGGCGGCCCACGGGCCAGATGCATCACACGCAGGCCATGCCCACCCTGGCTCCACAAAGGCAAAAACATCACAATACATCTCAATACGTCACGTGACGCAATCAAATTTGACACCCGTGATCTAGACAGATCAGGGATATCCAACCTTTTTCAATTAGTGAAGATAGTTGGGATGTTGAGTACCTATTGTTAGTGGCCTTACCAAAAGATAGCAAGGTGAGATAGACTTTTGAGAAACAGGAGAAAGAAATGCTGCCTAGGGAACGGTCAAAGAAGAGAAAGTGCAAGCTTACTTACAGTTGCAGGGTTCTATTAATGTTGAATTACAATAAAGCAGAAGTAGCTCATTCAGTCTGTTTCCTGCCTGGTATACCTGAATAAACTAACCTTCTTGTTGATATCTTGCAAGTTGGAAAGAACAAGTGTCCCAACATTTCCTTTATAGTGAGAGAAGAGTGAGACCTTCTGAAACTCTTTCTCCACCTATTATTTAGCTGCGGACTGAACCCTCTCTTTTGTGATTGTTCCCCAGGCAGCATCTTTTTGTTCCATTACTCAGAGTTTTTCTCACACAAAGAAGAACATTCATTCATTCATTCATAAATCCATTTTATGAAGAATATTAAGATAAAGGCTCCCGTCATACATAGGTGCTAGTCGATCCCAACTGTAGGGGCCCGGGGCTCATCTCCATTTCTAAGCCGAAGAGCCAGCGCTGTCTGAAGACGCCTCCGTGGTCATGTGGCCAGCATGATTAAATGCTGAAGCCGCATGGAACACTGTTACCTTCCCACCAAAGTGGTCCCTATTTTTCTATTTGCATTTTTACATGCTTTCGAACTGCTAGATTGGCAGAAGCTGGGACAATTAATGAGAGTTCATTCCGTTACATGGTGCTAGGGATTCGAACACCAAACTGCTAACCTTTCTCAGTGTCTTCACCACTGAGCAACCACTGAATATTAGCTGTTACAAAATCTCTAATTTACCTACTTTGTTTTGTTCTTGTTTTATCCTTTTCACAGCAACAGATTGATCGGAAGCTATCCATAATTTTTATTTATTTAATTTTCCAAGCAAACCTATGGCCTCTTTTAAACCCCAGAAACCTTTTGTGAAAATAAAATTCAGGCTGTAAACTGATTTTATTTTTCCCCTTTGGTATGTGATAGTTTCACATAGATTAAAAAATGTCTTAAAAGTAATATGGGACTGGTAATCTGTTCCATTTCTCCCCTGTATGTATACAAGCCAACTTTCTCATATGCCTCAGAATAACTACCGTGTTTCTCCAACAATACAACCTCCCCCAATAGGAAGACCCAGCATGTTTTCTAGGCATAAAATGAAATTAAGCCCCTCCACCCAAATTTAGGCCTATTTTAAAACATGCAAAATGGGGGAAAGGGCGGGGGGGCTTGCCGTTAGGAGCGCCCCACAGGCAGCAATTCCTCACCACCAGCTGCTCCTAATGAGCGATCATGGCAGAGCGCGGAGAGCTCCCTACTCCTGCCAAGCATCTTTGCGGCAGATCCAAGACCTTCAGCGCCCACCGCTGTTGATTTCCCTTCTGCCCATGCCGCCGCTGCGTTTGGAGCTGCCACTTCCACATTTGGAGCACCGCTGCTGTTTGGAGCTGCCGCATCTGCATTTGGAGCTGCCTCCGCGTTTGGAGCACTGCCGCTGTGTGGAGCACCACCACCATTTGGAGCGCCGCTGCCACTCCAAACATGGCAGCAGCTCCAAATGCAGAAGTAGCAGCTCCAAACATGATGGCAGTGCTCCAAATAGCAGCGGCATTCCAAATGTCAGCATCGCTCCAAACACGGAAGTGGCAGCTCCAAATGTGGCAGCGGTGCTCCAAATGGTGGTGGAACTCCAAATGGCAGCGGCACTCCAAACACGGAAGCGGCAGCTCCAAATGTGGCGGCAGAATGGGCAGAAGGGAAAGCAACAGCGGCGGGGTCTTGGGTCTGCAGCAAAGGTGTTTGGTGGGAGTAGGGAGCTCTCTGCGCTTCGCCATGATCACCCGTTAGGAGCGGCTGGTGATGAGGCTGCCCGCGGGGCGCTCTAGATGAGGATGCAAGAGGGGGAATTAAGTCATCCCCCAAAAGACAGCCTAGCCATTTTTTCAGGGCTCAAAAAAAATATAAGACCCAGCCTTATTTTATGAGAAACACTGTATATGTGCCACTTTAAAGAGGAAAAACTTTTGATTCCTTTTTATGCACAGTGATCTGGAACCTGTTCAGTAAAATAAATAATTCCTTTTGGGACTACTGGCAACCATGTATACATAAACTGTGCCTAACCTTTGAAACAATTAATTAACAAGTATGCTAGCAACAAAATCATTTGTGAGTGCACCTGTTTGCTTTAAAAATAGCTTTTCCCTTAGAAGGATAGCAAGTAGGAAATATTTGAATAATTTACCATATTTTATGCTAAAAATTTCCATTTGATTATATTTCATTATACTGTATTTCTAAAAGGATCTTAATTCTGTTACTATTGGAAATGATAGGTACAAATACTTTAATACTTCAAAATAAGAATACCATCACTTTTTAAAATTAGTATTATGGTTAATCTTCAATTTGATTCACAGTCTGGGACTGGTAAAAACTTGAACACTTAAGTCCTAATCCCGGACCTAAGAGCTGTTAAGGTAGGATCTGAGTCCATAGTGTTAAAAAGTAATGCAGCTACTGAGTTTATCCTACAGATTTAATGTCTACTGAAATACATTCCCTTAGGTAGTCAGGCTCTAAGTGCTTAAAAAGGCAATTCCCATTTGGTTATCCTACTACCCAAGGGAAAGATAGTCCAAGCTTTCTGGACAGTACCAGGTTGCCCATCACTATCCAGGAGTTTTCATTCCCTTTTTAAGTTTAACTGAATATTTGGTATTTATTTTCCAATTGATAGGATCCCAGGAGTCCTAAGCATCTCAATATCCTATAATATCCTATATAGGGGGAATTTATGATTCTTCTTAGGAAAGTAGATGGCTGAGCCAAACTCACCAGGTGGGAGATATTTTTCTTTCCCCATGTGATTTCCACCAATTAAATTGTCTATGGAAGCCATAACCTACATTTCCCATTGCAACAAAAGTTATCTGAACCTGCAGAATTCAACTTTACTCTTTGTTTGTTTAATTTAACCTTAATTTAACTTTTTAATTTAACCCATCTCACCTATAGGCAACTGTAAGTGGATTAGAATCAATAAAAACAACATAAGACCTTAACATATTAAAACAAATGTTAACCCTAAAACTGTTTTTAAAATGTAATTCCTACTAAATTCCCACTAGAGGACACAACAATGGTTCTCTTGGACTATCTAAAATAATCTATATATTTGGCCATAAATGTTCCCTGTGAAGTGTCTTTCAATTCATAGAATGTTTTTCTTTTTCATGCCACAAAGAATTCAAAATAATTTTAGAAGTAAAGTTATGGATGCAGTGTATGGGAAAGGTTCTCACTTTATTTCCAAATGTCAAACTGTACAGGTATCCCAGCAAGTTGCTTTCTCACAGTTTAGGCAGTACCTTGTTTATGAGATCACAACTACATTAATAAATTTTGCAAATATGAGAGGCTTTATATAAAAAGGAAACTCAACTATTGATATTCCCAATCTCTCCCCCAAAGTTTTGTCAGAAAGGTCTTTTTAGTATTCTACATTCATCCTATAATTTATCTGCCTTTAAAATAGAGATTGGTAACCAGAGTTTTACAAACATCTATCAAGGTGTCTGCCACCCGATTTGGATTGCAAAAATAAATATCGAAAGCAAAAATGTAATATAAACTTGCAAAGCAGAATGTCAGTCTCGTCACCTCTATTTCTAGGAATGCATTGATGCCCTACAAAGCAGAATACTGGGTAGGTGATGATATCGCAATCTCTCTAGAAGTTGAGATTCCTGTTGCCCTCCCTTCTCCCCACCAAGAAGGCAAAAGACCAATGGTATAGGAGAAGACATTCTGAGTAAATAAGGATAGACTTAGATGACTGCTGTTGTTAAACTTAATTTTAAATGTCTAGGAGACAACTGTGACCTGCTGGGTAAATCTTTCAGACCTGTTTCCTTACCAAGACCAGCACCTTCAACAAGGACAGAGCTCCCAATCTGATGCCTTCACTTGAAAAGCTAGGTATACACTCAGAGATAGCCCCTATTGAGTGATACTGTATAGCACAGTCAAATGACAGCATAGGAGATGATTCATGACATTTTGTGTCATATCATAATCTATTAGTTAGCTGTGGATAGATGCTAGGTCTGTACCGAATAATACCCCAAAGCAACTTTGTAGTTTGGAATATGGAGAGTGGTAAGCTAGAGAGCGGGAGGGAGGGAGGGAGAGAGAGAGAGACTCTGAAAAGTATCATATGTTTCAGACAAAGTCTGTTGAATAAACGAAGGGAGAAAAGGGAAATGAAAATTTCAGGAAAGGCCTCAATCTTCCAATGAGAACTGAGCCTACAGAATATCCTTAAACTGGTAAGAGGGAGGGAGGGAGGGAGGGAGGGAGGGAGGGGAAGAGGACAGATGGTGATAATTTTACCTAGTTGAGTAATGAAACATCTGCAAAAAAACCAACCCCACTCAGCACCACAGTTCACAGTTCAGCCATGAGCTATAAATATACTCTTATTTTGGTAAGGAATGTTAGCTTTATGTTCCTCTCTTCTGATAATATGCACACACCAGTCTACTCTTCAGGTAAACATTAGTTGGTTTAACTTTCCAGGTAGTTCTTCTCAAGAGAACTTGAAGTATTGCTAATAATAGAACATTGCAGAGAAACATTAGGGGAAAAACAAACAAAACATTTCCCTGAAAATTAAGCAGTCAAGCTTTCTGACCCTTTGGGTAACTTGCATTGTGGAAAGTTTTGATGGTCCTCAACAAGCAGAGAGTTTTCTGCAGCTGTTTGGAATGACTCTGGATTTGTAATCTAGTCTGAACTAATGTCCCATGGACCATTCAAAGAATCCAAGGTCTTATAGTCAGAATGTATTTTGGTGAGTTTCCTGTGAAGCCTCAGAGACAGAGGTAGTCACCATATATCTGCACAGAGACTTTACAGCTTTTGTGGGTTTTATTAAATGAATTTGGTGATCATAAAAGATATACCATGATAGCTCAGTGCACAGCGCAGGGTCTATTTGAACAGAAATTAGACAGTAATAGCAATAGCACTAGCACTTAGACTTATATACCACTTCAAAATGCTTTTACAGCCCTCTCTAAAGGGTTTACAGAGTCATCATGTTGCCCCCAACAATTTGGCTCCTCATTTTATCCACCTCAGAAGGAGGGAAAGCTGAATCAAAATTCAGTCACATGACCTCAAGGGGGGCTCAGGTGTTGGAATTTCTCATGTAGTTTCTAAACTAATGCTATATACATTCCTTCAACCAGATACTGTACTTGGTGACAGCTCTCCTGAAATCTCACTTGGCTTGCAATTGCTTGATAACTAACCCTGCTGACTATTTAACTTTGATGATTATCTTCCTGCACTTCTGGAGACCTCAATGTTCTGCTGCTGCTACGAAACAAAGGCAGACTCTTCATTTGTATGTCAGAAATATTGCTTTTATTTGAACTATATACTGTAGCTGTTTAAAACTAAAGAAGATTATAATAGGCAATGACTTGTCAGGAAACATGCAAGTATTCAATTTTTTTATGTCTATGAAAAAACATTTTACACTCGATGGTAATTGTTATCACTTTTATTTAACCACATTTCCTTTTAAAGAATCAATAAAAACTGATGTGTGCATAACATTCATCCTTCAGCCTGAGGTATGGAGTAGAGTTTGTGTTACAGTAGTGTTGAACCTACATTAAAGCCTCAGGATAGCAACAGTTTATGAAAACATGCCAGTTTGTTTATATTGCCCTCCAGATTTTTGATTCTGGTTTCTGTAAGTTGAATTGGGAAAGCCTATTATTTTAATTTAGAATTTGGGAAATCAACACCAGAACTCATAAATTACAACACCATGCCATGGATATAAAGTTTTATTGTTCTCAGAGGGTTAATACTAGCTGAAATGGCAGGAATTTACTCTTAAGGAACTCTAATACCCTTGAAGATTCTTCCACGTTTTTAGGACAGTCCAAGATACAATGGATTGCCAAGGCAGAAGGGAAGACAAATAAATTTGATAATAATACACTGCTCAAAAAAATAAAGGGATCACAAAAATAAGACATCTTAGATCTGAATGAATGAAATATTCTTATTAAATACTTTGTTCAGTACATAGTTGAATGTGCTGATAATAAAATCACATAAAAATTATCAATGGAAATCAAATTTAGCAACCCATGGAGGTCTGGATTTGGAGTTACACTCAAAATTAAAGTGGAAAAAAACATTACAGACTAATCCAGCTTTGATGTAATGTCCTTAAAACAAATCAAAATGAGGCTCAGAAGTGTGTGTGGCCTCCACGTGCCTCTATGACCTCCCTACAATGCCTGGGCATGCTCCTAATGAGGTGGTGGATGATCTCCTGAGGGATCTCCTCCCACACCTGGACTAAAGCATCCCCCAACTCCTGGACAGTCTGTGGTGCAACATGGCGTTGGTTGATGGAGCGAGACATGATGTCCCAGATTTGCTCAATTGAATTCAGGTCTGGGGAACAGGTGGGCCAGTCCATAGCATCAATGTCTTCGTCTTGCAGGAACTGCTGACACACTCCAGCCACATGAAGTCTAGCACTGTCGTGCATTAGGAGGAACCAAGGGCCAACCGCACCAGCATATGGTCTCACAAGGGGTCTGAGGATCTCATCTCGGTACCTAATGGCAGTCAGGCTACCTCTGGCGAGCACATGGAGGGCTGTGCGGCCCCCTAAAAAAATGCCACCCCACACCATTACTGACCCACTGCCAAACTGGTCATAGTGGAGGATGTTGCAGGCAGAAGAATGTTCTCCATGGCATCTCCAGACCTTGTCACGTTTGTCACATGTGCTCAGTGTGAACCTGCTTTCATCTTTGAAGAGCACAGGGTGTCAATGGCGAATTTGCCAATCTTGGTGTTCTCTGGCAAATGCCAAACATCCTGCATGGTGTTGGGCTGTAAGCACAACCCCCACCTGTGGACGTCAGGCCCTCATACCACCCTCATGGAGTCTGTTTCTGACCATTTGAGCAGCCACGTGCACATTTGTGGCCCACTGGAGATCATTTTGCAGGGCTCCTCCTGTTTCTCCTTGCACAAAGGTGGAGGTAGCGGTCCTGATGCTGGGTTGTTGCCCTCCTACAGCCTGCTCCATGTCTCCTGATGTACTGGCCTGTCTCCTGGTAGCGCCTCCATGCTCTGGACACTACACTGACAGACACAGCAAACCTTCTTGCCACAGCTCACATTGATGTGCCATCCTGGATGAGCTGCACTACCTGAGCCACTTGTGTGGGTTGTAGACTCCATCTCATGCTACCACTAGAGTGAAAGCACCTCCAGCATTCAAAAGTGACCAAACCATCAGCCAGAAAACATAGGAACTGAGAAGTGGTCTGTGGTCACCACCTGCAGAACCACTCCTTTATTGGGGACGTCTTGCTAACTGCCTATGCTTTCCAACTGTTGTCTATTCCATTTGCACAACAGCATGTGAAATTGATTGTCAATCAGTGTTGCTACCTAAGTGGACTGTTTGATTTCACAGAAGTGTGATTGACTTGGAGTTACATTGTGTTGTTTAAGTGTTCCCTTTATTTTTCTGAGCAGTGTATAATAATTTATGCTACCCTATTATGCTGTTTACAAAAAAATAGGTGTTTTTCCTACCTAATAGTTCCCCAGCTAAGATGGGGTATCTGATCAGGTGTTGCATCTGCCTACCTATGACTGATAAAGGCATGTTGAGTCCATAGATAAGAGAGTAGAAATGATAGTCATCCACTATATATGGGAGGTTTACAGTCCAGCCCTTTTAGGCATTATAAAAAGACATTGCCAAGAGGGAGGTGAAAATGTCCCACCAGCAACTATTAAATTTTGCCTCTCTACTAACATAGCTATGAAAATTAATCACTAGTTCAAATTTAGAGAGGAAAGAGTCATTGTTGCTTTTCTAGCATTGACTTTTAAATCATGGGTTGAAATGCCTGAAGAGATCTTGCTTGCTTTCTCTTCCTTCCTTCCTTCCTTCCTTCCTTCCTTCCTTCCTCCCTCCCTCCCTCCCTCCCTCCCTCCCTCTCTCTCTCTTTCTTTCTTTCTTTCTTTCTTTCTTTCCTCCTTTCCTCCTTCTCTCCCTTTCTTTACTTTCTCCCTTCTTTCCTACCTACCTTCCTCTTTCTTTCTTTCCTTCTGCTTCCTCCCTTCCTTCCTTTTCCTTTCTCTCTCTTCCTATTACTCCATTCAGTTTTCTCTTTTCTACCCTTTCTACCAGGGCAGCTATGATTCCCACCATTAGTACTATTATTCCTGCTTCTGCTCCTGTTCCTGCTCCTTTGGTTTTCTTTCAGCTACATTTGTAAATAACCCTGTTTTGTGACACTAGCACACAATTGTTTTTGCATCTTTCTGTGCAAAGTTTGTATTTCAAAATATAACAACAGCAACCATTTACTAAAATTACATGCCATCTGACTCCAAGGGATTCTGTGTGATTATCATATGAGTGAAATGTATATGTCTCATTGATCTTCTATAACAGCTATCTCTAATAAGGTGAAAGAAGAATATTGGTTATTGATAAAGCAGGTCTGCTGCCAATCTATTGAAAATTTATTTGCCTTCCTCATTTCATACTTCAGCAAATAAAATGAAGTAACACTATTCCCCTTTTCCAGAGGTGGTATTCAGCAGGTTCTGACCAGTTCTGGAGAACCGGTAGCGGAAATTTTGAGTAGTTCGGAGAACTGGCAAATACCACCCCTGACTGTAAATTTTACAGTATCCTTCCCCTCCCATGCCCACCAAGCCACGCCACAGAACCATAAAAAAATTGAATCCCACCACTGCCCCTTTCCCTTTCACTCTTCTGTGTCCATTGTACACCCAAGTACCATGCAATCTGGCATTTAGGCTAAGAATTAATCAAAGAAAGCCTTCCCTCAGCTTTCCTTCAGTGAAGATCCATTCATGAAAATGTGATCCTTTTACCAATATGAGCTTCTTTTCATAGGACGGCTTCCAGTCATTGGAAAGTAATGCAGAACTCTTAGTTAAGAAGACAAAATAGCAAATGGCCAATTTCTAATGGTAGTCTCCTTGCAGACTCCATATATCAAGGCTTCTGGCTATTCTGTACTGAGGGGTATGTTTGAGATAGTGTGGGGGGAAATACTAATCTTGGAGATCTCCTGCAAAATGTCTTTTGGGAGGCCTTGTCCTGAAAACAAAGCACAGATTTAGCAGCATGTTACTTGCCACTGTGTTCCTCCTGCCCATGCTCTATTTCTGGGCATAAGTTACAAGCAAAGTTAGCGGGCCGTAAACACTCATCAAGCTTATGGGATCCTTATGGGAGACCAGAGCCATTATTAAAATAAAAGTGATGCTGAAAGCTGCTAGTGTACTTTGCAACATGTCAGGTTTACTATGGCCATATATGTTTCACCGAAATGGAGTCCTGGATCTTTTCCTTCCAGGGATGTTCAGAAAAATTTGTACAGCAGTACAATTCATTTCTATAAAGAAAGGAGCATTATGTTTGGAGAACAGTCTTGACATTATCCAGAATAGCTGGAGACATTTGCCAAGAGCATTATCTTGTAGTTTATAGAGCTAAAATAAGTCAAAGCAAATAAAAACATTTATGTTTGTTCCTGCCGTATGAGGAGAATAATGAATCATGCTTTAGGTGCTGTTTCTTCCCCTTAGATAAATCTGAAACCTTTTGTCTGGAATTATAATGAGTTCCTTTTGTACCAATTCTTTCTCTATTTCTAATCATTCCTATATGGGGTTAAATGAGGAAGAAGCAGGTACATGGTTTATCCAGATACAGATACAGATAATCAGAGTTGGAAGGGACCTTGTAGGTCATCCAAGCTGACAAATGGCAGTCCAATCTCTTCTTGAAAGTTTCAAGTGATGGCATTCCCACAACTTCCGAGGGAAAGCTGTTCCATTGATTGATTGTTTTCACTGTCAGGAAGTTTCTCCTTATTTCCAGGTTAAATCTCTCCTTGTTCAGTTTCCATCCATTATTCCTGCAGGAGCTTTAGAAAATAGCTTGACCCCTTCCTCCCTGTGGCAGCCCATCAAATATTGGAAGACCACTATCATGTCTCCTAACCATCCACCATTTGCATATATCCCAAAAGCTAAACAAAAAGAACTAGAATAGAAGCAAAAATAACAGGAGAGAAAAAAAAAACATGCTGCTGCTTCTTGTTGCATAAGACAGGGTTGAAAGAGCCGCTGATGGGATATTTGTTTTGTTTCTCTTGATGTCCACCAGGTTTCTTGCCCTTCCTGATTTTATTAAATAAAGCTGACTAGTTATAAGTTGAAGCTTCCATTTGTGGTTTTAATTATAAATGTTTCTAGGCGCCACAATTTTTTTAAAAAACGTTTTTGGTTGTATGCCAGTATTATTTTGAAAATATCCCCTCAATCACCCAATAGACACAGAGATAGAAAGAAGACAAAGATAAAGTGGTATCATAGAGAAAGACCTGGAGAAGGTGGTTAGGAAAGGAGCATCCCCACTAACTGTTAGTCTTCCGCTAAAAAATTTTCAACTACAGCTGTAGTTGAAAAGTTCCCTCAGAACTTTGACACACTCTCAAAAACAAAGAGGTTATAATTTTAATCTGTTCATTTCCATCTGACTTTCAAAGACTGTATCAATATTTATTTATTTATTTATAACAGAATAACAGAATTAGAAGGGACCTTGAAGATCTTCTAGTCCAACCTCCTGCTCAAGCAGGAGACCCTATATCATTTCAGACAATTGGTTGTCCAATCTCTTCTCAAAAAGCTCCAGTGTTGATGCACCCACAACTTCTAGAACCCACAATTTCTAGAAAGAAGTTGTTCCACTGATTCATTGTTCTAACTGTCAGGAAATTTCTCCTTAGTTCTAGGTTGCTTCTGTCCTTGATTAGTTTCCATCCATTGCTTTGGAGAATAGCTTGACTCCCTCTTCTTTGTGGCAGCCCCTGAGATATTGGAATCTGCTATCATGTCACCCCTAGTTCTTCTTTTCATTAAACTAGACATACCTAATTCCTGCAGCCATTCTTTGTATGTTTTAGTCTCCAGTCCCCTTAGCATCTTTTTTGCTCTTCTCTGATTTCCAATTTGGTGTGGAGTATCATCATTATGCCCATGATATCCAACTATAGACTTAGACCAGGGTTGCCACTGGTGGACCATGGGCCATATGCTTTATGTGCAGGCCACACCCACCCCAGCTCCACAAGAAAAAACATCGCAATATGTCACGTGATGGCAACGTGACATGGCGAGTTTGACACCCATGACTTAGACTTAGAATAACTTTATTGTCACATTGAGTATACATTGTATCACTAAGCCAAGCACTTGACCTCTAGTGTCTAGAAGTTGGGAGGGACACCATGGGATGGAAGAGGCCCAGATTTAATCCTACTGAGAGGGAATTATCATTTGTGCAGCTCTCCTCTGGTACCAAAGAAACTGGAATTAAATGGGACCTTCCACTGAAAGTCCACCATCTGCTGTACAAGCTACTGCACTTATAGCCCCAGCTACAGAAACAGAAGACCATCATAGCCAGAATAGTATTCTGTGACTTTTCTTGATATGGTGATTCATTCACCTTTTTCATCTTCCAAAGGTGATTCATTCACCTTTTTCATCTTCCAATTAGACTACTGCAATTCACTTTACATGGGACTGCCCTTAGGGATGTCTAGGAAGCTTCACATAACACAAATTGCAGTTAATCACCTGCTGGCTGGAGGAACCGATATATAAGTGTAACACCTATACTGTAGGAGCTGCATTCCAGTTGGCTTCTGGGCCTAATTTAAATAAGAAATGCTTAAAAGCTGCAGCTTTTAAAATAAGTTGAAAATGCTGTCATAAATTATTTCCTCTATTCTGGTCTTTATTAATTCCACTGGACTAGCAAACAGCAGTGCTATATTATAATAGGAGATACAGCTGCAGTTTTGTGCATTTGATCCTAGTATAGTCACAATCAATTTATCATATGCCGCATACATAAAAGGCCTAGTTTCATATATGTGAAGAAAATGAGTATCATTTTCTACTAAATAAATGGGCATAATATGCAGGATTTTTCCCATCAAAATTATGTGCCTTTATGGCGGACATGCTAATGTTATCCTTAATTTATTCTGGAATAAATAAAGGTATTAGAAATTATTGTTTCTAAGAAGGTGCTTCAAGTACTATCTTCTGAACTGTCCAATGCATTTGTTACCTGGATATGGGAGGTTGCCTATAGATGCTTAATCCAAAGTCAGGCATATTGTGAAGCTTTTAAGAACTTTCCTTTTGTCTCAGGTGAAGCGAAGCCACAAGTTTTTATGCCACAAAATGATATCAGACCAATGGTCTGATGTAAGTACAATTCACTGAATTATTTCAGATATGCTGATTTAAAGAAGAATATTGTGTAGCTGTGAAGCTCCAATTTAATTTGTTCCAGATCCAAAACAAGTTCAACAGGATTTACGAGATTAGTGAATCTGTTGTTGAATAGACAAGAACATGATTTTTTGGGGGGGGAAATCTAGAAAAGCTTCCTTCTGAAGCCCAGAGAAGCAGCAGATTGACAAGTATGTAGTCACAATTCCAGAATTGTGTATTCCAGATTTATTATCCCTGTGCAAGATTGTTTCTCCAAAGCTGTGGGGTGACATTTCCCTGAACTATTGCACAGAATACACTATTCTTCTTAACAACACTAAACCAAAGGCAAGGATTTAAAAGTGCATTTGAATACTGGCTATCAGTTTTAAGAACTGTACTGCAGTATTTTTCTCTGCACTGTGTTTGTCAGGATATGATAGGTTTATAAACTGTTCTGAGATATGGTTTTGGACATGAAGTTTGTTTGTATGATTAAGAAAACTAGGTAATGTCCTGATTATTTGAGAAAACTAAGCAGGGTTTTAGAATTATTTGGATAAGAAAACACCAAAAAAAGTTTAGGCTAATCTAGAGTAGGGGTGTCAAACTGATGGCGTCATGGGACTTTTTTCCCCTTCGCTAAACCGGGCATGGGTGTGGCCAGTGTGTGATGCATCCGGCCTGCAGACCTGGAGTTTGACAGCACCGATTTAGAGAGTTTAAATAAGATTTTATGGCAAACCATTTTCCACACTATTACAAAGAAACCTTCACAAACGTGTCCATAAATTACTAAGAGTTGGTTTTGACTCAAGGAAACTCTATTTACTTGAGAAGTAGCATATGAGGCATCAAATGACAGCACATAGCCAGTACTAAGAAGGCTCTGATCCAAATATGCATAACTCCTGGAATATATAGGTAGTCCTCAATTTATGACTGTAGTGGAGCCTGCCATTATGGAGGCATTGTGGTTGTAAGTCATGATTGTTGTAAAGCAGGTCACCAGGTGACTGACCCTATTTTATTTAATTGAATTGAATACTTTATTTGGCAAAATGTGATTAGACACACAAGAAATTTGTCTCTGGTGCAGGAGTTCTCAGTGTACATGCAAAGCAACATTAAAAAAATAAAAATAGAACTAGAGCAACTATGGCAAGCACAAGCAAGGGTAGTATTAATAGTAATAGGCATCTTGGATGCAATTCCAAAACAACTGGAGCACCACTTGAACATCATAGGCATTGACAAATTTGCAATCAGTCAATTGCAGAAGGTGGCTTTACTTGGAACAGCTTCCATCTTGCGATGATATCTGTAACACTGTCAAACATCCAGTTTTGCCAAGTGCAGGTCTTTGGTAAGGACTCAATTGGTAGACAAAAATGCCAAACCCAGTCTGAACATCTGGCTGAATGTGTGATGATCAATGATGATGATGATTATACCAAAAAGAGGGAGAAGTAAGAAAGATTAGAATAAATACAATGCTACAGCCACACTACAAGGGTAAATACACATAAATATTAGACAGCACTGTGAGAATTAGGTGTTCAGCAGTGATGACACAAGGGAGAAAAAACTGTCCCTGTGTCTAATTGTTTTGGCCTGCAATGCTCAGCAGTATCCTGAGGGAAGGAGTTGAAACAGTTTATGTCCAGGATGTGAGAGGTCTGTAGATATTTTCACAGCCCTCTTTCTAGCTTGTGCAGTATACAGGTCTTCAATGGAAGGCAGGCTGGTTGTGATTGTTTTTTCTGCGGTCCTAACTATCCATTAAAGTCTGCAGCTGTCCCATGTGGCAGCTCTATCAAACCAGACAGTTGTAGAAGTACAGATGACAGACTCAATAATTCCTCTGTAAAACTGCATCATTATCATGAACAAAAAATGCAGATCTGCCCTTGGAATGGCAAAAGCCATATGAACTTTTCTTCCATTTCTGCTGTTTCAGCAGCATTCATTTCACATCACCATCACTCATTTTCCTGCAGGGATTCCTTCCTGCTGTCAAGCTTGATGCATATTCTCCAGCCCTGATTATCCAATTTATCCAACTTAATGCCATCCAAGTCTGTTGGATTACAACTCTCAGAATTTCCAGCCGGTGGTGACAATATCCATGCAGACTAACCATTCTGGTAGTTATAGTCCTACATATTGGAGAACAAACCTTGCTGGTAACCAAATGTAGTTCTTTATATGTACAGTCTGCATTTCTATGGCCTCATTCCAATCTTGCTTATTTAGAATTATTGTGGAGATTTGATGCAGGTCCTGCAAAGTGATAAATTGCCAACTGATAAATGCCAAATCTAAAGGTCTCTTCTCGGCATTGGAACTCCGGGATCCCTACCATGTTCAAAGGAGCAGAGATTGAATATACATGAGGGAAGCCGGTTTGAGACATAAACAGTGGAAATAATAAATCTTTTCCCCTTGCCCGTAATGGGGGAGAGGGATATTTGGGCAAGGGCGGGGGGGATGAAATATTTTCTAAAATATTTTAAATGTAAAAGGCAAGTGTAGGCAAATCTTGAGCTAAACTTTTTGGACTGATTTTTCTGGCTTGCTGAGTGAAATAAGATCACTTCAAATAGTTGAAATACAATTAGGATTGTCATGATTCAGCACTAGTACATTTTGTAGAAGATGACCCTTCCATTTTATTTCTAATGGCATGTACAGGGGTGGGATTCTACTGATTCTGTCTGGCTCTGTAGAACCAGTAGCTCTGAAGAGCAGCAGACATAGAACCAGTTCTATGTCCGCTGATGTTTTGGCCCACCTACCCACCCGGGTTCTTACCTGACCTTTATTTCCTGCTTTTTCAACCTCAGCTGCTGTGCGAGGCACATCTGCAGTTGAAAAAGCAGGAAAAAAGTGCTTTTTCAAATGGTGTTTCTCTACACTCAGCGCTGCTCAGCTGTCCGGGTAGCAAGCTGATGACGATTTACAGGCGTGCGCGCAGCGTGCAGGGAAGCACATCCTAAATCACTGAACTGGTAGTTAACCCTGTCGGATCTCACCCCTGGACATATAGAAAGCAGTACTTCCCAATGCCCAGTGTCATTCCTTCATGCTTTAGACATACAGTAGCCTACCCATAGAAAACCAGGTAGTCTTTAAAAGCCACTGTGCCTGCCAGAAAGCTTCCAAAGCTATCTCTGATTGTCTGTGCTTCCACAAGGGCCACCATCTTCCAAGGGCAGACAGCCAGGGACAGGCTTCAGAGCAGCCATTCAACTCATACAAAAAAATATGCCTTCTCTTGTAGATCATACAGCTGATGGAATCCTTTCAGGAATGGTGCTTTTCTTACAATAAAACATTTTTGCAAAGCAACTTTCAATGTTTTACACAGCTATATTAATTTCACATTTCACATCGGAAATCCTGGGTGTCAGGTTTTTGTTAAACTCAGTGGAAATGTTTTTTACTTTGTTTATTTATTTATTTTCTGCTGAGCAACAGTCATGACTTACTGTTCAGGACAAAGTCTGAATTCCATCCTCAGTATATCTCAAGAACCATAAGCAGGTGCTTCCTTGGACATAAGAGAAAAGCTTCATTATCTTTGTAGTACAGTTCCTATTTTCTCAGCTGGTTTCACTTTTTCCATGAAGTATACATAATTTGGAAGTAGATCTTGGGTGAGGAAATCAGTGGTAAAGATAAACAGCCAATGTGAAAGACTTTTCATTCTGGCCCAGCTCAGACTATGAAATTATTATTATTATTTTCATGATGGCATAGTTATCTGTTAATTTAACAATATAGTGAACATTATTCTATTATCTGCTAAGGTACATAAAGAGTGTTTCATTTTATAAAAGTAGTAAAGACAATTGTTAAGTGAAAATGCAAAATGTTACACAACATCACAATTGCCACTTAAAGTATTTTCTGCTAGGGCTGTTTCACACATCCACTAGACATATGGCCATCCCTTGAAAATCCAGGCTCTTCAGAAGCATCAGTATGAATAAGCTTTTGCAACCCTTTTTAAAGATGCTTTCCAAATTCATGACTTTTTTTAAAAATATTGTATTAAAGATTTTAAGCCCAATTGCAAAAGCAAATACAAACTAAACTCAGAAAAGAGAGATAAAGAATAATATGTGCAAAGAAAGAAAAAATAGAAAAGAAAGCAATAGGATAAAGAAAAAGAAAAGAAATGTAAATGAGTGACTCCCAATCTTCACAAGTAAAAACAAATTTGATTATTCATCATCCTGTATAAAGTTACAAACAAATCTCTCTTCTTTCCATAACCCGTCCATTCTATACGAAAACTCATAAAACATCAGTGTCAGTGTCAGTGTCAGCAAAAAGTATACAAAAAGTTTTATAAAAGCATGCCTTATTTTAACTTTGATCAAACAAATCAATTTTATATTCCTTTCTTTTACTTCTAACAGTCTTGATCATTAATTAATTCAGATGCTATCTTTCTTTTTCTCATCACAGAGGCTTCTTCAAGGCTTTAGCTTTGTGAATGCAGTGGAAAGTCATTATCACAATTATTGTCTTGGCTAGTCTTTTGTATTTCTCATTTATTTTTTAAAGTCTTATCCAGCTTTTGTGTATCCAGTAAAAAGTACTTATCAGAGTTAGTCTCTTGGTTCTTGCCTACACTTTTTCTTGCCATTTCTAGTTTGAATGCCTTGTCTGTTTATAATCCACACATTTTAATACAATACTGCTGATTCCACTATTTCTGTAACAAGCAACATTTGTTTCATATCTCTCTTTCTATTTTAGATATCGTTTATCTATAGAAGCAGGCATTATTACTTATTTTTGATATTGTGACTACTAATGTCTGGCCATATTCTTCAAAGATCTCATTTAATACTTCAAATATTGTAGCATTCTGTGTCATTTTGTAAATTCCAACCCTAAAGTCAAGGTTTTCTTTCCTATTTAGCCTGGACATTAGTCCCCTCAAGTGTCCAATTTAAATCACAAGGTCTCTTATCTCTCTAATGACTTGCCATAGTCATTAT
This sequence comes from Pseudonaja textilis, assembly GCF_049901715.1. Taxonomy (NCBI): domain Eukaryota; kingdom Metazoa; phylum Chordata; class Lepidosauria; order Squamata; family Elapidae; genus Pseudonaja; species Pseudonaja textilis. The sequence goes on from NC_141990.1 coordinate 97,893,539, forward strand.
AACTTGGTTTTCATGATAAGCTGTTTATTTTATAGAATTAATTCCAAAATTTATCTACTATATGTTTCAATATTACAATTATATCTGGACTTTTAATTCTTTATAACTTTCTTGTTTTGCTTTTTGCCATTTATTTCAAATTTTTAATTTTCATAAAAATACATTTTATTACACCAGGTGGCTTTTCAGACTTGTCATTCCAAAGACCTCTATAGACTTAAGTTGCTTACATAAGCAAGTTCCAAAAGCGATCAGAACTGAGGTTTGAGAATTTAGTGTCTTTTAAAAATCTCTGCTGCTGTTACTAGCAGGGTGACCAATCCCGACACCCAAACTGGCACCCAAATCTGTAGGAGGTCTCCCTTACTTTCCTTCTCCAGAGATTCTGAAGAATCTTGTAGGGTTTGCAGCTTTGAGTCAAGTCTACAATTTTGAAAAACTTGTTCTATCATACTGTAAGATCCTGAGGGGAAGGCTCAGCACAGCATGAATGTTCTCAAGCTGGTCTCCCCTTTATCAGTTGAAGAAAAGCATTTGATCAGTTTCACTGAAGTGAAGCATGGTCCCTGTCATTCTCAGAGGTTTTCCAGTCAATTGACGGAGCAGAATTAAACAGGAAAAAAGTAGTCCAGGTAAGCATGGCATTCGAATCCTGAATGTCTTTGGTGTGTTAAAATGCATTAAAAAAATTCTATATCCAGGAAACCCATTCAAACATGTAGTCAGGGTTCCTTTCTATGTAATCCTTTCTTCCATTTCATGTGCACTTGATCCAGCTGGTCCAAGCAGTGGCTCACTCCCATCTGATTGTAGTTACTAAGTCAGCACATTTTCAAGCTGTTTTACTGCTCTGACCATATGCTTAGTAATGGGGTGGATTGTCCTTACGTATAAAATCAATTGACTGTAAGCAGTGACCGAGTAAGCCTTGGGTGATTAATGCAAAAGCTCAAATTCTTCCATTCATGGAACAAATGACAAAGAAACTTCCTTCCTAAGAATCACAATGTGTTAATGGTGGGTAACCTGCTTGTGTCTCTATTGTGGGGCGGGGAGAGAAACCAAGCCACTCAAGCCAAATCAGTCTTTTACATAGGAGAAACTACTTGAACGGTGTTAAAAGCTGGATATTGATCTGTGCTCCACTGAAAGTCATGTGCTGATGTAAATGAAAATGTGTCAAGAGTCAATATTGATTTTTTTTACAGCGTGCTTGTCCCCTGGGAAATACTGCCAGACTACTGCTGTGCTTGTCAGCAAGTGAAATAAGACCCTTTTTCCACAAGGCTACACATGTCCAGGCATCACATTTCCTCCTTTTACTGTAGTAAAGGGGACACAATGCCTAGCACATCTGATGTCAGTGACTTCTTCATGAGAATCAATTTCTGAAGGGCATAAAGTGCAAAGTGAGATTTAAAATCGGAATGCTATCCTGTAACCTATACTCTATTCAGCTTGCTTTTACGGAAAATAGTGATGCCTCAAAGCTACCAGAAGTTGTTAAAAAAAAACTTTTGAGGCATAAAGAAAGAATGGATTTGTACCAAGGAACCTAGTCAGGAAAGCAAAACCTTCCAACAATTGACCCCAGGTGACTTCGCTATTTATTGGGATTCCCTTTCTGGCCTTAAGACTGCAAGATATGGAAATTGTGACAAATGAGACCTTGAGAGGGGGGGAACATTCTTCACATGTGCAGAGAAGCTGCTATTTTGTACATATGTGAAATATAAAAAAGACTCCAAAAGTTCTCAACGATGCATCTGAGACTACTGAAGTGAGAAACTTAAATTGTGCAAAACCGTGATCCTCTAAAATGATAAATGAATTTGTATATTCCTTCTACAATAAAACTAATGATTAACTGAGGTTGGGGAAGAGATAAATATACCACTTCCTTTTAAATTTAAGTTTGAAATCAAATGAAACAATGATAGAACCATCACCTAGTTTTTGTAACTTGTTCAATATGCTTGTTTTCATACCCTCAGTGAGTGATATTTTCTGACAAATAATGAACTAAGGCTTTCTTTTCCCAACAACAGAAATGCTAATTGAAAACAAAAGAAATGTAACTATTTTCCTGACTTGGCCATATTTTTTAACAATGCTCGTAGAATGGTCATCTTTAGCTTTACTTTGGCGACCCAACAGCTTTTTCCCATGTTGAAAAATTGGCATTTTAAAATAAAGGATAAATGAGAAAGAAACCTGATCTTTGCCAACATGTGTAGGAGAAGAAGAGGTGGCACCTGGCGGTGGAATCAAGAGAGGAATTAGGCTGGAGTTGATACATTGCCACAAGTGATCCATGTCCAGCCTCCCCCTTGAATTCCATTAGCTCTTACCTTGTGCCAATTTAATGCTGACAATTAGTGAACTAAACTCTTGTGTGTAAGTGTAAGCAATAAATTTTCTTAATTGGAACTTAGTGTGTAGTCTTAATTCTTCGCATCTGACAAATGTACACTTCTGTGAACAGTCCCAAAATTGTAGCTGTTAACTAGCACACTTCATGTCAGTGGAGATTTCAGACCCACAAATATTTCTGAGAAAAGCCAAAGCCAATTGTCAATGGCCAATGTGCATGAATAATTAATATCTGATAATTTGTCAGTTCTCATTTGCTGCAAAAATTAGAATTTTGTCCATGAAATTCATTACACTTTAAACTTTGAGAAATGTGAGAAGGAAGTGGAGGAAAAGAAGTTAATATTAGGTGGAAAGGAGTTCAGATTGTAAGAGCTTCAGGAAGCAAGGGTTTCTCACTTTAATTTAACTCACTATGAGTTAAATTCACTCACTATGAGGCTGGGAATTTACTCTTACCTGTTTTCAAGATTATATTTTTAATCCAGACTGGCATTAAAGAAATTCATGTATTTCTTCTTTCTTTGGTTTGCCAGTCATATGGGATTTGTCATATATCCAATTACAAACCTTTATAGACCGTTTGATAAAGTGTAAATTACTGTGAGCAGTACATTGAGCCCTTGTGCATTTAGTAAAAAAAAAAAAACAGCTAGGAAATCTTTTGGTCAATTTAGAAATACTCAAAGGTCTTGTCAAATATTACTGGGGAGATATGTGTGTATATGTGCAGTGGCCCTCCTTTTAAATTGTTTTTGACTTCCACACACAGGGGGCTTGGACAACCAAAGTTTGAAAATTATTCCATGTTATAATGGGAAGTGAGCTCTACAAACATGGGACAACTACAGAACATGTGTGATGCCTATTGTCAGTCTCATTGGCTGCTGTTGGAGGCAAGTGTTTCCAAATTAGCCAGTAGTGGGTAGTGAGAATTTTACAGGGACATTCTCGTAGATGTCCTGGGTCAAATATTTAAGGTCTTAAACTAATAAATAACACTTTGTTACAGTCCCTGGAAACAAACTGACAGCCTTTCACAATGGATGGAATAGGCCCTCTAGGATACATTGAATTGCCACAAAATGGACTTTGGTGCTATCACTGTATTGAGGACACTAAGATCTAAATATCCTGAGGATTTTTTTCTAATAGTTTCATGTAGAAGTTAAAGCGTATTGGGAACAAAATGGAGTCCTAATGATGCCACAGTTCCGTTCCTTGGGGTGGGGGGGGAGTGCTAGTTTTCTACTCACCTGAAACTTGTTGATAGATGGGACTGGAAGCAATGCAAAATGCTCCATTTCCCAAAATTGTCAATTAATCCAGAAGAATTTTATCATCACTGGTATCAAAATCTATTGAGAGATTTAAGTGAACAAACTATATCCCACTCCACCTCTCTCTCCTCAAACGAAAATAATCCACAAGGCTGTCAAGGCAGATTTTACTCCACAGTATGTTGAAATGAATCCAGATAATCTATTTAATCTAAGACTGTTTGGAATCTGGGAAGCTACCACTGTCTTGGTTGCCATGCCAATCGTACAATGTTAGAAACTGGCATGCAATTGTCCATGTCGGAGGGATCAAGGGAAGATTTTGTAAGAAATGGTCAAAAGACAACTTCCCATCCTTCAGAGAAGAATAAACCAGCTCCCAGAATTTCTCAGAATGAGGATACAAGCCATATTGATCTGAGTTTAGCTTCATAAGAGGAATGTTGCAATACCTCCATCTCACAATCCAAAGCAGCATCCACTTTGAAACTGAGAAAAATTATTGCCAAGGATCTGAAAGGATCACAGTGGACTGCTGAAGGTTCTGGTTCCAAGTTCAGAGGATGAGTAAAAAATATTACGTCTATCATAACTCAAAACTGCTGAATGAGAACCTATAGATTTCTGCAGGAAATAATTCTTTTCTATATTTATCTGCACAGTACAGGCACTCAGTACAGTTTCTATCTGCCTTATCTAAGTTAAATGAACCTCCTGCCTTGCTGCTTTGACTCATAGAGTTCTAAATACCTTAAAGGCTGATTTCAAAGTGGTTAGGAGCCAAATTTATCCACTTCCCTACAGAGTTATCTACTGCACAACTGAATCTTTGGATGGATTAGCCGAGTCAGTCTTCCACTCAGATGGAAATGAAGAATTGTTATCAGATCAAACTTGATTATGGAAGTAAATAAATCCTTCAAATCACATTTTGCCATCAGTAGTAGCTTTAACCTGCATCCATACATATAGTGATTATAAATACGCCTGTTGTCTAACATTCACTATACAGTACACCTTAAGGATCCCTATACAGTAGACCTTAAGGATCTATATGAGGAGTAAGAGATATCTCCTGCAACAAATTTAATAATTTATGCTCACTGCAATCAAGGAGACTCGTGGTAGTTTACAATATATTTATTAACAATACAATAAATTGTATGGCACAATAAATAAAAATGACGATGCAAGCAAAATAGTAAAATGTCCATAACACCAAATGTACATGTTAGTCAACATTGTATAGTCAGCAGCTTAAATATAAGCAATTGCAGAAAATAAAATACACCGTGAAATTTCATTCCTTAAATTCAATGCAAACTAGAATGTCCATTTTAATTGCTTGCAGAAATACTATTACTCCTCTTAACAACAGTAATCATAATTTTGTAAGCCTTGGCCAAGGCATGATACCAACTCCTTCCAAAATACAAAACCAAACAAAATAACTACACATCAATGAAATAAAATTAGCATGAATATTAATAGCAATCCATAAATAAGCATTAACAAGAAAGCAATCAATACAACAATGTATTTCTAGAAGCTTTGCCTTAGGAACTTAAGAAGAGTGAAGAAGGAAAATTTGTGGGTTATCAGGAAGACATATTGGAGTAAGGACTGTATTTTAGGAACCCCAGAACTTTTCAAAACTGGCCTCTGTACATATGAAATGAAATGTATTGCCCAAGAGAGCTTGAAATCGGAATATTTTATGTTTATGTTTTTTGTTTATGTTTGCAGAGTTCCAAGAGTGAGGGTACAAAAAATCTATTTTTTGTAATGTTTATGATACTATACAATTATTGGTTACAGTTGTTGCAAAAAAATAATCTTTGAAATCCATCTACTCTTCATATATGCACACAGCTACTACTTTTAAAGTCAGCTTGCTGGTTAGACTTTTAGAAAGAAACATAAGTACATAAAGCAGAACTAACAATTAATATATTTCTGTAACATAGAGTTGCGCGCTTTCCCCCCACTTTCTCTTTTTTTGCTGTGTGCAGTGTAACCTGGGGAATATAGTAGCCTCTTATTGGACTTCGTTTCTCTAATGGGGCAATTAATTCAAATACTCAGCAACTCTGATCTGCAGAGTCGTGTTTTATGATTACAGTGATGAAGTGAAGATTAACACTTCTGGGTGTACCAGGACTGATAAGATATGCCATATTAATCCTCTAAGAAAATCTTAATTGGACACTGGAGTAACCTTCCTCCATTGTTACACACCACTGAATCCCTTGAAGAGAGAAGTAGTTAGGGTATATGATAACAACATTAGTATAATTAGGCAAAGGCTAATAATTTAGAAAAAAGCATATGTCTTTTTCTTCAGTTGCTACCCAATATTTTGAATTAACTCTGGAGTTCTAGGTACTCTGTGAACTTTGTAATTTGCTTGCAGGTATTTCATTACTTAACTAGGTAACATCATAAATTCATTATCATCAGATTTTGAATTAAGCTGAAACAGATTTGAGTAGTTATTAAGAACAGCAACAGAAGAAGGCATTTTGTGAAAAGTTTCTTATTTTAGGAGTATTGTTTAAAATCCTGGCTTTTACTGCTCAAAAAGAAATCTCAGCATCCAAATAGAGAATTAACAGTCAAATTTGGCTTCATTATTATTATTATTATTTAAATGTGGTTTAAGAAGAAAAATGCATATCAGAAAATTCTGCAAATGATAAGGATGAGAGTGAGGTGCAGAGAAACAAAAATAATCATTGCAAATAGTGTAGTCCAGGGGTGTCAAACTTACACTGTCACGGCAGTGTCACATGACGTATCGGGCCTTTTTCCCCCTTCGCTAAACCAGGTGTGGGCATGGTCAGCATGTGGTGCATCTGAAACGCGGGCTGGGAGTTTGACAGCTCTGGTGTATTCACTGAGAATGTGGTGTGAGTAAGGTTAATAGAAGCAGAGTAAATGCAAAGAGGTTTTGTTTTGGAAGAAAAAGAAGAAGAAGGCTAAGCAAGGAATCAACAAACAAAAATGCTCTAAATGATAGCATGAATTGAACTGAAGAAAACCTGTATTTAATAATATTTTTGTATTATCTTGCAACACAGTTCTTTTGATTGAACATTTTTTGAAAAATTTGATGAAATCACCCAACAATCACGTCGTTGATTCACAATTCACCTTTTGTAAACGATATAAAGAACTGACTTAATTTTTGTTACCTTTGTTACCAGGTTTGTTGTCACAAAATGAGGTTCAGTAAAATACATTTATCAGTAAATATGAAAAATGCCATAATCTACATAAAAGAGATAAACATTATGGCAGTAGCTTATATTAAAAAAGTATGTTAAACTATATTAGCCCTGTGTAAATTTTTGAAATTTTTAAAAATAAGGATGGATAAATTGTTAAGGCTAAAAGAAAAATTAATACCACAGTGAAGAGATTTGAAAATATTGAAAAAGAAAAAAGATAAAGCCATCTATAGCTACATTATTGGCTGTATTACTAATATTTATCCTGCTAGATTATCTTCATGTGCACAAACATTGTTCTGGACAGAAATATTAAAGTGGTTGTTTAATAAGTTTGTATTTCTCTTCATAGACCCAGTTTAGTGTAGCCGTTAAGGAAGAAGGCAAAGGCAAACCACTTCTGAAAAACCTTGGCAAAAAAATTTCATTGACTATTCCAGGCAATTGTCATTAATTGAAACTGTCTCAAAGGCACACAAACATAAAAAGACATATGTAGCTGGCCTTGCCTTCACTTCTCCAAAAATTCTCCATAATTTTTCATGATACAAAAATTGAAATGAATTCAATTTCAGTAACCAGCAAGGACCAAACTATAACTACTGGTGTTCTTTAATTTCAATATTCAAACACTGAACAGCTTCGTTAGGAACAAGTAATTTGGTTACAAATAAATACTGTACAAATAAATACATAATTTATGATTAATCACCAAGGATTTCAATTTCTCACAGGGAGGGAGGGAGGAAGGAAGGAAATTATTCTAGTTTGGCTGGGTTTGGCATCTGCATAGGTAGAGCAGTTAAGGTAATTGGGAAAGAAAATCTGGTTTAAAGTAGTTGTTAAAGAGTCAGACATCTATTTCCTCCTTGTGAATTGCTGGATCTGTCCTTATACATTGGAAACAGTTATTCACTTAGTAGCATTTGTTGGCAGAAAATGGCAAAATAATCAATTCTTTGCAGCGAGATGGCAGTCTTATCCTGAAAGAGTAAAGGGCAATTGCAACCAAACAGCTGCCCAGCTGAATATGCAGTCTATAATTTAAAAAAAATTATAAGCAAGAGAGGCCAGCTGTATCTCTTTCTCTTTTTAAATCTCACACTGATTTAGGTACTATGTGCCCAAAGGAGTATAAATCTATAGGAATACATATTCAAATAATAGATCATCTGTACATTGGAACTGAATAAGCTCACTGTCCATATTTTAAAGTCTAAAGTGTTAAAGATCCCCATGGGATGATCTTCTTCTCCATATAGTTTCATTATCTTTTTATTCAAAACCAGATGTGGTATTCAGCAGCTTCTGACCAGTTCTGGAGAACTGGTAGCAGAAATTTTGAGTAGTTCGGAGAACCGGTAGCGGAAATTTTGAGTAGTTCACAATACCACCTCTGACTGGCCTTGCTGCCATCTATTCTCTTCCTCCCAAGTTCCAGCTGATCGGCTGAGTCTTCTTTTGTTACCCCAAACAGAAGAATGGAGCTGGAAAGCAGGTTAGTGGGATGGGGAGGGAATGGGATTTTGCAATAACCCTTCCCATGGAGTGGGATGGTAACAGAGATTTTACAGTATCCTTCCCCTGCCATGCCCACCAAGCCATGCCCACCAAGCCACGCCCACAGAACCGGTAGTAAAAAAATTTGAATCCCACCACTGTTCAAAACATAAGCTTAATGGCTGCTCTCCATGCTACAAACCAAGGGACTGTGAGTTCTAGTCCTGCCTTAGGCATGAAAGCTGACTGGATGACTTGGGGCCCAACCCACCTCATATATTTGTTTGTTTCATATTTTGCTGTCCATTTCCCATAAAAGGTGACCCTGGGTAGCTTACACATAATAAAAAGATAAATACAAAAGTAATTAAAATATTAAAACTAAGGTTGGTGTTGCAGTGAAAATAAGAGGATGAAGGAGTATTAGGCATAATTGCTGCCTCAAGTTATTCATAAAAATAAAGGCAGTATGAAAAAAAGTTTTAAAAAATAAACCTTAATAACAATTTTATATGAGTAGCCTTTTTCTTAAAGCTGCACCAGGGAGTCATTCTACCAGATACATATATAAAAATGCAAGTGTATGTGTGTAGAACAAAACATTTTACATACATATTTTGAAAAAAAAAATACTATTATTATTATGGAATGCTTACCTTTATTTTTGTCAATAGCTTTAATTAATTAATGGTATCATTGTTCATAAATTATCAGAAAATACAAACTTTAAATAGTTATTTAATAATATTCAATTAAAATGAGATATTTCTGAAGTGTTATGATGAATGATTCATATCTGTCTCTTCAGACAATGACCCCATCCACAATTAAGAGTACAATTATATACTCATAATGAGAACAAGTCCACTAAACTCACTTGGAGATACGTATCAGATTGTATGGTAATTAATCTAGCATAAATTCAATAGCTGTTTAAAAGGTCATAAAGCTACGAAATAATAAAACGAATTGTTTTTGTTGGGATTCTTTTGGTAAACTTTTTGAATAATATTTTGCATGGCGAATTAAGTAATTTAACCATGAAATATCTTCAGTTTGCAATGCTTTGTTGTTATAATTAGTGTGAAACAGCAGAGAAACAAACTGCAATTGGCTGGCATTTCTATTTTGTTACTGTGTACTGATGGACAACAGATGGGTGATGACACCCCTAATATTTAAGCATACACCTGAAACCACAGTTTTGCTCATTAGATATAATTCCACAAAAAACCCAACAAGAAACATGACAATTTAATGAGATGTCATAGCAGTGAAAATAAAATTTACCTAATACTCAAATAAAGATTCTATTTAGACAATATGTAATTAGGAACTTAATTTTGGTGAATGTACAGGAATGGCAAAATTAATGGTTGCTTTCCCACAATAATATTTATTATTATGCACAAATAATAAGTAACAATACAGAGGAGATCATACTACTAACTAATCATCTTAAATCAGAAAGGTTATTGTATAGTTAATATTTCGATGCATAAGACCTCATAAATTTCTTAAATATTTTCACTGGTTTGCTTAATATTCATATTGTACAAATTAATTTTGTGGACATTTTTGCTGCTGCTTTTAATCAGAGTTGATTTAGCTACTGTAAGTAGCTTTTATGGTTATTTTAAGGTTGATTATTTCAGATGACCTCTATATTGCTTATTCCAATGATGGGGGCTTGGACCTGGATGTGGTATCCTCTTTGGTATGCTTTTTTAAAAAAATCTTATTCATCTAAAACTTTTCCAAAATGCCTTAGAATCTAGAGGACACAATGTAACATGTAGAAAACGATGGAGGTAACAATCAAAATAGATTCTGCTTCCACTAAAGAAAGTAAACTGTAGCCCCATTAGTAACAAATACATGTATTTAAATGGAATTTTTAAAAATCAAAACTATATATATTGATGTGCTATTATTATCATCATTAATTTTATAATAATGAAAATTGAATTTTAAGTTGAATTTAGCTTTGTCTTCAGATTTTTCTTTATTGTATTTGACTGGAAAGTTATTATACATAAGCATGCATCAGGAGAGTTAAACGATGTCAATAAATGTCACTTCAGCAAAGCTAATTGGAAGCATATCATTGTCAGTTACCAGGAAGTATAAGCATACTATGTTTGGATGTTCTATTTCTAACTCTTAGTATAACTTCATATATTTGAGATGTTTAGAATAATGGGTATTTAACCTTCATGTTTTTCAAAAGTGCAAACTTCATTTCAGTTAAGGATAATTTCAGTAAATAGTGCTCACACATTATTCATCATTTCAAGCCAATTTATACTCTGGTTTCTAAACAAAACAACTACAGTGACCTCTTTTAATATAAATTGAATTTGTTGGTCACTTCTCCAATTTACCCAGTCAATAATGAGGTGTTCATATTTACTTGGCAATTTTGTGTCTTCATTATTCAGCTTTTGATAATGGGTTGTGATGAGGGAAGTGCATTTTGTACAAAATTAAATAAATTAATTCATATACCTGATGAGGATTATCAAACACAGAAGATCTGATTTCATTTCAGTTAAGTTTTTGATTAAGCTTCTATTCTTTTTATAGCAAACATTGATGGTTAACTAATTTTAAGTGCTACTGCAGTATGTTAGTGATCCCTAGCATATTAAATCATATCACAATGGATTTTAGAAAAACACAAAATTACTTTTATATATAGCAAATGTTTCTAAATCTTTTTATTTATCCTTCCTTCCTTCCCCATATCCAGTTACAAACTCAGATATACCTTAATTATAGATTAAGCACCTGGGTTGGGATGCATGCATGTCCCTCCTGTATTTTGCATAAAATGAAAACTAGTAACTCAAGCCAGGGAAAGGGTATGAGACAATGCATTTTTGACCTGAATATTAATGGACATCATTCAGACTGATAACCTAGAAAGGTTCTGAACATCATTAGCAACTCCCTAAAGATCAGATTTCTCAACACAAAATGAATATCATTTAATTCTTCCTAATTTGCTGTAACATTATTCACAAAAGTAAATGCTGTTCATTGAACATAAAAGTTTGAAGACATGATCAAAATATGTTGGAGTGTTCATTTCTAAAACATAGAATAATGCTTAGGAATTAATACAAAGTGGGGGAGGCTTAAACTGAATAAAGCCTAGGGAGATGCTGTCCATTTGTGATGATGGCAATGCTGTCCATAATTATCTGCACTAAATTTTGGATGATAATCCCTTCCCCCAGCAGCCTTCATTCATTTTATATTGTTTAGGAAGCCCTGAATCCTAAACAGAAACTTTTCAAGGGCTGAGGGCTATAGGAAAACATGGGACTCCTTCTTTCCATGCAGTCTCATAGAGGTTTAATAAAATAAATAAATACATTCTCACAAATTGTGAATAGGAGCAAAAAAAAGTCAAGACCATGGCTTCGAGCATACAATCAAAGCTCATTGTAAATCTGCTATGGTTTTTTGCAAGTAAAAGGAAGTAGGATTAGGGTTTCAATTGTCCAATCATGACACCCATATTGATTTTTTTTTTGGCTTCTCTCCAACAAACGACTGAATGTGGAAAAGCCAAGCTGTTCTTTTCTGAACTGGAACTTCATTGCTAAACCAAGAGGAATTTTCCAATCCTAAACTGATAAGTAACATTTTAAATTGTGAAAACCAGTGGGATTCCCAAGCAAATACTAAATTGTATTGGTTTATTAAAGAAAAATGCATTAACTAGTATCACAAAATAGTGAGCAACCTTTTACTTAAACAAATAAATTAAATAAAAGAGAAACAGGAGAAAAACTGGAATGAAGTAGTTATTCCAACAAAATGTAAAATGTCTCATGCTTAAATGTAGGAAATATTTTTCCAAATATAGATTGATTAGTTCTTTGCTATCAGATCAAGCAGCAAATGATTTAAAAAATGTTGTTCTTCAGCCTTTAGAAGAATTTGGATAATATTCAAGATATTTCTCCATATTTCTCTATTGAATTCTATTGTATTACATTTTTTCAAGTCCATTACCACATTCAATCATTCATTTAGGACACTGGCCATCTCTTCTAGATTGACGATATCTATTGATGGCCTTAACCATCTGATTCTTGTATATGACGTTCATGGTATACAGTTTCCCAAAGCCATATAAAAATTTCTCAGTGCCATCTTCTTCAATCAACAAATTAAAAAAGAATTACTATTAAGTAGTCCAACACTTAGTTCAGTTAGCCATTTCACAACAGTATTATGTCACTGATATAAAAGTCATTGAAAAAGATTTAACAAGCATTTTACAATGATTACAGGAATTTCAGTTCCAAGACCAAGTAAAAGGCTAGAATGATTTAGAAAATAATCTGACTGGATTTGATCAAAAGCTTCCTGGTCAATAACATGGAAGTTAGTAACTATAAATTAGTTAATAACTATCCTGAAAGTAGAATTTCGAAGTTTCTAAAAATTGGACTGATATTTTATCTGTAACCATATATGTCAAGTATGCATGCAAAGCAGCATTTGTAAAAATATCTAATAAAACAGAAATAAAAGGATAAATCCCAGCATATGGTACAAACACATTTTACTCCAACCTGTAGTATTGTACTCCAACATAAAGAGAACTAATTTTTAAACAAACATATCTCATCTTTGAGGTGGTGGCATGCATGAAATACAGGGGTGGGATTCAATTTTTTTAACTGGTTCTGTGGGCATGGCTAAGTTGGTGGACGTGGCTTGGGGGTCATGTTATTGGCTGGGCGTGGCCAACTCAATATCATTCACATTGAGGCATGAATCTCCTCGCCTGGCCTTTCATGACTGTGGGGATGCTGCAACAGTCGTAAGTGTGAAAAATGGTCATGTCACTTTTTTCAGTGCCATGGTTACTTTGAATGGTCACTCCACACAAGCAAAGTACCAGCAAAGCAAGAGAAAAAAACTCCAGAGAAGTTCCCAAGACAGGAAGTCTAGTCCAGCCAAGAATGTAATAAGGGTTACTGGAGAGGCAGTTTCTGTAAGCAACACCAGAATGTTTCCTTCCCGCCTTCCTTACAGAATTCGGCCAGTAATTTCTTCTAACAACTGGTTCTCCAAACTGCTTAGAATATTAACAACCGGTTCTAGCGAATAGGTGCGAACCTGTAGAATCCCACCCCTGATAGATGGCCTCTAGAATAGAGGTCCTAGCTTGCATAGACTACAGCAAGAAGCAGAGGTGGTATTCAGCAGGTTCTGACCAGTTCTGGAGAGCCGGTAGCAGAACCTTTGAGTAATTCAGAGAACCGGCAAATACCACCTCTGACTAGAGATTTTCCCCTGCCACACCCACCAACTCACACCCACAGAACTAGTAGTAAAAAATTTGAATCCCACCACTGGCAAGAAGGTTTATGATAAAGAGTAAGATTAATAAATTAAAAGAAAGAAAAACAGGTATGTTATATGTATACCAGTTTTTGATAATATCAAGAGTGGATTGTGTTGGGAAAAAATTGTCATAAAAGAATACATGAAAGAAACAAGATTGACAATATGAATACAGGAAGTAAAAGTTTGAATTTTATGTGATAAAGTGTTAGAAGATTACTCTCTCAACAGAATTAAAGGAAATATGGCATCAGAGAGAGGAGCATAATAAAAACGACAATATCATAACATAAACTCCACCCTTTTTGTACTTGTCTCATGATGTCATGAGCCACATTTTGAGACTTTGACAAAATTTCCAGTTGCAGTTTATGCTGCAGATAGCCCACAAATGAAAAATGATCATGAAGAGTACGTGACAGCTACTTGGAACAGTGTGAAAAGAATTATGTTACTATCATGTAGCATATGAATTATAACCATATGCAAATAGGAGCTATGAAATAGAATGCTTGGTCGAATGATGAAATGAAAGTAATTCAAATGAGAAAAAATGCATATAAGACAATGATGGCTGCAAAAGCCAAGGATGAGAGATAGATATTGTATAATATGTGTAAATGATGTAAATAAACATTGCTGTGAATAACATAGTGCTCTATAGCGTCGTTTTGTTTCAACTTCTTCCCTCAAAATGACGCTATAGAGTACTGCACACCAGAACAACTAGACACAAGGACAGGTTTTTCCCAAACGCCATCACTCTGCTAAACAAATAGTTCCCTCAACACTGTCCAACTATTTACAAAGTCTGCATTACTAATACTATTAATCTTCTCATCACTCCTTATCACCCATCCCCTCCCACGTGACTGTATGACTGTAACTTTGTCACTTGTATCCTTACAATTTATATTGACTGTTTCCTAGTATGATTTGATTACTGGTTGTACCCTATGACTATCATTAAATGTTGTACATCATGATTCTTGATTCTTAACGAATGTATCTTTTCTTTTATGTATACTGGGAGTATTTACACCAAGACAAATTCCTTGTATGTCCAATCACACTTGGCAAATATTCTATTCTATTCTATTCTATTCTATTCTATTCTATTCTAGTCAAAGAGAACAAGGGAACGTTAAGTTTTAAAGTAAAAGAAGAAATGCAGATCATTTTTATGGAATAAAAGCAAAATTTTGAAAGTAGATGAAAAATCTAAAAAGGACGTTCCAGAAGAATGAATGGAATTAAACATAAAAGTGCCGAAAATATTTAGGATGCAACTAAAGTGAAGGAATATTGGAAAGGTGAAGGAGTATTTTAAAGGATTTAATGGAAATGTTAGTGATCTCTAAAAACAATTGAAATCATAATAAATTCTCAGGATCTGAGAAAAAAATGATGAACAATGTCATACCTAAATGCTTTGAGAATGTTGAAAAACAGTAAGTTTCCAGTAAAGAGGGGTATAACTGGTGAAAAATTAAGATGTGGTGGGTAGGGGAGATCTTTTATAGAATAACTGTGTCGATTAACATCTATGAGGCTGCACACTGACAATTGGAAGGATTCTTTCTTGTTCACCTTCACAAAACTACTGGGAGTGGTTAGTTTTGTTTAGCAGGTCCTGAGGTGTGTGTGTGTATCCTGATAAAAAAGCTTAAACAGCTGTCTTCCAGTTTGAGCTTCTTCGGCGACAGACCAAAACCTCATCTCTGCAAGGCTTCGATCTGTGCTCGCCGCTGGAGCACACCGAGATGGCTGGTTTCGGGACTAAGCCACCTCGTAGAGGTGGTGAAGAAGGGGGAGACTGCCTGAAGTGTTGAGGAGAGCCGCGTCTCTCTTCCCCAGCTGGCCATTACTCCCTTTCCCAAAGGCGGTTGTAGCGGTGGTCAGAAATGGCCACCAGAAAGAAGAACTCGACAGGAAAAGAATGTGCAGGAGGAAGATAAGAAGAGAAAGTTTTGGTTTATCGGGTCAAACAGCAAAAGCAACAAATAAGGTACCCTGGAATTTAAATTTAATAACATTGTTCCCAAAGAAGATTTTGAAGCTGCGAAGGAGAGAGAGAAGGGAAAGGATTCATTTTTTTTCTTCCCTTCCTTATACTGACAGCTAAGAGACTTAAACAATTGAAAAAATTGAAAAACAATCCACTTTGACATTAATAGGCATCTAAGCTGAAAATAAAAGTCATGGGGATAATAAAGATTTCTGGATATTTAAAAGTTTTTAAAAGCAGGAAAGGAGGGGGGAAAAAAAGAATAAAAGGGCAGGATCTGGAAAAATGGAGGAGACTGCCTGGAACTAAGGAATGGAACTGTAACTAAAAGAAACTTACAGTGAAATTTCAACAAGATTCCTGAAAGATACATCTTAATTGAAACTTGGTAACAAAATAATAGAATCCCAGGAAGAGAAAGTGGAAAAAAGAAGCAGAAAGAAACAGCCTTGGATTATTTGGATTACTTGGTGATTTTTGGTTTTTGCATCTGGATGACTAAAATTAACCGGGTGGTTGTTTAAAAGTCTTTAAAATGGTATCACTCTTAGAAGAACTGAAAATGGAACTTAAAAAATAGAAAGAAGATGCACAAGAAGGAAGAGGTTCTTTTGGCTTCGTATTTCAATTCTTAGAAATGGAGATCTGGAACTATGAGAAACAACAAGAAACGCTTGCAGAACAGGAAGATTGGGACAAAGAAGAAGCCATCTTTAATGATCAAATAATTTTAAGTGGGGGGGAAGAAAAGGGGGGAAAGAGAGTGAAAGGTTTAAGACTAGAAAAAAACAACCAAAAATAAGAAGAAGAATTTGAAAGATAAGTATAATATTAGAAAGCAACAGAAGAGGGGATTACGGATGAGAGAGTTAGAAGTAGAGATGAGGGGGTAAAATGGGGAGGGAGAAGAAGAGGGGGAAGAAGGCAAAGAAAAGAAGTTGTAAAAGACAGAAACAAGAAATGGAGAAGCAGGGAAAAGATATAAGGATTGTAACCATAAGCTTGTTTAGAGATAATGGGTGAAAATTTAATTGCAAAAGGGATTCTGCAAAGGTACATAAGATAGCATTGTTATATTATAAACAGAAATAATTTTAGAAAATATGATTAAAATGATGGATAAAATATTTACTATAATGTAGTTGAATGTTTGATAATAAATAAATGAATTAAAATGATTGAGAGAATTAAATGGGAACATTTTTAATTATTAGTAATGATTTATAAAAATATAAGTGAGAAATATGAGAAAAAAAGAATTAACTATGGAAAGCTTATAATTGTTCCCCAAGAAGTATGATATTTAATTGAAAAGTAATGTTAAAGAAGTTAAGATTTTAATGAACATTAATATTAATGATAGAACTGAGTTGGAATGGAATGAGTGTTTTAATTATATATATTTATAATCTTTTTTTAAGAATATAGTGTGTATTTTAAGAATGTACCAAGCAGAATTCGAATGGAAGTTATGTATTATATTGAATGATATAATCTTAAAGGTATACATTGAAGCTTAAATAAGAGTTAAACGGATAAAATTAAAAGATATAAAGGTGTCATACCCCAATTGGTAACTACAGGGAAAAAATTGTTTAATAAGAAAAGATAACATGAAATTGAAACAGGACAGACAAAAGTACAAATATAATGATTTGATTGAGGTGAGATAATTAAAATAAAGTTGAGAAAATTAAAAGAGGGGAAAAACTATGTAGAAAATATAAAACGGTAATAAGATATGGAATAGAATATAAAAATGAGCATGAAATTGAGTTTGGTGTCGGTATGAAGAAGTGATAACCTGGGACCATGCTATTTTCAAAAAAGATGTTTTATTTATATATTTTTTTTGTGAAAACCCAAAATAAAACTTTCAAAAAAAGAAAAGAAAAGAAAAGCTTAAATAGCTGATAATGGGCAAATCCGTTAAATTCAGTACAGCTTAATGCCAAAAAGGGCGTGTGCAGATCATTTTTGTTTGTTTGTTTGTTTACCTATTATGGAGAAGGATGATTATGTGAAAGAAAATGTAATGGAGAACTATTAATTTAGAGAACAAGTATGATATGGTAGAATTGAATTATGGAATGTTTTGCCTGAATATGAAGCTGGAAGTTGGCTGCTGAATATGATAAAAGAATTGAATGATGGCATAAAATGCATGAGAATAAATGAAATCGTTCATCATTTAGCAAGGAATAAGGCAAGGAATGTTTGTAGAATAACATAATTGTGGATTTTTTTTCCCAGTGAGGGAATTGTATGAGATAGATAGATAGATAGATAGATAGATAGATAGATAGATAGATAGATAGATAGATAGATGATAGATAGATAGATACCAGAAATTCATAAAAGGCAGGTGCTTCCTATGACCCTGTAAGGTTTTTTAAAATTACAAAATTAAAATTTTGGAAGCTTCTTACATCAACGTATGGTAATACAGGAGGCTGTATGTCACAAAAACACCAAGAGAACTTCAGCATAATATTTCAGCCTATCACTTGATTACCACCTGAATAATTATTAGACTCAGCAACTGATGGCACCCCTTATAAAACACAGAACCATGGCTAAAAAAGATAGTTTATAAATTAGTAGAAGGCTGTACCACAACTATAGGCTATCAAGCTGTCTAAAAATACATTGGTTCAGCCCTTTGATTGTTATAAAACTCAGGAAAATCTTGCCTTGAAGTGGATGTTGAAGCAAAAGAAAATGTCTGCCTGGAATCAGTAATAGCTCCCAATACTTGGCCATGGTGCTAGATGGTTGTCATGCTCAGTTCAGTTCCAAGGTCTGCTTTTGAGGTATTTAAGCCAAGATCAATCACAGATGATCCCATCCTTTTCATTCTAAACCATCTTTTATGCTCTTAGAGATGAGCCTTATTTTAGGACCTTTGGGAGGTAAAAGAAGCAAATAATGTATCCCCTTCTCCAAAAGAAAGCTACTGTAAGATAAATTAGCACAGTTGTCAACTGTGAACTGGAATAAAACTCCCTTGATACAAATACTGTTGTTTGTGTGTGGGAAAAATAATCTTCGGAGTCCTTTTGGTAGCTAGTACTTACTTCTAAGTTAGTTACATAGCAGGGAGAGCGGCAAACAGGCAGCAGCAAACAGGCGGTGATAGACAGTGATGGCAGTGGCAATCCTCACCATCTAGAACAATTGATCGGTGATATTCTGGGAGGCCAATCCAACCACCAATCAGCTGCTCAGCAGAGAAGGCTCTAGTGTTCCCCAGTGGTGGTACACCAACCCCCCTCCCCCCACTACAATATTCGCTCTATAAAACACACAGACATTTCCACCTGGGGTCTTTCTTTTGACACCCTGTATTTCATATTTCTTTGAAAAGAAATGTCTAGATAAATCTTCGCTTGTTAAGTAAATCCATTGAAATAGGTCCATTTGCATTTTGCTGGGGCCAGAATAATCAAAATGGAGATGTTGAAGTAAAATGTCTTCTGTTAGCAGGGACTACTTAGAAAATGGTAGCACAAGATATGAATAAAATGGGCTATAATGACAGTTTTACACTGCATGAGAGACGAGAGCATTTTATTCTACCTTTAAAGAAAAAAAAGCCTCTTTCTTATATAAACCTCTTCTTACATATTCCACTGAAATTGCTAGATTTAAAAAATCATTACAATTCTGGGTCACAATACTGTTTTATTCTTATCTCAATCATAAATATTCTTAAATGAGAGAACTGAAAGAGGCAGGATTAACTGTGTTTCTGCCAAATTTGGTATTTAAAATGCAAAATGAAAATAATTCTTCCAATATGGTGCCATAGGAGAGTTCAGACTAATCTAAGAATGGGGTTCTATCCTTAATAATGTATGCATAATATCAGCTTCCAGTTTGAGCTTCTTCGCGGACAGACCAAAACTGCGATCGTGCACGGTTTCTATCCATGCTCGCTGCTGGAGCGCCCAGAGCCAGCTGGCTTTGGGGCTAAGCCACCCCGTAGAGGTGGTGAAGAAGGAGGAGACTGCCAGCAGGGTTGTGGAGAGCTGCATTTCTCCTCCTCAGCTGGCCATTACTCCCTTTCCCAAAGGTGGTTGCAGCGGTGGTCAGAAATGGCCACCCCAAAGAAGAACTCGACCTGAAAAGAATGTGCAGGAGGAAGATAAGAAGAGAAAGTCTTGGTTAACTGGGTTAAACTGCAAAAACAACAACTAAGGTACCCTGGAATTTATACAACAACAACAAAAAAGTAATATTCCCAAAGAAGACTTTGAAGCAGCGAAGGAGAGAGAAGGGAAAGGATTTGTTTTTTTTCTCTCTCTCCCTTTCCCTATATTGACAGCTAAGAGATTTAAGCAAGAAATTGGGGGAAAAAATCCACTTTGACATTAATAGGCATTGAAGCTGAAAATAAAATGTCAAAGGGATTATAAAGATTTCTGGATACTTAAAAGCTTTTAAAAGCAGGAAAGGAGAGAAAAAGAATAAAAGGGCAGGATCTGGAAAAAAGGGAGGAGACTGCCTGGAATTAAAAGGAATCTACAGTAAAACTTTAACAAGACTTCTAAAAGATACATTTTAACTGAAACTTGGCAACAAATAGTAGAACTCCAGGAAGAGAAAGTGGAAAAAGAAGCAAAAAGAAACAGCTTGGGAGTATTTGGACTACTTGGTGATATCTGGATTTTTGGTTATCGCATTTGAATGACTAAAATCAATCAGGTGGTTGTTTAAATTTTTTTAAAAAATGGCACCACTTTTAGAAGAATTGAAGATGGAACTTAAAAAGTACAAAGAAGGTGGAAGAAGGAAGAAGTTCTTTTGGCTTCATATTCCAATTTTTAGAAATGGAGATTTGGAACCATGAGAATCAACAAGAAACGCCTGCAGAACAAGAAGATTGGGACAAAGAAGAAGCCATCTTTAATGAACAAGTAATTTTACGTGGGGAAGAAAAAGGAAGGGGGTGAAAGAGAATGAAAAGTTTAAGATTTAAAAAAACAACCAAAGAAAAGAAAAATATTTTTTTAAAAAGTATAATATTGGAAAGCAACAGAAGAGGGGAATACAGAAGAGAGAAATAGAAGTAGAGAGACAAGGGGGTAAAAAGGGGAGGGAGAAGAAGAGAGGGAAGAAGGAAAGGAAAAGAATTTATAAAGGACAGAAACAAGATATAGAGAAACAGGGCCTATTTAGAGATAATGGGTGAAAACTTAATTGTAAAAGGGATTCTGTAAAGGTACATAAGATTGTATTGTATTGTTATATTAGAAATAGAAATAACTTTAGAAAATTTGAAACAATGTATGATTAAAATGATGGATAAAATAGTTATTGTAACCCAGTGAAATGTTTGTTAATAAATAAATGAAATAAAACGAATGAGAGAATTGAATTTGGAAAGGATGGGAACATTTTAATTATTTAATGTTTTATAAAATATAAGCGAAGAGGAATAGGGGGAAAAATTAATTATGGAAAGCTTATAATTGTTTCCAAAGAAGTATGATATTTAATTGAAAAGTAATGTTAAAGAAGTTAAGATTTTAATGAACATTAATATTAATGATAGAACTGAGTTGGAATGGAATGTTTTAATTATATATATTTATAATCTTTTTTTTAAGAATATAGTGTGTATTTTAAGAATGTACCAAGCAGAATTTGAATGGAAGTTATGTATTATATTGAATGTTATAACTTTAAGGTATATATTGAAGCTTAAATAAGAGTTAAACGGATAAAACTAAAAGATATAAAGGTGTCATACTCCAATTAGTAACTACAGGAGAAAATTTGTTTAATGAGAAAAGATAATATGAAATTGAAACAGGACAGTCAAAAAGTATAAATATAATGATTTGAATTGAAATGAGATAATCAAAATAAAATTGAGAAAATTAAAAGAGGGGAAAAGCTATGTAGAAAATGTAAAACAGCAATAAGATATGCAACAGAACATAAAAATGAGCATGAAATTGAATTTATGTCTGTACGAAGAAGTGTAACCCGGGACCATGCTGCTTTCAAAAAAGATGTTTTATTTGTATTATGTTTTTTTGTGTGAAAACTCAAAGAAAATTTACAAAAAATAATTAAATGTATGCATAATATCAAAAGCTGAATGAGAAACAGAGATGAAGATCCCATTTCAAAATGTAGAATCCATAGGATAAATAAATATAAGTCATCAGCTCTATATATGTATAATGTATAAACTTGCACTTTTTATTAATTGCAAAAAAAGAAAATATGAAAGAGTGACAAGCTGGTCAATCTATTCCTGTCACAATCAATGGATTGACACTAAGTTGATCTGAAAAAAATGGACCTGCAGTTGCAGGAAAATCAGGAGGAGGAGGAGGAGGAGGAGGAGGAGGAGGAGGAAACATGAAATGAGATTATTTCTTTCTATTTAAACTACTTTATTTGTACAGAGATTTTTATCTCTTTAAAAATGAACAGAATACTGATTTTCCCTTTGAAGTTTGTGTTACAATAGTATTGATTAACTAATTTTTCAGCATTAAAAATATTTTAGAAGTTAATATACTAAAAATTGAATATTTAGCCTTTTGTAAGGAATAAGAAGTGATTTTTTTAAATAAAATCATATTTGTAATAAGATTATATGAACATGTATTTTTGACTGCAGTTAATATAAATTATTAGAGCAAGTTTAGGTACATTTACTTGGTCAGACATCAGTTAGTAATCTCCCACTCCCAGCATTCACTTACATTAGGAATTCTCTTATTCATCATCATCCATTTATCAAAAACACAGACATAGAACAAATAACCATTTCAGTCTGTTGTATATTTGTAGCTCTACATATTTGCTAACTAAAATCCCATAGTATCATAGCAGCTTTAGCTTATTACTGGTCAAATTGAAATTCATTTTAATAAGATAAGACAGATTTTTGTCTCTGCCACACAACCATTTGTCCAGAATGGTATAGGGTTTTTGCTTGGGACAGGGGATTGGACTAGAAATTTTCCAAGTTCTGTATTCTGTATGGAGTTCTTTGCCCAATGACACTACAGTATAAGTGTCAAAGGCAGAAAATGTTAAAGGCTATAGGCAATATATCTCTGGTTATGGTCTCTTTATTTTGATTAATTTGCCAAATTTACAAAACACTTTTCTTAAACAGGTCATTCCATCTTATCCATTCATCTTATCAAGTCATCTACTTACTAGAACTATTAATGATCTAGAGCAGGGTCTCCAACCTTGGCAACTTTAAGACTTGTGGACTTCAACTCCCAGAGTTGAAGTCCACAAGTCTTAAAGTTGTTAAAGTTGGAGACCCAGATCTAGAGGTACTTATTTGAAAAGATGACAATTACCATCCAGTGAAACCAAAGTATGCATTTCCAAATTAGGGAACTAGTATAAAGGGAACCATTTTGCATTTGCTTTTTTTTTTTTTTTTAACAGAATAAGAATAACAGAGTGAGAGAGCTGAAAGGGATTTTGGAGTCCAAAGTGTTTCCCTTCAAGACACAGAAAATTCATTTGGGGCCTAGCTCTTCCTAAGGCAATGTTAGCACTGTAATAATGCCTGCCAGGACTCCACTGTTAACCAGCCTGCCTCCTGGATCTTGCTACCTTCTGTATTGTTTGAATCTCTTTTACACTAATTACACATTTAATTACCTCTGGTACTCTGTCTCTTCTTGCCACCCTCATCGATAAAAAGAACCTTGAAAAACAATTGCCTTCCCTATATGACGTTTTCAAATTGCTTACAAATAAAAAGAAATTATTTTGAACAGTGGTGTTCTAAAAAAATATGAACAAGAAAAAAACAGCACAATCACAAGGAAAACTCAAATAAAAAAAACAATACATTCTGGCTATTAGAGGTCTGCATTCCAAAAATGCATTGTTAAAAAAAAAGTAATCCAAACCTCAAATGCTAAAAATATTTACGAGGACATATATATAATATTTACTGATTGCACACCGCTTGCTTAAAAAATTAACTACCTTAGTAGTTTACGTTGCCCATCATGCAATGGATTTTTGGCAGCTTTACACCATCTTTGTGGAGTTATTTCAAACCTATCTCCGGCCATTTTGTTTCTCTGATACCACAACTGAACTGTGAAGAGTTTTTCTTTCACAGTTAATAGTGGTTCCCTCTGATGGCATTTTGAAAAAAAGGGGTTCTTTCATTTGTCTTTAGAAATTAATAGTAAACAGGATTTTTGCCTTAATGCAGGGATGTCAAACTCGCATCATCATGGTGTTGTCACACGACGTATCATGACTTTTTCCCCTTCGCTAAACCGGGTGTGGGCGTGGCCAGCCCACGACACATCCGGCCCGTGGGCCATGAGTTTGACAGCCCTGCCTTAATGTAAGGTGGGGGGAGAGGGTTGCCTTTTAAAAAACAATAAATATTGAAGTTTAACTGCAGTTGTCTCCATGAAATCAGGAAAGAATCAGCATAGATGAAATCCACTCTAAATTTTGAGAATCCATTTCTTTGTACTCTGATTTTCTTTAATAAAAACTAGTTGTAAGATCAGTTTTTCTTGACTAGTGTGGTATTAGTTGTACGGACTTTTGGTTTGTGTCTTCAGCTTTTCTTCAATAGCAGTTATTTCATGCAATGTTCCTCTTATCAGAGGCTGCAGTGAGTTTATTAATGCTTGAAAAAAAAAACTCCTTTTCAAAGTTATTTGCACCATTAGAACTATTTTCCTCCTTTGTATTATACGGTATATGTGTACTGGCAAAACAGTAGCAGGAAATCTCCACTGTTATTGCTGCAACTATAATATAATATTAAAACACATTTCTAGCATGAATGGTTTCATTGTTACCTTCCTCCTGAGTGATTTTAACATATGTTGTAGTTTTCAAATCTTCCTGAATGCAGCAGGGTTTTTTTGTTTGTTTAATGCTATTTTCCTGTAAGAGAAAAATGGAATTGAAATAGCTCTCCTATTATAATTAATCTGAAGCATTCTAACTGCCTGATTTAGTGAAAAAATGTTAATTTCTAGGCAGGAAGGTCAGGTACAAGTTGTGACAATATTTGCACTCAAATCAGACTAAGATTAGAGCATTTTTAGCCCCGTATGAATATAAATGTTGACAAATCTTTCAACTTCTATATTACAAATACTATTTCATTCACCATAACCGTCTACTGCTAAAAGAAATGAAGTTATATAATAATTTTAAAAATGGATAAGAATCACATACAGGTGATATTAAACACAATTGAAATATAATCGTGTGCATTTTTATGTGCATGTAGTATTGCATAGCCTGGAAGCAGCCATATTTACTTTGGATAGCCTGATTACTGGCCCGCAAATAGAAAAGCTTTAAGAAAAAATTACATTATTTTTCTTTGGGGTATAAGGCCAACAAACCTGGGCTGCAAAAATCTGGATGACCACTATGGTGCAAACAGGTTAGAATTTCTGAATATTTTTGCCACTGTCTAGGGTTCATCTAATTTTCTTGCACCATTATCTAATCGCTATAATGAGGTGTTCACAATACTATAAGACACAATTGTATTAATAAATATAACTGGTGACTTAGGTGAGACCAAGAAATGCAAAGAGCTCTTGCTTTTCTTTTGGACGTAACTCTTATTTTTGATATACCTTTGAATCTATCATGCTTCCTTCTACAATAGTTGATAAGAACATCCAAATGAAAAACAGAAGAGAGATTCTTGTGATTCACTTAGGCTACAGGAATATTCAAAGACCGTGAATTGGGTTTTGGGGAAGTTCAATTATTTACAGTAAATGTTTTTCTTCAAACAGGTCTACAGAGAAAGCAGGTCTTTTTCTAACCAGTGGCTCCAGGGCTCAGCAATACTCTGAGGAAGATTTGGGTTTTAATTAACTATAGTATAGGTCACTCCAGTCAGAGATGAACCTTCTATTCTTCCTGGCCTTAGGATATACTATAGTTCCTCGGAGTGTACAGATGATATTCCTACACAGAAACAACCTTTATTTCTAAACACTATAGAAACAACCATAGGCTCTTTAAAAAAATCCACATCGCACCCAGTAGGGTAGGATCCCTAGAAAACCATCATCTGCCCAGCCTCTTAAAGACTCAGTTTTTACAGAACACTGCTATTTTGTTTTTAATGAGAGAATATTTCAGGCAATAACTCCTCCATTGGTGAAGCAAATCCTTGGTGCTCTATGAATGGGCAATTTTAATTCTTTCATTGAATTGACTAAATTAAGCTCTAATTAAGCCAAGAATTAAATCACTCTAATTAAGCCAAGAAATCCCATAGTTGGGCTCCTACAATGTTGAATCAAAACCAGGGGAAACTTGGCTTTTCTCTTGAGTATTGGGAAGCTGAGTCTGTTTTGTGGCTATTTAGGAGAATGATTTTGTTATATTCTTAGTATTGTTTTATTTTTATGAAGAATTTGAGTTTATGAAGAGTTTGAGAAAGTCCGAAATTAAGAAGACAACACAATCCAAAGCTGAATGGGAGGAAAGGGGAAGAGATTTAGGGTAACTACACTTGAATCTCGCAAGTTATATTTTGTAAGCAAGAGAGTTATAGCTTTAGTTTGGCAAGATTCTGTACATTAGATATAAAGCAGATAAAGAATTGGACTCGATTGGACTTCACTGTGTCATCTCTAGGCTTGGGCCTGACAGGCCATCAGGACGTCACCTAATGGGATGTCTATGTGCCTCATGGTATTAGCACTAGAGCAGGGCTGTGAAACTCATGGCCCATGAGCTGGAAATGTCATGCACTGGTCACACCCATGCCTGGTTTAATGAAGTGGGGAAAAGTTGTGATACATCACATGATGCTGCCATGACAACACCAGAGGTAGAATTCAAATTTTTTTACTACCTGTTCTGTGGGCATGGCTTTGTGGGCGTGGGGGGGGGGGGGATACTGTAAAATCTCCAGTCAGGTGGTATTTGCTGGTTCTCTGAACTAATCAAAATTTCCACTACCGGTTCTCCACAACTGGTCAGAACCTGCTGAATACCACCTCTGGACAATGCGAGTTTGACACCCCTGCACTAGAGTGATAGACAATGTTGTTCCTATGATAGGATTCATCTGCATTATAAATCCTGTACAGGGGGAGGGGGAATCTCCACAATAAATTTCAGCTGGTCCTCAAACTTACTTCTAATAAATGCACTGGGGAATTTTAGGGGGGAAATGGTCATGTCACTAGTGGAGTTTGCTTTGAGAACTAGCACACTAAGGGTATGTGTTATTTCCACTCCCAGTCCTTCCAAACCCATGTGAAACAGGCTTACCAATCCCAGAATGTTGATCACACAATGCACTAGCTACTTGCTTCCCTCCTGTTAACAAGTAGAATCTGCAAATAAGCCAGCCATTCAGTGCTTTGCCCAAGCAAATGTACTCCCAGAACAACAACAAAATCCCCTCATCTATCCTTCAAACCAAAAAGTAAATTAAATAAAATGCAAGCCGTATCCTTGTCCTCTCGTCCCTTATTTTCAGTACATGCTGAGTTGATTTGGCAGTTTGCAAAACAGCTGCAATTTCAAAGGGAGGAAGATGCCAGGCTCTAAGCTGTTGTGCCTCCTGTATTAAAAATGAGGGATGTCACAACATGATATTGCGCCATCAATTTTGTAATCAGACAATGCTATAATAATAGTGGCCGAACTGGGAAAGAAGGGGAGCTCAGTTCTAAGAAAATGCATACTTTTTCAGCTGCTGGGGCACACCCACTTGGCTGAAATAATAAAAATTCTCCCTCACACTTCCCAGAAAAGGAGTGTGTGAAAAGGAAATGAAAAACCACAAATCCTCTTGCAAACAGAAGGCCTTCTTACCTATTTCATTCCTGCTGCTCTATGGCCGTGCTGAGCCAGCTGATTCTCAGGAGCAGGGGTGAGCCAGAGTTGCCTCTAATAGGGAAACTGGTTGCCTGCAATCTCTGCTAAGGTTCACCTTACCCCTAAAAATGAGTTCATTTTTGTAGCTGACTGGCTAGAAACAAATGAGCTTAGTGGCTGAACTCAGTCAATGTTGCCAGAGCACAAAGGCCTCGGCTTTTGCTGGCGCAGAATAGTTCATGTTCAAGCGCCCTATAAAAAAGAGATTCTTGAATTAATGCTTCTTGAGAAGAAATATACAGTAAGGAATTATGGGTAGAAATGTATGCTTATGAAACATTAAGACACTGTGTTGTGGTCCCACTGCACTTTCAGTCTGCAGCCCTTTAAGGAATGCTGTGGAAAGATGTTTCATAGAATGGCTAATTGTGACTTTATTGGTTATTATGGTTAAGGGCCAGTCAGTATAATAGAAAAATATAAGACACTTAGTCATAAACTAAGAAAAATAGAAAAGATAATCAAACAGAAAATGTGAGAGATACATTTAAAATGCATCATCTGGCTGAGACAAAATAAAATTGTTTGTTGTCATAAAACAGAGTAAAGAAAAAGGTTGACAACTGAGGACACATTTAGATATACTTGCATAATAAAAAAATGCATTTATTTTTGATACAGAGGGAACAGAATTGGAGTGGGTTGCAGTAGATTTGGTAGGCAAAACCATACATCAGATATCAGCTGAGATCAAATTTTCATAGCTTCAGGGCAAAATTTAGTTATTAAGTGAATAATATTAGTCCAGCAATCTGAGAGGAAAAGTGAGATGTATACTTATTTCTACTTGGTAAATGCTTTCAGAAAGACAGAATTAAGTTAACTTATATGTTCCTGTAAAAGTTCCAGTGTTTATTTATTTGTAACATTTATATGGTTGCCAGTTCAACCAAAAGTACTCTTGTTGGCTTTCAGAAAATCCAGTAAAACATAATGGCAAGAATACAAAATCACATTGGATACACTGATAAATAATTTAAAAGGTGATCCTAAATAAAAGGACACCATCATCCAATCAGGGATGCAACACAAAAATCCAGAGAGCGAACCAATTTTTGACTGCCTTTCTAAAGGCCAGCAGGGTATGGTCAGGCTCTTTTATGGTCTTGCTAGCTTCATTGTAGATTTCAGGACTTCCTATGAAAAACCAGTAGAGTCAGTTTATCCCTGAGGTTTGATTTGCATAATGAGTGAAAAATACCTATTGTTATGAATAAACCTTGACTTATGATTACAATGGAGTCCAGAATTTTGGTTATAAGTTGAGGCATGTGATCAGTATCAATTTTACAATTATTTTTAAGATGTTCGTAAAGTCATCATGTCTATAAATCAAATCACATGGTCATTAAGTGAACCATATATTTGTTAAGTGAACCCAGCATATGCAGTGCAGAGGTAGTATTCAGCAGGTTCTGACCAGTTCTGGAGAACTGGAAGCAGAAATTTTGAGTAGTTAGGAAAACCAGTGGTAACCTTCCCCCAGGAGTGGGGTGGGAATAGAGTTTTTACAGTATCCTTCCCCTGCCATGACCACCAAGCCATGCCATACCCACTAAGCCAGCCCACAGAACCGGTAGTAAAAAAATTTGAATCCCACCACTGATGCAGTGGATATTTTTTTGCCATTTCCTGCCAGAAAAATGACAAAAGAATGTCACAAATCATGGTCATGTGACCACAGAATGCTGCAATCAGTTGTAAATGTGAGGTAGCTACCAAGCACCTTAAATGAAATCACTTAGAATTGATAAGTTAAGTGGAATTCTTATCTCCCAGATTCACAAAACATTATAGAAAATAGATGGCAGAAAAAGACCCAGTGGTCTATCAAATCTTCCCTTTTTTGTTTGTTTTCTGTTTTCTTTTTAATTTATGTATTTATTAATGATTTTTATTTAATTGTTATTCTTATTTTTTATTTTTTGTCAGATGATAGACGTGTATGTCCCATGCATGTTTAAACTTAGTTACTGATGATTGCCCCTCTATCTTCATTGGAAATTGGTTCCAAGTTTCCATTACTCTATTACTTCACAGTATAACATTATGCCTAGACAATTAAAAATCTTGATCTATTTTATTACCACTTATGGACCAATTATACTCTTTTGTTTTCTTTAGAGAGTCAGGGAGATGGCTTTGAAGCAACCTTTCAGAAACCATTATGTAAACAAAGAGGAGAGTAGTATTCCTTTGTCCTGGGAAGAGAGAGAATATTAAAAAGAGGCTTATACTGATTCCATCCTGATTCACTGAGTTATAAGAGGGAGAGAAAAAGAAGCACAATGAATCTTATAAGATTGCTATCAACCCTTTGAGGTAGACCAGAACAGGCAAGACTTAGATAAGCTCTAATAATAGAATCCTGCAGATCTGACTGTGATCTCTTCTTCTCCTTCTTATCATCCAATGTATTTGTCACCTCCAAAAGATTTTTTCCCTTTTTGCCATTTTAATCTCCTGTCCCTTTATTAATAAAAATAATTAGTACATAACATATCTGATTTGTGTGTTTTTTATTAATGGCTTCTGGGTAAGATATGGCACTTTAGAATCACAGCAATAATACATGTCTGAACACCTGTCTGATCTTGAAGAAAACAAATCACCAGGGCCTGATGGATTACATCCCAGAGTTTTAAAGGAGCTGGCAGAGGTCATCTCAGAACCGCTGCACTATATCTTTCAAAAATCCTGGAGCACCGGGGAACTACCAGAGGACTGGAAAAGAGCTGACGTGGTTCCCATCTTCAAAAAAGGAAAAAAAACAGACCCAGGAAACTATAGACCAATCAGCCTAACATCAATACTCGGGAAGATACTGGAAAAGATAATAAAAAAACAGATCTGCCAACATCTAGAAACAAGTAAAGTAATAACTAGCAGTCAGCACGGGTTTTTTAAAAACAGATCATGCCAAACCAATCTTATTTCATTCTTCAACACAGTGACTAAATTAGTAGACCAGCAAAATACTGTGGACATAATATATTTAGATTTCAGCAAGGCATTCGATAAAGTAGGCCACAACCTACTTCTTAGTAAGCTAGAAAAAAGTGGAATAGATAGCACCACCACTAGATGGATTTGCAACTGGCTGACAAACCGTATTCAATGAGTAGTCCTTAATGAGTCTAAGTCTGCATGGAGGGAAGTAAGCAGTGGGGTGCCACAAGGTTCCGTCTTAGGCCCAGTACTCTTTAATATCTTCATAAACGACTTAGATGAGGGAATAGAAGGGGAACTTACCAGATAGATAGAAAGACAGATGATAGATAGATAGATAGATAGATAGATAGATAGATAGATAGATAGATAGATAGATAGACAGACAGATATAGATTTTATATATATATATATATATATATATATATATATATATATATATATATATATATATATATAGAGAGAGAGAGAGAGAGAGAGAGAGAGAGAGAGAGAGAGAGAGAGAGAGAGAGAGATATGAAATTAAAATGGAAAGTTATTTTATGGCAAAACCTCAGACCTATAGCACTTGAAAATCTGAGATCTGAGCTTTGGTTGAAGCATATTGTATATGTTTGTAAATGCCTTAAATTAGGGGTGTCAAACTCGTGTCATCATGGTAGTGTCACATGAAGTATCAGGACTTTTTCCCTCTTCGCTAAACTGGGCGAGGGCATGGACACCATGTAACTCATCCGGCCCATGGGTGTTCTGACCCAAATCTTATTCCAAGGAAACAAACATCAAACAGAGGTAAAAGCAAAACCTTGTAATGCTTTTTTGCAAATTCCGTTCATTCACAGTTAAAAGGCTGTTAAAACTAATTGTCTCTGATAAGAATGAGTCTTGCCAAGGTTGTGCAAGGCTGCCAAGAACACTAGATTAAGTTGCCAAGAAATATTCAAAACAAAAAGTTTCTAAACACAAACCAGGATAGTCAGAACGTCTGCAATGCTTGAAGTGCAAGAACTTCTTTGCTTCCTGCAAAGAATCCCAGTCTCTCAGACTGGCTTTTATCTCTTAAGGGAGGGGCCATTACCTTGCAGACTTGCTCCTGAGTCTCCCGTGCTGCTGCAGCTGCTCTTTCCTTCGAGCAGCCCTGCGCGCACACGCACTGGGCACAGGCTCCTTGGGGTCCTCTGCATCGCTGCTGCCAGCCTCCACAATCTCTGAAGGCAGCGCTCCACTCTCTGATAGTCCTGGCCCCATCCCTGCATCATACGCAGGTCCCTCATCCAAGTCTTCGCTCTCTGAGACCTCAGCTGTCTGCACCTGCTGCCGGTGAACCACAACAGCGGGCCACGTGATTGACAGCCCTGCCTTAAATCTTTTCCACTTGGATTTTAATCTCTACTTATTTTGGGGGGATGGGGGTGGGGGGGGCGAGATCAAGCTAAATGTTTTAATCTGTGAATCTCTGAAGATAGCCTTTTATTACAATAGAACCCTTTCCTGGGTCACAACTGATTATGAAAACAAAAGAAAAAAAATCAAAATAATGGTTGGAAATGTAGCTCTGCAGTTTAAAAGTGTCATAATAGAACTAAATCAACCATTCTATTTAGAACTCTTTCGCATGTTCATTAGAAGCAGGAATTTAAACATTTGAGTGATCCAGTTGCCTGAAATGACCACCTACCATCTTCAGGACCTCCTGAAGTCATTATTTCCAGTCTATGCAGACAATCAGGCATATAAAAGTCATGTTACGCATTCTGTCATTAAGACATGTTTGTGCTACCTCTTGGCCCACCAAACACAAATGTATTTGTGTGTAATGTTTATATTATCTCACATAATACATAATCTTACCAAGTTGTCTTCCCCAACCTTTTAACACTGTTTAATCTAATGCTGTAATCCCCATTTTAAAATTAATTTATTCTTTGAGTTGCCAGAACTCAAAGGACATGTTATAGCCAGCTAGCTAAGGACCAAACCAGATGTTACAGTGACAGGCACATTGATTAGAAGTGACTCATGAGTAAATTAGTATGTAGGTAAGCGACAAAGGAGAATGGAAGGACATCATGGATGGTTTGGAAGGATGTTAAACCGAGCTCTCGTAAATGAGACTTTGGCAGTAGAAATAACTCTTGCTGGGGGAAACGGTATATGAATAAAACAGTGACAAGTCTTGTGGTGCAGGAGTTTTTGCTTATCCATACTGGATTTTAATTCATTCCATCAGTCTCACATTGTAATAATTTGACCTGACCCACATACAAGCAATTTATCATCAAAACACCTAATTTGTTCCCACTGAAACAAAAGCTATAAAGCAAAATATTTACATATTTCTATGTTCCTTCTCTGCCTTCCCTTAATACATTGATGTCAGAAAAATGCAGGTGGGATTTGTTTGCTCAAAAAATCTTGTGAAACTGATAAGTCTGCTGACCTTACAGAAACCCTACCAAGGACTTTATGCAAGTCTGAATTTGGAAGCACTAAAATCTGGCACATTATCCATTAATTACAGGATTCATGGAATATAGTAAATTCTTAGTTTGATACTATATGAAAACAGAAACTGTTTGACTGCCTGTTAATAAACATTTCTCTGTATGTTGCCTCTTGCTCAGGAATGGTTTATATATTTTTGGTGTCTGCAGACTGAAGAAGTCCTGAAGATTGATGGAGGGCCATGCTATTCAAACAGCAGGCGTTGCTGAGACAGAAGCTCCTTGTGCTAGGCAGCCTTGCTATTGGAAGCCTTCTCTATCTAGTTGCCAGAGTTGGGAGCTTGGATAGGTAAGTCATTAAATTAGCATGTCCCTGTGATATCAATAATTATAAATGGCTGTAGGTGCTTTCCTCACCTCCCCCCACCCACTCCAATTTCCTCTTAAGCTTTGAATATAATTGAATAGATTTCTAGCTCTTTGTCTCGCTGCTAGCTTTTAAAAAGACAATCTGCTGTAGTATTGATTTTCATTGTTAGTTTCCTTCTGTATAAAGACAAGGGAAGGCATGGGGAAACTGAAGGAGGATTCACTTGCTGAACCCAGTACATTGGTCCATGTCCATTTATATTCCATGTGCAATGGCATTTGTGTTCAGAAGGAATGTAAAGCACCATACAGTAAATATGTCGCTACAGTAGGTCAGCTTTTGTGCGCAATAGCAGGCTAACTTCAAGTTTCAATAAACAGAAGCATCTTGTACGTTTTCTTTTCTGATATTTATGGGTGAGCAATTAAGATGGTACTGTGTTAATTAAACTTGAGCACAAGCCTGCAAACTTTGTTTGTCAGCCTTTGGATCTTCTTGCACTAGAAAGATTGCTGAAGGATATACAGCATATTTTAAACTCTATTAATTAAATCTTAGTTGGGTGTTTTTTTTAAAAATCCCCTTGAGATGGATATAGTGAATGAAAAGATCTTGCTGGAAATGATTATTTTCAGGGCAATTCTGTGATATAAAACTAGGGCCAGTTCTGTTTATTATTCCTGTTAATAGTCAACATTGTTCGCTTTGAATTACAGGAAACAACTACTTCTAATTTCATATACAATATGGAACTAAGACTCAATTACCAAATCCTTTTTTTCTGTTTTATGACAGTTAAGTTGCTCCAAGAAATGGCAAAATTGAAAGAGAGTCTATTTGATGAAAGATTTGTGTATCAAAGTTGCTTTCTGATATACATTTGGAGGCAACTAGTATCCTAAAATGGTAATTAAAATTATGTACAATATTGTAAAACCTCCATTCCAAAACAGCATTCCAGGCTGAGACTGTATTTAGATGGTAAAGGAGCAAACATAAACATTACATGTATTTGGTCAATTATAGGTGCGTTATTTCTTAGATCCAGTTGCATTAATGCCAAATTCACATGAGTTGTATAAAAATTCAAGTCACTGGTTGAAAAAACAAACAAAAACAAAGCCAAGCTGATTAACTATTTATACTTATTTAGTACATTTAGGACTTATCTTTCTTCATCATGAAATGCTGGTCTATGGAGCTTCTCAGACGTCCAATTCATAGTTTTCCCAAAGGTGCTTTTTCAAGAGGCAATTGGACTTTCTTGTTTTTCTTTGAGGATGTTTCACTTCCCATCCAAGAAGCTTCTTCAGCAAGAAGTGAAACGTCCTCAAAGAAAAAGAAGAAAATCCAGTTGCCTCTTGAAGAAGCACCTTTGGGATGAGTTCTGGTCCTTTTGTTTACTTTTTAGCTCTTTATTGTCTCCAAGTAGAAAACAATATATGTAGCTCAGAGTTGAACTATGAGCTGCATATCCTTGGTATTTTGGTACATAATTTTCATTAGTCAGCTAGGTAACGTCAATGATCATGTTACCTAGCCCAGGGATCTCCAACCTTGGCAACTTTAAGACTTGTGGACTTCAACTCCCAGAATTCCTCAACCAGCAAAGAGGTGAAGTCCACAAGTCTTAAAGTTGCCAAGGTTGAAGACCCCTGACCTAGATGACTAATGAAACATCTAAGCTCAGCACCAAGGACTGCACAACGTTTGTTCTTTTAGTCAATCATCTTCTTTTTAAATGCAATTTTTTTAAAAAAAAAATATAAGCTACTTCCCAGAGTCATAGAGACGTTAGTCAGTAAAAAAGCATGTATTTATTAGTTTACTTATATAATTTACATAGTCACCCATCTCTCAAAACAAATGACCCTGGGTAGTTTACAATGTGAAAACAATCAATAAATACTAAAGTTCAATATTATAATTGTTAACAAATAAAACATCTAAAACTATAAAAAAAATCTGAGCTGAAGTAAAAAGAAGATGAAGCCATGTTAACAATAGTGGAGGCACCTCATTAGCTCATCCATCCCCTGGGGTCCTCAGGACTGCTGACACAACAAATCCTTGAGGGACTTTTGATAGCTGAGAAGAGATAAGGCTGACATCATCTTAGGAGAGGTGAGGAAATTTCACAATGAGGACACCATTGAAGAGAAGAACTGCTGCATACAACCTGTTAAATGCAGTTCCCTAGACAATGAAACCCATAACATAACCTTCCTACTAGCTCAGGTAGTGCGAACAGATGAAACCAGGGAGAGGCAGTCCCTCAAATAGGACATTATTTTTTTAAAGGAAAATATCGGCTGTGGCATTGTTCCAGAAAAGACATGCACTTAATGTGCAAAATTTAAACCTCTCCTTTTTATAATGGTTCTTGCCAAAGACTTGCATCATTAGCTGTTTTTTGTCCCCAAATGTACTGCACATGGAAAATACAATTTTTTATGTGAATTACCTTGATCTATTAATTCGGCTGCATATATTTGTGCATGTAAAAAATCATGTGGAAATGTTCACTTGTGTTTTGCCTGGGCAACAACATTACATTTCCTTTTGGCTTCTGGGCACCTGTATTTTTCCTCCATTTAGGATAAAACAGATTTTTTTTAAAAAAAAAAAGCGGTTTATTTGAAGCTTCTAATCAGGAAAAAGTGAGAGGGAGATTGGGAAATATTTTGAACAATTGAGAACACAATGTTTTTCAGGTAAGTTGTCAGCTTTCTAATATAATTATAACTTTGGTCTCTTTGTTTGTGGTCTTTATTTTTCAATAGTTAATGAAAATACACTAAATACACAGCTAGATAACATGAAAGATTAATCTTACATTGTACTTCAATGAGGGGTATTGAGTTTTTTCTCATTCACTCATTTGTAAGAATCATTGGCTAATTTCATTCAAAAAAAAGAAGGGATGTGCTTGTTTCCTACCATCATCTACCATCAAAATCCTATATTGTGAAGATATGTAAAATGGTCCAAGGCAATTATGTAGTTACACAGAGTGGACAGAAATTCCTTCTTCTCTCTTGCTGGAACTTGGCCTATGACCTCAGGAATGAAATTTAATTAACCTTTCCCCCAATCTAGGCTTGCCTAGCTACAAATGTTATTAACGGTCATAAAATTATCCAGACATAGTACTTGACTCTTGAACTTCTGCATTGGTGATTTCCAGCAGACCCATATATAATATGTTAATGGGAAAAAGGAATTATTTTATTTTTCTCTCTTAATACGCATGATGGATATGTAATCATCAGTGAATTCTAACCTGATAATTCAAAAATATGAATATCTTATCTCTTGTAATATCTCTCTTTCATCCATTGAAATAGATCATGGGGCACAATAATATCATACCATCTGTAACCACCTGATGGAGTTATACTACTCAATGCTTGTATTGTGGGATGAGCGTATTCAATCAACAGAAAGCAGCAGTTACACAAGAGCTAAGAACTGTGTTAGAGTATTAAATATGAAGAAATTAAGTCAGGAAAGGAAGCCAAAGATTAACAAAATCACACTTTCCCTACTATTTAGTTCCCCTCTGATGTAATTCCCTGTCCTTTGTAAGATCCATATTTGATAACTTTCCCCTTTCTGAGGCTGCTCTACATCAGATGAACAGGGACAGACCAGACTTCTCCTACTACCAATTGGGGTAGCATGGTTTCCTGCCATTTTAAGGCCAGAACATATTGGTTTAAAACTGTAGAAAAAGTTTCCAAATAGGCTTGACATGGTTTTAGAAAAACAAAGAAAATCCTAAAAACTGCAAAAAAGACGCAGACAAAAAAAGAAAAACCTGTCCCTGGTATTGCACAACCAATTTCTATCTATTTCCAACCAATTTCTATCTCATCTACTTCTCACCCTGCAGTCCCCAAGTAACCAGATTCTTGAATACCCCAGCTCTAAATTACAGCTCTGGTGTATTGCATAGAATAGCCCAGAGGTAGGCAACTATGGCCCCTTTATGACTTGTGGACTTCAACTCCCAGAATTCCTGAGCAAGCCAAGCCATAGTTGAAGTCCACAAGTCATAAAGGGGCCATAGTTGCCCACCTCTGGAATAGCCAATTCCTTTCTTGACATGCTGGCCATATACTGAGCTGTTTTTCATGAAGCTGTATCACTCATCCGTGTGTTTTCATTGTTTTATTTGTGGCTAAAATTGACATTTCATGTTCCCTTACAAAAACAGAGGTCCTCAAGTAGGATTCCAATGCACTAGAATAAAACAGGTGCTCCAGGTTTTGTAGTTCTTTAGCCCCTATTCCTTCCCCTAGCAACAGTGCACAACAAGTGAGAATTTCACAGAAAGTGTACCGGAAGACAAAATACAATTAGGAAAATATGCAAGTAGTAAGAATTAGAAATTGTTCTCTATTTGAATAGATTATGCCTGCCATGACTATAACACCAGAATCTACCACAAGCCACAGTAATGTCAGGAGGCAAAATCACCTTTATGTAATTGTGTAGAAGTTGCAGAATTTATGCTATGACATTATGGCATATACTTCATCACTTACCTCTCTTGCTCCTCCTTGGATGCCCTTATTGGCTATGAAATCTATGGTCCCCAGATAATTCTATTTTTAAGCTAAACTTATAAAACGTT
This sequence comes from Pseudonaja textilis, assembly GCF_049901715.1. NCBI lineage: Eukaryota > Metazoa > Chordata > Lepidosauria > Squamata > Elapidae > Pseudonaja > Pseudonaja textilis. Next base: position 97,931,597 of record NC_141990.1, read on the forward strand.
TTCCAAATAAACCGTGCACCTTGAGAATCCTTTAATTATATGATGCTGGCATTGAATTTAGGAATGTGCAGCCTAGAAATGGAAGGCTTTTTCTAATCATAGTAGAAGATTTGGAGGAGAAAATTCTAATGACAGACTGAGGAAAGAAGCCATATTTTTCATTTTCATTAAGACTTGCTGCACCAAATAATCCCTGAAAAGTTTTGTTTTTTGTGAAATGGAGGATGTTATTTAAGAGGCAGGAGTGAGGCAGAATACACTTACACTTACACAATATTAGCTAGTACTTAGTGTGTTTGGACCCAGTCACCCCCAGGGTCTCAAGATTAAAAAAGACAAGGAGTGTCATGGATAAATTCTGAACATTTTGTACAAAATATGTTTTAGATCAGGGATCTCCAAACTTGGAGACTTTAAGACTTGTGCACTTCAACTCCCAGAATTTCCCAGCCAGCCAGGTTGGGCATCCTAGCTTTAAAGGATATGAATTCAGTGCATGTGATCAACACAGTGCATGTGAAATATATGTGTATCATACAGACGGCGACTTAGTTCCTCCCTGCATGTGTATTTATGGACTGGAGTGTGCTCTTCTTACAGCACAGAATATGAAACTGCAGTGGTGGGATTCAAAAATTTTATTACCGGTTCTGTGGGCATGGCTTGGTGGACGTGGCAGGAGAAAGATACTCCAGTCAGAGGTGGTATTTGCCGGTTCTCCGAATTACTCAAAATTTCCGCTACCGGTTCTCCAGAACTGGTCAGAACCTGCTGAATAGCACCTCTGAAACAATGTAACAATATCAAAGTTTTTGTATCTGATAAAATCTTAACTGATGAGCAATAACAAAAAAGTTAATTTTTTAAATGTTATGTGTTATTGGTGTGTGTTTCACGGTTAACAAGCTTCTTTTTAAAAAAATCTAATTCAGTTTTTTCCTAAATGTGATGGTGGGGAGAGGAGTATATTCTTGTGTAGAAAGCAAAAATAAATTTCCAAGGCAAAAGGACATTACAATTTTAGAAAATACAATGTTTTTCTCCCAGGGTATTAAGTTGTGAAATACTTGTGCTTTACAATAAAGTTAGTTATCAAGTTATCAACACTTGTTTTAGAATTATACTACACAATACACTTTACAGTATCATATTTTAAAAAACAGTCTGGGTGAGACTTTATACAGTTCTTTTGAATGGATGCATTTCCGGGCAACACCACCACAAAGAATGAAACATAGAGAGGGATAATTAGCTTTTTTTCTTTGACCTTCATCCCAAATAGCAAAAATACCTTATATAAGGAATGGGATAGTAGGTACAGATTCAAGGGTGATATTTTCAATAAAAAAAGCACAAGGAGTTGAAGTGAAATCTATTTTATACCTGCACTGCAATTTGGTCTGGATTGCAGTTTTCTTTTTATTCATCATCTCAATAGTTTGCACATAATTTAAAACACCTATGTAGATTGGTTTTTAGCTAGTATTTGTTGGACAGCAGCTGATTTTGAAGCAGTTCTCCAAGAATAAATTAAAATAATTATCCAAATAGCCAAGAGCTATTTGCTTCTTTAAAAAAATATGCTTATAATAATATACACCAATATGTAAAAATGCAGATACATATATTAGTTTCACCACAGTGCTGTATTTAATACAAAAAATATAGCAAAGTATGAGGTGCAGGTTTTATAAGGACATGCTTCGCAACTATATGCATAATATACAGGCATTTACAAATACATATTTTATCCTCTGATTTTACCATGTTGCAATAATAAAAATGTCAAATGTTGCATTAACTTCCAACTTTTGTAAACCAGAAAAGATACCATTTCACTTACTTTGAGATATAGAGGTAAGTACATAGTAAATAGTAATGTAGGAATAGTCAAGCAATTTATTTTGCCTGAATTTTTAAATTTGATAGACTTAGATCCAGGTTCAGAAAGTAGGCTTGAATTGTTCCAAATTACATAAGGCAAAATCCGTGGCAAGCTTGCAGAACTGATTGTGTGCACACCTGTCTTATAAATTACACAGAGACGGAGGGGGGGAGGAGAGAGAGAGAGAAAAAGAAAGAAAAAAGAAAGAAAGGAGAAAGAAAGAAAAAAAGAAAGAAAGAAAGAAAGGAAAGAAAGAAAGAAAGAAAGAAAGAAAGAAAGAAAGAAAGAAAGAAAGAAAGAAAGAAAGAAAGACAATGAATATAGATAGATGTAAATATAACACTGCCAAAATTTCAGAATGTTGTTAACATATATGAGTGCCAAAAATATGCCTGTCTTCCAAAATGTAACTGAAAACAAAGAATAGATCAGCGTGGAACTTTCTGAGAATAGAACAAGTACATAATTTAGTGGGATTTCAGCAGACAAACTGTATATTAGCTATTCAATTCCTGCCATGAAAATAGACATCAATATCTTACTTTATGAATAGGACTATGTGAATCATCTAAAAATTCATTATAAATTAATTATTTATTGTTAAAACCATTAATTATTCCTGCTATCCTAAATCTATCCACTGCAGGATAAAGGTCTCTTTGTTGTAAGTGTTGAACCATAATCTGCAAGGCTGGTCTGGATTGATAGATAAATGAATGAGCATTTCACCCACACCTACACCCACGCATACACCCACAGTACAATCTCCATTCTCACTTAATGCTTATGTGGCCCATTCCCATTTATATGGCATTAACTTTAGTGAACTGAATAGAGCTTCTTGGACATGTATAAAATTTGAGTGTTACTAATGCAAACTACTATTTCTCCTTTGTTTCCTCCCTCCCCCCAATTGTAGACTGCAACCCATTTGCCCTATTGAAGGTCGATTTGGACTCCATGGGCAAGATGAAATCCCACTCAGAGCTCTACAGTTTAAGCGTGGATTGTTGCATGAATTCCGAAAGGGTAATAATGCCAGCAAAGAGCAAATTCGACTTCACAGCTTGGTCCAACAAATCCCCAAGGCCATAATAATTGGAGTGAGGAAAGGGGGAACGCGGGCACTACTAGAAATGCTCAATCTTCATCCAGCAGTGGTCAAAGCCTCTCAAGAAATACACTTCTTTGACAATGATGAGAACTATGCCAAGGGCATTGAGTGGTATAGGAAAAAAATGCCATTTTCATATCCTCATCAAATAACCATTGAGAAAAGCCCTGCATACTTTATCACAGAGGAGGTCCCTGAAAGGATTTATAAAATGAACTCATCCATCAAATTACTGATCATTGTCAGGGAGCCCACAACAAGAGCTATTTCTGATTACACTCAGGTGCTGGAGGGAAAGGAAAGGAAGAATAAAACCTACTACAAATTTGAAAAGTTGGCCATTGATCCTAACACCTGTGAGGTGAACACTAAATACAAGGCAGTCAGAACCAGCATCTACACCAAACATCTGGAGAGATGGTTAAAATACTTTCCCATAGAGCAGTTTCATATTGTGGATGGGGATCGTCTCATTACAGAACCGCTGCCAGAACTCCAGCTGGTAGAAAAGTTCTTAAATCTTCCTCCAAGGATAAGTCAATATAATTTGTATTTCAATGCCACCAGAGGGTTTTACTGCTTGCGATTTAACATTGTCTTTAACAAGTGCCTGGCGGGAAGCAAAGGACGCATTCATCCGGAGGTAGATGCCTCTGTCATTACCAAATTGCGCAAATTCTTTCATCCTTTCAATCAGAAATTTTACCAGATCACAGGAAGGACATTTAACTGGCCCTAAGATAAACTTCCTACAACACTGTGTGTTGCACCTGGAGATATGCAACTATATCTCTATTAGAGTATATAAAAAATATGCACTTTTCATACTCTCAGTTATCAAAGTAATCTTTTTTTTCATGCGTACTTGTACATATGCAGTGTGTGACCAAATATAAGATGGGATCAATTTTTCTACAGAACAGTGCATAACGTGAAATTTATTCTCTGCATAATTGCATCATTTTATGCTGTACAATTAAATGAGAAAATGTCATTTAAAGAAATTAACTCAGTTACTCGGTTCAAAGGGTCATCACTCTTATTTGCTCCATAAAATTTAATATTAAAGGTATCTGGAGAAAGGCAGAATATTGCTTTAAAATTCATTGCAATTCTAATTCACTGCAATTAGAATTCATTTCTGAAAAATCTGCAATGTAATATTGTATTTCTAAATATTGTTTAGAAATATTATATTTCTATTATAACATATTTCTAAAAGAATATTGGCCCTTTAAAGAGAATACATTTATGCTGCAGGCTTATAATGGCTTATCACTGCTCCCTAGGAAACCTCTATTTTGGTAACAAGAAGGGGCTAATAACATTTTTATGAATAATTCTCACTGCTTCCATGAATTGGGGTGGGGCAATTATGCCAATTAAATGGATGAAAAGCCAATATAAGTTTGCTGTGTGATTATACCCTATATAATGCTAAGTTCTTTTGAAAAATCTTTTCCTAGTGTTGAAAAGAAACTTTCTCATCCAATCAACATAGTTTCAAATTTCCTGTGGTGAGTTTGCACTATTGTTTTTAATTGTATGGACCATCTTGGCACTTAGAGCATGTCAATCATGTGTCAAAACGGAAGTCTTTTTTCTCCCTTCTATGCTTGTATGTTGACAAAAAATTGATGTACATATTGTATATTGTTTGTAAATACTGGTTTCACACTAAGTAATTCTATTTTGTAAACTAAATATGGCTATTTAATTTATTGTGAAAATTAAATTTATTGTGGTATTTAAAATGGAATGGATTAAAATTGCTATATGTGCAATTTGCTTTTTGTTTTCCTTCAGTGAATGTTTGATGATCCTATGATGTCTCATTATCTCAAACAGCAAGCTTTTCATTGGAAACAATTCACAAGTTCAGCTGGGAGTCAAGGTCTGAGTAACTTGATTGAGTAATATTCAAAGATATGCAAATCCACCATTAAGTTGGTAATCCATAATGACTGCATTGTTGTCAAGTGTATTTTTAGCTGTGCCTGTATAAAGAAGACTGTGTACTATGCAAAAACATCAAGCAAGTATCATTAGTTCTGCAACTGTAAGAGCATTACAAATGGAAGGCTACCAAAAAATGTTTTTAAAATGTTATTATTCCGATAATAAGATGATGGTGTTTATATGGACCTTTTCTGCTTCTGTGTATCTTATCCATAGGTGCAAACGGAGGTTTAAGGTTAAGGCAATTTATTATAACAATTTAAAAAACTGGATTTTCCTGAGAGCACTGCCTAGGATGAATTGGGAAACTCATTGTACTTACTGAAGCCTGGGGTTTCAGCATCAAATCACCTTCATTCCGATTCTTCAAGGTTTTTCATTGATTTCACCAGAAATCTAGTTAAAATAGCCTTCCAATGAAGTAAAGATGTGCGAAATCACTAGGACATAGGGTCTGTGATTTTTAAAAAGGCTCATTTTGTGTTTTTTTTTGTTTCTATGGGAATGAAGAAAGAGAAGAATGTGATGCACTTAAAGGAATGGAAATGTCACCGGGTAATGCTTGCAAGGAAATAGGAACCCCATTTGGAAAAGAACCCAATCTTTTTCTTAAGCTGCGTAAAACACACAGAAGTTCCAAAAGTAATTTGTAACTACTGCATAGAAGAGGAAAATAACATTTCAAGAATATGTGAACTTTTAGGTTTTCTTTAGATTTTCATCACTGTGTTCATAACATTAAAAAAGAGCAAAGAATGTAAAATCAAATCAAGTTTACTTTAACCGATTTGTAAAGTGTACGCTATTTCAGAGAAAGAAATAGACTTTTTACTTGTAAATATGTAACTGATCTCTAGGTAGTGAGCAACTAATGGAAGTTATTATTTTAACAAAAATTAGATGTAAAGTATATGTTAAATACATTTTAATTCCAATTAATCAACTCGGTTAATGAACTGAATAATCATCTCAGTTAATTCACAGAGAATCACAGGCAACTAAGGATTGTTAAGAGGGAACTGCCAGAGGAGCTGATGCGATTCCAATCTTCAAGAGAAAAAAAAAGTAGATCCAGGAAACCAAAGACAAATCAGCTTAATATCAATATCTTGGAAAATCCTGGAAAAGAAAATCAAGCAGCAGATTTGTGAGCATCTAGAAATGACCTGAAGCCAGTATGGATGTGTTAAAAAGAGACCGCAGCAGGCAAACCTTATTGCCTTCTTTGATAAATTAGTGGATCAGAGAAATGATGTGAATATAGTTTACTTGGACTTCAGCAGAGCATTTGATAAAGTAGTAGAATATAGCCTACTCCCTGGTATGTTGGAAAGTACCACCACCAGACTGATACTCGGTTGACCAACTACATTCAGTGTGTAGTCCTAAATGGAATGACATTAAATTGGAAGAAAGCATCCAGTGGGGTAGCTCAAGGTTCTAAGTCTGGGTGCTCTTCAAAATCTTCATAAATGATTTAGATGAGGTGATAGAAAGGGTGCTCATCAGATTTGCAGACAACACCAAACAGAGGGGAATTGCCAATACTTTGAAAGATTAGACTCATGATTCAAAAGGATCTTGACAGATTTGAGCATTGGGCCCTGTTCAATAAGTTCACTGATGAGAAAAGCAAGGTCTTGGGAAGGAAAAACCAAAAGGTACCGGATAGGTTGTATCTGGCCCAAAGCAATATCTCTGAGAGGGATCTACATCTTCTAATGGACCACCACTCAAGTATAAGCCAGCCATGTGCTACAGCTGCAAAAAAAAAAAAAAGCCAATGCAGTCCTAGGCTACATCAACAGATGGGTAGCATCAAGATCACAAGAGACAGTACTGCTCTATACTACACAAGTGAGGTGACACTTGGAATATTGCATCCAATTCTGTTTGCTATGATACAGAAAAGAAAAGAAAAAAACACAGTGAGACAGTGCAGAGAAGAACAAAAAAAAATGTGATAAGGAGTCCAGAAGCTAAAGCATATGATGAATGGTTAAGGGAACTAGACATATCTAATGGAGTGAAGAATTAAGAGTGACATGATGGCTGCCTTTCAATACTTGAGAGGCTATCATAGGGAAGAGGAGGATTGATTTGTTCTGGGGCAGGACAAGAAGTAATGGGTGGAAGCTTATTAAAGAGAGATCCAATCTGGAACTAAAGAGGAATTTCCTGACAGTACGAACAATTAACCAATGGAACAGTTTGCCTCCATCGCTGGAAGTGGGTGTTCCATTGCTGGAGGTCCTCAAGAAAAGATTGGAGAGCCATTTGTCCAGGATGCAATAAGGTCTTCAGCTTAGGGCATGGGGCTGAACTACATGATCTCCAAGGTCCCTTTCACCCCTATAATTCTATGATTTAAGTTGTTTGCTGTTTTCTCTATGTTTCAATTTTTTTATAATCTTACATGGTTTCAGTAGGTTTTTAGACTTAATATGTGTTTATGTCTATGAAAAAGACTAAAGGTAATCTTTGGTTAACATCTGCTGCATTCAGCAACCATTCAAATTTATGACAGCACTGAAAATGTAAATTTATGACCATTGTAGCACCCCCATAGTCGTGCAATCACAATTTGGATACTTTCAACTGGTGCACATTTAGGAGGATCCCATGATCACCATTTGAGAACTTCACAGCTGGCTTCTCACAAGAAAAATCAATGGGGAAGCCAGCAAAAATTACAAGTCATGGTTAAAGTGACATTGCACTTAATAACCAGGGTGGTTCACTTAATGATTAACTGACATTATCAGAGAGAGGTAGTCATGTGATGTGTCACTTAATGACCGCATCACTTAGCAACAGAGTTGACCGTCCCAATTGCACTTGTTAAGTAAAAACTGTATTTTGGGAAAAAAAATAAGGAAAAAAAGAAATGAGTAGAAAATAGTTTTATGCATATAAAGAGATATATTTCAGTAGATATTCCGTTTCTTTTAGCGACCCAGATTATTGGGGGCAATTTGCTGACTCTGTAAACTGCTCAGAAAGGGCAATAAAGCACTGTGAAGCAGTATATGTCTTGTGCTATTGCTATTACTATTTCTACTTCCTACCAATAATGAACAATCAGCAGGCATGGTATTCAGCAGGTTCTGACCAGTTCTGGAGAACCAATAGTGGAAATTTTGAGTAGTTCGGAGAACCGGCAAATACCACCTCTGACTAGCCCCGCCCTCATCTATTCTCTGCCTCCTGAGTCCCAGCTGATTGTCTGAGTCTTCTTTTGTTGCCCTGCACAGGAGAACAGAGCTGGAAAGCAGGTTAGTGGGGTGGGGAGGGAATGGGATTTTGCAGTATCCTTCCCCTGCCACGCCCACCAAGCCACGCCCACAAAACCAGTAGTAAAATTTTTTGAATCCCACCACTGACAATCAGCAATTGTTCCCTCCCCCAAAAGATAAATAAAATATAGTAAAAGAAAAGAAAGAAAAGAGATTGGTGTTTCTTGTTGTACATAATACATTTACCAACCCTAAGTAAAAATAGATTGAGAAATCTGTTACAGGTGATCCACAACTTACAACAGTTCATTTAGTGATAATTCAAAGTTACAACGGCACTGAAAAAAAGTGACTTATGACCGCTTTTCACACTTACAACTGTTTCAGCATCTCCATGGTGACATGATCAAAATTCAGCTGTTTAGCAACTGAATCATATTTATGACATTTGCAGTGTCCTGGGGGTCATGTGACCAGCTTTTGCAACCTTCTGGCCAGCAAAGTCAATGGGGAAGCCAGAGTCACTTAACAATTGTGTTACTATCTTAACAACTGCAGTGATTCACTTAACAACTATGGCACAAAAGGTCATAAAATGGGTCAAAACTCACTTAACAAATGTCTCCCTTAGCAATGGAAATTTTCAGCTCAATTGTGCTCGTAAGCTGAGGACTACCCCATATCAATTATATTACATTAATTATATCGCATTATATTACATTATATTGGATTATAATTCATACATACAAACAAATCCAATTAAAAGTTGCTACATCAATTAAAATAGAACAATGTATCTAAACAGCTGGTTCTTTAGAAAGTACAGGTTATCCTTTCTTAATGACCAGATGCAATTATTACTTTTCTTTTCTTTTTTGCCATAACCTCACCTTTTTGGTCAGTTTCCAGCACACAAAAAAAAACCCACACCCATAGGAATGTGTTCACTTGCTTAATGACCCCCATGGCCCACACTCACCTTATGACCACGTCATTCACTTAACAACCACCATAAAAGAGTTCGTAAAATCAGGATGCCTCAATTTGCAACTATATCTTAATGAAAAGTGCGGGCTGCCATACGGTCAAGGACTGGCTGCATACAAATGATTCTATAGTACTCAGAAGGAGGGTTGCATGAATTCATCTAATACATGAATATATTTGCCACCCGTTATAATGTGTACAAACCACTCCATATACCTAAATGCAAATGCTTAGATCGGGACACATGATCAATAGGTTTATATCTAGGGTTTTTTTCCAGCATCCTGAGATCATGTCATTTACAACAGTGTAGATCCACAAGTTTTCTGAATGAATATTGAATGAAAAAGCATAGGGCATAATCCAGTAGTATCTTTTGCCTGTTGTTCCTGTAAATCTTTTTTATATGTGTGCCCTCTTGTGGTCATATTTATCTTTAATTCTCTTAACAGGAGTCTAACAAGTAGGCTTTTTCAAGCAATAAGGCCATAACTATAAAAAAAGTTCTTGAAAAAATGTTTCTGTAGTCTCACTTGTGCACAAATCATTCAGAATGCTTCATAAGTTGTGTAGAGCTAGAAGCCATATAATCAGTGGATAATCAGTGGAAGCCATATAATCAGTGCCACTGAAAATCAAGACTTCAGCAACAGAGTGGTCAACATCTGGAATACTCTACCTGACTCTGTGGTTTCTTCCCCAAACCCCAAAAACTTTAAACTTAGACTGTCTACTATTGACCTCACCCCTTTCCTAAGAGGTCTGTAGGGGGCGTGCATAAGCGCACCAACGTGCCTACCATCCCTGTCCTATTGTTTCTTTTTATTTTTCTTATATGTATCCATTTCATGTATTCATAACTATGTGTATACTTATACCTGTTATCTTATAATCGCTTGACAAATAAATAAATAAATAAATATAAAAAGACAATTAATTCTAGTTTCTGATCTGAAAACTATCATTAGGATTAAAGTACTGGAAGAAAACTCAGTAATAACTGCATTTCTATTGATCTCCTTAAAATTCTAGGTGATAATTTAATATTTTATTTATATTTATTATTAAAACTTAGTATTCATAAGGGAGAGTAGTCATGGTTTGGAAAGGATTGTACTTAAAAAATGAGCATTAACTACTTTTGAGATTTTAACATTTAAATCTTAAGAATAATGTAAATAATTTATTTCAGCTAATTCAGTAATTTTCAAAAATTAATTAATTTCTTTACAGTTATATTTGTGATTGCCATATAATACCACAACGGCTACATTTTTTACTTTAGTATTTCTCCAAGAAAAACAGTGTAATATATTTAAATTACTATGCTGCCTACACAATTAGAGAATAATGTACTTTGGTGACAGAGCACAAACATGTTTGGCACAAATACGGATAAAAAGGAAGGTGGGAATTTAACAATGAATAATATTGAGTTATAAATGAAGTTAAAGGACTTTGATGAAATCAGATTGACCTATGTCAGTATTAAGTAGTTCCATATACTTTCTTATTCAACTGCTGAGCACAGATCAATTTAAGAAAACACTGATTGGCAATCTGCTGTAGTATACTGACTGCAGAGTTGTCTTGGAATAGGAAAAATAAGATATTTCTTCATCCCATTTAATGCATCTAAGATTCAAAGGATTGAATGAATCCATTAATTAGGCAGAAGCTGAATTAAAACAAGAGCCCTCGTAACAACAAATATATAATCTTCCTCTTATCCAATGTCCTTTTTAGGATTCTGCTCACATGGAATTCCATTTTAGGTTCCAGTCAAGAGATAAAGAAAATGAACAACTTAATTTTAATCTAGGGATCCTGTATTTCCTGTTCGTGCACATGGTCAGCTTTGTTGTAAATTCAACAACAATAACAACCAGATACTCCTACCATTCTTTGTGCCTGATCTAATGTAAGTAATCTCAAGTGTAATATTATAAAGCTGAAGGTTTGTAACTTGTGGGGTTTTAATACTGAGCTGTCTTGACAGGAACAGCTAAAGAGTTGAAGATTTCCCTGTAAAGTATTAGCCTGTCAGAGTTAACTCAACTCCTGCGTTAGCAAATACCCCCCTCGGTTGTTTTTCAAGACTAAATTAGGCAACAGCAATGCTGTAGGCACCATGAATAATTCTTTTAGCCCTGATATATATTATCTGATGCCAGAATCTCCCATCCCCCACCCCCTTAGTTGACTTTGTGCAAGCTACTATGGAATAAAGGGATGAACTGCCATCCTTGAAATGTGCAGGCCTTTTGGAAATGTCACCCAATGTTATTATAGTCAATGCAGAGCAATCAGCTTACAAAACAGCTTCTGCATATTAAAGGTGGAAAAAAAGCAACCTAATCCTTTTTCCAATTTCCAATCATACTTTCTTAGCTTGGCTCCTCACCAAATGCCTGGGAACTAAAACAAAAACGATCATGGAGTGGGATAGAAATGTTCCTGTTGGCAACTGGTGTAGCCCCAAATCCCAGGGCCCTGATAATCCTTACAGTATTATGTTTCTCTGAACCTGATACAGGTTAGAATATATAGCAATAGAACTTAGACTTATATACTGCTTCACAATGTTTTACAGCCCTCTCTAAGCAATTTACAGAGTCAGCCTCTTGCCCCCAACAATCTGGGTCCTCATTTTACCCATCTCGGAAGGATGGAAAGCTAAGTCAACCTTTAAGTCAACCTGGTGAGATTTGATCTGCCAAATTGCAGGCAGCCAGCAGGCAGCAGAAGCAGCCTGCAGTACTGCACTCTAACCACTGTGCCATCGAAGCTCTTAATCCATCTTAAAATATAAGTGTCCAGAATTGAACACAGCACACTGGACTGTTGTATCGCAAATGCAATGTGATGGTGCACACATGTACAAAAAGAGTGATGTTTGGGATGCAATAGCACCATAATATTTTGCAGTTGCTCAATGCTTCATAATTCAAGAATGCACAGAACCAACCTTGTTCTCTGGGTAATATGTTCCTTCTATTATAATAAACCCAGGCAGAAAACCGCAACTTTTATTAATCATTGCTTAGCTTTTACTAGTCTCCTTACTGATACTATTTGCACCTAGTCTGCATCATTTCTTTCTAACTTTCTATCTTTGAGTTTTTATTTGGCTGAGTATTACTTAAAAAAAATACCCTTTTTTAAAATAGGGAATGGTTTGTAAACATGAAATGATGTCAACCCACCAGAAAGATAGCTAAGTCAATTCAGTGCATTCTCTAAAATGTTACCAGAAGGAGAATATTTCAACGATTGCTAAGAAAGGTAGTCCTTGACTTACAACAGTCCATTTAGTGACCGTTCAAAGTTATAACAGCACTGAAAAATATGACTTATGACCATTTTTCAAAGTTGCAAACTTTGCAGCTTTCCCATGGTCACATCATCAAAATTCATATGCTTGGCAATTGGTTCATGCTTATGACACCCTCAGTGTCCGAAGATCATGTGATACCCTTTTGTGACCTTCTGACAAGCAAGATCAATGGAGAAGCCTGATTCACTTAACAACCGTGTTACTAACTTAACAAACTTAACAAATGCAATAATTCACTTAACAACTGTGGCAAAAAAATGGGCCAAACTCACTTAACAAATGTTTCACTTAGGAATATAAATTTGGGGCTCAGTTGTGTTCGTAACTTGAGGACTACCTGTAGTTTCTCTCTGTGTGTATGTGAATGTGTCTCTGTATATTTATACTTATGTGTATACATTCAACTTGTATATACACACTTGTATAATGCTATTAACCCTATAACATGTCTACATCCCTAACCTATTCTGGTCCTCACTATCTGATCCCCACTTGATGCCACCTTCACCATGTTTTAACCTAAGGCTTAATTACCACCTGTATCTGCCCCAACCCTCTTTAACAATATGCACCATATTAATACATGAAAAGAGCCATTTCCAGTCCCGCAATTGCTTCAGAATCCATCCTCCATCCTGCAGACAACAGCTCTGCTGAATCATTCCAAAGCAACCCTAAACATCATCGGCTAGCACGCAAGCAGAAATACAGATCCGGTAGCAGCTGAGATAAGGTGACATTCTCCATGGCCAGCTGACATGCTGCGAGGCATGTTCAGAGCTGACGGGCTCCGTAGTGAATTCGGAGCCTGACAGTTGTACAATGGACCACAATGATCTGTCCTTATTTAATCATTCTCACTTGGCATTCCCATCCCATCCGACATTTTCTTAAATGGTTGAAAGGTGCTTTTTAAAATTCTCAAATGTCTTTTGGAATCAAATGTCACACAGCATTAGTATTAATAATTTATCCTACTGTTTTTCCTTTGTAGGCTGCAACTTTCTTGGAAGTTAGTGCTTAATGCCATTTAAAGCCATTTAATCAAACTGTCATTGAAATTACGCATGGTGAAAAACTGTATTTTCAAAATGTGAGAAAATCTCAGACTTTTCTCTTGCAAAGAAAAACAGCCTTGTCAAATCCATTATACTCTAATCAAACTACCCTAAACAGATTAGGCAATGGCACACCGATAAACTTCCTATTTCTGGGAGAGGGGGAGGCAAAATAAAATTAGCTCAATAGAATTCTGCACTTTTAGGAGTAAGTCAAATACTTCTTATGTGTTACTGTATTATAAATACAAGTTTTCCTAGTCTCGATAATTATTTATAAACTAACAATCTATACACAACACAGTATAAGTTTAAAGAATTGTGACTAAGGGGAAAGTATTTTATTCTTAATTAAATCTCCTGCATGGAATATATAAGAACGTCAGAGGACAAAAAAAAAAAACTTTTAACCTTGCTCTGCTGGGTTACTACAGAACTGCCCATCTCCCCCAAAGAGAGACTCTTTGGCAACATCCAGGAAACTTTTTACAAAAAAGGTATTTAAAAAATTAAAGGAAATAAACAGCTTTTCATGTGAACCAATTTGCTTTCTCTATCCTAATAACAGAATTTAGAAACTATGAACTAAAGAACATGAACTAAATTGGACACTACAGGGAAAAGCAAGAGCTTTAAGCAGGATCACTTCCTTCCATTAGTAATGACTAGAATGCTCCAAAGAAGGAATGTCACCACTCATTTTCAAAGACCTGAGCTGATCTAGAAATATATCATGATCAATGATATTAAAGGTCACAGAGATATCAAAAAAAAAAAAAAAAAGGCCAAGATTGATGTACTACTTCAGGTCACAAATCATCAACAGCTATGATTAATACCATCTCTGCCCTGTGCCCAGATCTGAAATCTGATAATACCCCAAAAGATCCATATAATCTGCCTCATTCCAAAGGCCTTTGAAGTTGTAGCCCAATCACTTTTTTCAACAACTTCCCTTAGAAAAGAAAAGTTGGGGACAGGCCCCAAATCATCTAGCAGTCAGATCCACAATGAATTTTTCAGGAGAGGATAGAATACCACCTCCTTAAACACAAGTAGGATTACTCCGCGTCATAGATAAATTCACCATCCAAACGCTCAACTCTCTGCTACTGCTATAAAGATGGTGGTATCTTGGCTTATATGATGATAATGATGGTCAGTCTGAGTATTAAATTGCTAAACTGTTCTGAGGACTCACATCCAAACTCAAAAATTCTTGTGTTCAAGTTTCAGCCAGTGGTCACAATGCTTGGATGACAGATATATTACATTTATAACCGACATTTCTTTCAAATAATTCATAGCGACTTAAAGCTTTTCTTTTAAGAGGTGCTTCAATTCTGCTTCTTTCCCTCCCTCTTTCTGTCTTGGTATGACCACACTTGGAATACTGCATGCAGTTTTGCCCACCACAATGTAAAAATGTTGAGGCTCCAGAAAAAGTACAGAGAAGAGCAACAAAGATGATTAGAGGAGTGGAGGCTAAAACACATAAAGAACAGTTCCTGTAATTGGATATGTCTACTTTAACAAAAAGAAGGACTAGGGATGACATGACAGCAGTATGCCAACCTCTAAGGGGTTGCCATAAAGAAGAGGGGTCAATGTATCCTTCAAAGCACCTGAAGGCAGGACAAAAAGCAACTGATGGAAAATGATCAAGGAAAGTAACAACCTAGAACTAAGGAGAAATTTTCTGACAGAACAATTAATCAGTGGAACAACTTGCCTCCAGAAGTTTTGGATGATCCAACACTGGAAGTTTTTAAGAAGAGACTGGACAGCCAGTATAGAATTTCCTGCTTGAGCAGGGGGTTGGACTAGTAGATCTCCAAGGTCCCTTCCACCTCTGTTATTCTCTTATTCTGTTATACATCTCATTGTCATAATACTCCTGTAAAAGTAGGTCAGGTAAGAAGAAGTGACTAGATGTGCCAATGAGAATTGTGTGGATTTCATATCCATGCATTTGAAAGATGTCTGGCCATATAATTTGATTAAATAAATAAACAAATGTATAAATGTTTAGTCTGCCTGTTTATAGTCTGATATACTTATCACTGAATAATATATTTTAAATGTCTGCTTCAGTTTCTTTGGCACTTTAGATGATTGCTCAGTTTCTTTTTCCATCCTTTTCCAGAATGGCCTTTGAGACTCTTAGGCTACTAAAATTAATCTTGTTCATGGGAAGAATTTGTCCTTTCTTTGGATTCTATGGTCCCAGCGCTCCAAATACAAGGTTAGGCTACTGGCCATATGCAAAACAACAATAATATTTTCATTTGCACTAGGTTCATTGAACAGGTAACAGAGCAAGGGAAAACACTTGGGTACACTTCTTTATTTAACGTTTATTACAAACATTTCTTCAAATGAGCAAAAGCAAGACAGCTCGTGATTAAGGAACTGTGTATCAGTCAAGAAGACTTGGATTCAAGTCTTCACTCAACCATGAACATCTGGGTGACTTGCTTACTTACTCATTTGATTCAATTTATATATACACATTTTGCACAGGCAATTCTGTTTTAATTGGTTGACAGACAAAATATCAATATAACCATACAGAAAATAAAAAAATACAAAATAAGAAAACAGAATGGCAGCAAATGATAACTATCAGCAATAAATTAATGGAACCTCATAGACTCACCAAAGCTCCCAATCCCCATGCCTGGGAGAACAGCTAAGTCTTAAGTGGCTCCTTAAGAGGTCAGCAGAGTCAGGAACAATCTAATCTTAGGGGGAATTATGTTCCAAAGGCTAGGCCTAGTTATATTTTAAAAATATAGATCCCACTATATTTTTTTTTAATAGATGGTGTATGTCCCTCCTGATGAGGTTGATAGAGACAACTGAAGAAAAGCAGTCCCTTAGATATCCCAATCCATTCCATGAAAGACTATGTAAGTGCCAGTCAGCAACTTTCACTGCACACAGAAACCTAGTGGGAGCCAGTGCAGCTCACAAAGCCAAAGTTCAACATGAGCAAGTCCTGTAATTGTTTCCTGCAACACTTTAGATCAATGCTAGCTTCTGTATTTTCTTCAACTGTAGCCTCATGTAAAGTACATTGCAATACTCAGTGTGACCAAAGTATGAGTGACTGCTCAGTGCCCTCTGATCCAGGAGGGGTGGAACTGACACACAGCCCAAAGTTGTGCAAAAGACCTCCTGGTCACAGTTGTAACTTGCTACTTGAGCAGGAGCTCAAATCCAGGAAGACCCTCAGATTGTACAGAGTCTATCTAGAGTACAACTCCAGCTAGACATGAAGATGGAAAATCCTTGTGACCAAGAAGCCCTAAAACTCAGAGAAACTCTGTCTTGTTTGGGTTATGCTAAAGTCAATTTTTCCATGTGCAGACCCCACAGCCTTCAGAGACCAAGACAGGATCTCCTTAGCATCACATGGGACAGTTCTTCTCTTTCTTAGCTCATTTTATTTCATGGGGTTGATGTTTCTGAGAAAAAAAATCAAAGCAGACACTTGGCTGAGCTCTCAAAAAAGAAAGGTAAGGTATACGTTCAAAAATAATGACATTATTAGAACAGATTCACCATCATTTGGATTTTTGTCCTAGTTTTGTTTATCTTGGGAGGGACAGAGCACTTGCATTTAATTGTTACATTGTTCTAGAATTCTACTGTACTGGGGATGGGAGTGAATGATTCCAGAATATCTGGAACACATTCTGAACATTAGTAATCTGAGATAGAATCCCACTGAAATACATACTTTTATTACTATCTCAGAGAAAGGCAATGTATTTTAAAAACTAAAAAGTGAAGCAAGATTTTTTTTTAAAAAAAAAATCTGGAATAAATTTGTTTTCCAGTACTCCATCTCTAGTATGTTAATGGCAGAACTACAGACAGTAAATTGCTTATTCCTTTTCTGCTATAAAAGAGAAATTACATCCATGCTGTTCTCCCTCCTTCTCTCTCTCTCTCTCTCTTTCCTCCTTCTCTCCCTCTGTCTCTGTCACTCTCTCCTGCTCTCTCTCTCTCTGTCTCTCTCCTACTCTATCTCTCTCCTCTCTCTGTCTCTCTCTCTCTCTCCTGCTCTCTTTTCCCCCACTCTCTCTCCTTCCCTCCCCCTCCCTCTCCCTCTCCCCACCATCATACACATACACATCCTAGATAGAACATTACTATATATTTAGACTCTTTAGTTGGATAGAAAATAATACCTACTTAGGGAAGGAAAAACATAATGTATGTGCCTTGGAAAAAAGAAGAATGCTCCTAAATTGTCTCTCCTGTACAATCTCTGTTGGAAAGTGAACCTGAAAATTACCAACCCTTAATTCATGCCAGCTTTAGACACACAAAAACATTAATATATATATAAAATTCATTTGAGACGAATGGTGAGCCTGTTACCTGAACATATGATGACATATTTATGATTTTTATACTGTGTAAAACCATAAAAGGAACATAAAAGTCCAGGGTGCACAGAATCCCTTTTCACTTTCAGAAGCATTAACTTAATGTGTCTCCAACTTACAACCCCATTTCTCACATGGGCATTTGGACTGTTGTGAATGCACTTCTAATTGCATTAGTTCATAAAAGTGGATGGAAAAGATACTAAAATACTCTGCTGAGCTCCAATGTTACCCATAATCATGAAGTGTTGCTTTACTAAAATCTATATGGGAAAAACAAAAAGCATTAAAGAGCGAGATAGTATATTTAGGCAAGAGAAGCCATCAGAGGTTGCTACTCACCCTTTTTCTTTTTCCTTTAAAAGAATATCTGCAAGATGTAAGATTTGGTACTATGAAGTAGGTTAACAGGCAGAAGGGTGGAAAAGGTTAAGGGACAGAATGAAAAAAAATATTAAGAAAAAAAATTCTTAATAAATTTTTGAAGCTGCACACTTAACAAGGTGGTACAACATTTACTATAGATATATAGTAAATCGAGTGTAAATAGAAAATATAACTAATGTTAATTTGCCATCTGTACAGTTTCCTCTCTGCTATATACTGCAAATGATTGTCAGACTCAGTTTTTTATAAAAAAAAAATAGGTTGATGGTTTTAGGGACAAAATTGGCATGATTATAAAGGCTGTCAGATTCAACAGTGAGTACATTAGTCTAGACTGACAGAAACCTAATGAGGATCACTTTTCTATGACACATTATGATGGGTGTTTCACAGTACAGAATGAAGAACAGCCATTTGTGGAAGTAGCTTGCCAAGCACATTGAGATTAGCTAGTATATCAGGAGTACGCTTCACTTCTGCCCAACTTGAAGGCAGTGCTATAGCTATATATAGGTGAAAGAAGCAAAGAGACACTTTGGTTTCCAACTCTTACACAGGGGTGGGATTCAACCAGTATTACTACCAGTTCAGTGCTTACATTTTGCGCATGTGTGTAAAAAAAACCTTAAGCTGTACCACCCGGACAGCTGAAAAGCGCTGCATGCAGGTGCACAGCATTTGAAAAGTCTCTTTTTTCCTGCTTTTTCAACCTCAGCTGTGCCACACAAAGCAGCTGAGGTTGGAAAAGCAGGAAATAAAGGACAGGTAAGAGCCCGGGCAGGCAGGTGGGCCAATCAGCAGCAAAAACAGAACCGGTTCAGTGTCTGCTGCTCTTCAGAGCTATTGGTTCTTTAGAACCGGGCAGAACTGGTAGCATCCCACCCCTGCTCTTACAGAGTTGTTTTGCTCCCCTGCATGGAGTAGCTTGGAAAGAAGTAAATGTGGCATTATTTCCTTTGCAGTGAGAACAAGGCATTCAATTCTGTTTTTCACTTGATAATATTAACACAGCCTAAGATTCTGCTGGGGAGAGAGAAAGAGAGAGAGAGAGAAAAAAAGTGACAGCCAGCAAGTAGAAACAATGAAAAGAGATCTGCTAATGTGCAAAGAATGTGATTTTGAGAGGAAATGGGTTGGTTTAAGATTATAATTAATAAATGTCCAAAAGGATCTACAGCAGGTTATAACCTAGCTAGTTTAAAAGTTCAATTTCATGGAAAAGCTCATATACTATTTTTAGGTATCAGTTGGGAACACTAAAGAAAAGAGCGTGCCTTGATTAAGAATGGGTAGTCTATAGCTGAGAGGGCCTAGTCATGTTTCACTAACTGAGCTAATAAAAAATGTCATTTGGAGATATTAAAGCAGAGGGATACAAAGGGATGGAACTAGCATTCTAATTAAATTTTCAGAACCACTATGGAGAACTTTTACTACATAGTGTTGGCCCAAAGAGAATTTCAGAGAAATGGAGGGAAATGTGTCTTTTGCTGAATGCCATACATTAACATTCAGGGTCAGCAACAAATGTCTCAGCACAGAAAAAAATGTTTTAAGTCTGGGAAATTATCATCCAGCAGGAGACAAACAACAATGCAAAATGTATTGCGTCAGAGACAACAATCTGGTCAACTGGGATGATCTGGTTTCGAGCCTGAGGGAACCAAAGCTATGAATGGAGATGAAGAAAATAAAAATAACAGCACTACACTATTTTCAGTCAGATCAACAACCAGATGGTGATTTGGCTGTTTTTCACCAAGACGAGCTTATCTATCAGAGCAACTCAAGAATGCTGGTAATGGAAAGGAAGAACTTTCTCTTCATTTTTCTCAATGCTTACATGTTTCAAAGGAATCATACCCTACACCTCTTTTATATCATGAACATGGAGAAATCAGAACAGAACTATGTTTTCAGGTGAATGCCATCATACAGGTGAATGCCTGTCCATACCTATAAGTACCATTAGTTTACATCAGATGGACTTTTCTTTCTTTGGAGAGAGAGAGAGAGAGATGTTCAAATTTGGCTAAGTACTCTGTGTTAGATTTTGCAGCAGAAATTTAAATCCAGAAAACACACAGATGACTGATTCAGCAGGATTCATTAACTTCTTTATATACATAATAACATATTGAAGTAAAGTTTACAGTAACAGTAGTTTCATCCAGGTTACAAGCAAAAACACAAACTGCAGCTTTGAGCAGAGATCAGTTTCTGTTTCACTTTTCAGCTGAAAGTACAGAGCTAAACCAAGCTCAGACTTTCTCTTTAAGTTTCAGGCCCCAATTCAGCTCCCATTGGCTGATCTTGTTAACTATGTCTGCCAGTTCATGAATATTCTGACACTCTATACTTACTCAGTCAATTTATATAGTAAATTCTAGTGAAGCACACTAGGGCTAAGCAGGATGTGAGAATACATCAGGGAGCAAGGAGAATATAGTATGGACTTATCTCGGGGGATCATAGTAGAAAAGTTGTGCAAGCCTTTTCTTGCCTAACCCTAGGCCCAAGGGTATTGCTGGCCCCACTTTTCTGTCACACCTTTGCCAGAATGCTGTGGTGCAATGCCTGACACAATGGCTTCTTAATAAGAAAAAACAGATGCAAAATAACAGCTCTTCTGAACCAATCTGAAAAGCCTATGATATATTGTTCCACACTGTAGCCCATCCCATCCCTAAGTCAAAGGATAGATGTGAAACAGGAAGTCTTGGAGTCAGCCTTGCCTTGTTGTTAATGTTGGTGAACTTGCATGTCTGCATGCAAACATCTCAATTGTGAGCTATCACCTATTTAGCATCTTATCTTCTGCAAGTGCTATGTCACAAATATTAGGAGAAACAGCAGAATCAGGCTTCTTTAGGACAAAAAAATGCTATGTGAATGGAACACGGGTGCCAGTAGTTAGAAAGAAAGAAGAAACACTGCAGTGTGTTTTTTTTGATATTCCAAATATGTTTCTGAAAGAAGACCTCATCTTATAGTGACTATGTTGACAGTAAAATAAATACATACAAACATATAGTAAATAATTCTTACCAAACATAACCAGATCTGGGACCCATGTTCTTTCTGTATTCTCATAATAGATTTTTAAAGGTTTTCTGAAATGGGGGAAAAAATTGTGATTTGAAAAAAAATAATATTTCAGAATTAGAAAGGTTGCTTTTTCAGCAAGTTGTGACCTCTTTAGAAAGTTCACAGTCTTCAGCTCACCCATTTGTATGACCTAACTGAATTTTGTCCACTGCAAATAAGGCAATGAGATTACAATCCAATTAAAATATCTGAGAAAATCAAACAACCACCTGTATTATTGAAATCTTTGTGGTGCCAGTGATCCTAATGAATTCCATTTCTCTTAATGTGGTATTCTATTGAGTTGAAATTCCTTTTAATCTCACTAATTCCAAATACATCAGGCAACATAGTGTGGTTTTTCAGAAAACAAAAGCCCCATCAGTTCAAGAATCCCAAAGATCAACAAGATAGATAAATGACCCACAGTGGCTCAAGAACGGTTTTTTTCAGAAAGCACAATAGTTCTTACTGATTTAAGACAAGTGAAGATATGGAAAAAGAACAGCCAGCTTTTAAAGGTTGAGATGCAGAAGATCTATGATCCTTCATAGGGGAAAAAAAAGCATCAATTGAATGAGAGAACAAAGCAAAGTATAGAGATCTCTACCACAACTCTTTCCCTTAGTGGCAGGTTGTTTTATGGTGCCAATGTAGGTGATGGGAGAAAAAGATATTGTCTGCTTATTTATAAATATATATGTTATGACTGAGGAAACTACAAAAGACATGCAGATAGGGCTAATGTTAAAAAAAAACCACTAGCTGCTCTGAAAGCAAAGAAACATTTTAATCCGAAAATGCAGAAAGTGGATTTGAAAGCATTGTGTTAGAAATAAAACAAATCCACACACTTCTAAAAGAAGGTAAAGTTGTATTCTCTAAAAGAATACAAATGACCAGCTGTTTGCAAGCAATATAAATCCTTCCATTCCCCACCATCCCATCAGAGCTGAAGAAGCTTCTTGAATGAAAAGTGAAACATCTTCAAAGAAGAAACAAGAAAGCCCAGTTCCCTCTTGTTAAAAGCACTTTGTGACAACCATGATCTGGATGACTGAGAATCTCCATAGACATTTGTGTCTTAATCTTTGTAACATTGATGTAATGATGAAGGCTAGAAATCAGGAGATAATGACTTCTAGTCCCATCTTACAATGTAGTATGAATTTGGACCATTCTGAAAATGCTGTCAATAAAACTGTAGGGACCTGTGTAGGCAGTTGCCAGAAGTCAAAACTGGCTGAAAGATAGGAAAAAATCTATCATCCATCCATCCATCCATCCATCCATCCAGCTAGCTAACTAGCTAGCTAACTAGCTATCTGATCTATTTATCTATCTCTAGAAGAGAACAATCCCATCAAAAAACAGGCTTAGTCTTAATCCTTGACTGACATTTCTTAGTTTCTACTTTATCAACAACACCTTGGTTTGGGGTAGATTTTACTTAAAATTGTTCCCCCTCACTTAGCCAATGGCTAAACTTGAACAATCTTCAGTAGTAGTACTGAATTTCAATGGTTCCTTGGAACCAAATGTTAAGGGAAAATGGAAGCATAATAATGTACCCTACTCCAAAATACCTAAAAATCTCTTCAACTGGTTACATGTAGATGTTGAACAGCATAGGGCCAAGATAAACCTGCAATGTTAAACTAAATTAGATTATAACTGGTTCTTATAAAAATTCATCATGACGTTGCTGCATGATGTTCATCTTGAGAGAAAGATTTTAAATTTATTTCTTTTTCTATTTACACAAGGAGTCCTCAACGTACAACCAAAATAGGGCCCAACATTTTTGATGCTATGTGAGACATTTGTTAAGTGAATTTTATCTCATTTTGCGTCCTTTCTTGCCACAGTTGTTAAGTGAATCACTAAAGTTAATTTAGCAACACAGTTGTTAAGTGAATTTGGCTCCCCCATTGACTTTGCTTATCAGAAGGTTACAAAAGGTGATCACATGACCCAGGGACACTGAAACCATCATAAATATGAGTCCATTGCCAAGTGTCTGAATTTTGATGGCATGACCATGGGGATGCTGCAATGGTGTGAAAGTGTGAAAAATGGTCATAAATTACTTTTTTCACTGCTGTTGAAACTTTGAATGGTCACTAAATGAACTGTTGTAAGTCAAGGACAATCTGTATACATAGACTTTTGCACAATTACATGAATGATCTTTTTTTTTAAATATAAGTGGTTCTGGATAAAATAGCACATTTGAAATGGGAACAGAATTCTAAAATTGTGCCCCTTAGAAAGCCTGGAAAACCATCAAGTTATTAGATATGTAATAGGTACATAGCTTTTAAGTTTAGTTAAATGTCAATATTTTTTTTAAAAAAAGAAAAATACAGTTGAATAAGCATTTGGCCTAAACAAAAAGTCTATTTTAAAAAAATGAACATGTTGACAGTTTGTCAGATAACACAAGGAAGCCATACCTTCCTACACTGGTGAAACAGGCTGTATTGACTTCAAATTTTGAGTGGGCCAAAAGGGTAGCAAATCATTAGTTGCTTATGTTATGTTGCACTTTGCTGCCAGGAAAGAGAAATGTTTGTAGTATTTTGCTGGCTCAAAACATTTCCACTAGTTGGTTTATTATTAGGCTCTAAATTCCAATTATCCAATTGTCTTAAGGACTAATATATATTTTCAAACACTTCTGAAAGGCCAGGAGAATGGGGGACTGCCTCACTTCTGAAGAAAGAATATTCCAAATGGTAGGGCTGATGACATTAAGACTTACTTTATGGACCACCAATTGAAATTCTTTAACTGACAGGGTCTATAGCACACCTTCTCTGCCTGTTTGAGTGGGATGGGTCAATGTAATGGGGAGAAGATGGTTCCACAAATAACCTGCCCCCATGCCTTGTAGGGCTTTAACGGTCATAGCCGACACCTTGAATTGGACCCAGAAGCAAACAGGCACCCAATACAATTGCCCAAAATTGCTCATGCAAGCAGCATTCTGTATCAGCTGAGGCTACCAGATACTTTTCAAGGGTAGCCTCACATAAAGCACATCACAATAGTCCAGATGGGAAACATGACTGACTGATGGAAGTGCTTTCCTATTCAAGGAAAGGGCATACATAACTGGTGTACAACAGGAAGTTGAACAAAGGCCCTTCTAGCCACAACTGCTACCTGCTCTTTGAGAAACAAACTGTGAATCCATGAGGACTTCCAAATTACTCACTGGAGTAGTGCTACCCTAACCAGGTCAAAGATCATAAATTCCTGAATGCAGAGTGCACTCCTACCCACAGCCACTCTGTCTTACCAGATTTCATCTGAAACCTGTTGTTTATTTCACATGGAGCAGAGATATAGTATATAACTGGGGCTGGGCATAGTTCATTAGCCAAGGACAACAATACTGAAGCTTCTTTGTGACATTTGTAGAAACATTTCTAATGATTCCATAAGTAAGCAAATGAAAAGCACCACAGTGTGCCTTTAAAACGCATACATTAATTTTTAAAAAATCTTAACCTTGCCCAAAAGTAGCTACACACACTGAAATATACATGAAATCCAGTTTTGAAGTAGCTAGCAATCTCATATATTTATTTATATTTTATTTCTTGACAAAATCCAACATTCAGAAATAGTATGTGTTAATATACTAAACAACACATGAGCAAAGATGAGATTAGGGAAAATTAGGAACATACAGAGAAATACAAATAAATTTTGCTACACTTTACACCTCTTTACCGAAAAATAACTTGTTCTTCTGGGATCAAGCCAATAGAAACTTAGAAGAATAAACCATATGCCAAGAAGCATTCCAACCATATTTGCCTGGGTACAAACAACAGTAGAAGAGACATCATAAAAGAACAGAATCAATGGGATTTAATTGGGTCTGAAGGCTTGGAGCTTGGGGCATTCAATCAGAGATTCTTTGTATAGTAGGGCAGAGTAACAGCAGACCAATTAAGTAGTCTCACCCTGATAACTTCAGGATGTATGTTTGTTTAAGAGTGTGAGACAAATGGAGAGGAGAAAGAAATATAGCTTTTTCCCACTTCCTATCTTTCCACTAAAATTTAACAACTTGTTCCCAACAACACTGAATCACATAGATACACTCTTAGGTCTTAGATCAGATGCTCAGGTACACAACAATAGTCTACCAGCAGCATGTTAAGGGTATGGAACAATCATGCAATAAAATGTCTTCAGTTCAGTCTCACTAAACAGTTGAAAAGGAAACCTTAGTAGAACGGAAAGTTGCCAAAGCAGTAGAAGACTTAACAGGATTGCATTCCTGTTCATTCAATATACCAAGGTGACAAAATCAGTCTCAAAGTTAAATTCATACCAAAAGTACACTGAAGGTTGTCTAAGAAATTCATTAAAAATGTATCAAATTTTGTTCACAATCTTCTCCAATATGTGCAGCGCCCTCTAATGTAAATAATTTCACAGAAATTTCAACAGAAATATGTAGGGTGTACAACAGATTTTAGAAATAAAAAAAAATAACATGAATTTTCTTGTGGTTGATCTCCAATATAAATTCATCTATTTTGTTTAAAACTATTTCAAGTAATTCAAAGGAGCAAAGCTCTCAGCACAGGTCTATCTTGCTATTTAGCCTCAAGGGGTTTGTTCAGGTATTAAGCCAGCTGGCATCCTTGGCTTCTATACTGGAGATAAAAGAGATTAGATTTCATATTAGGTGAGTATATGTTTTCATCTAACAGGTTCTTTGGATGTTTACCTTGAAAGAAAAGCTCATTACAATGGAATAGAATTTTACTTCTGTTGCTTCAAGTGTATGTTCAAAGTGCTTCTGTCTGAGAAGTATAATCTGCATTTGCTACCCTCAGACAAATTCCAAGCATAGTATTTTGACTGAGTCAGAATTCGAAGATATTTGGATTTGTTTTTCATAGAAATATAGAATCATCAGGTTAAAATTGGAAAGAATCACAAGGATAATTTAAAACAATTCTCTGCAATATGCAGGGAAACTAATTACATTATCCTTGAGAAATGGTTATTCAACATCTTAAAATTTTCTAGAGACCAAAAATTCTCAGTCTGCATCTGTTGCTCAGATCTTCCTATCAGGAAGCTTTTAAAGGAAGATACTGTATGTGCAACTTGTTCTCAATGGGATCACTTTACTCAAAACAGATTCCAAATCCAAAAACCAAAGAAGACAGAAGAAATTCTGCTAACTGTGAGAAGTTGCCAAATATTTTTTAATAAAGACTTTGATTAACTATTTGAATTTAATAACTACACATTTAGCAATAGCTTAAGCTAGGTGCAATGATATAGCAGCAAAAGCATTACTACTGCAGAAGGGAGGTAATTCCCTCATGCAGCATGGTTGAACGACACATTAAAGGTTTCCTATCTTTGAAATGTTACAGATAAAGAAAAAAAGAAATGATCTAATTCATGGGAAAGCTCTTGTGTGCTAGGACTAGATTGTCCTGAGAATTCATACACACTCCCCATAATCCTTACAAATAGACTGCTTTATTATCTGTTCTGATTCTATCTAAATATTGGTCAATAATTATGGGAATTCTTTTTAATTTTTTTCTTGAAGTGGGGGACATTGCTCTTCTCCAACTTATGCAAATTATATCAAAGAGAATTGACAGAGGTCCCAATAGCTTTTTATACAATTATTTCAATGTTTTGAAATACATTTCATCAAGGCCTGGAGTTTTAAAGGCACTCAAATAAGCTGCAATTTCCTTTACTACATCCTTACTGTCTTGCATCCTTCCTGGTTGTGTGTGTTCCTAATCTTTGCTATTGAAATTATTATTCCTTTTTGATATAAAGACAGAAGGAGAATAGGAGTTCTTTAGTTTAGGTCTGTTGCTTTTTCTTGGCCATCTATTAAAATTCTCCATTTGGAGCAAGCAATGAGCCCTCTAACTTTTGTCATCTTACTACTGCTGATACATTGAAGAAACTCTTCTTGTCATATTTTTGGCCCTTCCTTTCTCATTTCATTCTTACATTTCTAAAGTTAACTTTTAAAGATGTCCTTGTAATTAGCTCTTTCTTCCATTTCCAATAAGTCTCTTCTTTAGTCTCTGGTTGTGGCTACTTTCAATCATGTTAGTCTTTTTAGATGTCCTGGTTCCATTCTTCACTGCTTTGACTGATTCTGTGGTACCCTTAATTTCATTTTCAACCCCTTCACCTGTAAAGCTGCTGTTCCCATAACAAATTCCTTAGTTTATTAAAATTAAATTTTCTAAAAACCATAGGTTATGCTTGACCATATGTTAAATTAAGAACTCAAACAATACATTGTCACTTACACTTATTTTCCACCACTTTAATATTTTAATAAAGTCATCCCTGTTAGTCAGAATCAAATGCACAGTTGAAGATCCCCTAGTCCCCAACTCAATCTTTTGAAAGAGAAAATTATAACCAATCATAAATTTATCTGACACCTTGTATTTGGCAGAATTATTCTTTTAGCAAATTTCTGAACACTTTAAACTTTCGATTACAACTTTTCATTTTTGAGGCTTCTTTTATCTCCTTTTATAAGAGTTCTTTATCCCTTGTGACTAATACAGTATGATGATGAAAAACTCCTGGCTCCAAACTCCTTCATCCTTTCTTTCCCTCCCCAAAACTGTGAAGGAAGGCTAAACTACTTTTATTACAAGTGAATATAATAATAGATTCTTGCAGGTCTGATTGTGTTTTTCTCATCTTTCAGTGAAATAGAGAGATGTCTGTCTGAGCATTTTCAGTTTATTGTGGACTGTTTCTTCCCTCATTGCTTTGGTAAGAGAGCTTGCATACTTTTGTCAAGGTCATCTGCCTTTGTATCTACATGATGCTCACAGAAGATTTCTCAAGAGTCTAAATATTATCCATTGCCAAGGAAGGGAAATAGTGTTTTGTTTCTTATGGTGAAATGTTGGCAGCTACCTTCATTCCATTGTTGGTGAAGTTGTAAAAACTTAAATTCTTCTTCTTCTTTGGTGAGTAATAGCATCTATACTACTATTCAAGAAAACTTCCCCTTGACAAATGAGACATTGGGATGATGCTCACCAATGCTTGCTTTCAAAACTTATATTAGCTGACTTCTTTTATTAATGAAATCTACTTTATCTTCTGGAAGAATAGCAACAAAGCACAACTGCCTAAGTGTAGGTGGCTGTCAGAACGGCATATCTGGCAATAAAATTTACTATATACAGCTTTTCAATGTATAATTAAAGTGTAGTGCTGAAAAGACTGATATAGCATCATTAATTTAAAAAAAATAATCTAGCATCATTATTAGTCAGAGTTAATGCTAAACTAATTCGGAAAATCGTTGGAATAAGAGTTGCAGTTTTATTACTTCTCATGTGAGATTTCTTTTGCACTGAGTTTTGCCTAGGCTAGAAAATCCATTAAATATCAGATCTACGAACCAGATTTACAAAGAGACAGATGCCAAATTTCTGATTATCTATATGTAGTATATTTAATACCTTTAATTCTTGTGTTACGCCTCCTAAATTATAACAGCAACATGCTATCTGGCTTTTATTTTGGGTGATTAAATGCCTTGCCAACAGCAAAGCAGCCCATCATCAGATATCTGAATACCAACGTTTCAGTCCACGTGAGAAAGAGAAAAGTGCAACAGTGATTCATGTCTTTTGTAATGCTGATTTTGCAGCTGGCCATCAATGCTGATTTAATCTTTTTTATTAATCTTTTAATCAGAGAAATAAAAGATAATATAAAAACCATCAGACCCAAAAGCAAGCATTTCTAGAACAGCAACCACATTTTTGAGGCCTATTCCACTCACATAATATGACTGAATAATAAGCAAAAAGACCACCGTGCAAAGAATTTTGAATATAGAAACTCATAAGGCTGCCACATTGAAATGTGTGAGCCCTATAAATGCACTGTCCAAGTTGGAAAATGTCTAAATAAAAATGCCCAAATATCTTAGGAGACTTTTACTCATTGTGATTTGAGCGGTTAGACACATGATTAAAGATTGAAGATTTAACCAGGTTTCTTATCACAAACATACATATGTACGTACATACATACATATATATTACACTTACACATGTGACCAAGGCCCTACTCATGTGAGTCATACATTAGTCATCTCCCAAATGGACCATAGCATTCTACACGGAGTTGCCCTTGAAAGGTATCTGGAAGCTACAGCTAGTACAGAATATAGTGGCGGGAGCTGTCAAGTGCGCTCTTTGATCAGCATATTACACCTTTACTCCCTGGGTTCTACTGGGTTTGTTTCTGGGTTCAATTCAAGATCCTAGTTATAATTTATCAATTTCTTCATGGAATTTGAGAGAATGCATCTCCTCCCCTCATCTACTGGTCCCACTAGGTATGGCAAAAGAGCTATGTTCCAGTTTTTGTCTGCTAAGAAGTTATATCTGGTGCGCCAAGGAAGAGACCTTTTCAGCCATGATGCCCACAGTTTGAAATATCAATCCCCAGAAGATCAAGCTCCTAAGACCTTAAAGACCTGGTTTTGTAACTGCATTCAGGGACCAGGAACAGGGCTGGGATTCAATTTTTTTAACAACCGGTTCTGTGGGCATGGCTTAGGTGGTGGGCGTGGCTTGGTGGTTATGTGACTGGGTGGGCATGGCTTGGTGGTCAGGTTATTGGCTAGGCATGGCCAACTCAATATCACTCACATCGAGGCATGCATCTCCTCGCCTGGCCTCTCATGACTGTGGGGATGCTGCAACAGTCGTAAGTGTGAAAAATGGTCATAAGTCACTTTTTTCAGTGCCATTGTAACTTTGAATGGTCACTCCACACAAGCAAAGTACCAGCAAAGGAGGGGGAAAAAACTTCAGAGAAGTTCCTGAGACAGGAAGTCTAGTCCTGCCAAGAATGTAATAAGGGTTAACAGAGAGGCAGTTTCTGTAAGCAACACCAGAATGTTTCCTTCCTGCCTTCCTTACAGGATTAGGCCAGTAATTTCTTCTAACAACCGGTTCTCCGAACTGCTTAGAATGTTAACAACTGGTTCTAGCAAATAGGTACCAACTGGTAGAATCCCATACCTGACCAAGAAGTAAAGCTAGGCCCTTACATTGGTTCCATTGGCTTGTGACTGATACGACTGCCAGCTATTATTTATACAGTGTGTCTTGGATTTTTAATTTTCTGTGTGTGGGGGTGGGTGTAAACTTTTAAATTTTCTTTTAATACTGCTATCTGCCTAGAGTCATGATTTTGAGATGTGTAAGATCTATATATAATTGTGGAGCTACACAGCTAGAGGACATAACTCATATATAGCTGAATGCCAACTGTATAGTACAGAGAAAACACAGTATCTTGAATCACACATTTGTTGAGCAGTTGTACCTAACTGTGCAAAGTCATTTTTTGTCACAACCTCCACCTGGAAGTTCAGGGACAATCAAGGTTAAAAAAGACCCAGAGTTTGCAAACCTGTTCTTTCAGGGAGAGTATAACTCATCTGAAAACAGACTGACCCTCAATCTGGGTTTAATTTAGTCACTTTATCCAAGAAGGCAATAAGGTTTGTTTGGCATAATATGTTTTAACAAACAAATGCTGGCTTTTAGCAATCATCTTGTTCATTTCTAGATACTCACAAATCTGCTGTTTGCTTATCTTTTCCAGGATTTTCCCAGGTATTGATGTCAAGCTGATTGGTCATTAGTTTCCTGGATCGTTTGTTTCACTTTTTGAAGATTGGAACCACATCTGTTTTTTTTCCAGTTCTCTGGAAGTTCCTCCCTGTTCTAGGTCCTAGGAGCTCTGAAAGATTTTATTCAGTGATTCTGAAAGCACATCTGCCAGTTCCTGCAGATCCCTGGGATATAAACCATCTGGAGATTGGAATTTGTCTGAAGTAGATAGGTGTTCCCTTACCAAATCATTCCCTATTTTGACCAGCATTTCTTTTTTGTCTTCTATGATGCTGTTTTTGAAAGGTTGGAATATTTTTTTTTACTTGTGCATGAAGACAGATACAAAGAAATTAAGCAGTTCTGCTTTCTCTCTGCTGCCCATCATCTTCTTGACATTTTTCCCATTACTGGACTAACCGTTTCCTTGACTTTCTTCTTGCTCCTTACATATTGAAAGCTTTTTTTGTTGTTATTTTTGAAATTTGTTGCATATCTTACTTCATGCTGAGTCTTGGCCTTCCTGACTCCATCCTTGCAGATTTGGGCTGGTATTCTAGTGAAAGACATCTCTCCATTTTTATACTTTTGATTTTTGAGGCCCTTAGTTTGTCATAGGTACCTTTGTGCAGCCATGCTGGTGTCATCTGTTGTCTCTTGTTTTTCTTCCTCTGTAGCATTGCTGTTGTTTGGGCTTTTGTTATCTCTTTTTTCAGAACTTCCCAAGCATCCTAGGATTTTCATCTATGGAATCCTTGTTATTGTTTCTCTTAGTTTGTTGAAGTTGGCTATCTTAAAGTCCAGAATGCTATCTGGCTTTGTTGTGTGCCTGCATTATGGTGAATTCTAATAAGATATGATCACTATCCTCCAAAGTTCTCACAACTTTCACTTCCTCAACCATTTCATCCCTATTATTAAGTTCCGTATAGCTGACCCTCCAATTCCTCACCCACCTTTTTGTTGATAAAGTTGACAGCTAGGCACATCAGGAATCTGTTTGATCTCTCAATTGCTGCAGAGTTTGTTACCTAGTTTCCCAGCTAGTTAAAGTCCCCTGTTACTATTGTGGTGCGTTTCCTGAACAGCTCAGATAACTGATCTACAAATAGTACACTTTTCTGCAGTTTTTTAATTGCAATTTTTGTTAAGGGTGTGAAGAAAAACAGTTAATGTGTCTTCTTTTTCCCAGTGTTTGTCCCCCTTTCCAGTTATCCATGTCTTTCTTCAGATACCTTCCAGCCCTATTGTGGGGTAAAGTGACCCATTCCACCATGCCTTGCCACCTATCTTCTTCTCCCCCATCCTACACCTCACCCCTCAAATCCAACCTGTCTCTCTTCCTGCCAGCATATCAATCAGCCCCTGTTCACTTGCTCTCTCCACTTATTGTTAAGTGTTTGGGTGAAAACTTTTTGTGTCCTTTATTTTTCAATTTACGTATCAGAATATTACAATACAGTATAGGTTGAGTAATTGTGTGATAGAATGGTAAGACAGTGCTTAACTGCTGCATTCTGAAACAGAAATCATAGGACCTGATCAACAGTTCTCTACCGCCATCTTCTGGATGTCAATAAGAAAGTGAGCCACTGTAAAACAATGCCTTCAAGGCTCAATACCCTAAGTCTCAGGTCTAGTAAGTTTCCATAGTAGGCAAATCCTTTTTATTATATATCATTTTATGTTATGGATTACTACGGTATGTATTGACCAATGCCACAGAGATGATGCTGAACACTCAGATCTAGGGATAACATATGAAAAATATAAGGAAAAGAAGTGATAAACATCAAAGGGAAATATGTCTGTGAGCATATTCCATTCTTAAAGAGCTCTCAAACTTGTTCTTAGGGGAAAAGGATAGGATTCATTATCAAAGAACTTTTTTTTTTAAACAAGTTTTATTGATTTTACAAACAAACAAACAAGACAAAACATCATTAAACATTAAAGACATAAAACCTCTTTCCATTGTAGATCCTTACAAGGCAGGTAACATATTGCTTTATATCACATACTTATAATTTATCCCATTTCCATATAAACACGTAAATTCCCTTTACCAAATTCCACATTGTTTCTCTTTAATCATTATTCAATCATATTTCCTTTCTGATTTATCTACTATCCAGTCATCAACTTTATATTTCCCTCTGGCTTGTTTATAATTATTCTCATCTAGTCTTCTTCCGAGATTTTATTATTTAATTCTTAATTAAACACACACACATAAAACACAGACATAAAAACATAAAACTTTCTTCTAGAAAGTAACTTGGCCCCAGATTACCTCTTTTTGTATGGACTCAGTTGTATTCACGCTCTTCTTATTTACCATTACCCATCTTATTTACCATTCTATATCTATTATATAACTCCTCTCCACTTTTGCCTCATCTTAATTCTGTTTTATATATTTAATCTTGCTTTTTTTTAAAAAAAAATATTTTTATATCTTTTGTCCATTTCTCCATTTACATCTGTCTCATTTCCAATTTAAGAAAGAATAGTTTCCCCTGGAATCACTAATCGGAGTATGATGCCTTTCTATCATTCCCCTAAATTAAAATTTAAAATAACACCTAAATCCCAATCAGATTCTGCTTAGTACATTCTACTATTTCGAAAACCAATACTACAATAATAAATCCATAACAATCAACACATTAATCCATTAAACTCTATATTCAAACTAATATTTTAAACATTCCCTTTAGTATTTTATTAAAACTTATTATCATTCATTATTAAACCTTTTAAAGTTATACCTTGACATTTTAGCCTTTTATTAGATCTTAAAAAGTTCTGGTTATCTACTTATAATACAAATACCACTATTACAATACTCACGTGTACTTTGCAGAATCCCCCCCTTTTTTTAAAGAAAACCCCATATATTACCCATTATCCCTGAAAAAAAATTCCTTATCTCCATCTTGTCTTATATCTTTGTAACTTTTCCCCCTTTTCCCTTTCCTTCTTAGCCCGCCTAAACTTTTTACCCCCTCCTCTCAAAACCTCTGCCTTCTTGATTTCCCCTTTCTGCATTCCTCTTTCCTTTTGCTTTCTAGCATTCTGTTGTTTTTGCATCTTCTTTTTCTCTTTCATAAACATTTTTTTATTTCTTAAGTCCTTCCTTTTCGCTCCTCTCTTTCTCCTTTCTTTCTTAGTCACACTGTTTAGTTCATTAAAAATGGCTTCTTCTTCCTCAGCTTCTTGCAGCTGTTGTTTAATTTGCTGGCACATGACAAGCGCCATGTCTAGAAAACAAAGGGCTTCTCCCATAACATCTTTGCCTTCTTTCTTTGTTTTTAGATATTGTTTTTTTAGTTCATCAAGAGATAGAGCCATTTTAAACTGTTTCTTCTTCTCTTTCTGTATCCTCTTCTTAAACCAATCAGTTATTTCCAAGCTTAAAACAGTTCCCAAAAGTCCCAAAGTCCCACAGTCATCAAACAGTCCAGGCAGAGTAGAAGCTTCGTCTTTTTACAGTTTCTCTTCTAGGGGTGAAGTCAAATTAGGGAAAGAAAAAACGTCCAATCTGTGCTTTAAGTCTTTCTTATAATTAATTTCTATTCTCTTTATCTTCAAGGCATCTTCTCCAGCAAAGTCTTAGAGTAAAAATTTGTTTTCCCAAGCCTCTCCCTTCCCACTTATAACAAAGGAGTTTAGGTTTTACCTTCTACCAAAAGGCTGGTTTCCCTTGTCCATTTGTTGATTCCATAAGGGAGGGAGAGTAACTTCCCCTTTTCGTCACTTTTCTTCACAGCTGAAAACATCAATCGGGAACATTATAGCTTCCAAGTCATTACTTTCCCAGGTGTTAAATATATCCTTAAGGTCCCAGTTCGACCAAGAAAAAACTTTCTTTAAAAAAAAGAAAACTCCTTCTCCCTCCTGCGCATTCTTTATCCAATTGCCGGCTTCTTTATGGTGGCCATAAAAAGACCACCGCTGGACCATCTTGAGAGAAGGGGGTTATTGCCGGCTGGGGGGGTTGCAATGCCCCTCACCCCCATCCGGATCCCCCCTATCTTCAGCTGCCCCAACAGGGCAGCCTTAGCCTCCAAATCCGTCAGGATCGGAGGCACCAAGGCGGCTAGCACAGCAGGATCGCAGAGAAGGCGAATCCCTGCTGTCACCAAAGCCGACAACCGGAAGTGACCATTATCAAAGAACTTTGAATACCTGCCAAATAATATCTCCACAATTTTCAGGTATGGATAAGCAGAACCCATACATTTATTATGGAATAAAGCTAACAATGAAAGCCAGTTTGGTGTAGAATAATGGTTAAGGTATCAGACTAGAAATTGGGAGACCATGAGTTCTAGTTCTACCATAGGCACAAAGCCAGCTGGATGACTTTGAGCCAGTCACTCTCTCTTAGGCCTTGAAGGAGGCAGTGGCTAACTACTTCTGAAAATGCTAGTAGGAAAACTGCATGGACTTGTCCTGGCAGTTGCCAAGAGTCAACACTGACTTGTAAGCACTTTTTTTTTTTAAAAAAAGCTAACATTACTATGTAATGTGGACTGAAATGTTTGAGAAATGTTATTAGCAAATTATAGAACATGATTTAAAACAACTGATCTGAATGCACTAGTTTATTATTTTATCAATCTTTTCTACATATCAATTTAGAACTATACCTGGTTCTCACCAGAGAAAGGGAGGGGCATTTGACACAGTCCTTATAAATACAGGTTCCTTTTAAAGGACATCCTTTAATAATGTCATTTTCCCCCTGTAATGAACAAAAACTAATCAAATGTCTGAAAAATTAAAAAGTGCTTATTATTAAAAAGGCATAACCAAAATCAAGGTTTTATGGTATCCTCTTCTTTATAATTAGAGTAAAAATTACAATAGTTTTGTGTACATTCATGAAAATTACAGTAGCTCTTTTACCTTCCATACACTGAGAGAGGACATTTATTAGATGAGAATAGCCAGTAGCATAAGAATTATATTCCCAATATCTACCAATAAAAGCTATTTTCTGTTGGCAGATTCCCAAATCAAGACACGACTCCATATAATATATAATTCTCCTAATTATGACCTATGTTAAAATAAATTATTTATCTCTGTGAAAAATACATCCAGTTCTTTTGCGTTTCATAGAAAGAGAAGAAACCTAAACTCCCAATTTTGAAACCTCTGTATATTGAATTTTATATGCTTTAATTGACATGAAACATTTACAATAATTTCAAATATTTTTACAGTATGAACTTCACTCATAAGTAATAATGGCCAAATAAAGTTAAATCCATGAACAATCTACTTAAGTGAGAACAAATGCAAACATTAATACCATTACAAAAATGAGATAATAACTGCTTCAAACTTTATAATCAAGCAGTCCAAATATTCCTTTAATTCAAGCTGGAAGAATATGGCTTTCCAAATGTTGTTAAATTATAGTTTCAAACATCCCTCACTACTGGCCATGTTGGCCAAGACAATTGAGAATTATAATTGGGCGGCACCGAGAAATATATAAATTTCCAAGAATCTAAAGTACAATATAATTCAGAATTGATTTTCTGAAAACAATTCTAGTTCTAAAAGAAGAATGCAACTGAGAAAATGACAGTGATATGAACTGCATTTTGAAGATTATAGATAAGTAATAAAAATGTAACTATAACAAAAAGATATAAAAATAATTTCATCTCTTTGTAATTTAGCCATATAATCAGGTCAATTCAGCTCCAGTGGTGTTCTAACCCATGCCCTTTTCCAACAAATCAAATACAATCCAAAGGGAACAGAAACCTTTTAATGCTTCGCAAAATAATTAGCTGTGATAAGCACAAGCCTTGCCAAACGGTGCAAGACTTGCCAAAAGATAACAGGCAAGAAATAATTTGCAATACAAGAATCTTCAAATACAAACTCAGGATACTGGAATGTCCACAAGGCTGGAGTTTCAAAACGTCTTTGTCTTCTGCAAAGAACGTTTGTTTCACAGCTGGTTTTTATCTTCTTGAAGGAGGGGCCATTACCTTGCAACCTTACTCCCGAGTCGCCCGTGCTGTTATAGCTGCTCTTTCCTGTGAGTAATCCTGTGTGCACGCGTACTTGGCACAGGCTCCTCAGGAACCTCCTCATCACTGCTGCCAGCCCCCACAATCTCTGAAGGCAGCAGTCTACCGCCTACTGGTCCTGGCCCCTCATCTGAGTCTCGCTCTCCTCAGCCATCCGCACCTGCAGCCAGCTAATCACAACAAATGGATAAATGAACTTCACTATTTTATTCCCAAAATGGCCAACCAAAAGTCCACTATATGTGAACTGTTTCTGTACCTTAAAATCTAGGAAGATGAGTGCCCCCTCATTAACAATTACTGAGAATTATCTTTCTTATATTGTCTTTTAAAATATCATATTGAACCAATGTTTTACTAATACTGTATCAAACTGTTCATTCCTCTAGGAAAAATAATTTTGATGATCAAGTCAGTTAATTCCCTTAATTTTGTCCAGTATTATGGAATTACTTGAGAAGAGTTAGAGCCAGTGACTCTTGAGGAAATAGGCAGGATTCTCCAGAATGTTACTTTGACCAAAAGTTTAGCTTTTTCTTCAATTGTTAAGGTAGTTAAAAAGCTGTAGATGGGTCATGCTGTGGCCAGTTTCCTTGAAACAGGGATGGTGCTTCAGCTTTGAAGGAGTCAGTAGTGTACCTCCTCTTCAAGGAGTCATTTTACATCAAGAAATTCTGTGCAATTATTGTTCTGTCTCCAGCCTTCCCTTTTTAGGGGATGTTGTTGATAGAGCATTGAATAACAATCACAGAGAATTTTGGAGGAAGCAGATGATCTGGAACCATTTCAATCAGTTTTGAAACCATGATTTAGTGTGAAGACAGCCGGGGTGGGCTGGTACAAGTTCAGTCAGACCCATTGCTAACATTATGGGTGGTTCTACGAACCACCAAATTCCACCCCTGGCTGGCTGGACCCACTCCTCCCCTCCCCCCAGGGAAGGCTGTTTTTACCTTCCCAGAGACTCAAGGAAAGCCTTTGGAGCGTGGGGAAAGTGAAAACAACCCCCCTGCCGGGGTGTAGGAGGCCAACTGGGCCATACCCACTATGGCCACACCCACCCTGCAACTGGGAAGAGAACCCGTTGCTGAAATTTTTGAAGCCCACCCCTAAAGACAGAATTGGCCGTGCTATTACATTCCTTCATTTCTCTGCAGCTTTTAATAAAAACAATCAAGGTATCCTTCTGGATTGACTGCAGTATTTTACGCTGATTCTCTTCCTTTCTTCATGGGCAGTTCCATACAGAGTGTTTATGAAATGTTTCTAATATTTTATTTTTAAATTATTTATAAAATTCAGGTAGTCCTCAATTTACAACCATAATTTACAACCCAGAATTATGGTTGTGGCAGTCATTAAGGAGGTCATCAAGTGACCATGTCTGATTTTATATTTTTTGCAGTGGCCACTAAGTAAATGCAATAGTCATTAGATAAACTCATTGTATCCAATGGGCATTTTTTGCCAGAAACTAGAAATAAATATAAATGTGGGCCAGTTGCCAAGCACCAAAAGGTGGGGCATTAGAAGTTTGAAACCAAGATGTGAGTAGCTCTGGAGAGATCCATTATAACTTTGAACAGTCGCAAAACAACCAGCCATAAGTTGAAGAGTACATGTAACTAAGAAAAACATTCGTATAATATTGACCCAGATTCCCAAAAACAATTTCTAAAGATTATATAATAGAAAAATATCAATGTATTTTAAATATATTCATTGTTGATAGAGTATAAGTATTTGGTTCTGCAACCCAACAAGACAGACACAGACTTCAAAGAGTAATTAGGACTGCAAAAAAAACCAACCTGCCTTCAATCGAGGACCTGTATATTGTATGAATCAAAAAGAGGGCTGTGAAAATATTTAGATCCCCCACATCCTGGACATAAACTGTTTCAATACCTACCCTCAAAACGACGCTAGAGGACTGCACACCAGAACAACTAGACACAAGAACAGGTTTTTCCCAAACGCCATCACTCTGCTAAACAAATAGTTCCCTCAACACTGTCCAACTATTTACAAAGTCTGTATTACTAATACTATTAATCTTCTCATCACTCCTTATCACCCATCCCCTCCCACTTGTGGCTGTATGACTGTAACTTTGTTGCTTGTATCCTTACCATTTATATGGACTGTTTCCTAGTATTTGATTGCTTATTGTACCCTATGACTATCATTAAGTGTTGTACCTTATGATTCTTGACTCTTGACAAATGTATCTTTTCTTTTATGTACACCGAGAGCATTTGCACCAAGACCAATTACTTGTGTATCCAATAAAGAATTCTATTCTATTCAAAAATACAATTTTAAAATGTAAGGACATTTAACGTGTGTGCGTGTGTGACTTGTGTTTTTTTTTTTCTTCCAGGATGCATTGATTCAGAAAAAAAGGAACTTAATCCTTCTTTGCTCATAAACTTGATTCTGTTTGTTGACTTTTCATCCAAAAATTTCCAGATATATTCCTTTAGGCTTAATGCTACTTTAACATATCCAGCACCAAGTAATAAGACAGTAAAAAGTTTCATGTTTTTCCTCACAGTCAAATTTTGGAAGTAGATTTTCAGTGCTTTTTACATCGGAAACCAATTAATTTCATATCATATTGCATCTAATTGCTAGAACCTAATATCATGATTATACAACAAACATGATTTGTTTCTTAATTGTGTAGCAACATAAAGTGCTATAATACACAGATGCTGGGTTTTTTTTCACTATGGCGCCCTAACATTGTACTGATATTTAGGAATCAGTTGTTGCCATTCTTCTCTATAGAAATACTTAAAAGAATACTGTCACAAATCCTACTGAGGTAGGAATGAATTATTTTTCCAACTAAAATGCTGTTTCTTGAAGTGTTTTCAATGAGATGGTTCCTCAGAAAATGTGGTACTTTGACATTTAGGGTTTATAGGTTCATCTGTTATGAAGTATATAGGGTTTTCATTTTGTAAGTTATCAAGAGCCTCTATTAAAAAGATGTATAAATAAATAAATAACATTACTCATCAATACATGTATCCCATTTTTCATTTCTTCACATATTTATATATTTACCGGTATTTTTTACATAACATAATCAAGGACTAGGATGCTTACAAGGAGCTCCTAAAAGCCAAACCTGTTAGCAAGAAAAACTTATAAAAACAAGAATTTGGCATATTTCTTCCTAGTAACTTGTTTGTCTCAGAAGGGATTGGAGGCTAAACATTAAAAGAAGAGGGAGTGAAGCCACTATTTCTGCAGTTAGGGTTCACAATCAAGAGAAATGAATCACTTCACAATCTGACCCATCCCTTTCATTGGTTCTCAGGACTCCATTTTTTCTTTCATAAAGCCAACTATCAGATGACAAACAACAGAACAGGCAGCTTTCCCCATCAGTAAGTTTCTGCCACCACTTGTTATTCAGATGAGGGGCAATTCTTGTTTATAGGCCAAAGCAGGAATGTTTACTTTATTCAAAGGTTTACTGTTCTTTTGGATTTACATAAAACAGATCTTACTGGGCTTGTTTTTTTAAGATCTTTTTTATTAATCAGTTTTCCTTATTTTACAACATTTTCCATTCATTCCAACGCTTCTATATCAGTATATATATATATATTTACATAGATTTTAACTATATGTACATTTATATGTATATATTCCTTTATATATTTTGTTCCACTATAACTACTTATTTCTTACTGGGCCTGATTCTTAAAGGACTAGCTCTCAATGAGCAGTTTCAAAAATACTGATAGACTGAAGCTTTAAGAGAATAAAAGGTTTTCAAAAAAAAAAAGCCTAAACAAAGATGCACGCCTCGAAACTTTTTTTATTAATTTTTTTTCCATCAGAGCTGAAGCATAAACTACCCACTAATTCTCACTCCTTTTTATCTCAAAACAGAGCCCTCCTCGTTCCTATTTGATGAGCAGGGGGGAAAGAATAACTTTTATTTACTGCAATGTAAGGCCCAAAGCATCGCTACCACCCAAAGAAGCTTTTGCACATGCGTTGTTTAAAATGGGCAGAGCGAGGAGAGCGGCCTGCTTCTTTACGCAGACCATACCAATATATCTATGTTGAGAAGGGGGACGAGTAGCCTACATTTTTTTTCCCCACTGGGTGTCTTCCCATCACATTTTCTGTAGCGCCCACAAATTAACGTGATCTTTCCTACTATGCAGTGTGTAACCACACAGTAACTTTTAAAAATAAAAGTACTATGTGAAACGAGCCCAAAACTTTAATTCCTCCCCTCTTCTTCAATGGTACCTTCGGCTGACAGCAGTCACGTTTGGAGGAGGCGGGACCCCAGCTCCCTTACGCTGTTCCCGGCTCCGGCATCTGTGTTGCCGTGCCGTTCGCTGCCTTCCCAGATAGTTCGGCTTCGGTCCTGTTGTCGAATCGAATCTACCCCTCCCGTCCCCTCCAAGGGAGCCTCCTTCAGACGGCTTCATGGCGTATAGTCAGGGAGGCGGCAAGAAGAAAGTCTGTTACTACTATGACGGTGAGAGAAGGGTGTAAGTAGGGCGAGGCTGCAAGGAAAGGGGTGTAATATGCCCAAGGACTGCTGTCCTTCTGTCTGTCCACTTGAAACCCCCCACCCCCCCTTTTAAACGTTGAAGGGTGTTCGTTGGTTGCGCTCCTCGCGTCGCCCCTCCCATACACCCTCTTATCCTCGCGCGCCTTCTTTTTTTTTTTTCCCCGGCGCACGCGCCGCAGGCATCCCCTCCCCCTAGTTTGTCTGGTACTGTTGCTTCTACCTATTGTGTTTGCCTGGCGTGCATTTGGATGTGAGACGCGGCTGGTAGCTCGTCTCGTTTGTGATTTCTGCTCACCCCGCTCTTTATTCCTTCTTTTTTTTTTTTTTTTACTCTTGCAATCTTTCTTCCAGTCTGCAGCTCAACTTAATAGCTGTTTTGCAAAAGTCCGCGCATAACCCTTGTATGGAAAACCGGTGGCTCTTTTGCCCTCTTCCCCCCGCCCCCACCGTTCCCATTTTGTCGTTATCCCATTTTGACTACAACTCCGAAATAAACGCGTTCACTGCTGCAAATGGGAATTGCTCTCCGTTGGGGTATGGGACGGAGAACTCCAAAGTTGCAGAAATAAACCCGCCTTAAAACGCAGAGCTCTCGAAAACGCCGTGGAGGGTTTTGTTTTTCTGATTCTTGCCCTCCCCCTCCCAATAGAATGCAAAATAAATACCACTGGCAGGGAGAATTGATTTAATTAACAGGATATTTTCCTGGTCATCAAATAACCGTTTTTACTGTTTGAGAAGATTAATGCAAACTCTCTCAAGTTTTTCAGGTTGTTTTTGAAAAGGAAAGGAAAGGTTTTAATTCCCATTACAAGGAGAAATGTAAGATTGTGTCCCTCATCAGAGGAAGCCCATTACAAAACAGCATTTAAAACAATTAAAAATGTTCTCCAGGTATTTTTAATGTTAATATCCAAAATCAAAAATGTTTCTTGTGATTTGGAATATATAATAGGACATCTGAGCTAATCAATAGAAGATCAAATATTTCAGTTTGAAATTTTCCAATAGCTATTTTTTTCCTCAGATAAATTGATCAAGCCACACAAAGTAAAAGAATAGTAAAACTATCAGCCTGCAAAAATTCCAAGAATGAGCAAAAAGTGTTTTTATGGGGAAATTACTGAGAAGTTTCTGTTTAGAAGAATTGTTAAAGTCTTAATTGAAAACAAATATTCTCAGAGTAGAATGATTCTCACAATATGAATACAGTGATATAAGATACAGGTAACTGCTGCTTGAATAATGATGGGAGGGCACAAATTAAAGATGGGCTGTTCCTAATGATCATGCTGAAAAGTTATCCTCCAGTCCTTCAATCTCCTGGAAAGTATTTTGCCATCAACTCTGTTGTCCTGACTACTGATTCCTATTCTGCCTCAGGAATCAAACTGGCAAGTGTTGCTGTCCTTATACTTCAAGAAAATCAAATGTACTGGTAGATCCTCATAACTGTTTTTTCTCTGAGTCTTGGCTGCTAATGGGAAAAATTCTCCTCTTAATGGGTGAAGGAGCATAGGGGGGTATTGGGTATGTAAGATTTAGCTATCTTTTATATTCCTTGAGTTATTAGTTCTTTGTGGTTGTGACTTGTTATCCTGGCTAGTATGAACTTGGCTCTTCTGAAAGTACCTATGTTAAAAATAACCTAAACAACATGTTGCAGGGTTCGCTGTTTTTTTAATACTATTATTCTTGCTCCTTGTCTCTTTGTGGTGTTTATTGCTACTTGCTCATTCTGAATAATACATTTTATGTCACTCAAAAGTGAGTAAAAGTAAATATCTAATATTCTTTCAGAAATACAGATTAGCATACTTATTCATAAAGGAGCCTATATAAAACTTTAAAATCTCTTCAGAAATCACCAGCCTGATGTACCAGAGGCAGTTCTTCTGCACAGCCTATCATGTAGTCAAAGCTAAAATAGCTATGTAACCAGTTGGTAAGAAGCATGTTTGCAGCAGCCTAAAAGAGGTAGCAGATCTTAAATCTTGACTGCATCAACAATTAAACTTCAGTTAGTGAAGTGTGATAGATATGTCCTAACTGAAAATTGCATCAGAAGAAGAGGTGTCTTCTACTTTGAAACTGGGACAGATAAAAAAAATTGGGCTAGAGATGAGATACATGCAATGTCATGAGAGCATATCATTTAAAAATATTAAATGAACCATGTTCATGCCATAATTAAAGGGAAATGAGAATCAGCCTTGTGCTGTTCTTTAAAGTAGAGATAATTGCCCAAATGAAATCCTACAGGTTGTGGCTGATCTGTTTGAATAAGTTGTTGTAAGCTGACATGATGTAAACTTTTTTTGTCGTCTTGTGCTCAAATCACTATGGAAAAAAATTAAAACTTGGGGCACAAATGCCTTGTATGTTTCATGAGTGAACAATTTTCCCAGAACCCCAAATTGACAGGGATATTTTTTTTAAAAAAAATGAGGATAATGTGTCAGTATTGAAATTATTAATGTAGAAAAATAAAATATCTCTTTCCTGTTTAAATCTTACTGGAAAGGAAATGCTTAGGTTAATGCAGAGGCTTCCACACTTTTCAATTCACAGTGCCCTTAATATTTTAATAATTTCATGGTACACCATAGTACACAATGGTTCCCAAAATGTGTACTTACCTCAAGGAAGCTAAGGAAAATCTCATTACTTACGTAGTAAAATATCCTATGGTGCCCCTATGAGTTTGTTAAGGCAGCATTGTGCAGTTTGGGAACCACAAGATTAGTGGTCTCTTAGTATTTTAGCTAAGAAACTAGATCTAATGAGAAATGTATAATCTTAAATGTATACACACCATTTTCAAGAAGTTGTGGGATTGCTTTGAAATCTTGAACCTCATATCTACAAAAATATGGCAGCCTACACAATAAGACCAGTAAAAATTCCTGGAGCTGGTAGAAGGAGCTGATTATAACAGTGGTAGCCACACCACTGGAAAACCAGAAGGCTGGGATTGAAAGACATTGACCTGGAGAAAGTGTTGCTAAGAATCCATGCTAATTTGATGGCACATAATAAGAATTCTTGAAGAAATAAAGGAGCAGGAGTTAGAAAAAACTATTTTCTATATAAAAATTAACATTTTATATTACATTTGACTCAGTATTATGGAACTGAGAGTCAAAATAATAGACTTATTGTGTCTGATTC
Organism: Pseudonaja textilis; assembly: GCF_049901715.1. NCBI lineage: Eukaryota > Metazoa > Chordata > Lepidosauria > Squamata > Elapidae > Pseudonaja > Pseudonaja textilis. The sequence goes on from NC_141990.1 coordinate 97,976,512, forward strand.
ATTTTATATTTACCCCATTCTAACAGTAATAATCATAATACATTGTTGCACTTGTGATGTGGAATGGCATGTTAAATAGTAAAAAGAAAGTTGACTGTTTTTGGATTGTTCAGTTAAAATTCCCTTCATAATTTCCTAAAAATAACAAAACAGTTTTATTGTTGTCTTTACTTAAAAATCACTGTTTTGTTTAAAGAACTTTGAATGAATGGATAAATGCATTAGCTTAAATTCTAGATAAATGCTTGGTAGGCATTTAAAACCAATAATTCCATGCAAATCACTGAGCAAAAATTTGCAAATGCAATACACCTAGTTCTTGACTTACGACTATTCATTTAATGACTGTGTGGAGTTTATGATGGCATTGAAAAACATGACTTGCAATCTGCCCCTAAAGTTATGATTGTTACACCACCCCCTTCGTCAGATCATCAGTCTTGATACATGCAACCATTTGTGATCTTCCCCAGCTGTCGTCTTAACAAGCAATATCGAAGGAGAAGCCTGGTTTGCTTAATGACCACAGTAAGAATGATTGTAAATGGCTCCAGTCACATGGTGACTCACTTAACTATTCCACTGCATAGTGACTGAAATTCCAGTCCCAATTGTGTTCATATATCAAGGACTGGCTGAAGACTAGAGAAATGTGTTTCTCCTCCACATGCAGCATAAATGTTCAGCTCTCTATTCTTTCTCTGACAGACTAATAGAAATATTTGCAGACTGGTTGCTTCCCCTCCAAAGAGGAAAATGCTAGACAACACCAGTATATTGAAAGGCTCAGAACATTTGTTAGCTTTTTCATCAGATTTAAAGTCTCTTCTTGCACTGCACAGCATGATTTTTCCCTCCCTGTATGGAGTGGAGGGAAAATCCCTCAGTCTAAGGGAATACCCAACATATCCAATGTCACTTCTGCTTGCAACCTTCCCTGCTGGCTTCCCAAGTGAAAGGTTTGCAAATATTCTCAACCAGTTGTACATTAACAACAGGTTGCTAAGTCCCCAAGTTGAAGTAATTTGAGTGGAGGGCACCTTGATGTTTTATGATACCTGGAAATGCTTTACAGGCTATAAAGGACCTGTTCTGAAACCATGGTGGCTGCAAACGCTTGTTAAACGATCAATTATGAATTGATTATGAATTGATTGAGATTATAAATTGAGATCAATTATGAATTGATCTCTATTACTCTATTGATTAGGGCTTAAGAATTAAAAGGATAATAGTATATTTCATCAATTTATTGTTTAATATGTTTATTGTTTAATTGAAAAAATTAAATGCAGTTTACGGCTTTTGTTAAACATACCTGTTTTGAATATGAGATAAGACTAATATTACCAGGATTAATATTTTGCCTTCGGTTCAAATAATAGTTTGCACATGCAGATCACACAGCTCATTTATCAGCTTTGCACTAGAGAGAAATTATTCCATGGGCATTTTCAGAATGTAGACGAAAGTATGATTCTTTGGGAATGTCAAGAACATGTTATGTAAGTTTTGTAGCTTTAGTCTGCATTAAGATGGGGATGGCAGCAAGTAGTAACATAATTTGTGCCATAATTCTGTTTTAAACACTGTTAAGCCATCAATTATTGGTAGCTATCACTGTTTCTTCCAGTGTCAAGAATATGTAAATGAGTTGCAATGTTTGTATGTCTGTATAAATTCTGAAGGGTTCCAAACCCCAGTGGGTTTTTAGTTTTGTTTTAAAGAATGTTCACTAATGAAGTGATACACAAGAGATGACTGGTGAATGTATCATAAAACTTAAAACTAGAAAAAAGTAATAATAGGACTGTTGTTTTTTTGGTTCTAGGTGACATTGGAAACTATTATTATGGCCAGGGTCACCCAATGAAGCCTCACAGAATCCGTATGACACATAATTTATTGTTAAATTATGGCTTGTACAGAAAAATGGAAATCTATGTAAGTATGCATTTATTGCTATCACTTAAAAGTTGATCAGTGAAAAGAATATAGCCCTTTAAATAATAGTTGTACATCTTCAAATTTTAAACTCCATGCAACACTATACTTTATTGTGGAGACACGAAGTGGTTTTTTTTAGATATCACGTCAAAATAAGAAATCTGTGATCTGTTGGAACACAGATTTCAAACTCATGTGATCTGTCCTGCCACAATGCTTCAGGTGAACACTATAGGTAAAGTTCATCTCAGCTACCCTGCACCCTCTCTGACAGGGAAAGAAAAGAGGCACCCAAAATTGTCAGAACTTTGCTCATAAGAGTTATGCTGTGTAGCAGCATGAATTCTGGAGAGAGAGAAAATATGGATATTAGCCTTTGTTCTTGTAGGACATGTAACACAGGCATTTAAAAGGCCCTCAAAATCAGCTATACCTGGACATTTTATACTTTTCTTGATGGGTCAGGGGAGATGAAGGTGTTCCATGTTGAATGAGTCAAAATGGGCTTGGAAAAAAATCTCCCAGCTTCACCTTGAAAAGGTAATGGCATCCTATGCAAGGCAATGCGGGAGATAATTGTAGGTTGTACACTTCATGGAATGATTTTCTTTATGCTGGAGAAAGTAGAATGATTTTTTTTTCTAGGGACTTCATCGCCTTGTTCTCTAAAACTTGATTTTAATTATTTGATATATACTTGATACAATATACACTGCTCAAAAAAATAAAGCGAACACTTAAACAACACAATGTAACTCCAAGTCAATCACACTTCTGTGAAATCGAACTGTCCACTTAGGTAGCAGCACTGATTGACAATCAATTTCACATGCTGTTGTGCAAATGGAATAGACAACAGGTGGAAAGCATAGGCACTTCTCAGTTTCCTATGCTTTCTGGCTGATGGTTTGGTCACTTTTGAATGCTGGTGGTGCTTTCACTCTAGTGGTAGCATGAGACGGAGTCTACAACCCACAAAAGTGGCTCAGGTAGTGCAGCTCATCCAGGATGGCACATCAACGCGAGCTGTGGCAAGAAGGTTTGCTGTGTCTGTCATCGTGGTGTCCAGAGCATGGAAGTGCTACCAGGAGACCGGCTAGTACATCAGGAGATGTGGAGGAAGCCATAGGAGAGCAACAACCTAGCATCAGGACCGCTACCTCCACCTTTGTGCAAGGAAGGACAGGAGGAGCACTGCCAGAGCCCTGCAAAATGACTTTCAGCAGGCCACAAATGTACATATGGCTGCTCAAATGGTCAGAAACAGACTCCATGAGGGTGGTATGAGGGCCCGACGTCCACAGGTGGGGGTTGTGCTTACAGCCCAACACCATGCAGGACGTTTAGCATTTGCCAGAGAACACCAAGATTGGCAAATTCGCCACTGGCGCCCTGCGCTCTTTACAGATGAAAGCAGGTTCACACTGAGCACATGTGACAGACATGACAGGGTCTGGAGACACCGTGGAGAACGTTCTGCTGCCTGCAACATCCTCCAGCATGACCATTTTGGCAGTGGGTCAGTAATGGTGTGGGGTGGCATTTCTTTAGGGGGCCGCACAGCCCTCCATGCACTCTCCAGAGGTAGCCTGACTGCCATTAGGTACCGAGATGAGATCCTCAGACCCCTTGTGAGACCATATGCTGGTGCGGTTGGTCCTGGGTTCTTCCTAATGCACAACAATGCTAGACCTCATGTGGCTGGAGTGTGTCAGCAGTTCCTGCAAGACGAAGGCATTGATGCTACAGACTGGCCCGCCCGTTCCCCAGACCTGAATCCAATTGAGCACATCTGGGACATCATGTCTCGCTCCATCAACCAACGCCATGTTGCACCACAGACTGTCCAGGAGTTGTGGGATGCTTTAGTCCAGGTGTGGGAGGAGATCCCTCAGGAGACCATCTGCCACCTCACCAGGAGCATGCCCAGGCATTGTAGGGAGGTCATACAGGCACGTGGGGGCCACACACACTACTGAGCCTCATTTTGACTTGTTTTAAGGACATTATATCAAAGTTGGATCAGCCTGTAGTATTTTTTTCCACTTTAATTTTGAGTGTAACTCCAAATCCAGACCTCCATGGGTTGCTAAATTTGATTTCCATTGATATTTTTTGTGTGATTTTGTTGTCAGCACATTCAACTATGTAATGAACAAAGTATTTAATAAGAATACTTCATTCATTTAGATCTAGGATGCTTATTTTTGTGTTCCCTTTATTTTTTTGAGCGGTGTATGTTTTCTTTTATGATCAAAAATACTTTGCATTTAATCTATACTTACTTTCTACTATATTATAAAATATATGCAGCAACTATTATACTTATGTGGCAAGGACAAAATTGAAATTATCTTCTTTTTTGAGTCAGTTTAATGTGTCTGATGAAATTTACTTAAAATATTGCTAGCTGTTTTCCTGTACTTCAGCCATGTCAATCTTGTTGCTTATTAGCGTCCCCATAAAGCTACAGCAGAAGAAATGACTAAATACCACAGCGATGAATACATCAAATTTCTTCGTTCAATAAGACCTGACAATATGTCTGAATACAGCAAACAAATGCAGAGATGTAAGTCTCCCATTGATTTTAAATAAAAGAATAGCATAAGAAATGCTATGTCTTGCATACAAAGAAAATCTGAGCACTAAAGCAGTTAATTTTTCTTCAACATTACAGAATTGATTTAAGGAAGAAAATTACAAAATATTTTATTACTTATTGGATTTTGTAGTAATTGTTAGCATTTTCAATAGTTTTATTTCTTTTATTGCCTGTTATATGGAGAATAATCAAAACTTTGTTCAAACAAAATGTTCCTAATTACCATTCTGTAGAATTGAAGTACTGAAAGTTATTCAGTTGTTCCTTTCTGTTGGGATTCACAGCTTTTTCTCTAGTTAAAATGAATTTTGAAGTAGCAATGCACTTCTGTTGGAATAACCATATTGCTTCTAACACCATTAACAGAGGCAGAAAGCAATTATTTCCTTTAGTCATATAGTTAGTTATTTGCTTAGCACCAGCATGAACAGGAAAGGATATAATAAATAAAGGGCAACACTATGAGATTTAGCAGCATTAGTTTGAATCTTTTTTTAATGATGAAGTTTGAAATGCATGAAACTATACTAGTTTAAAATGAAGATTTCTGCTCTACAGTTTAGGATTATATGTATCGGAGGAGGAAAGCCACAGTTCTTTTAACTTCTGATGTGAATATATTATTAAGTTTGTTAGAGCAAGGTAATCAACAGGTGCAGCATCTATAGTGAAATGAAATTGCGAAACAAAATTAACTTCTATAATAAATGGATACCGGTAACGTGACCTCACTTGGAATATTAGTATTTGTTTTTTTTTTAGTTTCTTAATGTCAAAAATTATTAGCAAAACAAACCTAAAGAATGTACATGTACCTTGAGAGAGAACTTTAAATGATTAATGGAAGTTTTCTTTATTAGTTAATGTTGGGGAAGATTGTCCTGTGTTTGATGGACTGTTTGAGTTCTGTCAGCTGTCAACAGGAGGCTCTGTAGGTAAGTTTATTATCCTTAGTTCTTTTTCTTACTGGTTTTTCAAAGTTTTGTTAATTAAGTAGCACTAACAGTGTTACTTTAGATATCTTTTCATTTTCTGTGTTGGGGAGATTTTTAAAATCATTATGTATTTTTTGATAGCATCTTTATAAACAGAAATAACTCACCGCTTTAATTTTACTTGTTGGCTTGTTTCTAGTTTGCCATTTTTACAGTGCTAAGCTACTACATTACCTTATTTCTTTTGTCTTCTGTGAGGGAATTACATTGCTGAAGTTTGGCAATCTGGCCAATACTTTTTAACTGCACAATGTTGCAAAACTCTGAGGTCCATTAAATTAAACCTTAGTGTCACTTGTAGTCCATGTGTTCACTTCTATTCACATTAAGGTATTTTCACATTGAACTTTTGGCAAAAATATAGGTAATGGAATTGTGCTTTTATTGCTAAGTGAGAGAAAATTAATACAAATGTAAAATAAGACAGTAGAATAAATAAAAAGCATTATTAAAAGTGACATACTGAACTTTTGGCAAAAATATAGGTAATGGAATTGTGCTTTTATTGCTAAGTGAGAGAAAATTAATACAAATGTAAAATAAGACAGTAGAATAAATAAAAAGCATTATTAAAAGTGACATACTGAATGTATTACAGGAGTCCTTTTACATCCATTTTTTCACTAACTGGAGTTACAATGGTATTGAAAAAATGGACTTTTTGCCCTCAAACTTAGAACCAGCACAGCACCGCCCTGGTTACGTGATTAAAATTCAAGCATGATCATATTTATGACTAGCACTCCCTTTCTCCCTGTTAGTGTGATTGGCATGTTCTTCCTGTATGGCAAAGGGACTTCATGGGATGGAAGACTATAGGCTGGGGCATCTGTCCTCACTGTATCAATGAGACTAAATGCAGTGGCAGTGGGGCTTGAGGTAGTACTCCTCAGTAGAAGTAGAGGCTCAGAGGCAGTAGCAGCAGGCTGTCCCAATTCATGCTTCTGAATAGTATCACTTTGCAAGACAGACAAAAAGAGATATTTTTTGGGGGGTGGGGATTGACAGTGGTGGGGAGTTGAAGAGGGTTGGAAGAATTAAGGCTTGGGGATGAATGAAACCAAAATGAGAATGGCTTGGATCAAGTTGGATCCTTGCCTAACAGCTACATGGGATTCTGTCATTCCTAAGTAGGGCAGTCAAGTAATGTTTCATTTAATGACCTCATTGCTTAACAATGGAGTTACTGGTCTCAATTGTGGTAGTTGAACCACAATCTGTATGTGATTTGCAACACAGCAGCAGAAGTGCTTAAAAAAAAGCCTGCTGAAATTCAAACCAGAACAGAATTGTGAAACTGTTATTTTTCTTGTTAGGTACTATATCTTGTCTTTAATTTCTGCAAAATATTTTAACTGCATTTTCTCATGTTTCTTTAGCTGGAGCAGTAAAATTGAATAGACAACAAACAGATATGGCTGTTAATTGGGCAGGAGGACTTCATCATGCTAAGAAATCAGAGGCATCTGGTTTCTGTTATGTCAATGATATTGTACTTGCCATTCTTGAGTTATTGAAGTAAGTTTTTGGTATGGTTATATACATAACTTACCCAGTAAATAAGTTGAAAATATGAGCGTTGCATTGAAAGTGAGTATGTTGAGAAAAGAAATAGCAGAGTTAGGAAAGGGTTTTTTGGTAACTTGAGTTCTCCTTTATGCATTCTTTCTAAATAATTTAATTTAAAAATATCATGTTCTACTCCAAAACTATGATTGTAATCTTATAATTAGTAAAAGTGAAAGAACAGTTATAAGAAGCCTGTATCTCCAGTCATGTGATAGCTATAGTTCCTCACAGTATATGATTCTTATTAATGCTTTTATTGACATGAATGTTTTTTTAAAGTATAGATAATCATTATACCTTTAGATCAGTTCATTATGGTTTGGTCTAATTTATTATAATAGCTTTATTACAATTTTAATATTTTAATAGCTACATTTAGTTTCAGATTTTTTTGATGTCTGTAAAGTCTTTCAGCGTATCTGTGCACTTGGTGTTATCATTTTCACTAATAATTTATTGATGAATTTATAACACAAACAAAATTGGCTAAGTCTGTTTATTTCAGTCTCATATAAAAATGCAAAATTATGTTACTATAAAATTAAGGTGTAAATTAATTTAAAATAGCTAGTTTACTTATTTTGGATTAACAAATACAAGTGGGGAAAGTCCAGTTTCTTAAATCTAAGATTATGAATGAATATTATCATAACAAGTAGAGCAATCATAATAAAGGTGGAATTTACAAGTTATCCATTCAATTATCAGCCTATGCTTAAACTCTTACCAATTTCACACATGGTCATAAACACAGATGTGTAGGTGTATATTTAAACAGTACTTTTTCAGGATCTTAAAAATATATTCATGGGCACCATATTAAGATGAAATTACCCATAACTAGAAATTGAAGCTTAAAAAGAACTTATGTGTAAATGTAGATATGCACATTCATCTTCTCTTCCCCCCCAAAAAGAAAGATTAATTGGTATTGCGTAATTAAAATATCAGCAGCTTCACATTAAAGCAGTGGCTTTTTTGGGAAGCATCATAGCAACAAGGCTAAATTTTAAAGTCAAATGATGTAAAGAATATATACATTTAAACAAAAAATATAACAAGGAAAATTGAGATTCACAGAAGACCTAATTGCATGCAGCAAGCAGATTGAAGTTAAGGAAGAGAGAAAGAAAATACAAAAGGAAGTAAAAAGAAAGTAAAAGGTAAAGAAATAGGGTTTACATATAGAGGGGCTTCATGTACGTTACCTTATTTTCACTATCACTCTTATAATGTTCTGCAAAATTCATGCCTTTGAAAATCAGTATTTTGCTGCCAAATATGTTACTAGTGTGATTAGGAGAAAAAGGAGTGTTGTATCTGCAAAAAAAAGTGGGACTACCTAATTTAAATAGATTAATTTTAAAAATAATTTGCAGAATGTTTACAAGTTGTATGGCTTGGGAATATGATACAAGGAGGGGCAGCAATTATGGTAAGATTTGTCATAGCTTCATGCAGAAATAATATGGATATACTTTTCTGTCATATGTAGCATTTTTGTCTACAGAATTCAAGAAAGTAGTTTCCACTTTAAGAAAAAAAATCAAATAGTGAATTAATGTTAAAATGTATTGCTACATTTTGAATTACACACACACACACACGAATCTTGTGGAAGGAGAATTTTTATCCAGTGCCTTCCCCAAACTTGATAGGAGAATTTGCCAAACCTGCGCTTCCAAAGTTTTGGTAGATTCTTTTTAATGTTATTAACTCATCTATAAAATAACCAAAAATAATAACATTAAAAGGGAAACTAAAATACAAGGGTATATGTATAGTACCAAACAGCCTTTATTGCACTCATTGGTACAACAGTCTATTAAATGCCAAAAATAATACAAACTAAACTTAAAAAAAAACCTTACAAATAAAACAACTTACAGTATGATTCAGTCTAAATAAATTTTAGAAATAATAAAACAGAACTTGGCCACATTCAAATTTAGTCACATCAGTTAGCTAACAGCAGCCGTATGAAGGATGTATTTGAATGTCCTGAAAAATTAGTTATAAAGAAAATTACAAAAGATAGCTGTGGGGATTTATAAAATGGACAGCAGGAAACATTTACCATATTTTCAATTGCCTTTCATCACAAGTATAGAGTTTTTATATTTTCTGAATTTTCCCTCAAAAACAGCCAGAATGTGTCAAAAACAGAATGTGTCAAAATGTGTTAGGTTAATTCTGTTCTGAAATTGGTTATGAATTTTTATTTAAATATTTTGCTGGCTATAAAAAGGGGGAGTCAGAAACATATCTCCAAGGCAGACAGATTGAATTGCCTTTTTCTGTGCATAACATTTTATTTAAGAGCTGATAAACCTGCTTGTAAAAGTACCTTGTGAAAAGCAATTTCTAATAAAGAAATCTTCTTCAAATCAACTGAAAACTATTAACCAATATCAGAACTCTTACACAAAGTAAAAGGTAGTAGCTATAACCAATTTAAAACAGTACATAAGCATGCATTGGACTCCACTTAAATCATGCCAGCTCACAGAGAAAACATATATTTAAACTATAGTTTTTAATTTGTACTACAATTTAAAATGTGGAAATAAAATGAAATAACAATGGCAATGGCACTTAGACTCATATATCACTTTAGAGTGCTTTACAGCCCTCTAAGCAATTTACAGAGTCATACTGCCCCAACAATCTGGGTCCTCATTTTACCCACCTTGGAAGGAGAGAAGGCTGAGTCAACCTTGAGCCGGTGGGACTTGAAGTACCAAACTGCTGGCAATCAGCAGTCAGCAAAAGTAGCCTGCAATATTGCACTCTAACCACTACACTCCATGGCTCAATCAAGCTTAATATCAGTAAAATATAGCACTAATTTTGACTTGATATATATTTTTCAAGGTAGTGCTATAACTTGATGTATAACTTCTAAAAATTTTCAGCCAGCATATTGGCCAGTTGAGAGTTGAATTTATACATGCTTGACATAAAGCTTGCTAATTACATTTAAGAGACTGATGTGCCAATAATTAGTTGGCAATCCTGATTACCGATAAAATTAAGTCCATTATCTTGGGTTAATTCAAGGGATGAAGAAATAAATCATTATCTGAAACAAGATATTTTCCACCATGAATGATTGGTGGTGGTTGTAAATTAGAAACAAGTATCATTGCAGATGACCTGAAGCACTTTATTCTTTTTTTTCCTAAAGAAAAAAGGCCTCTTTCACAAGGACTGCCAACAATTGATAGCACAACTTCCTTCAACTTTAAAGTGGAAATATAAAAACTATAACATAAACCTAAAATAGGCATATCACAGAGTTAAAAAAGGAACAGTACGTAATTGTACTTTTGCAATCTTAACATGCAATTGTCAATATAGTTGTCAATTGCAATTGTCAATATAGTCCATATTATATACTAAATATGCATATAACATTGCATATACAGTACTGCATTCTATACTATCATCTAGGCTAATATTTGGAAATGTTCTAATATTACTGGAGTTGCATCAAGAATAAAATATGATTGTATTGTGGAACTTAAATCTGCATATTAAAGGTAATTGGTTAAATCTGGGATGGAAAACAAAATCAAGAATTTTTCTAGCTTACATTTTCCTCTGAAGAAGAGTAGTGAGATTTTTTTCTGTTGCTTTACTCTTTTTTCTTTTGTGCCCAGATATCATCAAAGAGTTCTTTACATTGATATTGATATCCATCATGGTGATGGTGTTGAAGAAGCTTTTTATACCACAGATCGAGTTATGACAGTATCATTCCATAAATACGGTGAATATTTCCCTGGAACAGGAGATTTAAGGGTAAGTTCAGTTATAAGCTTATTTAAGATAATATTTTAGAAATGCTATTCTTCAGCCTCATTCTCAAGTTAAACTAGTTAATAATTTCTGTCCATCTTTTCCATTAAGTTCATTTAAAATTCATCAGGATTTAAATAGATTGACATTAATATGATATTGGTCTACATTAATGTAAATCCAGATGCTTATTTTTGTTCATTTGTGGGAGAGGTACTATAATGTTTTGAAAGTAATTACATTTTTTATATTAGATGTCGCATCTGAAGGGTACTAATGTTTTAAATAAAAGTTATTTTATTGTGTGGAGTCATCCGTTCCTCTTCCAGGTTTCTGGCACACATGCATGCACGATGATCAGCTGTCCTTTGTGCGTAGGGCAGTGCCGAAAACTGGAAGAGCTAGTCTTCCAATTTCTGTTGTGCAGCTGGTTGTTACATGTGCCAGTAACTGGAAGACTTGCGCTGGAAACTGGAAGTTAATTTCCCGGTGTGCGCATGCCCCCTGGGCAACTTCTCTTCCAGGTCACGTCCCCAATGTGCATGCATGCACAAACCGTGCACTCCCTTTTTGGCACTTGGTGCCAAAAAGGTTCACCATCACTGATCTAGAGTGATTGTGAAGTTCTTCCAATCTAGTATCTGGACTCCATTTTCACTTGCAAGATAAATATCCAAAAAACCTAAAAATGGCTGGTCAAAACCAATAGACACCAAGATGTCTTTAAGATTTCTCAATAATTATAATTTATAATACAGAGAGAGTCATTGCTTCATTTACAAGGATTAGTATTAGTATGACAGCAAACATAACATTTAGCATTAAAAATTATATGCCTTTATTTTGTTCCTATAAAACATGAATAAATACACTCACTGTGTTGTATAATGGGTATTGTTTTATTGGAGATAATGCTACATTGTACAACAGTCGTTACTATAAAGGAATTATAGAAATTTGAGCTTAATAGAGAAGGCAGAATACAGGAAAAAACAAAGGTCTATTATTAATTCAGATAATCCAGTGTCAAAACACAATTTAATTCATAATTATTTAAGGATGTATCCATGACAAATGTTACTGTATCACTAGAATCCATTAAACACATTTGAGTCTGGGCCAATGCTTGGCTATTATTTTTTAGTATCCCACATTGAAAAACAGAATGCCTCCTTTGAATATACTGCTTTAAAAAACCTTAAAAGAATAACAAGTAAAAATATTTCACAAAAACCTTAAGACATTGCAAGAAATCATGTTTTAAGCACTGTTTTGATGAACAAGCTACAATGGCTGTGTTCTTATGTAATGCTATACTATACTAATAATGTTGGGCCAGTATAGTGTTTTAAATTGTTGGAGACTAAGGAGACTTGAGTTCAATTCCCCATTTGATCAGAAAGCTGATTGGTTGACTTGAAAGGGCATTGGGGCAAAGCCCATGTACATAATGTTAAAAATTGTAAAAGAAAGTCAAAATATAAATGCAATAGACATAATAAATCTGGTTATGATCAAGTTTTCTGAGTAGAATAACTAGCTATAATAATATATATGGGTGCATAAGCTTGTGTCTCTAAACTATAACAGCTAAGAAAACAGAGATAATTTTTATTGCTTCAGAGTTTCTTGGTAGTTGTGAAAAAAATAGGCACATTCTTATTTTGCCAATTTCAGGTTGGCTGAATCTTTGGTATCAATAGGGCTGTGTTCTGAGATTAGAGAAACTAGGTGATTTTTGATGTCATTAAATGTTAAGACTAATAATGGACTTGATGTTTACACTAATACCAATTTATCTTTTTAAAGGTGGAATTCCATTCCTTTTACCTTTTTAATAGGAATTAAATACAATAGTTTAATAACTGTAAGAAACTCTTTTCAACCTGTTTTACCACAAGATGGTACTATTGCTTCATGCTAAACGCAGGTGATTTTGAGCAGAAATCACATGATTACGAGTATAATACTATTGAATGCCTATCAAAAATGGGTTAGTTGACAGTGTGATACCATTGAGAAGTTGAACAAGATCTGAAAGGTTGCACTTCCTCCATCTAGGTCACAGCAAACATCAGCCACCAAAGCAGCCAATTTTATAGGGCCTAGCCTGAATCCAGATGGAAGAAGTCCAAATGATCTGTTTCCTCTAGAGGACTCTTTTCAATATTTTCAATAACTTACATTGAAAAAAAAAAGGAAATGTTGGATGTGGGATAATTATGTTCAAAACAAAGATTTTTGAGAAGTTGATCATTCTGGGTACACTGCATTGTTTTTACATTACAAGTTATTTCCACTGGAAATAAAGAGTAACTTCATTCTGGTGAATACGAAAAGTACCCATTGTTTAAAGAAGTGCAGTTGTTAAAATTACTGAATGAAGGATTTATTTAGAATTTATATAAAAATACAAAGGAATGAACATAAAAGAATATTATTTTTGTGTCTTTTGCTTAGTGGAATGTGGCACATTTCTTGTAGATAAAATAGCATGTGATTTTACGGATCTGACAGAGCAGACCCCAGGTAATTGGTTGTTTTATAAAATCTAAACTGCCTGAATATCTGCATTTTAAGCAATCCTCATTCCTGGTGAAAGACACTGTATTTGCCTGTACAGTGATTCCAAATCATGCTTTGCTGAGATAAATTGCATCCTAATTTTGCTTCTGGGTCTGATTCTTCTGTATTGTCACATGTCTATAGCCTGTTTCTCTGAACATATTTCTTTTGTACATTTTTTCTATTGCACAAATCAAATGCTTTATAGTGTATGAAAAAAATTCATGTAAAATATGTTTGATACCTCTGTGGTATACATTGTGTTTATTTTCTACTTAATATTTCTCACATGCTACAATATAGAAGCAACATTTTTAAATCACTTATAATGGCCAATGTTGATCTGGAATTAAATGCAGCATACCATGCTGTTTTCTCTCCTTGGCTACTGATGTGCAATGCCTTCTGTTTGTGTTTTTCTTATAGGATATCGGAGCTGGAAAAGGCAAATACTATGCAGTTAACTTTCCAATGAGAGATGGAATAGATGATGAGTCATATGGACAAATATTTAAACCAGTGAGTACATTCTTTTTTGTTTTGTTTTTTTGTAAATTTTATTTGAGTTTTCACAAAAAGAAATACAAATAAAACATCTTTTTTGAAAGCAGCATAATCCCGGGTTACATTTCTTCATACAGACACAAATTCAAGTGCTCATTTTTATATTCTATTCCATATCTTATTACTATTTTACATTTTCTACATGGCTTCTTCCCTCTTTTAATTTTCTCAATTTTATTTTATTTATTTCATCTCAATTCAAATCATTATATTTATATTTTTTGTCTGTCCTGTTTCAATTGTCTATCATCTTTTCTCATTACACAAAATTTCTCCTGTAGTTACTGATTGGAGTATGATGCCTTTATATCTTCCCCTAAAATTATAACACTCACTATAATACATAACTTCCATTCGGATTCTGCTTGGTACATTCTTAAACTACACACAGTATTCTTAAAAAAGAAAGAAAAAGTTATAAATGTACATAATTGAAACAACATTCCAATTCAATTCTATCATTAATATTATTATTCATTAGTCTTAACATTTTTCATGTTACTTTTCAATTAGATATCATACTTCTGTGGGAATCCTCTTCACTTATATTTTATAAGACATTGACTAATTAAAATGTTCCCGTTTCTTCCTGATTCAATTTTCTCATTTATTTTATTTCACTTATTTTATTCACAAACATTTCACTAAATTACAGTAACTATTTTATCCCTCATTCTAATCATATGTTGTTTCCAATTTTCTAAAATTACTTCTATTACAAATACAACAATACAATCTTATGTACCTTTACAGAATCCCTTTTTCAGTTAAATTTTCACCCATTATCTCTAAATAGGTCCTGTTTCTTTATATCTTGCTCCAGACCTTTGTAACTTCTTTTCCTTTCCTTCTTCCCTCTCTTCTTCTCTCTCTCCTTTTTACCCCTTTGTCTCTCTACCTCAATTTCCCTTTTCTGTATTCCCCTTTTCTGTTGCTTTCCAGTATTATACTTATTTTTCAAATTATTTTTCTTTTCTTTGGTTGTTTTTTAAATCTTAAATTCTCCATCCCTTTCCCTCCTTTCCTTTTTCTTCCCCACGTAAAGTTACTTGTTCATTAAAGATGGCTTCTTCTTTGTCCCAATCTTCTTGTTTTGCAGTCTTGTTGTTTCTCATAGTTCCAGATCTCCATTTCTAAGAATTGAAATACGAAGCCAAAAGAACCCTTCCCTTCTTGTGCATCTTCTTTGTACTTTTTAAGTTCCATTTTCAATTCATCCAAAAGTGATGCCATTGTAAAAAAAATTTAAACAACCACCCGTTTAATTTTAGTCATTCAAATATAATAACCAAAAATCCAAAAGTCACCAAGTAATCCAAATACACACAAGCTGTTTCTTTTTGCTCTTTCTTTTTTTCCACTTTCTCTTCCTGGGGTTACTATTTAGTTGCAAAGTTTCAGTTAAGTTGAAAATATAACTAAATGCCAAAGGGATAATAAAGATTTCTGGACATTTAAAACCTTTTTCTTCTATAAGTAGGAAGGGAGAGAAAAAGAATAAGGGCAGCATCTGGATCTGGAAGAAGGAGGAGACTGCCTGGACTTTAAAAGAATCTAAAGTTAAATTATAACAAGACTTCTAAAAGATACATTTTAAAATTTTAGATCCAGATGCTGCCCTTATTCTTTTTCTCTCCCTTCCTGCTTATAGAAGAAAAAGTTTTAAATGTCCAGAAATCTTTATTATCCCTTTGGCATTTAGTTATATTTTCAACTTAATTGCCTATTGAAGCCAAAGCGGATTTTTCCAATTTCTTATTTAGGTCTCTTAGTTGTCAATATAAGGAAAGAGAGAGAGGGGGAAAAAAGCCAAACCTTTCCCTTTTCACTTTCTTTCGCTGCTTCCAACTCTTCTTTGGGAGCGATGTTATTTCTTGTAAAATTTAAATTCCAGGGTATCTTAGTTGTTGCTTTTTCAAGTTAGCCCGGTCAGCCAAAACTTTCACTTCTTATCTTCCTCCTGCACTTTCTTTTCCGGTTGAGCTCTTCTTTGAGGTGGCCATTTCTGACCACCACTCCTACCGCCTTCGGGAAAGGGAGTAATGTCCAGCTGAGGAGGAGAGATGTGGCTCTCCTCGACCCTGCTGGTGGTCTCCCCCCTCTTCACCACCTCTACGGGGTGGCTTAGCCCTGAAACCAGCCGGCTCGGGGCGCTCCAGCGGCGAGCCCAGGCAGAAACCGCGAACGATCGCGGATTCCTGTCTGTTGCCGAAGCCCTTCAAAGGGCCTGGAAGTCACCAGTGAGTACATTCTAAACACCTTTTAAAATAGGTATTGTAGTAGTAAACAAAAGGTTTACTATCATTCCTGCTTTTTTGTAGATTATATCTAAAGTGATGGAAATGTACCAACCTAGTGCAGTAGTATTGCAATGTGGGGCCGATTCACTCTCTGGTGATCGACTGGGATGTTTTAATCTTACTGTTAAAGGTAAGGGAACAAAACATTACGGAAGCATTACAGTTTCATATTATTGAAAACATTAGAAATTCTTGGTGAAAGTGTTTTATGAGCTTTAATTCACTGAAGAATTCAGTTTTATGACTTACAATGGATTTCCAGTTCTAAACAATCTCAGACATTTTTCTTTTATTTTAGCTGTATTTTGTAATGCTTATGTAGCGATTTATATATAACCATCAAACTATTTATTCATGCTGAAGTAAAAATAGTAATTAAGTAACTTATGGTTAAATTGTAATGTGTTGTATATAAATTAAAGGGTCCTCTAAGAAAATTTGTATCACCTTCTAAAACTTCAAATGCCTGTTATTGACATTTGTTCAAGTATGTACCTTCTTGTACACAGTAGGCAGTTGAAGGAATAACTTAAAAAGTTGTTTCATTTTAGCATTTTAACATATGATAGCCTTGCTTATCAAATGGCATGTGAAGAAATACATATGCATAAACATGCAGAAGAATGTATATGCTACTAAAACCTTTGTTTCCATAATATTTAACTGGGCAAAATGGTGCATCATAGGACAACCATTTTGAACCAAGTTATTTTAAATGGGCTAATTTACAGAATGCATCTGAAATCTAGGATACATGACTGAATGAAATTTAGGGAAATTTTGGCTGCTGCAGTCATATACACAATATTCTGTGACACTTACCTGCCTACTGGCTTTAGATTTGCCATTTTTTTCTGGCTTCCCCAGTGTTCGTACTGTTTCACCTCTCTGCAACCTTCCCACAAGCAAAATAAGCTGTCCAGAATTCTGGAAAGGGGAGGGAGGGAGCTTCCCACAAGGAAGCTCAATGGGGAACCTGGAGGGAAATAATTCCCGTACCCACTGCTGTTTTGCCCACCCATGGTCATTCTGTTTGTCTGTTTAGTTAAGAAAATGTCTCTGAAATGATGACCCAACAGGGCACAGGCTGTCTAGTATACTACTAAGACTCTTGTGTCTATGTGATTGTTTATAAACTTTAATTGGCTAAAACACTGTGTGATAGGGCAACAGATTTTGAATCAACACCCAGAATGTGTCCAAAATCCATGACCCATGGCTCTCAAGAGATTGAAATTTGGCAAACTTGTGGGCACTTTACTACTGCTATGTTACTGAGCTGCTTGTAGTCACATTTCTGACACTCCCTGCCAGCTTCCAACGAGGAAAGTCTGTTAGGAAGCCAACTGAAAGATGGAATTGCGCCTGCTCCCACTGCTGTTTTGCCATCTGTGGTCATTCTGTTGTTTTTTTAAAGAAAGGAAATATCTTAAACAATGACCTGATTTATGGATTGTCTTTCAGCCTTTCCTTAAATATAGCATTATGTTATATAAAGTTGCTGATGCTTAACAAGTTGTTCCATTAATGGAACATAGTTCTTAGAGAATCATTCATTAGTTACACTTAATTGTGGGCACTTATGTGCCTTTTTTAAAACCTGGAAAACAATTTACATACAGGTAGCTCAGTGCATTAATGCAAAACACTTTAAAACATTTTGGGTAATCATAACAGTATTGATCATCTTAATTGTCCTTAAGATCAATAAATTATCTGGAATTTAAGACTGAAGTACTATATGCTTCACCCCACTTTATTCTTCTATCATTTCAGATATACTTTGTTTAGTTATGAGTTCTCAATATAGAAAATCCTTATTTGGTAATCTTCATATTAAATATGTATGTCTTTTATAACTGCATGTTTCCTTTTTAAATGTCGATGATTCTGGCAGGTCATGCCAAATGTGTGGAAGTTGTAAAGACTTTCAACTTGCCTCTTTTGATGCTTGGAGGAGGTGGCTATACCATACGCAATGTTGCTCGATGTTGGACATATGAGACTGCTGTAGCCTTAGACTGCGAAATTCCTAATGGTAAATATTATACTAAAAAGTGCAGATTGCTTAATAATTTAAAGTTATAATTAATATAAGTCACTTAGACTTTTCTCTGCCTTAACAAATTCCTGATTCCAACAGGAATACTGCACCACCCAAAAGCCCTACAGTTCTAATTTCCTGCAAAGTTCTTCAGACCCAATTCTACCCCTGCTGCTGCTTCTATGTTTCGGTTTCTTGGCTCCAAAACATGGTGGCATATTTGATTCTTGGTTTTTGCTATGCTCAACATTTTTGTTTTGATTCATGCTGTCCAGAAAGGGACTGTAAGGTACCCTTTAAAGTTACCCTTCCCATAACTTCCTACGTTCATCTCTTCCCCTGAGTCCTTCATGAAAGTAACATACACTATTATTGTAGAATCCAAACATCATCTCTGTTACTAGTTATTACCTTCCAGAATCTTGTCCTCTTCTTGGGCCACGACCATCAATTGGAAATACGGACAAAAATAATATTTATACTCCCAGTTCCTTTATTTTCTAACTGAAGGCTTTGTAATCTCCAAAGATTCTTTCAGGATCTCTTTTGGCCATACCATTTGTCCCCATATGAATCAAAAGGAATGAATAGTTGGTGGGTTTGAATAATGTTGGTAATGTTTTATAGAGGGAAATGGGAATGACCTTGAAGGGCAAGAGGAAGAACTGCTACCAATGCAATGGCCATATAAGAGGATCTTGAGCCTGGGCCAAGAAAACATCTCAAATAAGCCCCTTCCTAATTTGCACAAAGATAAAGTGAGGGGATTCATTCTTGCAAGATTCTGTTACTATAGCTGTTACAATAAAAGTAGTCCTGATCTTTGTGGTATTAATTTTCAGCCTGGTCTGTTTTGTTGGACTGACCTCTGTCATATTATGGAAAAACAGTACTTTGCCTGCATCTTCCTTATTCTTCCACCTCCTCTGTTAATCTGTGTTGTCTGTTTGCTCTCAGGGATCTCACTCTCTGGAAACATCATTAAATTTACAGTGTACAGCTTATACTATACACTAAAATATACAGTGTAATTGTAACTTGTAATTGTTACAATTATAGTGTAAGGATTTTTTTTTATTATTAAAGGAGTGGGAAATGTTATATCTTAAAATAATATATATTTATAATATGTTCCCAAAGTAAGTATAAATATGTTTTATTTCCCCTTTTGAATCCAGTGGATTTTGCACTGTTTAAAAGGCATCCTTAATATTTGATGTGTGTGTGTATATATATATTATCATAAGGCTTATATCATTCTACTATTCCTTTGTTGACTAAAAGAGACATTCTTTTTGTAACAATTACTTGCCTATTGAAGTTTCTACTTGTGGTTGAATAATTATTTAAAAATAAAAGTTCAACTGGTGTTTCTTAAATGCAAGTTTATAAATATAATACTTATTAAAAATAATTTAATAATATTGCAAATAAATAAAACACATAAAACCCTGTATGTAATTATGTTCATAAATTGTTTAACTTAAGACAGTGATTCAAATTAATTATTTAGTCCTTCCAATCAGTATATAGAAATGGCCAGTTTTCTTGATGACGTTTTCAGATGTGTTTGGTCAGTGCCTTCTTTCTTGGGGAGTGACTGACTTGGTCACCTGGCTGTTTTCCATGCCTCAGTCAGAATTAACACTGCTATCCTCCCAGTTTTTTTACTCCAGCATTTTTAAACGCTTATATCAACGTACTGTGTATGATACTATGCATAAAACACATTTTAAATTTTTGAAGTAAATTATTTTAATTGATTTATTTGAAGTCTTTTCCAGTGTACACAATACTGATTCATTCTTTCAAGCTTTAGTAATTCAAAATAGATGTAAGTGTGGAAATATCTCTTTTGTAGAACTTTTGTATCCTACTTATATTGTACTTGCACAGCTTTAAATGAATACATGTACTTAGTGTTTAAATGAATACATTCCAAAATTCTAGGTGTCAAAAACACGACTGAAGGAAGTCACTTCCTATGACAGTGCAAACCCTACTTTTCTTCTTTTACCGAATATAAGTATTCTGCATGTACTTAATATAATACTATTTGAATCAAACCATAATTCTGAACCATACTATCTTTAACTTATGTTTCTCTTAGAGTAAATCATTGCATTTATTGTTTTGATAACTGGAAAATTTTATAGTAATACTTTCAAATATACGCCTGTTATGGAATTCAGCAAGGATAAAAATGTTATATCTCAATTTCGTTTTAACAGAATTGCCATATAACGATTATTTTGAGTACTTTGGACCAGATTTCAAACTGCATATAAGCCCATCAAATATGACAAATCAAAACACTCCTGAATATATGGAAAAGATTAAGTAAGTATTAATGTCCTATTTTTAGTAAAGATATTAATGCTGTGAAAATTTGTAAATGTTTTATTAAATTATCAATAATAATAGAAAGCAAGGACTAGGTTTTCTAATTATATCTGGAATCTTAAATAATATAGAAAATGAAAACTAACAGTTTACCCATTTAGTAACTAAAAAAAAATCACTTTTCCTATTCTAAACTGAGGCTTACCTGTATTAAAATCATTGTTGCTTAGAAAGTAAACTCTGGTAAGTCTCAAGAAATCTTTTTTATCATTAACGTTCATAGGTTACATACTATTTTGAAAACTGGAATATGTTATCAATATGAAGTTACATTAGCAATTTTCAGTAAGTTTACATTGAACACTGAAAACAGGATAATTGTTCAAAGCTGGTATTTAAGTAGCGTGAACATTTATGCAGGTGTTTTTATGGTTACAGAAGAAATATTTGTTACATTAGTCATGTTTTTCTGTGAATTTCTATTATTTGAAGTCCTATTGCCATACAATTTTTCTATAGTAGTTTCTTGCAATCAGAAAGCTAATTTTGTCGATACTTAAAAATTTCAAAGAGAAAAACTAAGTTATTTCACAATAAACTGCTTTCTTTGCAGGCAGCGTTTATTTGAGAACTTGCGCATGCTACCCCATGCTCCTGGTGTGCAGATGCAGGCTATTCCAGAAGATGCTGTTCATGAAGACAGTGGTGATGAAGATGGTGAAGATCCAGACAAACGTATTTCTAGTAAGTAAATTTTATAGATAATGCTTAAAATGTTGGCCTTGAATTTTTGGATTTTGCTTCCAGTTTTTGAGAAGAAAATAATTAAAAGACAATCCTAGCGCAATTGCTTTTTTGAAGAAAAAGTCACGTTGCTTCTTTGTAATTGCTTGTGGATTGATATAAATAAGTAATTGCTTTTTTACTGATATGTCATTACTGGTTTAAATGTATTCACATGATTTTGTTTCTTTTTATAGACATTTGTTCCATGGTAACCCAAAATCTAGAGTTTGGTAGCACCTTTTAAGATCAGTAAATTTTATTATAAGACATAAGCTTTATGAGTTGCATCTTATTCCATCAGATGCGTGGAATGGCTGTAACTGGCGTAACGTTTAAATAGGGATGGTGGGTGGCTATGCAAATGAGGCTTCATGAGAGAACAGATTACAAGTATCTTATCAATTAATAATAGTAATGTGTTAAAATTCATTCAGTTTGTTCAGACCTTCTGGGATAGCCTGAACATAAAAACTATAACAGCACAATTGAATACAAGACAGCTGAATTTATCTACATCAGTAGGTGTCAGGTTACCGTGGCTTTGTTGTTGTTAAATACTGTGTCATTGCTGAAGAGCCTTTATGTCATCAGGTAACATTTTAAAGAGGTATGAAAAATCTTGGAATAATCTATTTTAAATTTCCATATTAATTCTAGTTCGTGCTTCTGATAAGAGGATAGCCTGTGATGAAGAATTTTCTGATTCTGAAGATGAAGGAGAAGGTGGACGCAGAAATGTTACAGATCATAAGAAAGGGGCAAAGAAAGCACGCTTAGAAGAAGACAAGAAAGAGGCAGAAGACAAAAAAGCAGGTAAGTCAGTGCTAAATTAAACATATTTTCTGTTAAGCTAAACATACCAAATTCACTGGTAAGCAAATTTTGTAATCTGTTTTGCATATAATTATAGCTCCTTTCCAATGTTCAACTGAATGAATAAATAGCTAGACAATTGGACTAGGCATGGAGACACATTATCTGTTTTCTTAAACTACCACACATTCAGACAAAGATGTAAACAATTATGCTAAAAATAAGAGTATGGTCTTAGATCCTGTTTCACCTGCTTCCTGGAGAGTTGTCTCATGTGCAAAGCTGTGCAAAATTTAAAAACAAAACCAAAAAAACTATCTATCTTTCAGGCCTCCAGTCATGTACGTAGCTCAAAAGAAAAACAAAACTTAATTCTGTCTTCCCTTTGAACCCTTCCAATGTTCATCTGATTAGATGAAGAAAACTTTGTATGATAATAGCCAGCTAAAGCTCACATTTTATGACTTAAACCAAAGTAACTGCAGTGCTGCCTTCCTGGGTCGAGAGGAAGGATCCAAACGTGTGTAGATTTTTCTGAAGTCATAAAAATTTTGTAATACTGTTAATAGTACATATTAAGGTGAGCTGTCATATTTTCTAGATTACCCCCAATGCATGTAAATTGACTGTGAAATTAATAGCTAATTTCTGAGGTGCAGTTTCAGTTTTATGTGAGCTGCAATCTTATATTTACTTACCCTGGGAGTCCTGTTAAGCTGAATGAAGATTGTTTCTTCATCATATAACTACTTATACTGTTTTTGCAAATTCTGCTACTCTTTTTTCTATCTAGATATTAAAGAAGAAGATAAATCTAAAGATAATAGTAGTGAGAAAGTAGATACCAAAGGGTAAGTATATTCCATCTGAACAGTCTCCATCTGCTTTTAAAATGTTATTGAAATGTTAATTATCTACTTGCTGCCCCTTATAAATTACAATAATTCTGTATTGGTAACAATTGCATTTGTTTATAGTATATGCTTGAATGGGTGAGGCCAGCCTATTCCCATTTGGAGGCAATTTCTACAATTTTCTGAAGGTGCAATAGATTCCTTAAACAAATGCCAAGCTTAAAGCGCTCACTTTGGCCCATAGAAGTTCTCCAGAATCAAAAAATGAGTCCAGGTTACAGCCCAAGCCATTTGTGAGGCTCTTGAGAAATTATATTTATAGCCTGCATTCAGATTCTGGACTGCACTTTTTGCATAATAAATGCACACAGTATTAACATGTGACCTATACTAATAACTGTCTTTTCTTTCTGTCCCCCCCCAGCACAAAATCAGAACAGCTAAGCAATCCTTGAACATAAAGCCTTACAGTATGTCAGTCAAAGGACCCAATACCATAATGAAAAAAATACTAAGAGAAACTTTTCGTACTGGAAGAGACTTTTTATTTTCATCTAGTAGAATTCGGCATGGAGCATATTTATTTTCAAACAACTGTGTTTTGATTTTTGGCAACTTGTATTGTGAATTCCTCAATTATGATACAAAATTTGTTCCTTCCACCAGGCTTTATGTAATACTATTTAAAATGGATGTGAGTTAAGATGTAGTTAAACGTCTAAACTGATCTATTAAAATTTCCCTTTTCCCGGATTGATTTTATCCCCTTTTTGTAATTATATCTTTATTAAAAAACAAACAAACTGTACTTGGCTGATTTGTCTATTATTACCTAGTATATACAAATGTATGTATCACACTACTGTTAGGAAAAAAGCCTTAACTTTTAAATTGAGTTTGGTGAAAAATATATTGGTTAATGCCCCAGCTTTAAAATAATTGCCATTGGATAAAACCACTTAGGTCTAAAGATCTATGACTATACAGTAATTCATATAACTCTTTTTATCTATCTTCTAGTAGGAAAGTTTTGTTTTTGTTTTCTATTTCCCCAAATCAATGCAGTCTTTGCTTATGTGAAAGTGTATAGCATACAGCTGCAGACCAGTATTTTTCTGCTGACAGTCACAGCCTCCTTTTGCGGGAGTGAGGAGTAGCAGATCAGGTGAGCATTCCAGATGTAACATCTAAATATGACCTATGCCATGGTTCTTTTACAAACCAGAAGTAGCATCTTTATTTATAGGTGGATTGTTTGAGGAAAAATTGAAACAAATTGTGTTATTTTATTTTATTTTATTTCTTCACAAAAACAATAATTATAAATAATTTCATAAATAAATAATTTCAATAATTATAAATAATTATTGAAAAAAACAAACATGTTGATAAAATCACAATGAAATCCACTACTCTGCTTCCTTCTCTTCCAAGTTCAGCAAAACAAGAGCCAAAACAGTTACTTTAACAATTTGTTTAACTGTAAAATTATGTTTATTTAAAAATGATTTCAATAAGGAGAAGAGAGTTTAATGAATCCTCACTTTTAACACATTGCTGTGAGACTAGATTGTTATTTCTAGAATGTCTGTTATATTCAAATTCACACATTATAGGACATTTGCTTCATGACACCAGCAACATCATCTCTGCAATATACATTTTTATGTCACAAATGTTCATCGAATTAATTTAAAAGTAAGATAAATGTAATTGTCTCATCCAGATTATTTCAGATGCAGCAAACATGTCCTTGTTTGGGGAAATCCAGGTGGAACTTCAGTTTCTTGCATATGAAATCCACTAAATGGATTAAATCATTAAATCAAGGCTTCATTTTGTTAACGATAGAAAATAAATGGCCGCATAAAGATGATGCAGAGAAGTGTTTATTTGAACTTGTGTCCTCCAAAGCAATTTTGGAGATCATTCTGAAGAGCTGCTGTCGTTGTAGAGACATTGTTAGAGTCTCAGTGAGGCACAGGTATAATATAATTTGCCTCATAAACACAGTTTTTATTGCTTTGATAGCTTCTTAAAGCACTTCCAATAGCTTAAACTTCTGTTTTTTGATGTCATTCATTTCTAAAGTCAGTGTATCGTAACAGCTTGGCAATTCTCAAAATCTAGTTTCCAACAAATTTGGATGACACTTGGTCAGAAATATATTCCTTGCCTTTTAAAAAGCAATTTACATGTAGCAATTGATTTAAATGTATTCATAATTTACTATTAAGCTATCAATCATTTTCTAGCAACCAGCCTTCAAAATTTCACCAAACTATTCTAACAACATATAAATCAATGCAGATGCCAATTGCATCAGCATTTAGAATAAAAAAAAATAGGAATTATCTATCTTTGGCCAACTTTAATCTTTTCATGACAGCTTCTTCCTGAAGACAAGCATTTGTGGTTAACCATATTAGTACACAATTTGTACAGGATTTCATAGTTGTCAAGTATTTTTAGAGATTTATTTTTAGAATATAATAAATATTTAAGCATTTCCTATAACTTGCATTGCAAGAGTTTTACATTTAAACAGGTCCGAAGAGTAGTGTAGTTGTTGATGTTGTTAAGTATCCCCCTAATATTTTGTAATATTTAAATTTCTATTTATAGGAAATTCTTTGCATCACGCTGCTCAACCTGATTGGCATATACTCCTGCACAGATGGTGCAAAAATATACAGTGGCCAGCATTAACATTTGGCTGTTCACCATCTTCAGGAGTTTTTGGCTACATTGCTTGATATTCTGGGTTGTAAATAATGCATTAACCCTGAGAATATATCCGGTGGATGCCAAGAACAGGACATCTGAGTTGGCAATGGGCAGACAGAAATGAATGTTGCCAAATAGCTTTCATTGATGTTCAATGCCAATATTTTCCTCCTGATTATATTGCCAGGACTAGCACACAAATGAGCTAGGCTGCAGGCAAATGTTCATTTATCTTGTCAGCCTCTGACCAAGTAGCATCAAACTCCAAGAAAACACAAGCAATTTTATCTGCAAAAAAACTTGCAAAAATATCACAGTATTCTTCGGAAAGTTCTTCCATCTCTACTCGGGAGAGTATGGATATAAAGAAGTTCTATAAAGTTCTACATTTAGGCAAGAAAACACAAATGCACAAAATATAGGAGTACCTGGCTCAAGAGCAGTAACTGAGAAGGACCTTGGAGTCCCAGTAAAAATCACTTAAAAATGAGCCAGCAGCAGTGTGATACAGCTGCCAAAAAGGACCATGCAATCCTAGGCTGCATTAATGGATTGAATCAAGATCCTGTGAAGTTTTAAGTACCACATTATAATGCCTTGGTAAGACCACACTTCGAATACTGCACCGAGTTTTGGTCACCACAGTGTAAAAAAGATACTGAGACTCTAGAAACTAGAATGCAGAGAAGAGCAACAAAGATGATTAGGGGACTGGAGGCTAAAACATAAAGAATGGTTGGTGGAATTGAGTATGACTAATGAAAAGAAGAACCAGGGGTGACATGATAGCAGTGTTCCAATATCAAAGGGGTTGCCATGAAGAGAGGGTCAACTCATTCTCCAAAGCACTTGAAAGCAGGATAAGAAGCAATGGATAGAAACTAATTTCTCTAAGGAGAAATTTCCTGACTGAACAGTTAACCAGTGGAACAACTTGCCTCCAGAAGTCAATGCTCCAACACTAGAAGTTTTTAAGAGATCAAATAACTATTGTCTGAAATGGTATAGGGTTCCTGTCTGAGCAGGGGCTTGGTCTAGAAGACCTCGAAGATCCCTTCCAACTCTGATATTCTGTTATAAGCATAGAGATAGCTTTGAAGTATATATCAATAGCTATTAGATAAACACCAGCTTACCCATGAAAGGAAGCAGTGAGTGAGGAGGAAAATGCCCAACCTTGATTCTGAGAGTCAGGTTTCAGTAAGTGTAGAGAAACAAATACTTCACTGTCATTATCACCAAGGAATGCTATCAAATATGATTATACAATTTTGTTTTGATTGCATTTTGGCTTAGTTTTTTGCTACCATTGCACTAGGTATCTTTTGACTTTAATTTCCTACAACTTCTCAGAAAAACCAGCAACTCCCAAGATCTGAGGTCCCAGACAAAATCTTTTCTAACCTCCTAATTACCTTTAGAATTTAGTTCCTTGTTCAAATTAAGTCTCCTCTAAATTCCAGAGATCAGCCAATGTGTTTAATATGATAACATTTATTGCTACAGAAGCTATACTAGCAGAAACGAAAGAGTTTTAATGTATGATGCAGATATAATTTGTGGATCCAGTGTACTTATCTTTTGATCTTTTATATTTTTTTATACAAGGTAAATGTACATAACGATATTTATACAAGGAAAATGTATATCATTTTATAATAACAGTTGTTTTTAAAATTCTTTAGTAATTCTTTAATGGCAATGTTTCAAAAAATCTAATATTTTCAGGAAATATTTTCAGATTGATGGCTACTTGTAGAAAAGGCTTCATTATTCATCTTATAAACTATCGAAAATCCTCCATTGCAGCATGAGCTTTTAAAGTGGTAAGATTTCAAAGCAATTGCAATGGGAAAAATAATAGTGAAGTTTATCTTCTTGTATACAGCCACTTCTTTGTTTTAAAGCTTAATAGGTAACCAGTAGGTGCTTTGTAAGAAAAACTTAGAAACTAGGAATAGGAGGAAAAAATTAGGGGAAAGTGAATGGGGAAATTTCAGTGTTGAGTAACATTTACAGTATTTGGTTATTGGTGGTATATAAGGAACATTGGTTACTGGTCAACAAATCAGAAAAGGTATTATATCAACCGTGTCTGAATCTGGCCCAAACCATCCCGCTCTTGCAAAATGGGTTAATTCAATTTCAGGAATTATATGGACAAACAAAATTAATGCTGCTGGATTTAAGCTTCAAATTCTATTTGAATGTGTTTCTTACATCAGATAAAATAAGAAAACAACCCTACATTTGGGGTTTAAATGTTACTATGGTTTATTTATAGTATTGATTTATAGACTATTTTAGTCCATTTATATGGGATTGTTTTATAGGGTATTCATTTTTATTGCAAGCCAGTCAGATAGTTTATTAGAAGACATAACTTAGATTTCTCTATGTGTGCTGTATGTGTGTATAACACATGTACATGCATATGTGTGTATGCACAACCAAATACATGGTTAATAAAATAATTGCATAATGTTATGATTAATAACCTAGAGAATTTACACAGGTTGTATGGACAGAAAAAATTGCCTGAATTATGTACCTAATTAACTTTGGCTGTTTAATAAAAGCAGGTATCTCCTGTGCATTTTAAAATGCTCAATTAAAATGCAATTGTATATGAATTACCTTTGAGATCTCTATGATGTTAAAGAATTTGGTTATACTTGCAAAAGGAAAAGGGGAAAAGGGTTAAAAAGGAGTGAAATGCTTTGGAATCTTTCCAAAGATTTTATTTTTCAAAGAATAGATTTTTTCCCTTTTTTCATTTTCTTTGATAAGAATATTTCTGTAATCATTTCAGACTGATCAGAGTTATGGTAGCTTTTTCAAACAAACCTGTCAATTGCTCTTTATATTGAAAATCTCTTACATAATTCTTTAAACTCTATTCTAAAAGATGTTGAAATGCAAAAAGATAAGAAAGAAACTATATTCCTTTGTTTACAGCAAAGTGAGTTTAACACAGAACAAAACATATGCACAATTCCTAATCTAGATTTTTTTTAATGAGATTTCTTCAAAGAAAGAAAAGTCTTCTATCTTTTACAAGTGTGGTCAAGGAAGGAAACTAATCTGAACTGCAGTCCAGCAATGTAGATCACATGATATTGAAAATATAGCAAAGCTTCAGTTGATGGATCTTTGATACTGAGGGAGCTGGGTTGTTTTCTTACAGACATTTCATTACCCAAACTAGTTAACATTGTCAGTGCTAGTTATCTAGTTTGGGTTATGAAACATTTGCAAGAAAACAACCAAGCTCAAAGAACACCAAAGACCTCACATTTCAACCCTGAATTACAAATATTTTCCTTTAAAACTTTATGTTTATGGTCTAACTAAGGAAGGATTGTCCATCCAGGAATATCCTTTCAATTGAAGAGTGTAGCAGTACAAGTATTTATATTGTCTATACTTTTATTACCTTATTACCACCTTGATATAATAAATTACCTTGACACATTGTTCACAAATTACACCAATCACAAACAAAAACTTGGTCCACTGTATGCAAAGTCCATTGCACCAGTATGTAATAAGAATAGTTTCAAAATTAGGTTTCTGTAGCCATAGAGATTGTTAAGGTTCAATATATCTTGGCACATTTCAGCAGTTCATGTCAGAAACTGGCTTCTTCTCTTCTGAGGTCTTTAACATGGACTTTGGACAACAACCTCCCTATTTATTTTTATTATTTGTGCATTGTGAAGAAACAACATGGATGCTTGCTCCAATATTTCTGGAATATGTATATGTAATAGATATAGATATTCTAGAAATATTGAAGCAAGCATCTAATAGATTTAGATTGGATGGATAGATGGATAGACAGACTTAAATCATTTTTCAATAACTCACATGGTTCTTGTGGTATTATCTTCCTGAAACTTACTGAAGGATGAACTACCAATACATTTATATGGCTGTTTCTCTTTTTGAATATAAACCAGTTTTCAAGAGACTGCAGAAAAGAGCTGATAAATAATTTTGTGTTCCCAGGGCGTCTTTTATATAAATACAGAAGAAATGTTTATTTAATGCACATTTTAATATGAAAAAAACCTATTTTATGTCTTTAGGAGAGGGGAGGGTTGAGCCAGTTTGGTTTAGTGGTTAAACCAAAGTAGGAACTGTAGTAGAAACTGGAAAACAATGGGTTATAGTCCCATTTTAAGCATGAAAAAACTGGGTGATTTCTCTCAGCCCTAGGAAAAGGGAAGGAAAGTCTAACCATTTTTGAAATCTTGTCAAGAAAACTTCAGATAGTTTCAAGCAGTCACCACAACAATGTCTGTCTCTCTCTCTCTAGTGTGTGTGTGTGTGTGTGTGTGTGTGTGTGTGAGAGAGAGAGAGAGAGAGAGAGAGAGAGAGAGAGAGAGAGAGAGATTTACAATTTAATACGCAACCCACATTAACTATAATGTTCAGGTAAAATGGAACTCCAAATAATGTGCTACAGTTTCCTGAGTGAAAACTGCATACATCTACCGAATTATAAACTGATGTTAGAGTAGGACAAAGCGGACTTCAGCTTTCCAAAACTTGAAACTTGCAGAAAGGAAAGAGGTGGTTTTACCCATCTCTACCCTTAGATTTTCTTTTCCTCCTAAGTTAATACCGATTCTTCAATAGCCCATTGATGTGTTCCAACTTCTGAGATATGTGGGACATTTCTTGGGCATGCAAAACTCCACAGTTTAATCAGCTGATACAGTTTATCCAGTATTAAATATGCTCTTGTTTATGTCACTCATTAATAGAATAAAGAATAACTTCTGGGCCAGAGATTACATGTGGTTCCCAGCCTTCCTGTTTGTAGTCCCAGAGCCCTGTATAATGTACTGCCACAATTTGGCAGCAAAAATGTAGAAAATTAAAATATGATTCTTCAACCAGAGTGGAAAACCTTCACAAGCAAGATAACTGCCCCAAGTCCTCCTTTTGAAGTGAGTTGAAAATGTGTAGATAAAAGCAGCCGTTTCACTGAAAGCAAACTAATGAGCCTCAAGTAATTTCCATTTAATTGTGTTCATGGCAGAAAAGAGAGTTGTCACTCAGAGCCAATTTAGGTATTAGCACTCACAAAACACAAAAAGATACCATAACACACCACAGTACAGTACTGGAAAATTTCAGTGTTCCTTTTTCTTTTTTTTTATTGTACCATTATTGCTTCAATACTATATTTTTAAAGCATAGGTTTCTACTTTGTTCCACCCTGGGCTCACAGAAATGTTGTGGGAAAAGAACAGATGGTTCCACTTCATTGAAAAAGAGTGCAGTATGTTGAAACTTTGTAATTACTTTTCATCAAGCCTTTATTGCAACTTAAAGATTAAGAAAAAGGAAGAAGAGGAAATTACTTTTGTTTTCTTATGTTTTATCACGTCCGATTCTTAGACACTCTCTGGACAAATCTTTGCAACTTTCCTGGCAAAATTTTTCAGAAATGGTTTATCATTGTCTCCTTCCTAGGGCTGAGAGAAAGTAACTGGACCAACCTCTCCCAGCTGGCGTTCATACATAAGGCTGGACTAGCTTACGGTCTCCTGGTTCCTAGCCTGATCCCTTAACCCAGGGGTCTGCAACCTTAAAAACTCACATTTGGACCCATTTGCCACAGAGAAGAAAACAGGAGCCACAAAACCTGGGTGGGCATAGCCAACCTGACATAACTCACTCCCACCCAGTCATATGACACCCCCAGCCACGCCTACCCAAGTTTTGTGGCTTCTGGGTAGTTTTTTTCTGTGGGAAACAGGTATCTCTCTCCCTCTCTCTCCCTTTCTCTCTCCGACCCCTCATGTGTGTTCCCACTTAAACCATTTCCCTAAACAGGTGAGGGTTGTTGTTTCTTTGCTGATGTTCTTTCTTCTTTGGGTGCTTTATTTCCATACGATTTAAATCAAAAGTCATTTCAGGTTTCCAGGTAAATGAAGTTCTTTCATCCAACTGCTGTGGCTCCCTGTTGACTGAACCCACCACTGGTTGGCCCCGCCCCTCGCCCTCCACACCTAGTCATTCCTTGCTTGGTCTGAGAAGGTAAGAACAATGGTGGGGGATGGAGATTCGCTCCATAGTCAAGAACAGGAACGAAGCGCCCCTGTACTTGCCTCCCCTTTCGGCCCTTGTTGGTGCTGTGCACACCTCAGTTGCTCAGGGAGATGTGCAATTTGCTCTCTACCCCAAGACACTGGCCCACTGCTGTGGCCACTTTCATAGCCTTCCCGCTGCTGCCTTGTGCAGCACAGTTAAATTTAGCATGCTTCACAATGGGGGAGATGGCATCCCCGCCTCCTCCTGGAGCCCATTATGACGCGGAGCAAGTCTCCATCCCCTGCCGTCGCCATTACCTTCTCAGGCCAGGTGAGGAAAACTGGGAGGGGAGGGCAAGGAGCATGGCCAGTGAGTGGTGTGTTCAGTTGACAGAGAGCCACAGCAGGGAGATGAAAGAGCTGCATGTGGCTCCACAGCCGTGGGTTGCCAACACCCACCTTAACTGATACATCATGCTGGCTCTCCCTTCAGATATAATAAAAACAGTAAAGTGCTTAAAGAATGTAAAGAAGCATGCAAAAGTAGAAGATGTTTTTTATTCCAGGAATGGGAAAAATTTACCACATGAGAAAAATGACATTATTTCCTAACGCATTCTTTAGCTTATTCTACAGTGCATGACAGTTTAAATTAGAAGCCATTGGAAGGCTAGGAGGTTTCCTATTCTACAACAGAATGAATTATTCTATTAGTATTTATGCAGGTGTTTGTAGAATATTGGTGACTATTTCTCATCTTTTCAATGCTCTTTGAATTAATTCTGTTCCATTTGAATATTTAGGATTTAACTCTATGCATTCCTTTAGATAAGAGCCTCAAAAAATAATAATAAGTGAACACTTTTCTCTTACTGGGGAAACCTATTTAAAATCTTCACCATAGGTAATTTGTCCATGTCACTACATTCCTGGTCTCAGCTTCTTTGACAGAAGAAGACTTCCCTCCCAATAGGAGGGAAACATGAACCCCTCCACTCCAAAGGAAGAAAAAACAAACAACAAAGTAAAATATTAAGGCTATAATTCTGCTCTTATTTCATGTTATTTGTGTGTCCCACCCAACTCAGCCCATTTGATATCCACTATATCATCATTATGGCATTTCCACAGAGATTTCTTTAAAAAAAAAAGGTGTGTGTGTGTGTGTGTGTGTGTGTGTGTGTGTGTGTGTGTGTGAAAAGGGAGAAAAAGTTGCTGGATTTTGACAAATGCTGAACAAACATCCATGAACAAGGTACTGATTTATTATGTTTAAACTAATATCTATGCTCTGTGCTGGGATATTTGCCAAGGGATGATACATTTAGTTTTCTCTCTCTTTGTTTTCTTTTTAAACATCAGAATATTTTTTTTCTTTGCAGAACATAGATTATGTTACAGTTAAAACTGACACCTCTTCGTTCAGGTTAGTAAATGGCCTTGTGCTTTCATTGGACAAATACAAATTTGGTCTGCCGGACAAATCTTGTAATGTGATGTAAAATAAATCACAAATTCAGTTTTAGTGGAGGAAGATAAAATAATTGCCATGAACTTTTTGCTGATGAGTGAATTGGTTGACTGTTGCATGACACATCTAATTACCTAAGCAGAAAGAATTCCATAGATAGGTCTAAGGTGTTTCCTGCTTGTAAAGGTTTGCTAATGCAGAATGATCACATGCCATTTTTCAGAATGAAACTTTTGCGAATCAGAAAATTAATTCAACCATCTAAAAACTGTTGCTTTGCCAGTGAGATTTAATTGTATATAAATCCAAGCACATCCACACCCACAAACATATACAGTTTAGTATGGAGTTTCTTAGTATGTGATAATATTATCTTCAATCATAGATTGGTTTGTGACTTTATTGTTACTCCTGTACAGTTTCACCTGTTCTTTTTTTATATTATTTGTTAATTTTTTATGCCACCCCCTGTAAAATGACTCTGGGCATCTATAAAGTGATACAGATTACACTTTGCCTTAAATTCTTTGAATTTTTAGAAATTCTTCTGTCTATATTATATCATGAAATTATTACTAATCTTTGAGATATCATTAAAAAGAAAAGTCTGCATTGACAATATTGCAATTTATTTCAAAGATAACATGATTCTGCTCATACTTATATATATTTTTTTTAAAAAGTTCTATACTATCAATATTTTATTTTCAAAAAATTACGAGTTATGGTTATGGAGATTAAGACATGGGATAAAGTTTTATAGAATTGAGTTATACATACTATTTAGCTATACAGAATTGTTTAGCTAACATTCAGAAATCCCTACAAGCTGAAATCTAAAAAGTACTTTTCTCCTCTCTGGTTTCCCCCAAATAAGTGAGGTCGTGGAACTCCTGAATCCCTCATCAGCATGGCCATCTACAAACACAACACACTGGAAAATTTCAGCCCACACAAGGAGTCTAAATAAATGCAGATAAATGCAGTTGCATAGAAATTTTTATTTTCTTGATAATCTAACAGGCTGTATTTAGATTTAGTTCTCTTCTCAAGACAGGTTTTGTTCACATTACTGTTTTAAAATATATAGTAGAAGTCCTTAGAAACAAAGCATATTTCAAGCCTCACTCCATGGAAATACAGGAATATCTAAATGTAACCTTCCAGGTTCAGATCAATATTAAAGAGATCTTTGCCAGCATATTCTGAACAACAGAAGATGTCGTGAAGTAGCAGATGTTCTAAGTTATTAAGGTGAGGTCAGTTTTCTGATTCTTTTATGATTCAAATGATTATAGGGAGCTCGTGTAGCAAAACTGAGAAGGGAAAGGCAATCTGATGTCAAGCAATGTGTGTGCATTGATGCTACCAGCTGATCACAAAACTACTGAGTAGGTACAGTAGCATCAATCCATGGAGACACAAATAAAGATTTTGGAGGCCCAATCTTCAAACTTGCATCAAGTTTGAGATGGCTTCCCATTGACTTGTCAGCTGTCAGGCAATGTCTTCTAAGGATGGGTGTTCACCAGATCCATCCTTGCTAAGCCATATGTTGTTGGATTATCAATTTAATCAGTGGCCAAATCCGAACTGAATCTTGAGGCCGAACCAAACAAATCATTGATTGGTTTAGCATGATGTGGGATCCCAGGCTTAATGACAAAAAGTAGATGTCATTCCATAGAGTATTGCTCAAGCCAAATTCGGTGTATGATTGGAATGACATGTTTGCTCATATGAGGTAGAGAAGAGGGATGAGCAGTATATGAAATATTAAGAATAAAGTTAAAGACCTACTGCAAGTTTTTGAAAGAGAGACTATGGATGCAGCTCATCAAAGTGAATTAAGTCCCATTTATTTTAGTATATGGCTTTATTTATTTACTGGATGGCAATACTAAGTCCCATAAAATCAGTAGCTTTAAAGTACAGAGTTTAAAAAAACATTGAAGTTTAATTCACAATGATCCAGAGGGTCTCCCAAATTTGTAAAGCCCAGCTTAATCCCTTTGCACCATATTATCATGTTTATTATTCTGTTTTTATTTCAGGTGTTATTCTCATATTTAATTTTCTCATTTTTCTGTTATTATCAGGTATACTGTATCTGACTGATCAATGGCTATAAATAAACTTTGCTTACTTGCACTGATTTCAGTGGAATGTTAGATAACTTTACTTGTGCAGGCATTGTGGATTTTTTTCCTGATGGAAAAACTCTGCTTAGGCTGTGATAGGGATATGAAAC
This sequence comes from Pseudonaja textilis, assembly GCF_049901715.1. NCBI lineage: Eukaryota > Metazoa > Chordata > Lepidosauria > Squamata > Elapidae > Pseudonaja > Pseudonaja textilis. Next base: position 98,012,194 of record NC_141990.1, read on the forward strand.
ATTCCTGCTGGCATTGCATTTCCTCTGTAATGACTCTTTTTACACACAACAGCTGGAATATCTCTGGGAGGTCTGCTAATCTTACTACGTGGTAAATAACTTTGTGGATTGTACTCAGTGAGAAAAAGTTACAGAGAATGGCAAGGCAGCACTTTTACCTATTTTGCCCAAATAAATTATTAGTTCATATAGTTCTGAGTGGCCTAATAAAAGCATTGCCTCTGTGAAATGCCAATAATAAAACATATTATTGAGAAAACCTAGAAGGTACATTCTATTCCAGCTTATTATTTTCACGTTTTTCCCAAGTCAAGCAGCAATGTATTGGCATCATCAAACTAGGAAATGGGAATCCCCAGCAATGCAACACAGTGGCCTCTTGGTGGCACTCTTGGAGCTGTCAGTGAAACACATATCTGCCCCCCCCACCCCCCACCCCCGCCCAATTTCTGTATAAAGATTTAATCTTAATAAAAATGTATTTGCCTGGCCATTATTGAATCCTGCTTTCTGAAAAGCTAGAAGTATTGTAAATAAAATCTCCAATATAAGTTTGAATTAACATGTAGAGAACTGAAAATATCCCTCTAGGGGCAGTTCTGTTTATCTTCCATAGAAAGAAATACCTACAGAGATACATACATGCCCACAAAACATTACAGTATAATACAAAACTCATGTAAATTTTCAGAACAAATCTATGAATGGTTGAAATCTACAACAGTTTCTAATGGTCCCAACGTGACACATTTTATGACCACAGCAAAGAATGTTATAGGTGAACCTCAAAAATGGGTTTCAATGCAAGTTAGTGTCCTTTGAATTAGTTTTGTCTCAATTTTGCCCTATCTCAGGCTACACATGTAAATCGAATAATTCCAGAATGTATAAAGTTTAAGGGCAAGCACAATCTGCTCATTAGGTATGGCTTGCCATTAACCCTTCATAACTACAAGCGTATCTACAGGTGTGTCTCACTCCCCTCTTTAATTCAGATTGATTATTGACAGATTTTTCCATAATTACGTAAGACCAGTAACCGGCCTTCAGTAACATGGAAGATAAAGAAATTGTGAAGATTTGACTAGAGGAGGACAGAGAAGGAAGAACTGTATATTCCAGGACCCAACTGGAGGGGGGGGGAAAGCAGGCTATGTATATTATGTAAATAATTTAAGTGTGTACTGTGAATGTATTTAATTGTAATGTGGCTTCTCTGTCCAAACTCTATTAGGTTTTCCATAAATGGGCATCCACTTAAAAAACCATTTTGAATCTTTCAAAAATTATATTTAATATTTAGAGAAAGCTCTGATCTGCTTTCTAATCCAAAGGGAAACACAATCTGCTTTCAAGCACTGTGCTAGATTTGAACATAGTTTCTGAATAAGAGTCTGAGTAAATTACCACTAGTGTTTTAAAAATGGCACTGATTTTTTTAAAAAAAAAAGTTATACAATGAAACTGAATTTTGGTTGTCTGCAAATTACAGATGATTTCTATCTTCTTCTTTTCAATGGCAAGCCTGGAAAAAATATAATCCCAATGCAAATAGAAGCTGAAGTGTATTTTAGCAAACATCCATAGGAATGAAAAGGGTACTCCTCCAGTTAGGAATACTGTAATGAGTGGTGTGGTCACCAGGCTGGGTCAGGGAATTCTAAAGCATTTGCACATAAAGATAGTATCAGTCCATTGGTGGCTGATACACTTGCGCTTGTACAATTGTTTATAACCATTAAATTATGGATCAATCTCCCAAAATTAAAGGATTGAATCCTTGTATTCTACTTCTCAGTTCCATTGAAGCGAAATGCAGAAAGGCTTAAACATATGTATAGCTCTCTGTTTAAAACAGGAAGAATTTCAGATACAGCATCTAAAAGACATCATACATGAGGAATGGGGAGGAAGAGAGGACAATATAAAATCAGGACCAGTTCTTACTTAATACTCTTGCAATTCAGGCCATCAATAACTAACTGGGAAATGGGGAACCAAATAGTGGTTTGTTTGTTTTTTTACTGTTTTGACATTATGCTATTTTCACATTATTCGACTTGCTTTATTCCCTGCACTGGGATTGCTGTGATAACTTTCACTATATGTCACTTTGGCTTCCAACAGGATCTTTTGCTTCCGTCAAAGGCGATAGATAACAACCATTTCATCATCAGAATAACTCCAACAAATGCAAATTACGTTGAACCAATAAAATAGCAGTAGACAAATCAGCCGTTTTATGATTCTTCCTATAGAAGAGATTCCAAGTTTGTCCTCACCTGTGTCCAGTCAGCTTCAGTCTATTTGCTCTCTTGCTTTCTCGCTATTGTCTCTGCAGCTTCATCATTCCAGGTTGATAGTAACAGTGCTACTAATAATAAGCAAGTACAGTACATTCCAGCCAGTGAGACAAAGGCACTTCAGAGCCATCAAGGTATCAGCCAAAGATCTCAAATACTGATGAGCATAGTTTCTGAATAACAGTCTGCAGTATCCAAAAGTAAGAACAAATAAAAATAGTTCAGCTAAGGTCTGGGTGGAAAAAAAGCAGACCTCTGGCTCTGATCCAATAAAAACAGTAGCCCATACTTTTCCAAGGATTTCTGAAAGTGTATATCAAGATTAAGATTTGTAAACCCACACGGTGCTTTTGTGCTGATAGGACATTTTAAAAATCCACTTCTATTGAATCCATTTCTTTTAACTTTCTTTAATTCGTCTTCTGTTGAAGCAACAATGACTTGGATTTCTTTTTTAGCTTAAGAAATAGAACTAGTTTTTTTTTAAAAAAAATGCAGATCACACTGCATAGGCAGCAAGCTAATTCTTAAAATGGAGTCAATACATATCCATATTAAAATACAAACTTTTTAAAACATGGGTGTCAAACTCTTTCACATCATGTGATGTCACATGACATATTGCAATATTTTTTGCCTTTAAAGAGCCAAGGTTGGCATGATGCATCTGGCCTGCGGACCACCAGTTTGACACCTGTCTTAAAGGATTCTGACAGGCATGTGGTTAACAAATACATATTTACTACTTAGATAATTTCAGTTACATTGGTTACTGACAATTTATTTCTACATTATCCTTTGTAATTATACACAAGTATTGTTATTTTGTCATTCAAAAGTAACTATCACTAGAGTTATACAGCAGTTTTTCTACTCTTTCCAGAAAAAGTTATTCAAAAACAATTATGTGCAACACTATGCATCAGAAGAAAAAGTTTCTAAAAAAACTATCAAAATGCTTTATTTCTTCACCATATTTCAATTTTGAATCAATGTCTATGGAGATTCTTAGTCATCCAGATCATGGTTGTCCCAAAGGTGCTTCTTCAAGAGGCAACTAGATTTTCTGTTTTTTTTCTTTGAAAACCTTTCACTTCTCATCCAAGAAGTTTCTTCAGCTCTGACTGGTTGGTGAAGAATGGAAGGATATATACTCCTTGCAAACAGCTGGTCATTTGCATTCTTTTAGCAAGTTGTTAAGATCACCTAGAGGTTTACCTGTGTCATCAGGGTCATCTGAATGGTGCAAATATGTGTGGCACCTTCTTGGAACTGTTGAAAGGTCTCTGTTGTAGATTGGAGATAGATGGGGAAACAAAACATACATTGTGGAAACAAAACAACTACTTCATAACTGCATGGCACAACATAGGAGAACACATCAGGACAAGATTCAGCAGTCCATTTGCATTTAAAACACACTGGCCACTGTTTTGAAGACAGCAAAGTCCATATTTTGGTTTGAAAGGGGACAAATAGGCCATCTATGTCAAAATTGAACAGCCCTCTCAACAGAGGTAGTGATATGACATCATCCATCTCCAATCTACAACACAGTCCTTTCAACAGTACCAAAATGGCTCCACACCCAATTGCACCATTCAAGTGACCATGATGACATAGATAAACCTCCAGGTGACGTTAACAATGACCAGCTGTCTGTAAGAAGTCTATATCCTTCCAGTTCCCACCATCCAGTCAGAGCTGAAGAAGCTTCTTGGATGAGAAGTGAAAGTCCAGTTGCTTCTTTGAAAAAGCACCTTTGGGATTTTGAATCAACTATTAAAATCATTCCCTTTAATATATTATGGGCATTTTCTAAAATGAACAAGTGTGTGCTATGCAGTATTTATAATAGCTTAAAGTCTTGGAAATCTTTTCAAAATCCTATTTACCAAATATTGCATGTAATACTCAGTAGAGATAATTTTAAATTTTTAGGGATACATGGAAATTCTCATAATCACTCATGGTTGGCACAGTCTTTAGTCACTGTATATTCTAATTATCAACTACCCAGAGTCGTTGGGAGTCAGGTGGCATATAAACTTAAATCATTGCTTCCCAAACCTTGGTAAATTATTCAAAATTGGATAAAATGGATTTGTGTATTGGCAAAAATCCAATACACAATCACAACAGGGACTTTTAAATTGAAGTTTAGCCACATTGGGTAAAAAGGGCTGATTTGTGGTTATGGGTAATGAAAAAAAAAATAGGAACCACTGATTTACAATCAATCATTGTTGCTTTTGATGGCTACTTATACTCATTTATTTAAAAGGTTTGCATGGCTTCTCATCTTAGAACACATACCTAGACAGCTCACAATAAAAAAAACATAAAAATAAAACCCCAGCACTTCATTTAACTTCTTTGGATGTTTCCCACCAAACATGCATCCATCTTGCCCAGTGCCAGGTGAAAGAACCAGCTCTTTATGGTTTTCTTTTGAGAGAGATGAAGTCTATTCATAGTTATGAGATTTCTAATACATCTTTACAAACTGGATTTGTTCACTCTATTGTTGCTAAAGAGCTGATGTTAAAATTAATATTAAGTATTGATACTTAATATTATTGAAATGTTTATTCTAGGTAAATTAGGAAAATAGTTTTAAGTTACAGTGTTCAAAAGTTGTAACTTACGTTTTGTTAAAATATGCTGTAAATTTTTCATTTTAGCACGCACATGTGCCAGTTTTACAGCATAAAATTGGTCTATTGGTCTTCTCCCTCCAAAAATATTAACCTGTGCTTCATTCTTCAGAAGCTGCAGAAATTTTCATTTTAGTGCATTAAATTCATGGAAAATCAGTAAAAGGGGATAGTTGTACTAGTAACAGCCTTATATTTTAAAATGGAGTTAAGATTAGACGACTTTCCTGAATAATCTTTCCTGAATAATGTAGGCAAGCTGTAAAGAGGGAACAAGGCATTTCTTAACATTCTCACTATCCTCCCAATCTTTCACCACTGGCCATACTGGGTAAGGCCAAGCTCAAAACATTAGGTGTCCTACTAGGCAGCTGGCAAAATTAAAACCAGTTTCCAATACCAAGACAAATTATCCAACTTCTATGTTAATTGTGTAATTAAAAATTGTACTGTATTAGATTTACACCTTTGCTTTCTGTTGGAGAATTTGATGTATTGGTAGAAATAAAGCAGCGCAAAAGCAAAGCATGACATGGCTTTGCATAAATTACTTTCTGTATCATGTATGCACTTAATCTATGTCTTTCCAAGAAAAAAATGTGCAAAGCAAATTAGTAGAATTTGAGGTTACTTTTTAAGAATTTGGCACAACAGCAATAAGCCATCTTTAAAAAAAAAAAAAAAACATTGCAACTTGCATTCAGCTCTAAGACCACATATTCTACATAGACAAATCCAATCCTAAATGTTACTCTGCATTCGGGGTGTCAAACTCGTGGCATCACATGATGTATCACGACTTTTCCCTCTTCGCTAAACTGGTCATAGGCGTGGCCAGCGTGTGGCGCATCCGGCCCACAAGTTTGACAGCCCTACTCTACACAGTTGCAGCAAATGATGACTCCTTGGTATATCCCTCAGGACACAACCCCACCATTTGCAATGCATAAATTGCATTGCAATTTTGGCCCAGCCGAACCAACTTGGGTAGAGGGACAAAAAATAATAATTCCATTTAAATCACTCTGTATGCAGATGTAAATGACAGCTAGTTTTATTATTTTTTTAATGACTTAAAAACACACGATGGGCCAAGAGTCACAGATCAGGTGTACAACCACATCAATACTTATCAAGAATTATGATTAGAAAAGTGTCTCACAGATGGAGTCCAAAAATGACACTGGTATGGAAGATTTTACATCCATTTATTTCATCCCATGGCCATTTAAAGCATAATAGTCAATACATTTCTAACACTACAGAGAAATACCAGGGTGACCAGAGTATATATACAAGCAAAAAAAAAATATGGATAGCTGAGTAAGAGTATGTATTCGGAATGGAATCCATTGAACCTCATTCAGCCCAGATTTCGTTTTTCAGGGAACAAGGTGCTAATGTGCCACTCGCTCATAAAATAAGTGTAATTGCTTCTAAAGCAAGTTACAGCTGAAAACAGAGGGAAGGGAAGTTAAATGTAACACTAAATTTCATCTATAAACCAAGGAACAATGCTTCTTTGAATCAATGTCCATCCTCCAATAACATTAATACTCCATTATTTGTTTTTACAAAAGCCTACTACTGTTTTATTAAGGCCTGTTTTGCCCTGAGCAGCAAGGTGGAAATTAGCCCAAATGTCTAAACAGTTAAAAGGCAAGCACCAAGTGACTTTTATAGACAAATATAGCAATTTTTGTTAATGTATAGTTGGGAGTAATATACAAAAAGTATTGCTCATTCATTTGGTAGAACAAACTTTTTTTTTACTCTAGCCCAAACTTCCAGAAAAGGTTGTGTTCAAGTTAGGCACTGAAGTAATGTTGAAAATGGTTAAGAACTTGCATGTAAGATTGGACCTTTTGCTGTCTTGACACCTGAATTCTGGTGTCCCTGTTGGAAAACTCAGGTTCAGCCCCAAGACATTCCAAATAACCACAGCTAAAGTGTCAAGTCAACTCAAGCTAAGAAATAACTAATATACTAAGGCGATCCTTAAGGATTTGATTACATACATACCCATTCTAGCTGAAGTCAACTGGTGCAAACATGTTGTGAACACATTTGGTCTCTTAATCTAGTTTCTCCCCAGAACTCAGAATTAGCCAATCAAGTGTCCACACTGGCAGGGCCAGTTTAAAATCCAATTCACACATCTATTTAGAAGGCCTTAAAGATCTTCTGTCTACAGATATAAGTTTTAATAGGGCCAGGAGGCCATGCAATCTATACTACAGAAATTGAGAGTAATGTTAAGGGGCAAACAAGTGCCTTTTTTATACAAATTTAAACAATACAAGTAATCAACTAAGCTACCAAGAGTATCCAGAAAAAGAAACACAGCCAAATTCTACATTTTATTCACATTTATTTTTTCGCTTTTAGTGTGCTCACAGAAAATTAGAACACCTTAAGCAGGAATTTAATAGCAATTTTGTAAGCAAAGTTACATTCCATCTCTAAGTCAAATTGGTCAAAGCTTCTCCAGTATTTACAAAAAACATGATAGACATGATGCTACACAAAAACCATTGCATCTGAAATTGTTTTCTTTTTATTTTCAAAGACAACTGGAAAAAGAAAGCATTGTCTGCTGTCATCAAAAACATACCACAGTATAAACAGTAACCATTCCACTTATCACAGCTTGGTTGAGTTTAAAATAGTGTGTGGCTTTTGTTTTTTTTTAAAGGTCCAAGATTACTGCAATTTTACAAAAAAAAAATGGGCAGGGTGGCAAAAAGTTGCAAACTTAATGTGCTTCTGGATATCAAGATTTGTTTTTATACAATAGTCACAGTTAAAAACACCCTGCTGGTAATACATAATTACACTTTATTAAGGTCATAAACCAGCAATAAACAATAAAGCCTATACAACTTGTATTTCTACTTAATCACTGACTGGTACAGCTAACATGAGATAAGTGAAAGTTCCTATGGTTTAAATGAATTTCCTAAGACTATGATTTTTTTTTTAAAATCTGAGTATTGGATTTTTTTCTTTCTTAATCAAGACTTGTAGTGTTGTAAACCTTATAGAACATCTGCCTCACAAAATACATTGTAATAACTTTCTTTTTTTAAAAAAAGACTAACCCCTTATTTCCTGTGGCACATTTTCTTGGCAAATTATCTGCACCACTAATTCCCCATTGTGAACCCATCACTTCATTTGCTATCCCTTATTGACTCCTCCATCTCCTTCATATATGGGCATGTCCATAGATTGACAAAAGAAAAGAAAGTTTACATTTTGAATAAAGATGCGAAATATGCAATAAACATTAATACTGATGTAAAAAAAAAAAAGGAGGAACAAGGCAAAGGGAGGCATTTAGTCTCTCCTCTACCGAGTTGGAATGGTGGTAACAGAATGATTTGAGATGGGATCTGTGGATAGAGACAAGAGATAGAGAGAAAGAGAGAGAAAGAGAAAAGAGAGACATCTTTTAAACCAATCCCTGGTTGTAGACAAGTTCTCCAAAACCAGTACCTGGCACCACTCCAAACAAACAAACAGGGGGGAAGAAAAGTTCAATCATCTCAAAATTGCCATTCTTTTCATTGCCTTGTTTTACTCCGCCGACTCGGTGGGTGGAGCTTCTGGACTAGACTCAGAGGCAGCTTCCTGTGAAGGAGCTGCTGCCGCCGCCGCCGCCGCCACTGGCTCCTCTGCTTTGGCTGCCTCTGGCTCAGTTGAGGTGGCTTCGGTGGTAGCGCTTGGGACCTGAGCCGCTGGCACCTCTTCTGGTTTCTCCTCTGGCTTCTGCTCTTCAGGAGCCTTGGCCTCTTCTCCTGCAGGCTTCTCTGGGGCAGTCTCTTCCAATTGAGCTTCCTGGGAACCCCCGGTCTCCTCTTTGGCGTCCTCTGTGCTGCTACCAGCGGCAGGGGCTGAAGGCGACACCTCCTGGGAAGCCTTGGCCTCCTCATTGCCCCCAGGCTCTGCATCGGCCGCCGCCGTGTCAGCTTTCCCCCCTTCCGAAGCTGCCGCAGCGTCATTCTCTGCTCCTTCCCCAGACTCCTTTTTGTTCTTTTTAAAAGAAAAGCCACTTAGCTTAAAAGACTTCTTGAAGGAAAAGCGCTTCTTTTTTTTTTTCGGGGTCTCATTACTGGAAGACGGGGTTGCTCCCTCCTCGGTCTTGGAGGAGGTCTCCCCTTCCACAGGCGAGGCAGGCTCTGTGCTCTCCGCTTCGGCAGTCTCCTTTTCGGAGGCAGCCTCGGATGGGCTCTGCTCTTCCTTGACCGACTCCTCCGCTGGCGCACTGCCGTTTGCTTGGACTTCCTCCTTGACAGCCTCTGCAGCTGCTGGGGAGGCATCGCCGTTCACCTTCACGTGGCCGTTCTCCTGGAAGAGGAAAATGACTGTATTATTGGAGGGCACGTTCTCTTAAGACCCAGTGCATGGCAGCCTCTGGTTGGAGCCTTCATCTCCCAGAAGCTCTGGAAGAAGCCCAAGGGGGAAATTCTGGGAGGTTGAAGTCCAATTCAGAAGGACCAAAGGGGGGTGGGGTGGAACATTGCCTGGCACTTCTCCAAAGCAAAAGTGGAACGGCCCCATCTACAGCAGCCTCACTTCGGTCTAGTGGGTAAAACACCAGGCTTAAAAAAAAGCCAAAAAACCAGAGACTGTGAGTTCTAGTCCTGCCTTGGGCTGAAAACCAGCTGGGCGACTTTGGGCCAGTTGCTGTTTCTCCGCCCTAGGAAAAAAACCAATGGTAAATCACTCCCCCCACCCCAAAAAAGGCCAAGAAAACTGTAGTGACTTGTCATCAGGATTCATGATTGACTTGAATGCACCCAAAGAACAAAGCAAAACAAAATAAAAACCAGCCAAGGCTTACAAGCCGTTAGGAGAGAGGCGGAGCAAGATCAAGTCACAAATTGGTGGGCTGTGGCAGCACGTTGCCCCAGACCTTCCCGCGGCTTTCTTGGGAGGCAAAGCGCATGACGTGTCGCCAAAGGCTGCGAAGAACACGCCATCCAGAGCCGAGCCAAGCCACGCCCCCCCCCGCCTTTCCCCTAGCTAGTCTCTTAAGGGGCGCTACGCGGCAAGAAGCCCGCGTCATCATTCTCCAGACGCATCGCACGGCCCTCGTTCCGCTCTTCCCTTCTTTTTCTCCCTCCACAGATCCAAGCCGCCGCTAATAAGCGAGCGTCGGCCTCTAGAGGGCACTGTGGCTCCGTCTTGCACACCTCGAGGCCGACGGTGGGACAGCCCAGGAAACAAGGCTGAGGGAGGAGCGAGCTCGGCCAGAACCGGCTCCAATGAGCGAACAAAGCTTCCCCAGTCCGCTTCTATCTACTCAAGCCCGTTTTCTTTTCTTTCCTCTCCTCTCCTCTTCCTTAGTTCCAAAGCAGAAAACGGCCAGCCTTCCTTTTTCCGCCTCGGTTTAATCGAGGCAAGAGGCGCTTTCCAGCCACTCACCCGATCACATCTGTTGCTCGCTCTGGCTCTGGGGCTTGAACGCGCCTCAAAGGTTTCTTTCTGGAGCAACTACAGGGTGGCCAAGCTGGCACCGGCCGACAGCACGGGTGGGACGAGTCCCCATGCCTCTTAGACACACTACTGGAAGGAGCACAAAGCGCCTAAATAAATACGGGGCGGATTACAACACCCTCGTAAGACTCTCCACATACACACACACCGCTATCCCAGGTTCAAGCCGCGGCGAAGGGACCCACGCGGGCCAGTTCCCCAAGAAGTGTCCCCATTTACGTTTCACACACACAAACGCCTCCCCGCATTCTCATCCTAAAGTCGCCGAAGAGCATCTGCGTTAAGAGGGCCCCAGCGAAAGGGAACGCAGAAGAGGCCACCACAGCCCAAGCAGTAAGCTACGAGCAAAGCCAGCCAAGCAAGATGGAGAAGAACAAAATTTATGCACGACAGCCCCTTCCTCTATAACGCGGACAACTCTCCAGCGCCCCTAATCTCAATCTTGCTTTTCAGGTATCTCCGGCAGCTCTATCACCATCAACTAGATCTCCCTTAAGGCGCCAAAGGCGGGGATGGGGTGGGGGGGACGACACACACAGCCTGTTAAAAGTACAGGAAACCGCGGGAGGCCACATTCAATCCGACCACCAAAGCATATACAAGCCAAAAAGAAAAAAGAAAGGATGGTGGTAAATTAAGCCTTCCTGCGGAGACCAACTCGGAAGAAGACACCATACAGCAGACAAGCATCTCGCATTGTCTCCCCCTCCCCTCCTTACCACCGCATTATACACATGCAACCGGTTCAAAAAATAAAACCCCACATAAACACGATGCCATAAACAGCCACTATTTATTTTTAAAAAGAGTTGTGATCGGTTGGAAAGCCATTCTCCTGCCCCCACCCCCCCACCCCCACCCCGGAAAAAGGGAGAAGCAGAATAAGCATTGCACTCAGCCCAGAAATCAGTAACAAATCCATTAGCCGCTCCTCTTCTTACCTGCCCGTTCGCCTTGGAAGGAGATGCAGCTACCGCTTCTCCGGGTTTTTCAGCAACAGTAGTTTCGCCTTTTGCAGCGTTCTTCGAGAACTGGGCGCCCATGCTGGTTTATTCAACAAAGAAACTCGGCAGATCCAAAAGAAGGCAAACAAAGAACACGGTAGGTTCGTTCGTATAAAATGCTGGGCGACCAGCAGCCTGAAGAGCAGCGATATACACACAGGCGCGCGCGCGCACACACACACTCACACACCAGTGGGGGAGGAGGGGGGGAAAAAGAGAAGAGAGCCGAATATGTTTAAATATATGCACTCCTTTTTTTTTGGTTTGTTTTAATAAAGCTGAAGAGGTCAAAAAAAGAGAGACAGCAGCAGAGGAAGAAAGGGGGATTTTAAAAAGGCAGGAAAATAGTCGAGCAAAAATATCAGAAGCCCAAGTTTAGTACAAAAAAAAAAGGAGAAGTAATAAAAAAAATCCCAGATTTGTAGCCGTACTGTAGACAAGGGGAAAATGGAGAAATCTCCCTGGTCGCTAATAAGATGCGGAGTCCAACGCCCAAGTGCACAGATGAATGGGCTTCCCAAGCACTGACGGCAGCCCCCACCCGCCGTCCACCAATCAACGCCCCGCCAGACAAAAGAGAGGGCGGGGCCTCCAATTGGAGCGAACAATGGAGCTGCGATTGCAATAATTTGAATTCGGCCTTGGACTGATAATTAATGCTCCGAAGAACATAAATAAATTAGTGGCATAAAGACTTGTGCTCTGATTTCTTGCTAAAAAGAAAAATCGAAAGATACGCGGTGTTTACTGCCCCCTGCCAAATGCTCCGTAATATATATATATATATAAAAAATAAAGGGGAGGGGGGAAGATTTTGACTTGCAGGGTTGGTAGCCTCTGTTTACTGTCTTGAGTCTCTTCCCCCTCCCCACCCCTGTTAAGTTAGAGACAATGGTTTGACTTGTGTCCGTTTGTGATTTCATTTTCTCGCCCCCGCTGCCGCCCCCTCTATTCCTCCCCCTGCCCACACCAGCTTCTCCCCCCCACCGAAAAAAAAATCAACAGGTAGGGAGGGTTGGTCCTTTCCCCCCTTTAATTGGTTGCAATTGTTCAATTCTCTCAATTTGGAAAGTATTTAAACCACGTAGATAGAGTTTCGCTAAGGGAGATCATGAATTGAAAAGTATGAGGTCTGTAGGCCAGATGTGAAAAATGCTTAAAGCAGCTGCCGCTGTTACCTTGGCGGTACAACGCTTAATCCCTTCCCCCAACAATACGGAGTGAGGGGGGAATGTGAGGAGCCTACAGCTCTAATTAAATTTCGCTGCCTGATTAGTTCTGATTTCAATCTTTTTTGGAAACTGCCGAGAATGCGAAACCTTTTTTTTTTTTTAATGAGGAAGCTAGTACCGTAGGAATGTCGGTTTCTCCTTGTGTGCCTAAATAGCATCCACGTGTAAATGAAAAAGACTTCCAACTCGACGGAGCTCAAATCTAAATCGTTTTATAGGTTGCTTGTCGGAGCCATGATGGTTTGTATTGTATGACAATTGCAAGATTCCGGATTTCGAAAGAAAGGGGAGGAAAAGGAGGGCTCGTCTTAAGAGCAAGAAGCAGCCGGATCCTAGCAAGTTTCTAATTTTCCCCGCAACCCCATCCATGCCAGAGCGAGCAGATGCGCTTAACTGCTTAATCCTTGCTGAGTTGCCGCTTCTACCCCTTGGGTTTAAATCACTACAGTGGAGCCATAGGAAACGTCGGGGGGAAAAATATCTCTCGCTTCGTTGCTTGCAAAGCACATACCAAGGGGGTCGAGCAAATTACATATATTCCCGGAAATGTTAAGAAGCCGGTGGGCTGTTTGGGAGGGGAAGGTGAAAAATTCGAGATTAATGGCATGTACTTTTTCTCTCCTCTTCTCCCCCCTCGCGTTTCATTGTGTGATGAGTGCAGATTTATGCATTTGCCGCTATTCAGAACCCAAAGCCCCCTTCCCCTGCCAACATTCTAGTATTTTTAGCAAGATGGCACTCGGTCAAGGAATATTTCATTTCTAGCGGGCAAAATTCACCACAAGGCATTTGTGTTTTTGTTTTGTTTTTTTTAACATCAAACTCCTCCTTCCTTCCTCATTGCCATTTCTCCCCCCGCGGTATTCTTTCAGATACAATTCCTTTCTCCAGTATCGTCTGCTCCGGGAATATGGATCTCCGGTCGGAAAGCCATTCGTGCAAAACGCGTTTCTTGTATTCTCATCTTCATTCCCCCACCCCTCTCTTTTTAGAAAGGGGAGGGAACACGCTGTTTCAATTCGATGAATTATTCACTTTCTATATTTCCCTAAAGCTGCTGTTTTTTTGGCAGACATGAAGAGTGCCAACAAGCATGGCTTATCGTCCTTTAGGGAACGCGGGCAGGCAGTCGGCAGAGCTATAGTGGAAGAAAACCGACCCCTTTTGTGAATATATGGCACTCCCGAACCGAAACGTAATCTGGATAAATCCATTAACAACCAGGCGCTTGTAAAATGCACTTTGGAGCCTGTTGATTTTCTTCACTGGGAGAAAAAAAAGGAAAACAAAAAACCGCGGTTACGTTCCATCTGCATTATCTGGTCTCTCTTGGTTCAAATTGCTGCGAATTCTGTCTAGAAGGCGGCGAGAGGCTTCGCTTCCAGCATCTGCATCAAAAGGGGTGGAGAGGACAAACTGAGCTAGTCTGGGTTGTGTTTTTTTTTTCCCTCTCCCTTCCTTCGCTCCCTCCCTCTCTTTTCTTTCTCTTAGTCTCATTTGAGAAGCTCGGCTCCTTTATTGCTTCTTTGTTACCGGCTGCGTTGCTTTTTCAGGGTGCCTATTTACACGGTATCGGCTAGTTTCCTAGGTGACGGCCGGGGAAGATTTGCAAGGCGGGGAGGGAGGGGCTCGCGTGAGCCAGGCGCTAGAGGAGAAGGGTTGCTGAAAAGCCCAACAGATGGACCCTAAAGGGGAGGGAGGGTGGAGGAAGATGGGCTGACCTCCAAGCGGCGGGGAGGAGACTCCAAGAGGGACCGGTTGCGAGCCGAAGGAACGGTTGATCCCAGTCATATGAACGGGTTTCTTCTGTTGCTCTCGGTTTTCTTGCCTGTCTTGGAAACGCACATTGCGGGGGTGGTGGTGGGGGCTTGGTATTGTCAGGAATAACGCCTTGGAGGGTTGCTGTAGGAGAAGACGCGGCTGGCGAGACTTGGAATCATTTATCTCTAGGCCTTAGAAACAAAGCCAGCAGATGAAAGGAAAATGGCGGGAGGTGCAAGAGAGAAAACGGGAAAGAGAAGATTAAAAACCACACTTGTTTTAGGAAAAGAGAGAAGGCAAGCGGCGATCTTTTATCAAACGCCTGCTTTTTCAGATGCGGTAGATTCATCTCCTTTTTGGAAATCATGTGAATTCATGGCCTCAGACATCTGGCCAGTTTAGTGCACAATTTCTTCTGTTGTGGTGCAGGAGATCTTTTTAGATAAACTCGAGAGGAATCCCTGCCTCTTCTTTCTGTTGCAATTCTGTGGCTGCACTTGAGAAGCAGGATTTGGGAAGTTTGGAATTTCCTGACATGGATGTCATCTGTACACCTCCCTGCCTGCCTGCTGCAATGGAGAAGTTTTGGTTGCTTTTTTTTTAAAGCATACAAGTATTCTTCTACAGTATTCCTTAAAAGCATAGAAGCAGCTTATACTTCTATTTTTTTATTATTATTATCCTTATTATCTTTACAGTGACAACCCTGAGACTGACGAAAAGCCACTGGTTGAATGAAGATTTGAACCTGAATCCAGAAGTTAAAGTGGTTTCACAACATGTTTACCTGTAGCTAGCTAAACCACGGTTTCCTGAATTGCTCCAATTGTGTGGCTTTGCTCAACATATACTGAACCATTAGATAACCACTCTTGCCTGGATCCACACACAGCAGGTGGAGTCCCAAACTAACCAAGGGTTAGTCCTGAGTTTTATAAATCCAGCCAATGGCTCTTAATGTTTTACTGGGTTGCTCTTACAGAAGAATATTTTTACTAAAATGTAGGTTAGAACTCTTACTCGTGGAAGGAAGTGTGAGATAACTGCTTCAAGAGAATGGTGAAGCCCACTGCTTCACTCAGGCCTCCTTTGGTTTCTATAAATAAGACAGCCAGCTTGCTGCTTTGATTTATATCCTGCCTTAGATTTAGGAGGCATACACAGTGCTCCTTTCTTCTAGTTGTCTCTTGGAAGAACAGCCCAATTAGAAAAGTGTCTGATGCTGACAAGTGAGCATCCATGTCTTAAGCTAGACTTAAATCTAGTCTTCCTTGTCCTCATCCAACATCTTAATCACTGTACCACTCTCACTCTCAAATTATACTGTATTTTCCCAGTGGAATATACTGTTAACACCTTTACCAGTCAAAACAGTCCCTAAATCTATTTTATGTTTCCAGCCTTATGCACACCTAGCAGCAAGTGAATGAGTGTAGGCTTGTTTTTTTGCCAAACATCAAGAAAAGAGATCTCTGTGTATAACCTTTTTTTTAAAGATTGTGTATCAGTATTATAAGAGGTCTAATGGAAACAATTTGAAATGGAAAGGTAAAAAGAAAGGATCATTTAAACATTCATTTAACAGTCATGCTACAAATCTCCAATAAATGTGTTAAAAGCATCAGCCATCAACGTATCATGCCTTAATCCCTATGGGTTTTACAGTGCTTAATTAACTGATATATAAATACTGTATAAGATATACACAGAGAGAACACTTAGGATCCCCGTATGGAAAATTTATTTTCTTATCCTGAATACATTATAGGGAGATATATCAATGATTTTGGAATTTTGCTTTTGCACGATTCAATTTATTTCATTTATGTCCTTTTATTTTCCTTTGAGGCGCTCTGGAGAAGTATCTGCAGTGCCACCTTGTTGCATAAGACTGGGAGATGTTATGTAAGTCAGTCTGCTTCAGAGTGTGTCAGCCACAGCATTTCTAGCCCCTACACAAGCCCAAACCTAAGACTTCAGTGTTGCTACATTTTCAGTTGACTTTATAACTACTTTTAAAAAATAAACTTGGATACAGTGTTCCATCCTTTAAGATACAATTCCATATTTTAAGTTGTTAAATACAGAATAATGCTTGGGATGGCTAAGAAGAAAGCAAAGGGACTTTAATTTTTGTGTGCTAATTTTGTTAATAGCAGAAAATGCAGCTATGCTATTTCCTGCTGAAATACATGTTAAGCTTCTGAAATACTTATCACACCTACTTGTGTAAAAATTAACTATCCCAAATCATGCAAACAGTAGGGTGGAAATTCTAACCTCTTTCCTGTGCTCTCGTAGACATCTGAAATTTTTTATGATATACAGTAAGATGTGGACCTTGGATGCCACTTGTGGCCTCTGTTCATTGACTGAAGTTTTCCATGTTTTTAGATGAGTTTTTCTCCCAACTCCAGTGATACAACAAACAGGAGATAATAAATGATTGAATTGGTACATTCCTTCAGGTAAACCATGTTCTCTGTCATTAGCCCTAACTCAAACTGGGGTTAAGCCTTGTGAAAAGCCATGTTTTGAACATGTTTATTGATTAAATTACAATTAGGGCTGTGGTTTATGGTTTACAGCTTATAACTCTGTACAATCTTAAGTCTCCACATTGTTCTTCCATAATTTGTAAGGACCATTATACTGAACGTTCAGAATTGTTTACGTTGATACAGATAAGAGGGAAAAATGTGTGCTTAGTTGTAGAAATTGTCAAATATGGATTGCCCTTGCAACATCTACTGGTGTTGTTTGTGAATAGAATGACATCTGCTAACTCTCCTTGGTTTTAAAGGAATAAAACAGTAGGAGACATGTTTCGTCAATTGTAATCAATTTATCTCAGTCGTGTCACATAGGCCAGCCAGGCAAATTGTAAAATTGATGGTGTTCTAACTTCCAGGCTTCCAAATTCAGAGTTCAAATGTCATCTGGTGACTGGGTGGTTTAACTGTTATTTTACCCATGTAAAAATAGCCTTGGAATTTTAGCATGCTGTTATATGTGGGCAAAGATACAGATAGAGAATGTACCAACTTGGTACATTAATAAGTGCTATACATGTGATTAATTATCATTAATCATGCCAAGTTACAATTCTAAGGGGAGGAGTATATCCTTTAAAATGTGCTATAAATATCAATTTTCACTGTTCTTTGTGCCGTAAGCCAAGTTCAATATTTTTATTTTTCAGAAAAGGGACTTAGATTCTTAAATGGCTCACTGAGATCAAATGTTACATAATTAACACACACACACAACACATTTTGAGTGCCACAACCTCCCATTTAAAGCTTTTAAATGTCACTCCATAAACCAAGAATGCATCCTTGACAACTTTAAGATGTGTGGATGCCAACTCCCAGAGTTCCCCAGCTAGCCATACTGTCTAAGAAATTCTGGGAGTTGAGGTCCACACATCTTAAATTTGCCAAGGTTGAAAAACACTGCTATAAATCAACATGTTCATGGTGTGAAGTTTAAAGAGAGCTTCTTCTAAAGAAGAGCATATTTGAAAGCAGGTTTGTTTTTGGTCACCAGTTACAGTACTCGGAAAGGGCATAAGTCCTGGGAGGAAAGTTAACACCTTTGTGTATTAAAGCAGCAGTCGCCAACCAGAGGGCTGTGAGAAAATTTTGGTGGGCTGCAGAGAAATCTCACCTCAAGAGCACCCCCCTCAAAACAAGTAATCCAGGATGCACAGAAACACAAGTGCCTGCGCCACCCACATGGCCCGTGGGAACCGTCCCGCCCACTCCTTACCCTGTAAACTTGCCTGCTAAATTTTGATGTGATGTGATGTTCAGGTGTCATGCTGAGCCAAAAATGTGATTAGGGTTTCATGTTTATATGAGCATAGTTGATGTGAGTTATTTAAGGCACGGGGCAGGTCACCATCCATGACCTTCTGATGCAGGATTGGCCAGTATACAAACATTTCCCTGCTGTTTCCTAAATGATAAAGAAGAGGAACCATGGAATAGCTATGTTGTTGGACAGTATAGAAATAGAAAACTTGGCATTGCAGCCACTGCCTTGCCTCATAATTCTTGTTTGATTGTTTTGGCAGGGAGGAAAAAATACCCAAAATAACACTGATGATTGTTCAGAGAAAGTGGCACAGTTGCTACTTGATTCCCACCTGAAGAGTTGCACTTTGACTTCAGGAACGGAAACTTATTGATTTCAACTGACACATCCATTTTCACCCATCCTACTAAATATTTTGCTAAATGCAACTCAGACAGACTTAACAAAAAATTAAAAAAAACAGTACATTAAATTAGGAACAACCAGAGCAAAAAACATGCCATGGCCATCAAGGAAACCTTGCAACCTTTAGTACAGGTTCAACTATTCTGATCTCCATGCCAGGTTTTCTCAAAGACTGCAGCAGGTGAAATGAGTCAACTTAACCTTGGGTAGTGTGGTGTTGCAAAGGATGGGTGTCACATAAGGTGTTCTTCTGCTGTAAAATATTTTTGTAATCATCACAAGAGTCATCACAAAGCTCCTGAGGCCATACTTCTAGCCTATTTATTTTCTGTCTAGTGGTTTTCCAAGAATTATGCCTTTCCTATAGTATGATAGTGACACAGTGGTAGTGATAATTTAAGGCTGATGCAGCCCTCATATTTGGAAGAGACTTGGTATCAGTTTTCAATTTGGAAACGATATTCAGGGAATATCTACATGTGCAAAGCAGCATCTGAAATTATCCAAATTGATTCAGATGTCAAGTTAATTTGGCAAGTTAATTTGAATCAGAGTTTTGATTCCTCACACAGAATAGTTTCATAGCCATAATGGTCTCTGATGAAACACAACATATCCAAAACATGCATTAGAAGATTGTAAAGGGAAAACTTTTTCAAGGCTTGGATCACATAAACTATTTGGTGTAGTTTATATAGTTTTTTTTTTATAACTCAGTTTCCAAAATAAAATTCCAAAAGTTCCATGACATTTTATCTCATAAAATTATTTATTTTCTCTCTCCCAGCATTGTATAGAATAATTCAAAACATTAAATCTTATGGCAATGATATTAAAACTTGGATTGAGCACTATGGAGTGGTGTGTATAAGTCTAAGGGCTATTGCTATTTACCTTTATAAAACAAGTTCAAAATGGTTTTCTAAGGCTGCTCTGCATTGTTTGTCTCATATAATGACAGTTCAATACAATGTTTACCTCTGTTTATATCTGTTGGTCTAAGGACAAGGATTCTTTTCATTAGGAGATACAATAGTCATTGCTGTGAATGTATACTTTTTTTTTTCTTTACACAGATTTCCCTTAGCCAATTTGGTTAAATAGTTAAGGATCCAGACTAGAAAGCAAGAGACTGTTGAGTTCAAATTCTGCCTTAGCCATGAAAAGTAGCAGGGTGACTTGTGCCTGGTCACTCTCTCTTAGCCCAACCCTCCTCATAGGATGGCTGTTGTGGGGAAAATAGGTGGAAGGTGTGTTGGATATGTCCTCCTCCATGCTGCAGCGAGAGCCCAGGATGGACAGTCTCCTTCTTATGACATCATTAAGCTGAGTCTGTACTTGTATATAAAAAGCCAATCCCTGGGAGAATCCCCAGCTTTGACTCAGCTTCTTTAAGTCACAAGCTGTGTTTCTGAAAGCGTTAGCATTTTATTCAGTGATTTTCTACAGAAGCTACCCTTGCTTCAATCAGCTCCCGGGGATCTGAGCAGCTGCAACTTCAGGATAGCAGGACTCTGTTCTCCTGCAACATTGGGATAAACATTTTCCCAAGCGCTGCTAGGCAAGCAGGGAAGCGTCTGAGACCTTCCCCATAGCCACAGTATGTCCGATCGTAAAACTGATTGGCAAACTGATAATACAGCCAGCCAGCTGATCACGTGGGAGGCATCTCTTCTCTGGCTTATCTGATCGTTCGGGGCTTGCAATAGCCTAAGGAGCGAAATTCACTTCTCGGAGCCCTCAACGAGCAGCAGCCATCTTTGAGTGCAGTCTCTTCAGACACAAAGTGAGCGGCCACTTTAAGTGGCCTGGTGGCCATTTTTAGGGCTCCAAAGACCCAATTCCACCCTCTGCCATCCTTAAGCACTTTTGAGAGCCATTCTCTCAATGCTTGAGCCTTGCTTATTTTAAAATGGATCAGGACAGTGCTCATGGAGAGCTTTCCCCCCCACCCCCCAGTGGAACAGGCCCTCCAAGCCACTAAAAGAAAAAGACGCAGACAACGTACTACTCAGAGGGAAGTGGCTGCAAAAATCAGAGCTAAGGCTCTAGCCCCTAAGAAGACAACTCAGGCTGGGTTGAAGGCAGAGAAACACAGACATGTGGCTCTAGAGAGCCAGTTTAACAAGACTATTCAACAAATGAGAGGGCAACTGCAACAGCCGAACATCAGGGTTTCCAGAGAAGCCCCCCTAGAAGTTGTTCATGGAGCCTTTGGACCCCCCCGTCTGGTCCCCTGAGGCATTTGAGAAACAACCTCAGGATTTCAGCAGGTCTGGGCCATATTTCCAGCAAACTTCTGGGTCCTATGCCCCCTCTCTTCCCTCCAGAGTTCAAGCCTCCCAGATCAGGCCGGAAGCCACCTTCACGCCCACTACACCTGGCCTTCAGCCCTCCACTACCTTTGATAACAGGCCCAGGAAGATCCAAGATGTTGTTTTCTTAGCCATTAGGCAGGGATTGGCTGAAGGTTTTCAACAGATTCTTCGGCCTCTGGAAAGGGTTCAGGCCCTTCTCTGTCTATGGCTTCCTTACGTCTGCAACGAGATTTCCACAGACCCCAAGACCTCAGGGTCCATTCTTCACAGGCAGAATGGGAGGAGTATGAAGGGGAAGAGGGTGCCTCCCCATCTGAACACAGTTGCTCCTCTTGTTCAGAGCGCGAAGAGGGCGAAATCTGTGATTGCAATCTTTCAGAGGAAGAAGACTCGTCCAGATCAGCCCTCCTCTGCATTAGTCTTTAAACCAGCCCTCTTTAAACTCCTACTTAGCAAGGCCCTGGTCACTGCCAAACTGTCACCTGAGGAAGCAACACCTGAACCACAAGGGGAACCCTCCGGGCAAGGAGACTCTCTCTTCTCCAAGCCAGTAGTACACACAGAGGTTTTGGCTTCTCCCCTTTTGTTTCTCGACATGGTCAAGGAACAGTGCACTTCCCCTTTGGCAGGTCCTCATCCATCATCTTTGGACAAGCGGTTCTACAATGTTAGCACATCCCTAGCCAATGCCCTTGCAGTGCCCTCTCCAGTTGTGGCATCATTCTCTTCTTCTGGCACTCCCATCGAGCCAGAGGATGTCCTTAAACCAGAGGACAAGCGTTCCGAACAGACCCTCAAGTGCAACCACCAAGCAGCTGTGTGGGCTGTTCAGGATTCGACTGCTGCATCGTTTTTCACAAGGGCATCTCTATGATGGTTGCATCAACTGCAGGATCGATTGCCTGCCTCTGACCTCAGGTCTCATCAGGACCTTAACAAAATTATAGCAGTGGCAGAATTCACTGCAGATGCCAACCTCTATTCCGCCAAATTTGCATCAAGGGCCATGGCATCTTCAGTGGCGGCAAGAAGACTTCTGTGGCTCCAAAATTGGCGGGCAGAGTCATGCCGCAAATGGAAGTTGGCCTCTGCCCCCTGCGCAGGAGACAAGCTTTTCAGTGAGGCTCTAGAGCCGTATCTCATCAAGACCAGAGATAAACATAAGATTCTTTCCTCGGGGAAAAAAGCTGACTATCGCCCAGCTCCTTATCTCCTACCTGCCTTTCAGGCGGAGTCCACCTCCCGCTTTCCTCAGCCAAAGAGGGCATATTCTCAGCGCCAAGACCAATGTCAAGAACTACCTGGTAGAAAACAACCTTCTGCTGGTAAACGGCCCTTTCGGTGGGGAAGGGATCGTGCCTTCCCTCGCTCTAAGTAATACCTCATTCTCCCCATCCATCGGAGATCGCTTAGCCTTCTTTGCCTCCAAATGGGAGGAGTCAACAGTGGATGCCTAGGTGCTCAACACTGTTAGGTCAGGACTACAATTGGAATTTTTATCGTCACACTCAGAAAATTTTTTGATTTGTCCCATTTCACGGGACACTTCAAAGAGACCCCTTATGAATTCGGCCATTCGGCACCTACTCGACATAAGGTCTATTCAGCCAGTTCCCACTTTACAACGGAGACGTGGATTTTACTCTCATCTTTTTGTTGTTCCCAAAGCCTTGGGGGGGTGGGGGGGTGGCAAGCCATCCTTGACCTAAAATTTTTCAATCAATTTGTCAAATACAGGCGATTTAAAATGCAGACACTGCATTCTATCTTAGAGAGTTTTGGGGAGGGTGACCTCCTCTCTTCCACTGATCTCATGGAGGCTTACCTCCACATCCCCATCTGGCCTCATCATTGCCAGTTTCTCCATTTCTGTTAACAGAAGGCCCACTTCCAGTATCGAGCCCTTCCCTTCAGCCTCTCATCAGCTCCAAGGGTCTTCACAAAGATTCTAGCAGCATTGGTGGCTTCACTCAGTTCTGTTCCAGTGAGGATTCAGTGCTACTTGGATGACATGTTGATACTGTCCACCTCCATCTATTCAGCCCATCGGGACTTACAAATTACCCTGTCTTGCCTCCAAAGCCACGGGTTTTCCATCAACACCAAGAAGAGCCATCTCTCACCCACAACCAAACTGCTACACTTGGGAGCAGTCATCAACATGACCTTGTGCCAGGTTTTCCTGTCTCCAGATCGTGGAAAAAGCCTTGCAGAAATCATCAGCCAGATTCAACAACAACAGACTGTTCCACTGTCGCTGCTGTCCAAACTACTGGGGAAGATGGTCTCCTGTATTGGTATCGTCCCATGGGCACGGCTTCACTCCTGATCGCTCCAATGGTTCCTGCTCCCCTTTCAATGAGCAGGAACCAGCCACTCATCAATCAAGGTCCTGCTCTCTCAACAGGCCTGGCGGTCCCTCAGTTGGTGAGTCTCCCTGTCCCTCTGGAAAGGGCTCCAATTCAAGGAACCGGACAGGCTAGTAATCACCACAGATGCCAGCCTTCTGGATTGGGGCTCCCATATGGAGGGTCAGATAGCTCAAGGGGTTTGGTCCAGATCAGACAGCACCCATCCCATAAATTGGTTAGAGCTCAAAGCTATCTCTCTGGCTCTCAAGTGTTTCAGAGCCTCAGTGACTGGCTCCCACGTTCTCATGTTGATGGACAATATGGCCGCAAAGGCACACGTCAACAGACGGTAGAACGAGATTCAAGGCACTTATGAGGGAGGCAGAACATTTGGGGTTATGGGCAGAGAAACACCTGCTGTCGATCTCAACGGATTACATTTCCAGAGTTGACAATTCCCAAGCTGACTGGCTGAGCAGGAGTTTCGTCGACCAGGCAGAATGGTCCATTCCTCCGTCCCTATTCAGGGATCTTTCCCTTGGATTCGGAACTCCGGAGGCGGATCTCTTCTCTTCTCCTCAAAATGCCCAAGTCAACAGATTCCTCACCAGGTTTCCTTGCCAGGGAGCGGAGGGGACCAATGCTCTTCGTTGCAAATGGCCCACGGGTCTCCTCTATGCCTTTCCCCCTCTTCCCATCATTCCAGCGGTCATATGGAAGCTGTTGGTGGAACAAGCGGAGCTAATTCTCCTGACACCCCATTGGCCAAGGAGGCTCTGGTTTGCAGACCTGGTCAACCTGTCCCTGATCCATCCGGAGCCCCAGTGGCTCAAGCTGACCCTGTGGCACTTGAGCAGCAGCAGCTAAGGGAGGCTAATCTCCCAGAGGGGGTTATCCTCACCATCCAGGCATCTCGCAAACCTTCTACGAGGTGCCTCTATGATGCCACCTGGAGGGTTTTCTTCCAATGGTGCCTCAAGGAGGGTCTCTCTCCTTCCTCAGCCCAGTTGGCAGAGGTTCTTAGATTCCTTCAGGATGGCTTAGAGAAAGGTTTAGCCCCCAATACCTTACATCGCCAGGTAGCGGCTCTCTCCTCAGTTCTTTCATGGGGTTCGCTTCCTTCCTTGTCCCATCACCCCTCAGTCAGGAGATTTTTGAAAGGGGCTTCCAACCTACACCCTCCTATGGTGCACAGGTATCCTTCATGGGACCTTCACTTGGTTCTTAATGCCCTTACGAAGCCCCCCTTTGAACCCCTTAGAACAGTGTCTCTCCAATTCCTAACTCTAAAGGTAGTTTTCCTTGTTTCTATCACTTCAGCCAGAAGGGTGTCAAAACTGGCCGCCCTTTTTATCAGGCAGGATCTTTGCACCTTTTACAGTGATAAGGTTGTTCTCCATCTGGACCTCTCCTTTGTCCCAAAGGTTAACACTTGGTTCCATTGGTCCCAAAACATTGTGTTACCTGACTTCTGTCCCCTTCCACACCATGACTTATAGAGCGCAAGTGTAATACTCTAGATGTCAGAAGGGCTCTTAGAATTTACATCAAGCGCACTTGCCCTTTTAGAAAGACAGAAGCCATGTTTGTCTCCTTTTCACCTTCTCACTTGGGGAGCAAGGCTTCTTCCCCTACTATTAGCAGGCGGGTCAGGACGTGCATCGTACAAGCCTACAAAGCGGTGGCTCTTCCGGTAGCCCGTGGTCTAACAGCGCACTCTACCAGAGGTGCAACCACTTCAGCCACCTGGGCCACCCAGGCATCCTTGGAAGAGATTTGCAGAACGGCCACGTGGACATCCCTGTCTCCCTTCATCAGACACTACCGTCTGGATTCCTTTGCCTCAGCGATGGCGGCCTTCAGCAGACGGGTTCTTCAGTGAGTGGTTCCACCGTCGGAGTGATTGGCCAGATGAGGACCCGCCCATGGACATGCAAGCTTTGGTATGTACCATCCTGGGCTCTCGCTGCAGCATGGAGGAGAATGGGTGTTGGTAAATTTACCTGTGAACGCCCTTTCTATGCTGCGAGAGAGCCCAGCCCCTCCCTTGGTTCGTCTGGAGATGGTAAGGCATGTTAATGTATTGGATTGTTTGCTTTCAGAGACACTTCTTCAGTCTGTCAAATATCTTCGCCAAAGCTGGGGATTCTCCTGGTGGATGGCTTTTTATATACAAGTACAGACTCAGCTTAATGACGTCGTAAGAAGGAGTCTACCCATCCTGGTCTCTCTCATAGCATGGATAGAAAGGGCATTCACAGGTAAATTTACCAACGTCCATTTGCCATCCTGAAGTTATTTGCAAAAATAATAAAGGCAGGATAAAAATAAAATAAAATGATAAAATAAAATAACCTATTATCTTCCATTCGGGCTGGGAATCTCAATCATATCTAGTCATGTTGGCTGGGAATTTTAGGATTTTTAATAGCAAGATATATATGGAAAAAATCTAGCTGAAGAAGCTTGCCTTAACATTGGTTAATCTTTCTATGTAGGAAAAAATGTGGTCACCACAAGTGGTTATGTCTGTCATGTCTGTCATGCCTTTTGGAAAAAGGCATTGGTTGGGTTCATTATTCATGCTAATGTAAACTATCATGCTAATGAATAATGGTATGGTATGCTTAATTTTAGTACAATATCTTGTATAAAGCCAGGCATCATGGCATGGGATATAGCTTAATGCAGTACTGAACCCAGTTATAGTGGCTTTTAAAGCAAATCAGGCTTAAAACAAACTACGGCTTCATGTAATGTATAATCCCATGTACCAATAAAGGAGAATATTTGTAGCTCAGGGTTGAAATGAAGGGGAGCTTAGTGCTCTCTGAGCTTTCTTGTTTCCCTGCAGACATTTAATTACTCTAACTAGGAAACATTGCTAGCCCTGATGATGTTACCTAGTTAGGGTAATAAAATGTCTGCAAGAAAACCATCACAAGGACCCCTCATAATCTGAAGCCTCTGTACAGAGATCCATTTATGGTACACTGCTTGGTGCATTCTGCATGTACTTTTGTGGGATGAAATTCCTTTTAAATTCAGTGGGAGGCTGGCTATCCACCATTCTATTGTTCTTGCTTAAACAGAAAACATTTGTAAGGAATATTCATTTGGCTTGAGTTGTTCTTTGGAAATAAAAATAAATGGCCAAGTAGTTGTTGAGCTTTGCAGAACTCTTGAACCATTGAAAAAGAACGTTTAACAATCAAGATGTGGGACACATATAAATGTAACTTTTTTCAAGTTTTAACACTTTTATTAGCTTATAAATATAAAATACAAAAATACAAAAGCAAATAGTAGGAAACAGAAGGGAGGGAAAGGGGAAGAAGAGAAGTGTAGAGAAAAAGGGGGAAAAGTTAAAAAAAAGGCACTGTCCTCTGACTCCCTCTGGTGCAGTAGAAGAAGCCATTAACCTCAAACCTCAACTTCTTACTTTTCCATAACAGTATAAACTGGCCATTTTTATAACAACAAATCTATCTAATCAGTAAAACCCAAAATCAAAGTTTCATTTTTTTCTACCTCAAGCACAAAGTCTAGAAGTGGTTTCAAATAGAAACAAAAGTACTTATATTCTTTTCTTTGATAAAACAGTCAATTTAACCACCTCTGCTAACTCCATCAACTTTTGCAGCCAATTGTCCATTGTGGGAATCAAAGTGTCCTTCTATTTTTGTGCGTAGTCTTCCTACCGTAAACACAGAGCATAACATCAAAGTTCCATTTTTTTCCCCAAGTCTTTTCCCATTAAGCCCAGAAGAAAAGTTTATAGTTTTATCTTTACTTTCCCTTTAAGAATTTTCTGTTTCAGAGTATGAATTTTACTCAAATATTTATTTGCTTCTATCACATGTCCACCATAAATGGTAAAAGGTCAGATACCTGGTTCATATTACCATATGTGGTGGACATGTTCAGACACACAGAAATATCGGACTAAAATCCACACATGATTGGAAAAAATGATAAAACAGCATATAGCCTTTAAACCAGAGATCGTTTTATTGGGAGTCATACCAGACATATACAATAAAGAACTGAAATATTTGATTGTAAATGTCTTAACAGCAGCTAGAATTGTGTTTGCGAAGAACTGGAAAAATGACAATACCTATGCAGGAGGAAGTTATCAAAAAACTTATGGACTGTGTTGAAATGAGTAAATTGACATTTGAAATTAGAGAACAAGAAGATAAGCAATCTTATATGATATGGGATTTGTTTTATCAATGGTAGGATAAAAAGGCATGGTAATATAATAGATTAGATAATTTTGTGATGGAAATCTAATAGATTGATATAAAACATGATGCAGATATATATAGCCAATGGTTGAAAGTATAACGTACATTTTAAGATAAAATGTGGAACATCTCGTATAAAATGATGGAATAAATAGTTTAGTCATGGATGATTAATAACTGATAAATATATAAACGTATGTTAGTTTGACAATGTGAAGATTGATATAAATTGTGAGTAAATGACTATAAAAGTATATTACAAAAGTTATGTAACCAACTGGCACACTGTATGTATATAAAATGGAAGAGGATTTTGTTTTTATGTTTTTGTATGTGTATGTTTGTGTTTAAAAATAAAAAAAAAATTATCTATAAAAAAATGGTAAAAGTTCTCTTATTTACATATAAATGTAACTTTTGACTTGAATTCTTTCAGAATGTTTGTCATTTGATATTTTTATTGGGACACAGGTCTATGGCAACGTGTCTTAATTGTGGCAATTTTCGGGATAAATTTCAGACAGAATTCTATAGCCAGCATACTATTAATTAAAATAGTGGGAATTGAAGTCCACATACCTAGGAGTTGAGAACATTGGGAAATACTTGCATAAATAATTGGTACATTATTTTATGGTAAATTAATCCAGGGCACCTGCCATGGAACATGTTCAGAACTTGGCTTTATAATCATATTAACATAATAGGTTTTGGCTGGAAAACAAAAAAAAAATCAAAATATATTCAAATATATATTTTGTATGAAGGGCTTCATGTTGGAGGTGGTTGATAGATTAAGATCAGATTCCATTTCCCCCACCCCCACCCCATTTTGCTCCCTTCCTCCCTATATTTTGTATTTTATATTTTTGTAGTATTTTATTTATATAGCTTTATCTTTTAATATTGTAAGCTGCCCAGAGTTACCTTGTGGTACGATGAGCAGCCAATAAATTTGATAAAATAAATAAAACAGTGCTAATGGGACCGAAACCACAACTCCCTTTGAAATGAAAAGCTGGCTGAAAGTATAAACATGAAAGGATGCCTATCATGGAGCCACACTTGCCTTTTCACCAAAGCTAAGAGCATTTTCCCCTACCAGGACAGTCTTGTATACATTTCTTGAATATGGTGTGTTGTGTGTTGTGAATCAAGGAATAACTATTATTTAGTTACTTGGCAAATGATACATGATTTGGAAATGGAGTATTCTGTAACAATTTCACAGTTCAGAATGTGACACCCAGACAAATAGATAACTGGGAACAGGAAGCTGGAATGGGTAAATCTAAAATATTTTTAAGATTCCTCTGCTTTGTGGGAAACAATTGCTTCGTGGGAAACAATTCAGGAATATGTTTCTCATACATTTTCTTGTACATTTTGTAAATAAATTCCCAGTGATCATTCCTATCTAAACAAAACCCAGCTATCTAGCTCTACCCCTTGACTTCTCATCACTCAGGAAGATATTTCCAATATTAAAAATTTGTGGAAGGACTTCTAATTCCCCCAACATTGTATGTAACATGCGGGAATTCATTTATCACACATTGGCAGTTTTTATTGATAAGGTCCATTGCTTGTGAAGCAGATAATTTATATGTGTAATGGAATTTAGAGCTGACATTGGAAAAGTTATGAGAGACCTTAGAAAGTCTTGGACATGCCAGAGATAAAAGCAGGCATGAGAAAGAAATTCAAAATAGCCTCACCTTGATTTTGGGACATGCTTTCAAGATTCTGTTACAGCTACAAAAATACAGGTGGTCCTCCACTTATGACCACAATGGAGTCCAAAATTTACGTTGTTAATTGAGAAATTTGTTATGTAGCTTTGTCCCATTTTATGACTTTTCTTGCCATATTTTTAAGTGAATCACTGCAATTGTAAATGACACACAGGGTTGCTAAGCAAATCTGGTTTCCCCATTGACTTTGCTCGTCAGAAGGTTGCAAAAGGGGATCACATGACTGTGAACCAATTGTCAAGCATCCAAAGGTAAAACACCTGACCATGGGGATGCTAGAAGAGTCATAAGTGTGAAAAATGGTCATAAGTCATTTTTTTCAGTGCTGTTTTAACTTTGACCGGTCACTAAATGAACTGTTGTAAGTCGAGGACTCCCTGTAAAGGAGCACTCCTAAAATCCTTGCAGTATCTGCTTTTTGACTTGGCTTACTTGAAAAGGTTGATGACATAAATGTATAATAAAAGCCATTACATGAAATACTATATCTGGCTTGGCCAACTTGTGGTACCAAAGTCAAGAGTTCATTCATCCCTGATGAGTTTACTCTCTGGTGACCTTCCTTTAGATGCCAGAACACAGTCTCTCGTGGACACTGGAGCTCTTGACTTCTTTCTTCAAGCACAGAATTAGACTACTTAGATTGCAATATTCTTCCATTTTTACCATATTCTTGAAACAAGAAATTAAATGAATTGGTTGATAGAAACCAAATGGAAGAAATCTGGATATGTCACTCCTTATAAAACTCCAAATACCTCCAAATACACATCCAGATCTATCTGGTGTATATGAATTCCTCCACCCCCCTAAAATACGATATAATCTGCAAAATGGATTCATTACAAGCTTCTCACCAAAGAAGTATGCATGTTAACAGGGAATATTGGAAGAAACAGTGACTACTAAGAAGCATAAATCAAAATAGTTTTTCCTCTCCTTTAGATGATGCTTAGAAACTCAACATCTTTTCCTCATGTGGAAGGCAAAGCTGCCTTCTTACCCACTGGACTGCAGATGGGTTGCATCAATCCTCAAGCAATGCATGTGGTTTTCCTTCTGACAAAAGCAGATGGCTATTCCCTTTAGTCAGATTTCTATGCTCTTGTTACCAGATGGCACACAAAATGTTTGATATACCAATGCAGAATGATCCAAGTCTTCTTACAAGGATCCTCCATGCCCCTAAGTATCTATCTGTTCATTGTCATCATCCATCATATAAATAATCCAGTTTGATAATTTATTCTGGAATGTATGGTGTTAAATTCCATGGGTTATTTTTACAGAAAAAAATGTTACATTTGTAAAACTAGCACAATAAACTTTTAATATTCTGACTTTATCTTTAGAATTTTTAAAATGCATAGATATTCTCTAAATCTGACACATTTCCCCACATTTATAAGAAGTGGCACTATATCTGATGATTGGAAATTCCCTCATTTTGGTGGGTGAGAACAAATGAAACACATTTGAATGCAGAATGGCAAACAAGTGTGATATAGGTGACACAAATATGTTCATAAAAGGGACAGTAGAACACCTGACAATATTTCTATGTCTTCTTACAAAGTCAATGGCATTGGAGAAATAGGATATTGGAATATCTGCCCATTAACAGTACTGAAGGAAGGAGATTGAAGGTCAATTTGAAAGGCAAAAATCTAAAATCGTATATATTGCATGAGTCAAAAAGAGGGCTGTGAAAATATTTACAGACCCCTCACACCCCGAACATAAACTCTTTCAACTCCTTCCCTCAAAACGATGCTATAGGGCACTGCACACCAGAACAACTAAACACAAGGACAGTTTTTCCCAAACACCATCACTGCTAAACAAATAATTCCCTCAATAATTCTGTCAAGCTGTTTACAAAGTCTGCACTACTATTACTGTTAATCTTCTCATCACTCTTTATCACCCATCTGCTCCTACTTGTGACTGTATGACTGTAACCTTGTTGTTTGTATCCTTACGATTTATATGGACTTTTTCCTAGTATGATTTGATTGCTTATTGTACCCTATGACTATCATTAAGTGTTGTAGCTTATGATTCTTGACGAATGTATCTTTTCTTTTATGTATACTGAGAGCATTTGCACCAAGACAAATTCCTTGTGCGTCCAATCACACTTGGCCAATAAAGAATTCTATCTAAGCAATATTAGTGGGAGAAAGATAGGCGGCAGATAAAACTTAGAGTCCTTAGGGGTCTCTGGCTATGAATAATTATGGGACAAATTTGTGTCTGTATCTCCATGTTTAATCATTCTTTCAGTATGATAAAGACTCGTGTATAACAAGAGAAAAATATAACATAGGAGATGTTTCATCAGAATCTTCAGATAGGATTAAGAATGTGTCTTCCAGAATTGATAGGGTCAAAATTAGCAATGCAAAATGAAGTGTGGCCTTAGACTGAGAGAAAAACCAACTGTGTAGCTTCATTACAATCTAGTCATTCATGTCTGGACTATAGAAATTAAATTTTCAGTGTTTTATTTTACAGGCTTCTCAAGTGTCATATAGCTAATATGAATCTATATACCAAACTCGGTCTTGGCTGCTTTGTGTGAGTGAATGTGTCACCATCAACAGAAGAGGAGAACTTCTTCCTATCCACAGCATGCACTAAATAGCTTTTTTTTTTTAGAGGGGTGGGGACATGCAGGGCCTGAAGGTATCTTACATGAAACTTTTTCATATATTCCTCTGAAGCTATTGTGGGGAGCGGGATAGAGCTATACAAACTAGTCCTACCCATAAACTCTGATGAAACTATAAAATAAAGTATAAAATGTGCAATCCTTGTCCTTTTGAATCTGTGTCTCAGTGTTACAGGTAGTCCTTGACTTAACAGTCCATTTAGTGACCGTTCAAAATTACAATGGCTGTGATGACCCGTGGTGTGGCATGAAAGCAACACAGCCAGAGAACAAGTCTAACTCCCCTTTATTGCTCCAACTTTGCCCCCAAACATCCTCATGTTTACTACAAGTCCTGGAGGAAAGTTTTCACATGCACTTTCAACAGCCTCTGACTGCGAATAGTCCAGTAAGCAAGGGGAACAAAACAGTAACCAGAGCAAGAAGTTCAGCAAAGCCCACAAGACACAGCACAGTAATCTCCTCCACAGATTCAGCCCTTGTTCCCAACAAATGCCCCTCCCATCGGCATCTTACATCTTAATCTCCAGGTGTTCCTTGTGAAGGGGGTCAGGGTGCTCTCCTCTCTTGTAGCCGGCTCAGTCTGTGTTTTTCTCACCTTCTCTCTTTGTATTCTAGGATCAGGAGGGACTGGTGCTCATCGCCTGAGCTCTGTCTCTCCTGCTCTTCCCGGTCTACAAGCTTTTCAAATCCTGAAAAGCCCTGTCCAGACTAGCCCTGCCCTTCCCCAGTTTCCTCCAAAGCCAACGGAGCCCCCCCCAATCTCTGTTGGCTCCTGTTCCAGCTCATCTTCCCCCGCAGTTTCAGGCTCCGATGGGGACATGACAATGGCCCTGAAAAAAGTGACATGACAATTTTTCATATTTATGACTGTTGTAGCATCCCCATGGTTATGTGCTTTACATTCGGATGCTTGAAAACTGACTCACATTTATGACGGTTACAGTGTCCCAGAATCAAGTGATCGTCTTTTGTGACCTTCTGACAAGCAACCTTAGTGGGGAAACCAGATTTACTTAACAAATGTGTTACTAATTTAACAATGCAGTGATTCACTAGATAAACATGGAGAGAGAAATGGGGCAAAACTCACTTAACAAATTTCTTGCTTAACAACATCAATTTTGTGCTCAATTCTGGTTATTAAATTGAGGACTACCTGTATATAAGGAACCTTCACTGTGATGCCACAATGAATATTTTGTCATTTGTTCTTCACTCAGCCACCTGGTTATCTGTGATCCTCTCTCTGTAACTTCTCTACTTTCTCCTTTTTTCAACCTAATTGCAAGATCTGAAATAATATGGAAATTATGAATCTCCCTTTCATTTCAGAAACGTAGAGGTTTGCAATACTGAGACTGAACTGAGGATGAATGGGAGCAATAAAGGCTATGAACAATAATGTATTAATCACATAGGTAATGTTTTAAGCACAGAACAGGGAATTGCAGTTGATGGATCTTGCTCAACCCTTATTACAGATAGCAACCTGAAGTGGAGACATTTTCCATGACTTTGTATAGCTTGGCAAAGTCTCAAATAAAACACTTCTTCTCTTATCAACTCTTGTCAACTGGCATCAGAAATCACAATTCTAACTGTTTGATTGAGATATTTGTTATTTGTTTTTCACCAGGTTTTGAAAAGCTTATCTTCTGGTTACCAGAACCCAAAGTTAAATGGGTTATTGTAATTCAAGAGCATGCACACACTGCTATTCATTTTAATGAGGTTTTATATGGAGATCGTCCCAGTGGACGACTTATCTTGGGAACATGTATGTTCATAGCCATGTGTAGAATTTAAGATTTTTATTCTTGGGCCCTAGAAATCCTGGATCCAATCCCGATGAACAAAGAAATTAAGAAAACAAACATCAATAGCAACCAACTGAGCTAGCATGCTTTGAATTTTTCTATTTTGTGGTGGTGTTTCTTATTTTGGTCTTTATTCTAATATTTCAACATTTTACACATCCTATTTGTTATTATGCAACATTCATTATGAGGAATCCCTCAAGAACACCATATACCCTGGACATAGTGATAATTCCATCTGTTCAGCAAGCTCTTCTCCTCTAGCAGACTTATAGCACAGTATAATTAAGAAATATTCTCTAGGGCTGCAATCCTTAATTAATTTCATTTTAAATTAATGGCTATGGATTAACTGAGAACTATGATAGTTCAGTCCAGAAATGTACAAATGAAAGAAAGGTAGACAATGAGTTATGGTTGATAATCTCCAGTTAAGAAGCATTTTTTCAAATATCTCAACAGCAAGAGGAAAATAAAAGAGATAGTGGGATCATTGTTTGCTTCAGATGGAGAAATCTTAATGGATGACCAAGGGAAAACAGAAATCCCCTTATCTCCTATATTACTTCTGACTCTTATCTCCCAAGAAAATGTTGATTTGAGCAACTCTGACTGGGGAGGAAAACAACAAGGAAGGGGGCAAGTTTTAAAGATGTGATAAAGGATCTTCTGTGTAATTTGAATATTTTCAAGTCCCCAAATCCTGCTGAAAGGCACCCAAGTATAGTGAAGGAACTGGCTGAAGAGCTGTTGGGCCTCTGACAATTATCTTTAAAGATTTCTGGAAAACTGGGGATGCCACAGAGATCTAGGCAAGGTGAAATGTCTTTTTAAAAAAGAGAGAGGATCCTAGTTATTACCACGATTGCTTTATTATCTACTCTAACACTAATATTTGAAGATATATTGGTTCTAGATGACTTTCATGTAGTTCCAACTTCCTCTATCTGGTGAAAATTATTAAGTAGGTGAACAGGCTGCAGTCACCATTTTCCTTGAAGGAAAAGTTGCATCTGGAGCCTTTTCAGTCATGTTGCAGGCTGGATTGTAGGATAATGGTAGCATGTGAGGAAGTGAAGTTGGGATTCCTGTCTGTGCTTGGAAAAGCAGCTGCTGCCAGGAAGAAAAGCTTGCCATCACACTTCCCGAAGATGAGCACAACTCGTGTCTTTTTTTTTCTCTCAAAAGGGTTGTAAAAGCCTACAGCCCCAGAAACCCATGCGTACATTCATTCAGTCATAAATTTACTCACAAGCATACATACCAGTGTTCCAAATACCTGAGCCACATCCTGGAATTTTCAAAGATGTGCCAACATTCAGAGGCAGCTTCACTCCACTTAAGTTCTTAGCTTACAAAAGCAAACACTAAGAGTATGTATGGGGATGTAGGGGAAAAAACTGCATTCAAAGAGGCACAGGCAATGCCTCTAGAGACTGGCAGCTATTGCAAGCAGGCAAGAGGAGCAGCCTATCCTGGTGGAAATCTTACCTGGAGCTTGGGCCCTTGCCTGGAGCTCAGTAGCAACTCCGAACAATCACACTGAAGCAGCACCTCTTCCCAAGTAGTGCAAAAACTTTTGGAAAAAAAGGGCAAAGGTCATAATGCTACATTATAGATTTTAAGACTAAAAGACTGAGTATAAAGGGCTGAGTATTAAAAACATATTTATGTGGCAACATAACTTTTCAGAGCCTAGGAGGGTGGAGTTGACATACAGTAACAACCTGTTGTTGAGAAAAGTGCATGCTGCAATAAAGCATTGTGCACAGATTTACTGTGGTATGTGGTATGTCCAGTCTTTGGAAAGCAAAAATGTTCATGTAGCACTGGAGCTCTGGAGGAACTAAGACAGGATGGGATGCAATCATCCTGGTCTTCCTTAATCTTTTAATTTTTTTAATACCATCAATCATGGTAGACTTTTGGACTGCCTTTGAGAATGAGAGGCCCTATTTTATGGTGACTCGCTTTGTCAGTGTCCAGTTCCAATTTGTATTGATAGGAGGGGAGATAATGTCCAAAGCCCCTAATATGTATATTGTAGTGCCACAGGGTTCAATATTTTCACCTGTCCTAGTTAACACCTTCTTGAGGTGGTTGGGTGAGGTCAGTTGCTTCAAGGTTAGCTATCATCATACACCATTTGATTACAGGCCTCTGTGGGATTCTGTGAGATCTGTTAGGGCCTGAATAGGGAAGAACAAATGCAGACTCAACCCTAGCTAAACCTAATAGCTGTGGGTATTAGGGCCATTGGGGCAGAGGTGGTATTCAACAGGTTCTGACCAGTTCTGGCGAACTAGTAGTGGAAATTTTGAGTAGTTCAGAGAACCAGCAAATACCACCCCTGACTGGAGATTTTACAGTATCCTTCCCCTGCCATGACCACAAAGTCATGCCCACAGAACCAGTAGTAAAATTTTTTGAATGCCACCACTGCCTACATGGCATGAGGCCTAGTTATAAATTTATCTTGTGCTTTCTGGCTCTCTGTTCAGCTAGCGATGGTATGCTCTGCACCCCATCCGTTAAGTGATGTCATCTGATGGGATCCCAAAAGCATGTGTTCTCTGTGCAGCACCTTCTGAGAGGGCATCTCCCAGAGAGTCTTGACCAGAGGTCCCCAAACTTGGCAATTTTAAAGACTTGTGGACTTCCAACTCACAGAATTCTCCATAGCGTAGCTGGCTGGAGAATTTTGTGAATTGAAATCCTCAACTCTTAAAGTTGTCAGGTTTGGAGATCTCTGCTCTTGGCTGTTCCCCAGTCTCCATGAGCCTTGAAGACCTGGTTTTTCACTCAGCCTTTGCGCCTGGATAAAAGTGATGGAAAAGGGAGGAAAAATATAGCACAAGCATACAAGTTGGGGGGATACATGGGTAGAAAACACTTATTAGATGAGGACTTGGATGCAGACAATCACAACAAGCTGGACATGAGCAGCCTAGAAGAACTAAAGCAGTTTGGGCTGCATTAGAAGAAAGATTGATCGCAGAGTGAGTGTTTCTACTGCCAGTCCTTCTATTCCCCATTCTAGCAATATTATCTCTCCCCAAACATCTCTAGTTCTTTCAGGAAAGCCTTTCCCTTTTTCCTCCTTTCTGCTAATAAAGGCACATTTAAAACCCCTGGGGTTTTTGGAAAAATCCAGATGGTTTCATTAACAATTTTGCCTCGGGCTATGCAGATCCAAAAAAATCTTCTCTTGAAATTCTCACAAGCTGTCTTCATTTACTAAAAAGAGTCAAATTGTTCCATTCATCATCCTTCTCAAAGGCTGGTCTTCTTTTGTCCCCATGTTTGCTTTTGGGAAATCCCTGTTAATGTGTTGGTAATGGGACTTGCTAGACGTGTCATTCAGTGGAACACAGCATAGCCATGCAAATGCGAACTCTTTGGGTAGCACCCAAGCAACTATTTAACTGGCTGGCAATGCTCATTTACAGTTCTCACAGAGGAGCTGGGAGTGGGGTTGCTATTGTTTATGCCTGTTTAAAACTATACAGGACGGACTGCTGCCTAATGGGGAAAAATATAAATGCATTTGGCAACAGTAGAATGTTTAATAGTAATAGGATGGTAGAAGTATTCCTGACCAGAGAATTGGAATTATAACAAACACTTATGTAACATGTCTCTTGGGTTCCTTCCAGCTCTGTGATTCTATAATTCTATCTGAAGTTTCTCTAAGGAAGGAGCTAGAATGTTTAAAATGTGTCTTTTTAAGACCAGCACTGGAGGAGATGCTGCTAAATTTCTGTGGCTGAATGTGTGTGTGTGTGTGTGTGTGTGTGTGTGTGTGTGTGTGTGTGTGTATGATATGTATATATCTACCATAGAAAAGCCTTATTAAGTGCATTCTTGGTAACAACCTATAAAATATTTATCGGATTAACCTGCCCTTTCCCTTAATTAAATCAGAAAATGTTTTAATGTTTTAGAAGTTCATAAAAGATATGAAAAAGAAGTGTCCATCATAATTTCATGGCTAAATGTTCCCACTGACAATTTGGCTTCTACCAAACAATAAAGTCAAGCCTTCATGAAGATGAGCTAGTGTTCATTTTCTAATAAATTTTAGTATCATAGGTTCATTGGAAGTTACCAAACAGTGGATGTAAATATGGCAATTAATGCAATACTTATTACAGAGTAAGGCATATTGAATCTAGCACTGAAAAACATTAATATGAACCTTTTAAAAAAGTAAGGTAAATGTGTTTTCCTGAGCAGAAGCACTACTCCAGAGGACTGTTTAAAAGTATGGTTAATATCCAGATAGTACATCTAGAGGCAGGGGAGAGAGATATGTCAGACTTGATCACTCAGTTTAGATACTCTGGCAGTAGTAAAAGACATAACAAAAGGAGGATGATTGGTTTACATCCATAATTAATCATGCTCTGAGTAGATCAATTGAAACTGATAAAACAACTAATTTGAATCTCAGTAGACTTCCTCTAAGGCAGGGATTCCGCCCTACTTTTCTTTTTTCTGGTAGAAAATATATCTAGAGATATGCTGAAATTCTCTGGCTTAATTTGATTTGCAGTTTTGGAAATTGCCCAATGCAGATCATTTTAGAGGTTGCCAGATTTAATTCAATGCTCAGATCTGAATCTCTGAGCACATCTGTAATGAGATTGGGGAGAATCTGGGGAAAGCTGTTGCCCTGCAACTGAAAAGGTAGTATAATACTGGCATCATAACTTTGGTCCTTTGGTCCAATTTGACAAATATGGCATCATACTCGGAAAACTCTGAAACGATTACTCATCCCAACTTCTAAAGTCTTCCACTATGCAACATCCACTCCACCTCTCCTACCCTAGGATCACATTCAATGCATAACCCAAGACTCAGCCAGCCATATTTAATTATAAAACTTACTGACCTGAATTATTGCAGACTGACCTGGCATTCAGCAATATAAGTCTGAGTCCAAACTACCAATTGGATGCTCCTGGGTTGAAATTATATTAAAGGATCTTTCTGATATAATTACTGGGCTCTATGGATTTCCAGGTAAACAATGCTGTTTGTTTTCCCAGAGCTGCTAATTGTTATTTCTTCTGAAGTAATAGTTTACTTTGTTCTCTGAATCCAGTCAGTATCTTTTATAGGTTACCACAAGATATGAGTACAAATTATTGGCTTTACAGTACTCAGAAAATCCGGATTAAGCAAACCATGATTTAGCATGATGTATGCCAGGAGTCACACACTCAAATGAATATGTGGCTGTCAGGCACAAAGGATTAGGACTATACTCAGCCTTCCATCCTTCCGAGGTGGGTAAAATGAGGACCACAGGGCTGTAAAGCATTGTGAAGTGGTATGTAAGTTTAAGTGCTATTGCTATAGTTCAAAAGATTTATTGCTCAAGCCTATCCACCAAAATCTACTCAACTAAAGTTCAATACTAATTTGGTACCAGATAAGAGTCCACAGAATTCAAGAAGTGTTGGACTTGGACCATTTATGGAAATGTAGAGACTCTAAACTGATGGTGTACTTAACCCCTCCCCACTTTCCCCCTATTCTGCCTGCTCTTCTTTTACGGTGCCCACATTATAAAACATGCTAATTGTGACACCAAATCCATGCATAGACAAAAATGCAATAAATTTAAACCAGAATATTTATTATTTATTGATGCTTACATTAAATTAATAAAACAATCAAATCAAAACAATATTACCGTGTTTCTCATAAAATAAGGCCGTGTCTTATATTTTTTTGAGCCCCGGCTAGGCCGTCTTTTTGGGGGTGACTTAGAGCGCCCTGTGGGCAGCCTTGCCACCAGCTGCTTCTAATGGAGGATCATGGCAAAGCGCAGAAAACTCCCTACTCCCACCAAACACCTTTGCTGCAGACTCAAGACCTTTGGCACCCGCCGCTGTTGCTTTCCCTTCTGCCCATTCCGCCGCCATGTTTGGAGCTGCCACTTCCGTGTTTGGAGTGCCACTGCCATTTGGAGTGCTGCCGCCATTTGGAGCACTGCCACCACATTTGGAGCTGCCACTTCTGTGTTTGGAGTGCCACTGCCATTTGGAGTGCTGCCGCCATTTGGAGCACTGCCATCATGTTTGGAGCTGCCACTTCCACGTTTGGAGCTGCCGCCATGTTTGGAGTGGCAGTGGCGCTCCAAATGGTGGTGGTGCTCCAAACAGCGGCAATGCTCCAAATGTGGAAGTGGCAGCTCCAAATGCGGCAGCAGCTCCAAATGTGGACATGGCAACTCCAAACAGCAGCAGTGCTCCAAACCGGCAGCTCTCCAAACATGGAAGCGGCAGCTCCAAATGCAGTGGCAACTCTAAATGCAGAAGCGGCAGCTCCAAAGGCAGCAGTGCTCCAAACAGCAGTGGTGCTCCAAACGTGGAAGTGGCAGCTCTAAACGCGGTGGCGGCATGGGCAGAAGGGAAATCAACAGCGGCGGGTGCTGAAGGTCTTGGGTCTGCCGCAAAAGAGCTTGGCAGGAGCAGGGAGCTCTCCACGCTCTGCCATGATCGCCCATTAGGAGCAGCTGGTGGCGAGGAATTGCTGCCCGCAGGGCGCTCCTAACGGCAAGTCCCCCTGCCCTTCCCCCCATTTTGCATGTTTTAAAATAGGCCTAAATTTGGGGGGAGGGGCTTAATTTCATTTTATGCCTAGAAAACATGCTGGGTCTTCCTATTGGGGGAGGTTGTATTGTTGGAGAAACACAGTATTTATAAGGAATAATAATTTAAAATTCAATTAAAATGAGTTTATTGGTAATTAATAAAAATAAACAGATGTTGCCTAGTGCAAAAGAGTAAAAGATTGTAGCACAGTGGCTATGATATCACTCCTGTGTTGCTTTGCGTACCTCCCTGGCATCAACTACCATGGATAAATGGCAACAGCAGTATTCCCTCTGGGGACTTGCATGGCTATCACAAGCTGGCCAGCATCTATACATGAGGCAAGGAAGAAGGTCAGGATGGCAACAGTGGAAAGCAGGAGCCTGCAGAGTCGCTTGAGCAGAATTTGAGTTCTGGCAATGCCTTAAGCTTTTGAATCATTGTGGGCTGCAGAAAAGAACTCATTCAGCTACATGTAGCTTGTGGTCCATTGGGCTGACACTCTTGATACATGCTGCTCCATCAGCAGTTACTCTGGAGTGAATTTCATTATCCCAGGTAAGTATGCATCAATTGCACAAGTAATTAGACATTTTATAAGTAGAGATAAGTAATATAAGATAAGATATCTAACAGGAGGAACATCACATGTTAAAATACATCTCAGTAGCATGCCTACTAAAAACCTTTAGTATATCGTAGCATTTTTTAAACATTGTACTATGAACAAAATGAAACTTGAAATATAAATCTGGATCCCTGATTTAATGCGCTAGGTTTTTCAAGGTTTGTCTGCTGAGGCAGTTTGCCAAACAAGAGACCAGCATAAATGAGATCTCAAGGATATCTTAGGGTAGAAAATATGAATGGCCTGTTAGGAACCGGATAGTACTGGAACATCTCTTTCTGAATGGCCTTAAGACAATTTTTCATGTATAAATACAAACAAAATATGTTGACTAAAATGAGTTTGGCCATGGATTCTTGGAACACGGAAGACATATTTTTGGACTTAAGTCAGCCATTTATTTATTTATTTCATGTGTAAGGCTGCCCTTAAACCATAGAAACTTTGAACAGCAAGGCAGGGCAAGAACTTGAATTAAACACAGTTGCATTTTATTGTAAAAACAATATTGTAAAAATCACAGTGATTTTTTAAAAAAAAAATTAAAAAATTGTATGGCTTTATTTACATGGAGCATGCAGTATTGCTGAACTTAGCTTTATGTTTGGATAGTTTCCTTTGCTGAAGATTCATTCTTTGTTATTCTTAAAAATATTTTTTTTTAAATTAAAAAATTCAGCATCCTTTTTCCTTGCCAAGGAGCTGATTTACATAAATATATCTGCTATGTAATATCTGCGGCCTGTAGCATTATTGTATTTTTACCAAAAACATTGTTTTGGAAATGTAAACTGTTGGAATAATTAATATGCTAATTTATATGTTAGAACACCTGTCTGAGAATTCTAAGTCAGGAGAATTTTAATATTAATACACCTGGAGGTATGAAGTTAGGGAAAACTGGAATAAGCCATATTAAGGCAGGACAGAAAGTTCTAAATATAAGTTTAAATTATAATATATTCAGTATATGGATTATTCCATATTAGAGATTATTACTAGACTAGTACTAGTTACTTGTTACTAGCACCTATAACAAGGTACTGAATATATTTTAAATGCCCTTGAAACAAGCAAAACTGTTTCCCTTTTTATTTTAATATGCTACTTGAAGTAAACTCACAG
The DNA here is from genome assembly GCF_049901715.1 of Pseudonaja textilis. Lineage (NCBI taxonomy): Eukaryota > Metazoa > Chordata > Lepidosauria > Squamata > Elapidae > Pseudonaja > Pseudonaja textilis. The sequence goes on from NC_141990.1 coordinate 98,054,408, forward strand.
ATCTTCCTTTTAGTATTTGGGATATCAAAGGGAGACTAAATCAATTGAGCTTAAATAAAGAAAAGAGCCTATACTCTTTTTAATGCAGCAGGTACCAAAGGTACCATTAGTTTTGCATATATCTGTCTCATTTTCAAATACCTAAAAAAATATAAATGCATAAAAAGTAATATTTGTTTTATTTATTTTTATGGTGCATGTATTCTATTTATTATATGATTTATTTAGAAGCATTGCATCTCAGAACCAAACTGTCTAGATTACTTGCTGAACTCAAGATTTGGTTTTTAAATGATTTAAAAATATAGCTTGTTCTAAATTTTTAATCATAGTTCTGGGTGAAATTAGAAACTATGATTAACTGAAAACATCTGGATTTTTAATGCTTTGTACCACTAAAAGAGAAAGGAAAGGATTGCATCTAAGCCAAAGGTCATTAATATATTAGCTTATGAAGCAAATATGCTACTGTCTTAGCTGGGTCAAAGAAGAGAGATTATTTAAAGATTTTTAATAAGGTGTTTCCATATTTGGAACCAATTTTACCAAGCACATAATGTTCTAACTCCATTACCATTTGGAAGCAATGAACCGGTCGCCATTAATGTGCTGGTGATGAGACTAGTCTGGGTAGTGGAAATATTTTTATGACACTGCAACTTTTTTTCCTGAAGTCCTCCATGCCCATATTTCTAACATTTAATGAATAGTGTTTTATTCAGGAAGGCAGGCAGACACCATCTAAACTATTAAACTTTGCCACCATTTACTTATCAGACCCTTAAAGATGATTACAGATTCTCATGTGATAAAATACGGATCATCACTCTGCAAATGGAAGAGAAGTGCATAAACTGGTTGTAAACATAAAAGCAAGTCAGGATTCTGAGGAAAAAACTTGGCAAGTCTATAAAACAGGTCAATCTTAACTCACATAGTTAGGATGGAAGCGAGACATTTGTTTTAGAACAACAGCAACAAAAGTTGAGGTAGTTTGCATTTTATTTAATTTCAGCTGCAGGGATGCATAAAAGAACCATTCAGCACTGAATGAGTGGGATGTAAACTACTGTCTTACCCGTTATACAACATCCAATAAATAGGTGATCCAGATGAATTGACATTAGTACTCACATTACCATTGCTAATTTGGTACTCTTGTATCCAGACACAAGTGAATTAATTGCGTACAACTTTTTAAGTGCCCTTAATTTTTTCACTCCGTATCTTGTCGTCCCCACCCCCCACCCCACCCGTCACACTGTCTTCCTATTTTCCTATCATTTAAATCCCTGAGGCAGAGACAGGGCAAATGTTTCTATCTTCTATGTTCCCAAACAATGCTCAAAGCTTCTATTTAATAGTCATTATTCAAGAAGGGGGGAAAAAAACACCCAAGAATTAAATCTGGCACTAACAAGTCAGCCTCAGGGAGCAGTGGGGGGCATGGGAAGAAAAAAGCTTTTTGTTTCCTGAAGACAAATTTAATATAACTGAGAACTTTTTTTGGCAGGTCTGGAAAGAGAGTCCAGAAAATTTGGGTGGCTGGATAGGAAGAAAGGCCTGTGGTCTGAGGTGAATCTGTGAAGAGTGCCAAAGTGCAAAAGTTGCCTATGCATTTAAGGTAGAGAAAGGTTTTTAAAAAGGTTGAGAGGAAATATGGCTTTTCAAGGCTGCAAGGATAGGGCAAACCAAAATAGCCAAGCTCAAGGGTTTTTGTTGTTGCTGCTTTTGGTTAGATTGGATAATTGACATGGAAAAGTTGAGAAAGAACAAGGACTTTTTTTGGTTCTTTTACATAGCAATTTGGACAAAATTGTTTTGCACAAAAGGAAGCACTTAGCATTCCTGGTTATAGAGAATGTGCAATGTGGTATACCAGTGATCCAAGAAAAACTGCATTTCAGGCAAACATATATACAGTTCATTAAATGCATACATACTTACATCTGTCTAAGTATGTACAATTGTGCAAATCTATATATGTTTAAGTTTCTGCATAGATACATGCAAAGCTGTGTTTGGCTATTTATATAGGTTTTATCATCAAAGCATGCATTTTTGCCCATTAAATTTCCCCCATATAAGTTTTGTAGTTTGGGGATTAACTTTTATTTCATTGGGAGGATTGTAAGGGAGTGGTTTGGCACCAATGTATCTTGATTTTGTGAGGCATTAAGCATGCAGTTTTCCTAAACTGTGCCCTATCAAGCATTAAATAAAGTTTTATGTCATTTATCAAAAGATTTCTCACATACTGCATGAATTTAAGATTCTATTGTATATCAATTGCCAAATATTATCACATAATATTTCTTACAAAATTAAATGATGTTAAAAGAGAACGTACCTCTTGAGTGCATCTACTAGTAAGTTTTGTTTCCCCCATATATCACACTGAAAAACAAGAAATTACTTAGTTCAATGTTAAAATTTCTCAGAATCTTTCAGGTGAGGTAGTGAAAAACTCCAGTAGAATCACCGCCAGTCAGTGTAGACCAAGAGTCTTCAACCTTGGCAAGTTTAAGACATGGACTTCGATTCCCAAAATTTCTGAGCTAACATGACTGGAGGAGGAATTCTGGGAGTTTGAAGTCCACAAGTTTTAAAACAGTCAAGTTTGAAGACCCCTGGTATAGACAGTAGTAAGGTAAATGAAACAATACTCAGAGAACCAAATTTTTTTTTTTTAAAGGATAATTCAGCAGCATTCCCAAGAGAATCATCAAATCTTGAATGCCAGTTTAGATATATCAAGTGTCAGCTTTGGAAGCCATATTAGCACCAGAAGCTTCCACGCTGCCACATTCTTGAGCCTGGGAAAATGGGAGGGGGGAATTTCGTGGAGCGTATGTGGTTAGACATAATAGAATTCTTCTTTAAAGTCAAGGTCATATTATTCCTGCACCTGGCTGAGGAATGGTTGAGGGGATGTCCCAAGTTGGGATGGATGGTGATTGGACCATGTGATGAAATGAGGGATGCAGGAGGTGGATTTGTACAATTTTACTTATTGGAGGGAAACCCGGAACTTTCAGATTCGAGATTTCCCAGATGTGCCAGTTAGTACTCTAATAAAAGGAAACTTTGAGAACATGTCTGTCTCGAAATTATTCATTGGAGTTGAGATTTTCTGGAACACTGACATTGAGGATGTTCAGTCGAAATCAAATATCAGAATGTGTGAAGAATTCTGAAATCAGTTTATGCAAACAATTTCACTGTAATTCTTCCTTGGATATATTTTTACAACCTCTAATTTCTATTTTTAATACAGTTTTTTATTAATTTATAATATGGCATACAAAGAGAATACAAAAGTAAATATTAGAGAAATTAAGGAAGGAAAAAGGGAAGTGGATAGTGGGGGAAAGCAAGGGAAAAAGAAAAAAAATGCATTGACTTCCAACTCTTTTGGTGCAGTAAATAAGGCCTTCAAATTTTTAATTTTTTGTAACAATATAAACTAGCCATTTCTATAAACAACCTCTAGTTTCTTGGCATACATTCTAAAAGTTGTGTTTCTTAAATTCATTTTCTAAAATGGAACAATGCCTTGTTCATTGATGAGCTGTTGGAATCCCTCAGTGCACTGATACCCAACTTTATTTTGTCAAATCTTTTTGTCTAAAGAATTAACAGAACTGTAGCTGAAACACAATGATGTTTTTTAGCATATTATAAAATTACTAGCTCAGATGTACTGAAATTGCAATACGTTAACTTCAAGCCCAATGTACAATTTGGAAATGAGATCTAGTTTACGTATTTCTTTCTTTTTTTAAAATCATTCAATATTTATGGAAATCATAACTAAATGGACATTGCTGCTTGTTGCATTACTTTCTTAGCAAACAAATATACTGGTATCTCCTTTCGTCATCTGTATATATAGAACTCATGATCAGAGAAGACATTAAATAATTGATACTAAATGATATCTTTTTAAAAGAAGACTGAATATATAGAGTGCACTTTTCTCACATTTGTTCTGAATAATCCATGTGCAACCTTGAAATTTTTCTTAGCAAATTTTTATGGAAATTATTGCAGCCTGCCTCCTCTTCCATGTGATTATTATCTAGAAGTATCTCAAAACAATCATGGGTTAATCATTATCAAAACACAAAGCTGCTTAAGTTATAATGAAGTCATTAATAATAAAGACTAGGGATTGGAATGTTAAGGTTCATATATTTTATGTGTGTGTCTCTATGTATGTGTACTTATTTTTTAAAAAATTTCTGTAGTGTAGTACAAAGTGAATGAAAGAAACTGGGAGACTTTTCTCACGTCTGCCTTCTCTCTCCTTCTAGAGCATGGGTGTCAAACTCATGTCGTCATGGTGGCATCACATAATGTATGGGACTTTCCCCCCTTTGCTAAACCAGCCATGGGTGTGGTCAGGGAGTGATATATCCAGCCCACAGGCTGGGAGTTTGACAGCCCTGTTCTGGAGGAAATCAGAACAGTCTACATTTCTCTAATGATAGATTGTCATGTCTAAATCCAAAATTGCAGGATATATTAATTAAGGTTAGTTTGAATATGTTAGTTACATAGCAATGGTTTAAAACTGCCTTGTTTTAAAATGGAGCATCTTAAATGTTTATTGCTTTTGTTGGTTTAGATAATGTGATGTACTACAATAAAGCAACTTTTCTGAAATACCCTTTCTGTCCATGTGGGAGAAAGAGAGGAGAGAAAGAGAATCCAATTTTCTAGTGGATGGATGTGTTTTATGCTGGTGGAGGGTAGGATCAAATGCAACCATCTTTGTACCTTCTTCTCTCTTTCTGCCATTCCTCTTTCACCTTCTCATTATATCTTTTCTATGCCTGACCATGCTTATGAATCTTAGAGACATTTCTGGCTGTCAAAAGGAGGTTAGAGAAGTGCCCTGTTTTGGCTCAAATTTCCCTGAAACTCTGCTTTCACTTTTCATTGTTCCCTTGCAATGGAAGTCATTTACTTCATAAATCCACAGGCCTCCAAAACTAATTCTTGGGCTCATAAAAAAATTAGAACTCCCAGGTGTTTTTCATGAAATGAATGTTTTACTGGTTTCAAGGCATTTAAGTTTATGTTGGTTTGGAGAAGCATAAATTGGAAGGGGCCAAATAGGCCACCGAGCCCAGCCTTCGACTCACTGCAGGAATCCAAATTAAAGCATCTCTGACATGAATCTATCCAGTATCTGCATGAAGATGTTCACTGAAGGGGAAACCAAAGCTTCTCTTGTGAAAAATGCAGTGTTGCTTCCAGGACCTGGTACAGTCAGATTAGAAAGGAGGGAATAATGGAAAACTCTCGCAGATACAGCTAAACTTTAAAATGTAAAGACCACTTTAGGAGACGTAATAACAGATGTCCCTCTGTTTTGTAACCCTAAAAGTCTCTTGAGGGCAGTTAACATTATCCTTGTAATTTGCTAGGCATCTTTGATACACAGAAAGGGAGGCCAATCGCTTAAAAGAAAAATGAGTAATTCCTTCCACTTCTAATATATCCAGATTCTTAGATATCTGCTTCACAAACTCTTCTGTTGGATGCTGCATGTACTCACAGTACATATATACAAGCATTCTGTCATGGTTCTGAGCAATGAACCCAATTAAATCGGGACTCGGAAGCTCCATTCAGGCTTGAAAGACCTTTTATCGTGTATTGGCACTTAGAAAGTTGAACCTAGCTCTGGGTAATTCCCATGCTTCAGAGTAATAAAAAGAATAGACATTTCCCACCCACCCCTCAGGTGCCTTGGGTCACGTTAACCAATCTGTACAGCAGTAGCTCTCCCCTCAGTCTGAGCAGATGTTTGTTGCCATGACCTTGGTTCACATGCTGCACCTGGTGGATGAGTGGTGGTATTCAGCAGGTTCTGACCAGTTCTGGAAAACCGGTAGTGGAAATTCTGAGTAATTTGGAGAACCAGCAAATACCACCTCTGACTGGAGATTTTACAGTCTCCTTCCCCTGCCACGCCCATCAAGCCCCGCCCACAGAACCGGTAGTAAAAAAAAAAATTGAATCCCACCACTGTGGTGGATGCTTTTGTCTAGTGGACTCAGACATAGCATCGTAGTCTTTTCTAACTTTCCCCCTTCTCCCAAAAGAGAGCCAACTAAGAAATGAAGTGAAAATAAATATGGCTTCGCCAAAGTTGTTTTGAAGTTGACACAGTCACATCTATTTAAAAACTAAGGTTGATCCCAGTTACACATCTCAAGTAGCACTGTGTGTCAAATGATTTCTCTCTCTCTCTTTTATTTTTATTGTTTTCGCTGTGGGGGCTAGTTCAGGACCATAATAAAAATATTTGATTTGATCAGAAATCTTTTCCTGTGTCGGTAAAACCACTATGGTCATATATTTGGTATCTGAATTGGCAAGTCCATCCTGGCTTTATTAGATAAGTAGAGGTTCACTGCCAATTTCTGCTGATCTTAATGATGGGGAAAACAATACATCCCTTTCCTCAGGTCACCTCTTCTATTATTCTGTGCCCCTTCCTTTTTGTCAACATCACTGCAGGCAAAGTAAAACCAACCAACAAAACATAATTTAACAAGAGAGAAGAAGACTCCTTTCTGGAAGTCCATATGATGGCATTGCTGATTTGTGCTATTTCACTTTAACATCACTTGGTACGTGTCTTCAAGTCAGTCTTGGCTTCTGGTGTTTGCCCAGACAAGTTCCTTTCCTTTCCTTTCCTTTCCTTTCCTTTCCTTTCCTTTCCTTTCCTTTCCTTTCCTTTCCTTTCCCCTTCCCCTTTCCCCTTCCCCTTCCCCTTCCTTTCCTTTCCTTTCCTTTCCTTTCCTTTCCTTTCCCTTCCCTTCCCCTTCCCTTCCCTTCCCTTCCCTTCCTTTCCTTTCCTTTCCTTTCCTTTCCTTTTTCCTTTCCTTTCCTTTCCTTTCCTTTTGTTATATATTTGAATACTTGAAATAACCCTTTCTGATTGGTCCGCCAGATGGTGGGAGATTCGAAGAGCCATCATTGGCTGCGAGCCGTGAGCAGCCGCTATAAAAGAGGCTGCCGTGGCTCTGTGGTTGTTCAGTCTTACAGAGAGACTAAATAAAGAGCTGAAGTCTATCTGATCTCAAGTCGTCTTTCCCGAATGTAACATTGGCGATGAAGGTGGGATACTGAGACAAAGGAGACCAGTTGAGCACGTGGCAATGAGAACCGAGCAAAGACAAAATGGCCGGCAGCAACTTGCCACATGCACCGTTCAACCCAGAGACGGATGACTGGGACTCTTACATTGACAGATTCCTCATGTTCCTAGAGAGCAATGAGTTACAGGGGATATCCGAAAACAGAAAGAGAGCCGTTTTCCTAACCCACTGTGGGCCCACAGTCTTCAAGATGGCCAAAGCATTGGCAAAACCCCAGGATGTGAAGCAAATGACGTGGCCAGATTTGGACAGGGTGCTGCGAGCCCATTATGCACCAGCCATCTCAAGCCTCATCAGGAGGAATGAATTTTACAAGCGAGACCAAAAGGAAGGTGAGAGCATAGGAGACTTCATTGCGGCTCTAAGAGACATTGGTGGAGTGTGCGAATTTCTCAATATGGACGAGGCCATGAGGGACCGCGTGGTCCTCGGACTCAGAGATCTCACCCTACAGAGCCGGCTACTGACCAGACCCAACATAACAGTAACCGAGGCTATCGCAGAAGCTACCACAGCTGAAGCAGCGCAGAAATCAGCAGCCACCATGCGGAAAATGAATAGAGCAACACAGGAAGCTCTAAAAGACCCTAGCCCAGCTCAAGACAAGAAGCCAGAGGGAACTCAAAAGCCCCCCACCACAACACACCATGAGGACATCAAATCCCTGTCTGAAACCAACGAGGAGGAAGAAGAGATCAATAGACTCCAGTCGGAAAAAAGCAGATGAGACCGAAGAGAACGGAAATCAGAATTCCATTGTGCCGGGTGCGGAGGGGACCACCCACGTTCGGAGTGCTGTTTCCTCGACGCTGTTTGCAGGCATTGTGAAAGGCGGGGACACATAGCAAGGGTCTGCCGCAACAGAAATAGCTACAGCCCTAGACGAAGACGAAGCACCCCCACCCCCCCAGAATGAGAGAGAGACATACAGGGAGCCGTAGGAACCGAGAAAACAGAAATAAGTGGTTCAACGAAACCAACAGAAAAGAAGAAACACACCAGACAATAATCATTGGCCACTCAAGCGCAACCGATGCAAGGAAGGTGCACGTACAAGTCACCATAGAAGGCCAGCCATGCGTGATGGAGGTGGATTCCGATTCATATCTGTCCATGATATTGTGGAACACCCTAAAGAGCCTGATTCCAGATATGCAAAGAAAGGAATTAGAAAGATAAAAACTAACACTGAAAGACTACCAAGGGAACAGGATTCCCGTAGTCGGACTCGGACATTTCCAAGTCAAATTCAAAAAATACACGACAATCCTTCCATTGACGATAGTAGACCGGGATCACCCCAGTCTACTGGGTCTCGAATGGTTCGCACCCCTGGGCATCAGAGTGACCAGGATCAACAACGTCACCGAGACGGACTGGGAGGAGAACCTGATGAGGGAATTCCAGGACGTTTTTGATGGAGAACTGGGCAAGTACCGAGGGTCCCCTATCTCATTTAATTTGAATCCTAATATAACCCCAATCAGGCTAAAGGCAAGGTGAGTCCCTTTCGCATTAAAACCAAAAATCGATGAACAATTAGATAAACTCATCGCATAGGGGATATTAGAACCAATAGACCATGCAAGGTGGGAAACCCCAATTGTGACTCCTATTAAGCCAGATGGATCCATGCGCATCTGCAGAGACTATAAGGCCACCCTCAACCACGTGCTACAACAAAGCGCATACCCCGTCCCAGTAGTACAACACCTCTTACATTCATTGGGGGGAGGAAAAGTTTTTGCAAAGCTCGACCTTGCACAAGCATACCAACAATTGCCAGTTGACCCAGAAACAGTGGAGGCACAAACAATTGTGACTCACAGGGGGGCATTCAAATGCAAAAGACTACAATTTGCAGTTAGCATGGCCCCAGGGGTATTCCAAAGTTTGATGGAACGCCTTCTGCAAGGAATCAAGGGGGTAGTACCATATTTTGATGACGTATTGGTATCTGCTAGAGACAAAAAACAACTGGAAGGCCAGCTGAGAGAAGTCTTACAAAAATTTAAAGAGGTAGGACTCAAAGTGAAAAGAGAGGCGTGCCAACTAGCCACCGATAAGGTGGAATTCCTGGGATACCTCATAGAAAAAGAAGGGATCCACCCCACTGAAAAGAAAATCAGAGCAATCAAAGAAGCCCCAAGATCCAAAAATAAAACAGGATTACAAGCCTTTTGGGGACTTATTAAATTTTACAATGTTTTTTTGCCACAGAAGGCAACAACAGCGAAACCGTTACACAGGCTGCTGGATAAGAAAGCTACCTGGACCTGGGGGCGACGGGAAGAAACTGCATTCCAGGGAATCAAAGACTTACATCTGATTCTGTGCTCATCCAATACAGCGAAACCCTGCCATTAACAGTAACCTGCGATGCATCACCGTTCAGCGTCGGAGCCATACTCAGCCACACATTACCCAATGGAAGAGAAGCACCGATCACATTCTACTCCAAAACCCTATCAAAAGCAGAGCGAAACTACAGCCAATTGGACAGAGAAGCACTGGCTGTAATAACAGGAGTCAAACAATTCCACGAATACCTCTATGGAAGAACTTTTTCACTGATTACAGATCATAAACCTCTGTTAGGAATAATCGCAGGAAACAAAGCTACCCCCAATATACTGTCACCGCGAATGACGAGATGGTCCGAGTTCCTCGCGGCATACAGCTACAACTTAATCCACCGGCCAGGAAAGAACATAACACACACTGACGCCTGAGCTGTTCCCCCCTACCTGAGTTAGAAGATGATCTTGCACCAACCACATCAACCTTGCAAATTGAGACGTTGGAAAACCTACCCATAACCGCAACAGACATTGCAAAGGAAACCGCGAGAGACAGAATCCTGGCACATATTTTAAATTGGGTAGGTAAAGGGTGGCTGGAGACAGAAAATGATGAGACTGTCAAATCCTATCGTATTAGACAAACTGAACTATCTAATTTAAAAGGATGTGTACTATGGGGGGATAGGGTGATCATACCAGACATACTGAGGAACAAGATACTTGAGATATTGCATGAAGGACACCCAGGTATCGTAAGGATGAAGTCCTTGGCCAGGAGTTATGTAAGATGGCCAGGGATGGATAAGGATATTGGGAGATGGGTGGCAACATGCAAACAATGCCAAGAATCTAGACCTACACCCCCTTCTGCACCTGTCCTCGACTGGGAAACACCTAGGGGCCCATGGTCGAGGATACACATTGATTTTGCAGGACCCAGGAAAGGGCACACATTTTTGATAGTGGTAGATGCTTACTCAAATTGGTTGCAGGTAAGCATCATGCACTCAAGCACAACAGAAGCCATAATCAGGCAACTAAGGAAGCTTTTTGCAATGCATGGGTTACCGGACCTAGTGGTATCTGACAACGGGCCGCAATTCATGGCACTGACATTTGAAAGGTTCCTCGCCAAACAGGGAATAAGGCATGTCCTAACAGCACTGGGTCGGGCGGGCAGAACGCATGGTTCGTTTTACCAAGGATACAAAAATTACTGGAGACATACAGGAAAAAAATCTATAAACTATTAGCTATACAGCACATTACACCAAACACCACAACTAATAAAAGCCCAGCAGAACTATTAATGGGCAGAAAATTAAGGTCTCACCTAGATAGACTACACCCTACATACAGCCCTGGAAAGCCAACAGACTCCTCCAATAAGTACCGCACATTTGGAACAGGGGACCTGGTCTATGCAAAAAACCTCACGGGGGACCCACTATGGATACCAGCTAAAATAACCCAAATAACCGGACCCCGATCATACAGAGTAGAAACAGAGGACGGAAAAAACTGGAGGAGACACATAGACCAACTTAGATTGAAAACGCTACTGAGAAACACTAACAATCCAAGGGACGAAGGAGAAGAAATCACACACACACAGGAACCACACCAAACATTAAACCAAAATAATAACTGAACGCAAACGAGAGGGGAGGGGGAGACATCCACAAACACAAGAAAAAACAAAACAAACATTAACAACAATTCACCCACCAACACCACCAATAGCCCCGCTAAGAAATCACAATCACATACCTGAAAATGACTTCGGAAGGAAGGAACAGGCAGCAAAAAACCAGCACAAAGCCACTCCTGGCGGGAGCAGCCGAACCAACTCAACCAGCCCGGATAGACCAGGCAGAAGTGGCATGGCTGACTCTACCTTCCAGGAGATTCCATGGAAAAGGATGGGAGAAACAGCGAACCCATCTGAACTGACCGAAGACAACACCACGACTGAATTGCGCAGGTCCAGTAGAAGCCATAAGAGCCCCCCTATTTGCTTGACTACGTAACCTAGGGAAGCCTGATTGGTTGGACTGGACCACATTGGGAGGGGTGTTATATATTTGAATACTTGAAATAACCCTTTCTGATTGGTCCGCCAGACGGCGGGAGATTCGAAGAGCCGTCATTGGCTGCGAGCCGTGAGCAGCCGCTATAAAAGAGGCTGCTGCGGCTCCGCAGTTGTTCAGCCTTACAGAGAGACTAAATGAAGAGCTGAAGTCTAACTGGTCTCGAGTCGTCTTTCCCGAACGTAACACCTTTCCTTTCCTTTCCTTTCCTTTCCTTTCCTTTCCTTTCCTTTCCTTTCCTTTCCTTTCCTTTCCTTTCCTTTCCTTTCCTTTCCTCTCCTCTCCTCTCCTCTCCTCTCAGGCTTTTACTTTTACCAAATGACCTGAAGATTCCAGCTAGAATGCAGGCTTAGAAGGAATTTTGGCATTTGGCATTTTTTTTCTCTTCTTTGCTCAAATCTACCCATCGTTGCTTTTTGTGTATATGGAAAGGGAGGTTGTTCCAATAGAATGTGCTGGTGGTGTGAAACAACAGTAGAAGAAAGTGTGGGAAAAGGAGTTTTGGCACACAAAGCACCTGAAAACAGATTTGTGTATTGTATCATTTGAGGAGGAAAATTGTAGGCTTGTGTAATTACCATCTCTTTGAAAAAGATGTTGGGTGGCAATTTCTCAGATTCACTCACTAGTGCTAGAAAAAGTGATTTGAATGTGGTAGTCCTTACAAAAGAGTATCTGTCTAGGAAATACACTCTTTTTCTGATTAATACATATTGTTTAATGAACTAAAATATTTTATTACTTTAAAATAACTTTAAAAATATGTCTTCTGTAAATATAGTGCTTTATCCTTGAATAATTTCTGTATTAATATTTGAATCAACTTTGTATTGAAATAATGAAATGGAATAGATCATTCTTCCACTTGACCAGTTGTTGGTTTATAACAAATACAAGCTGAGCAATGTCTTCGGAACATCACATAGCTTAACTAGCCTGTTTACAAATCAGTGACTTTTTTGATCCATTAAGGGAAGAATCTAGCTGTTCTGGATTGAATCTAGTCCTAATTCATAATAAAGATCAAATTACCAAGAAAGGCTTTCTTTAAACTGTATGGTGCCCATAATCCAAAGAATTGTCAATTAAATTTATATTAAAGTGCTTCTCTTTCAACCTTTGAGCTCTTATTATGTAGAACAATGCCTGTGATGATGCGGGGCTGAGCATGGAAGTAAACACACTCGGAATGAAGGCTTAACTTCCCTTTATTGCTCCAATGTTACTCTAAAAATCCCATCATTCACTGTGAGTCCAGGAGCCAAGCTCTAAGCATGCACCTCCAATAGTTCCTAGCTGCTTTTAGTCCAGAGGAGCAGCACAGTTCTGAGAGCAGCTCCAGTTCAGGGAACTTGGTCCCAGGGAGTCCTCCAGTCAAGAGTTCACTGGAACTGAAGCACAACCTGGGGTAGAACTGTCACTGCAAACTCTCACATAGCCAGACCAAGCAAGCAAAGGCAAGACACAGCAAAGTATCTAGACATCAGGAACAGCACATGAGTCTGGAAAAAGGCAACACTTGTCCCCAACAAGCACCTATCCCAAAGGCATCTCTTTAAATCTCATTTGCCAGGTGAGCCTTGTGAAGAGGGGCAGGGCACCCTCCTCCTGAGTCGTTGGGTCCTCCCGTGTCATTATGCTGATCCTGCCTCCTCTCCATTCTCTGTACATGGGGATTGGGGGGGAGGGAGTAATTGATCATCACCAGAGCTCTATCACTCCTCTGCTATACTGCCTGCCCTATCTTTCCCAGTTGCTTGGTCATCCTGCACCCTCTCTCCTTCACTGGTGACCCTTCCCAGGGCTGAAGGACCTAGGACTTCCTCATTCTGCTCCTCCTCCTCATTCATCCAGGGCCAGAGAAGCTGTGCCATTTTCCTCCGTCAGCCCTAGCTCCATCTCATCCTCCTCAGACCCAGGCTCTGACGGGGCCATGGCAATGCCCAAAATAAGGACAAAGTTGGTTAACCTTACTTATGAAAATATCATAGTTTGAGATCATACCAGACCTCCATGAAAAATAGCATCCTTTGATGAAAAACTGAATCAGGACTGCCAGACTTCCCAAAGATGTAGCTGGAAATCTTAACTCTGCAGACAGACTCATTTCTTGGGATCTGGCTTCATGAATGAAAAGTCATGTGCTTGACTTGCCTAGATTAATTATTGTATGTCAGAATAGAATGGAGCCATTTACAGCAGAAGGTAGTCCTGACTCATGACCACAGTTGGGACCAGAACTTTCGTTGCTAAGCAAGATGATTGTTAAGTAAATTGCACCCAATTTTACAACCTATTTTTGGTTGTCAAGTGAATCACCACAAATATTAAGGGAATCATATGGATGTTAAATGAATTCCCTCATTGACTTAGCTTGTTGAAAGCAAGATGGAAGGTCCCAAATGGTGATCGCATGACAGTGGGAAGTTGTAAGTGTTGAAAATACAGGCTGGTTGCCAAGCAATTTGCATCACATGACAGTATGGTTGCTGTACCAGTTGTGTGAGGATTCATCATAAGTCACTTTTTGTAGTGACATTGTAACTTTGAATAGTCACAAAATGAATGGTCATAAGTCAAGGATTACCCATATTTAAATTCACAACAATTAAAGCCTCTCATTTGCTGCTCCAGAGTTTTATTTTTACATTCCTCTTTTCCACTATTTTTAAGGCAATGGCTATTTTCCTGCTATCTCCAAGAGTGGAGCAGTGGGCAGCTGAGGTACTGTATGTTCATAGAATGGTTCTCTCAAGCCCTGGAAAGATTGTTTTCTATCTTACCAACTTCATTCTGGACAGTAACTTCCTCACAAATATTTTTATAGTACTATCGATGCCCCTTAAAGCATATGAAGTACTTTCAGCAATCCCAATCATTAGAGGGCAATTACAGTGATATTAATTTTGTTCACTTTAAAACCAAATAATAGATGATTTTATCCATTTAAAGCAAGAAGAAAATAAAACATTTGCAACAGAGGTCCCTTGAATTGTGTATAAAACCTATTTCTTGTACCATTCAGGAAAAAGTAGGACAAGATCTTCTGTTATCTTATTTTAAATAATGATAATCACTTCCTCCAATTGATTAAAATGACTAAAGTTTTGCACAGCCCTTGTAACTTATTCTTAATGAACCACAAGGGTCATTTTTATCCCACTCCAACTCTTAAATATGATGAAAAGATCAGGTGGAATAGTCTTTCCATCACTGGAGGAGGAGTGCGGAAATCTTGGTCCTGACACCCCCAGTGCCTTGCTTTTCCTTTTCCTTCCATAGAGCTGATGCTATAATACAATTGCTAATTTTTATGCCAGGGGATCTTTGTTATAAATCGTTATTCATTATTTTTTTTAAATGTCCCATTTAAATTAAATAGAGAAAAGATATGTATATTTGGCAGCCTTGGCAATGTATTTATGCAAGAGGATAGATTTAAGGAGGTGATTCATGTACAACATTTGATTTTGGGCTTATTCAAAACAAACATATGGTACTTATATTAACTTTAAAAATTGCATGTGTTGATGAATTGGCCAGTATTTTAACAGTGCTAGCTCTGTAAAACATCTGTTGAAAACTTAGTTTTTCAGACCAGAGAGTCGTGAAGAAAAGTAACCCAATTAACTTAAATCAGCCTCAGACTGATAAGCGAAATCTCTTGTCATTTCATGCATTGATATGCTGTAAGAACTGAGTTTCAATGCAAAAACAAGCATACCTTTAAACTGTGTGACACAAATGCTAAAACCAACTACTACAACATCCACAACAGGAAGTGAAAGCTAGCTGAATATTACAACCAGCCTTCTCAACCTACTTAATCCTTTTTGGATGTGTTTGAGTACAATAACCATGAACCTCAGTGAACAGAGCTATTACAGAAGGATTGCAGTCCATCACAGCTAGAGGGTTATTGGCTGGAGAAATTTACCTGTCATGCAAATGCCCTGATATCCCTAAAAATTAAAGAATTGGTCCTTTTTGAATCATGTGGACTTTTTCAAAGATAGACAATTTGTTCTATGTTCTTTCCCTATTCAATTTGAAGGCGTTAAACATAAAAGACAGCTGTAAACAAACATAATTACTTGTATGTAGCTTAAACCCTTGTATGTTATGGTAGGAATATGAGTCTCAAAGATTCTGGAAAGACAGGTTGGACAGAACTTAAATGGAAAGGGATTCTTGCCTTCATGTAAACTGTGCAGGGTGGACTTAATCGTGGATTATCTTTGAGACAACTGAGATGCTTTTGACCCAGACTGCATTGCAGGCAGATAAGAATACTTTAGAAGGGAGTGCAGAGTACAGAGTCAAAACAGCTAGCTTTGCCTTCATGTGCTTCCAATTGTCCTTTCTGTTAACTTTATAAATAAATGTTTGGAGTAAACAGGGAAAGGCCAATAAGACACTCTCAATTCTGTCTAAAATACATACATGTTTGGAGTAAACAGGGAAAGGGCAATAAGACACTCTCAATTCTATCTAAAATAAAATTAGCAACATGCTGACTATTTTATAGAATCATAGAATGTAATAGAAAGGATCTTGAAGATCATTCTGTCCAATACCCCTCTTCCCATGGCAGGAATCCAGCCCTACAGCATTTTTGACAGATGACCATCACCCTATTGAAACACTTCCAAAGTTGATGACTCCACCAGTTCCTGAGGCTATACTCCATCATTTGCATTAATGCAGCCTTGAATTGCATTTGCTTTTTTACACCTGAATCATATTGCCACTCCTGCTCAGCTTGTAATTGATGGAGACAACTAGACTCTTTTGCACATACTGGTGCCCACCTTCCTATATTCAGCCTTCAAATTTTTCCTTCCCAAGTGTAAGGATTTGCATTTCTTTCTGTTTTTAGCAACAATTGCCGGAAATATTTCAGCGATTCATTTTGGTGGTTTCTGTCCATTTTTCCAATTTGTCAAAATCCTGCTGATGCTTGATGTTTGCCATCTCTCCTATCCTTGTGTCATCTGAACATCTGATCATCATATTTTCCAAAGCCAAGTCATTTAAAAATATGTTGAACAGCAAGAGAATATGGAATGGAATGTGGAAGTATGCCACTCAATGGTGCTATTCTACTGGTTCGGCCCGGTTCTAGTGTACCGGTAGTGCTGAAGATCAGCAGATACCAAACTGCTTCTCTCTGAGAAGCTGCTGTTGGGCCCACCCGTCCGCTCGGCCTCGCATACTGACTTTTATTCCCTGCTTTTGAAGTGCAGCTGCTTTATGCGGCATAGCAGATTGCCGCACGTCAGCTGTGGAAGCTATGGGGATTGCAGAAGGTAAGTAGGAAAGCCTCTGCGTGTTTGCAAAGTGCGCATTTGGCACATGTGTGCAAAGTGTGTGCGCATGCGCAAAGTGCGCCCACCAAACCCATGAAACTCACCACTGATGCTACTTGACCTTTATTCCAGCTTGATACAGCATAATGTACTGATGTATATTGAGTAAAATCCTTAACCTAAATTGAAAGAAGTCCCACTGAACTTATAGTGTGCGTATCTTAAATACAGGTAACTTACAACCCCAATTGAGCCCAAATTTCCATTGCTAAGCAAGACAGGAGTTAGGTGAATTTTGGACCATTGATGACCTTTCTTGCCACAGTTGTTAAGCGAATTACTGCAATTGTTATGTAAGTAACATGGTTGTTAAGTGAATCTGGCTTCCCTGTTGGCTTTGCTTGTGAAAAGATGATTACATGATCCTGGGATACTGGAGGTTGTCATAAATACATACCAATTGCCAAGCATCTGAATTTTGATCACGTGACCATAGAGATGCTGCAATGGTTGTAAGTGTGGAAATATGGTCATAAGTGACTTTTCTCAGTGCCGTTGTAATGTTGAATGGCCATTAAACAAATGGTTGTAAGTTGAGGATGACCTGTACTATTAATTTATTTCCTAAAAAAAAATGTCAGTTTCACACACAACAATGCTATATTTCATATACATGGCTTTTGTTGCATGTGTGATCATTTCAATGCTATAAGAAATGAATCTTTGACTAATGATCATCCAGGCGTATCTAATGTCCTCTGATACAATCTTACTTATCAAAATAAAATCTTCCCAAATTTACTTATTCCTATTATGACTTTTGCAAAATGTTCCTCTAATAAAATCAGAGCAAACACGAGACCAATTACAGATAGCTCTGCTTCAGAGTTCATGCTTTAGTTGAAAAGTGAATGAAAATATAGGAATTTTTTTTGTCTCATTTACATACAACATCAATCAGAACAACATTGTTATAGTACAGAGTCCAGAAGTGGGCAGCAGATTGCCTATTTCAGTCTCAAGTGTTCCCTAATCACCTGAAGGTAACAGAAGAACCCTTTCCTAAAGCTATCATAATTAAGGAATGTTTTGGTGTAGAAAAACCACAGGAAGCTATGAGTGAGCCCAACAAACATGTTATAACGATATGGCTTTGTGCCTCTGAGAAGGCGATCACCCTACAGTGACATTGGCTTTATTGTTTTGCCTGATGGGCCAAAGTAACTATGGTATATCCAACAGTGTACACAGCCAGGTTGTCTTCTCAATGAATAGTCTTTAGTCTTTGAAACTAAAGCATGAGTTGATGGTGATTGCATCCAAATAACAGATTACATGATAAATTGTTGCCAACTCATATGGCAGCTAAAAGATTACGGGGTTGAACTCACTCAATAGCCAGGATTTCTGGATACAGAAATTAAATGAACCAAGAGACCAGTTTTCACCAGCATCCCAATTGGTTTGATTTTCAATGATTTTGTGTGTGTGTGTGCGCGTGCGCGCGCGCACGCACACAGGGTTTTTGTTTGTTTGTCTGGTAATGTTGGCTATTCTGGAGGGACTTTCAGACAATTGAATTCTTACCCTTGGCTTGAAGTGATCATCTTCAGGAACTTTATCACCACTGGAAATGTTCTCAATTATGTGAATCTGATTTTAGTTGAATCCAGTATCTTGTCATTGATTTCTCTAATTTCTTTTCCCCAAGAATTTTGTTTTATCTGTTTGTTTCAATTACTTTGTCTTTGCCATTGGCTAAACAGCGCCAATCAAAACAAAGTACTTAAGACTATTTGGAAGACAAGCAGTGCTCGGTTATTGGATGTGTGCGCATGTGAGTGACAAGTACCATATGGATGTCAGATGGGCTGTTTCTTCCTGCATTCCAGTGTTGAAAAATTAAGACTGACTAACTATATAGCAAGAAAGGACTCCCCTTGTGCAAATGCTTCTCTGATGTATCACAATCCTAAAGTGAATTGCGCATAAACAAGGACCTTTCCCACATTCCTTTAGTAATTCTAAGCTAGATTTGACCTTGACTTCTGTGATAATATTATCTTCATATGGAGAGTTGCTGATTACTGGTTGACCCATAATATTTATATGTGGTTAAAACCATTTCTCAAGGACAAACCACAAATACAAACAGGCTTGTTTACTTGCATTGACAGCGTGGCACAATATTACTCTACTGTAATGATGGGATTAGGGGAGGAATTTCCTAATTCTATTGTGTCTCTGGACAACAGATTTCCAGCTAAATAGCGCAGAGATAAAAACCAGTGGCCTTCACAATTCATGCTTCTTTTGTAAGCTCTATTAAATGTAGAATGTGTATGTTTGTTTACAGTTTGAAGAAATACAAAGACAGGTTTCAATGGCACTTGTAAAAATGACCTTGGATGCCCCTCCTCTCCCCTCCAAACCCTCCCCCCCCAGGCATCTGTATTTCCAAGTTAAATTCAACATTCCATGGGAATTTCGCATGTGGGGAGGAACCTTTCTCCCTGGTTTTCTGCTGCTTGAAATCAGATTTTCAGAAATCTTTTTCTCCTAACAAGCTTGGCATAGAAGGGCTGCTCTTTAACTGTTATGAAGCTTTCAGCTCTAATTATGGTTAGTGTTGGATTTACAGTCCTATTGTCTAAAGAATGAATTGAACACTATCTGCCATCATCACCTCTTCTTACAAGGAGGAAACTGGTATTATCTTTAATGTGTGGTCAAGTATATAGAAAGGCTGTAAGAATGATGGATAAATAGCAGCTTTTAAAAACCCCTTTCCAAGTTCTTTTTTCCACCCTAAAATGCAACTCTTCATCATTTTTACTGTTCAATTTTATGTATATAGGTACGAGACATCTAATAATACTTTTTACTTTTTTCTACTTCATACAGTGTTTTGTGTGTGTGTGTGTGTGTGTGTGTGTGTGTGTGTGTGTACGTATGTAGATACTATTTAATTGGATTTTCTAATCCTGGAACTGGGGAGTAGACAATTATTCTACTTTTGCTCTGCTTAATAAGTAAACAAAAAATAGATGAAGTAAAAACATCTTTTGTGTTATTGATTTTTGGAGGGGCCCTTAGTTGTGCATTAGAGAAATTTTTAAGGATATTTGCCACCTTATGGAAATATTTAATTCCTTTTCTGTTTTCAAGGACCTTTTGTCCTTGATTTTTTTTGTCTGGCTGCAATTAATAAGAAAATTTATGTTTCAAAGTGTCATTTGGATTCATTCATTCATTCATTCATTCATTTATCCCACCTTTATTATTTTTTTATAAAGAGCTCAAAGCAGCGAACATACTTAATGCTCCTTCCTCCACCTGTTTTCCCTGTGGATAAAGCATCTGACTAGAAATCAGGAGACTGAGTCTAGTCTCGTCTTGGATTTTCTGAAAAATGTAGTAATTCCAATTTAAGATATAATATAGTTGACTAATGTTCTGATTTGTTCTAATTTTTTTAAATGAATCAGTCCAAAGGGATTAACAGATTTTCAAGAGCACTACATATGACAATAGATACCCAGTTCTTTACATTTTCATCAAAACATGGAGCTTATATACTATAATTTATTCATGCTGGTTTTAAGGACCATCTATTAAAAATTGTAAGTTTTTATAGATGGTTCTTAAAACCAGCATGGTAGATTATAGTTTCCCCTAATTTGGGCTGAAACTAATTTCTGTGGTTTTCTATGCTAGCTGGTTAGCCACAAAGTCAAAGATAAATAAATGGCATTTAAAAAAATAAATAAATTCCCTTTGAAAGTATTTGCAGATAATATGCAGGAAAGGAAGCTATGTCTTTCCACATACTGCTGATACATTCTTTCTCTCTCTCCCTTTCTCTCTTTCTCTTTCTCATTTTACTAATAAGTTACAAGTCACTTAGTGTTTCCAGAATAACTGAAGTGGCATACAACTTGATCAAACACACACAAAAAAGAATATGACAGCCTTTACCATGTAGACCATATCAGAAATCACTTCCACAGAAAGGCTATTTTCTCTTTGTGGTTGACTTATGATATGTTTCTCTCCTCATTTCACCCCTCATTGAAGGTCTGTTTTGTAACAAATCTTGCATATCTCTGTTAAAGTCATCTTTCTTAGTCTACGTACACTGAGACATTAAATAAATGGAGGATATACAAACATTTTATTCTCCACCTTTATTTACTTAATAGAATGACACATTTAAATACAGATAGTCCTTGACTTATGACCACAATTGAGCCAAACCTTTATGTTGCTGAGTAAGACATTTAAATGAGTTTTGCCCCATTTTATGACCTTTCTTGTCATAGTTGTTAAGTGAATCATTGTAGTTGTTAAATTAGTAGCACGGTTGTTAAGTATATTTGGATTCTATAGTGACTTTGCTTGTCAGAAGGTCACAAAAGATGATCACATGACCCCATAGCACTGCAACCTTTATAAATATGAGTCAGTTGCCAAGCATCTGAATTTTGATCATGTGACCATGGGGATGCTGCAACGGTCATAAGTGTGAAAAATGGTTGGTCATAAGTCATTTTTTTCAATTGACTGATCATTACACAAACTGTTGTAAGTTGAGGATTACTTGTATTAGACTAGAATTTAACCTGCTCAGGGTCCTAATTTGGAAATCAATTACCTGGACATGAGGTAACTAGCATCTAACAACTAGATTGACTTTCTCTGAAAATCTGTGTTTCCAAATTACAGTATAATTTTTTTTAGGGAATGAGGAGGTATTTATAGTTTGGTAACATATAGCTAGAAGCAGGATTTTAGCAGATATGTCTGGAATAATTCTTTCTTTGTTTTTCTAAGTTTTACAAAGCTTGCATTTTGCAACCATCAAAAATGGCTGAGTTTTGAAAGTAAGGCACTGAGCTTTTATTCTAAAAAGATATAAGTTTAGGGCACAGATTAAATCTCTTTCAGCTGATGGCTACTTTGTCTTATATCCGATGAATACTATGCTGTCAATTCATACTTATGTTTCGAAGATTATGTCATCTGAGAAAAGATATGTGGAATAATAACATTATGGAGTACACATATATCAGTGTTTGAAAATCAAAGTAGTTAGGAACATCATAAGACTGATAATATGTTCGTTGATCTGTGTGCCATCTGGCTGGCAAAGATAAATAAAAGATTTATGACAAGGCAATTTTTTTATAAGTTTGAAAATCTCAAATTCTGCATTCCAAGAGAGAAAAAAAGAAAGAAAAAGAAAGGCATCCATTGAAATCTACCTGGAAAATGATATGGCATCTTTTTCCAACCACCAATTATTTCTCCCAAAGTCAGAGAAACCTTCAGAGAAGGTTTCAGAGAAACCTTACCTGATTCCATCTTCTGAACCTAATATAAATAGTGTATGTATAAATATACACCCCGAATAGACCTTCTCAGTTAGAAAAGAAGTGAAGATAGCAAATAGTTTGGTTTACTGAACATTGAGGATAAAGAAGATGTACATTGCACTTGAAAAGTAATGGTAAAAAGGTAAAGATAAGAGTTTCTCTAGTTGGTTCTCATCTCCATTTCTTAGCTGAGGGAACCAGCATTTTCTGAAGATCCTTTCCATGTTCATGGCCAGCATGACTATATGCCAAGACAGATGGAACACTGTTGCCTCCCCACCGAAATGGTACTAATTTATCTACTTGTATTTACATATTTGAAAGGTCTAGGTGGGCAGGAGTTGGGGCAAGTAATGGGAGCTCACCACATCATGAACTGCTCAGGTTTTCAGCCTGGACTATCAGCTATCCAGATGACAAGCTTAGCATCTTTAAATCGCTGAGCCATTACACCCCACCCCCCCCCAGAAAAGTAAATAGATTACTTCTACAAAGCAGGGGTCCCCAAACTTGGTAACTTTAAGACTTGTGGACTTCAACTCAGCTGGAGAATTCTGGGAGTTGAAGTCCACAAGTCTTAAAGTTGCCAAGTTTGAAGACCTCTGCTACAAAGGAAGGCAATGACTTTGGAGTGGGGGCGGGGGAATCTTGAGAAAGGGGATTTAATTATCAGAATGTTCAAGCAGTGCCCTAACAAAGGTAATAGGATAGAACAAAAAATAATAATATTGTGCAGTACTATTTCTTATTTCCAGAAAACTGGTCCCCTGTCTTAGCCGTGTAATTGAATCTACAGTAAGTAATAACTACCTGATATACCTGTACTTACTTCAATGTTCCAGTGAAGGTGATAATGGAAGAACAGGGGGGGGGGAAATAAAGAGCTTGGGGGGAAATTGATACAATATTCTGAACACATGATCTCAGAAAAACAAATAACGTAGGAAAGTAGTGACTAAAGATAGTCCTCAACTTACAGTTCATTTAGTGACCATTGACAGTGGCACTGAAAAAAGGTGACTTGTGGCCATTTTTCACATTTAGGATCTTTGTAGCAGCCCCATGTGATTTGTAAGTTCCTACTTATGACTTGTTGATGTGCCCTAAGGTCATGTGCAACCTTTTGACAAGCAAAATCAATAAGGAAGACAAATTCACTTAACAACCGTGTTACTAACTTATCAACTGCTGTGATTCACTAAACAACTGTGGCAAGAAAGTCGTAAAATGGGACACAAAACTCACTTAACAAATGTCTCCCTTAACAACAGATATTTTGCGCTCAATTGTGGTCATAAGTTGAGGACTACCTGTATTAGGTTAGAAAAAAGTCTATGGAACACATAGTTGAGCACAAGTCTATTTATAGGTATACTGTACATGAGAAAGGAATAACATTTAAAAGCAAATGATATAAGGGGTGTGGGAATGAGGGTCATTTTGGTAAGATCAAAAGTAGATCTGAGAGAGAAATTGGATATGGAAGAAGAGAGGAGGGAAAATTAGAGTACAAGTGAATGGCTGCAGGAAGGAAAAAAAGAACGGGTATGTTCTTACTTTGGTGAAAGATAATTTGCTTTTGAACTTTCTTTTAATGGAAATGATATGTCAGTGAAATTCTCCATGGTGGCATGGTGTTCTTGAACTCATTTAACAGCTAGATTGCCAAGACCTTGTGTAAACATTCTATGCTGCTTTTTACAATAACATATCCAGTCGTTTGCAGCCGGCTTGTTTTCCCCAACTTCAATTAAACTCCAAGAGAAAAGAGCATGAGGGAATTTGTCCTATGGGGATTTTTTTTTTTTTAAAGATTGTTGGCAATCAGGTTTCACAGAGATGGAAAAACATAGAAGAGAACACCACCACTAGCAAAGTCACCCTCCAGTACCTCCAACAATGAAAAAGCTCAAAACAATGTCAACAAAGATTCAGACTTCAGCCTTAATCACCCTGAAGATAAAATAGAAAAGCGTGTCTTTTTCTTGAAAGGAGGGTGCGGGGAGGAGAGAAACAGCAAAGTTTTAAAAACTGCCCAGCACAATTCATTACAGTTTGTAAGACCAATCTGTTTAGAAAAGTTTCTTGTTGGATGAAAAGAGAAATGGATGATAATCACTGACTAATTGATTGGTTTAATCATGGCTGCAGTACTGTGTAAGCAGGATTGTGAATTATTGCTTTGTTGTACAGCTTGATACAAGCCATATTACAGTGATGAGGTGAACTTGGTATTAAATGGTTGACAACCTGCTGTGGCCTTTGTTGCATTTTGTTTTATGAGTTACTAAGAACCCAAGACTCAGCTCAATTTTATTCCTCATGGAGTAGAGCAAAATAATAGCCATAAAATAGATGTCACAGGCAGATGGTTAGCTCCTTTTTGCTTCTAGAATGCACAAATAAGTAACATTTTTTTGTTTTGCTCTGTTCTATCTCATATGCGAGTATCAATATTATAAGATACCATGATAGACTATGTAGCTTGCATTCAGTATGATGTAATTAATAGAAGCCAGAAACAATTCATTAAACAATGAATACTGTAATTCTGTAACAATCTCTATATACATACTTTGAAATAAGACTAAAAAAATAATAATGCAATTTTAAATTTCCATAGATTCATCACCATTATTTTTTATGATTAAATCAAGCATGAATCTTTTTTAATTCTGGGATTTAGATTATTTTACCTTTGGAGGGCTATATATATCTCCTAAACTTCCCTTGAGAGTTTCCTTGAAGTATAAAGGTGACACCAAAACTTTTAGGCTATCATGCCTTTTCAAAAGTCATTACCTGTTCACTAACAAAGCAAAGGGAAAAAAAAACCTTGGCAAATATATCAGTAAATGCATTACAAGAAGAAGATTTGCCGGACAGGTAGACTAACAATCAAGTTAGCTGAGTAAGTGTTGGCTAATCAGCAGTTTTAAAATAGAAGTTCAGCAGCTCTGAGTGAAGGTTGGAGCAAATGGTACAATTTCTCTACACTAAAGGAACCATCTTGTTGGGTAGCACCCATTAATTTCCAATTAAATGTGTGGAGTACCCTGGAACAGAGAGTATCATGGCTTATTTTATTGAGCGACATGTGCTCTGCAGATAAATGATTATTACTTTTTTTGTCTCATCTGGATTGGATTGTGCTCTGAGAGGAACAGTCTGAGAGAGCCATGATTATTTCATGATCTTTAACTACATTACGTGCAATAACTTTTTATCTCTCATCAATGCAGCATGGCCTGTGGAGACACTGTAAAAAAACACGGAGCCCACACCAAGGAATCTACAGGTACTGTCCATCTACCCAAATATCAATTTTTAAAAAGAGTTAGCATCCCCCCTCTCCAAATATGTCTGAAGAAGTGATGGAAGAGCAGCTTGTAACGTAGAATTCTCTCCCATCCCCGTAGTTGTGTTGTATACTATGGAAATTTCCAACTGAACGATGAAAATATGGGAAGAGAGAATCAGTGTGGCTGATGACAGTAATGCAGTGATGCCTCCTCTCCTTTTTCCAGTCACTGTCTTTCTTAGGAGCATTTAAATTTGACAGGGGAGAGAAAATCTGGAGGACTGAAAAACTTATTTTCCTGCATGTCAAAAGATGACAAGTTGAAAAAGTAAGCAGCTACGTTTATATTACTTAACCGGATTGCCCTGCTATAACCAACTACCTCCACCCATGTTCATTGGGAATTTTAGTGGTAATCTGGAGGGTACATAGTTGGGGATGACTAAGCTATACTTACATTGATTTACAAGCTATAGTACAAGGCTCAGTAAAGAATGGGCAGGGAGGGAAAGAACGGTAGAAAATAGCTAAGTGCTCTGTAAAACAGAGAGTGTAAAAATCCCTAAGTAACCATGTCACTAATAATACAATTTACACTTGGCAAATCTAGACAAATAGAATAATTTAGGATGATGTAATCTTCCTCTGGCATTCTGTTCATGCCAGGCAGCTTACCAACAAATCTAAGCCCTGATAGTCTGGCAGCAATTACTACATCAAAACAAAATGTGATTGCCACTGATTAATTGTGGTGCCTCCCAAAAGAGCTTTCTTTAGCCACACCAGGTTTTAAAGGCCTGGAGTTCAAGATTGGCATAAATGACATACTCTTTTCAACCGAGGGATGCCTGCAGTGGTGTATTCTGAAATTTTGCCATTGGAAAACCTGGTTACTGCTCAGCTAAGGAGGTTTTTCTTTTAAAAAAAGCAACTCTTAAGTTTGAAGTGCATTTTAGAGTCCTATCAGCCTCATTAAACATTCTCCTCAAGTTATTGGAGCATATGACAAACTCCTATCAGTTGGAAGACACTTGCTTGTGATTCACTGAATAGCTTTTCTTCACTCATAAGTATCATTAGGAGATGCCAACTGTCAATACTGTTATTAACTGAGCTGCTTTTGAACAGTTAAGTTTTAAGACATTGAATCAATCAAATTATCCATTGTTATTAGCAAAGAAAAATTAAGAGAATTTTTATATCAAGTCAAACTCTTAATCCATCTATGTGTAACTGTAGTGGAATTTCCTTGAGGGACAGGTGGAAGAGCCACTACCAAAACAATGGTCAGATAAAGGGCAGAGCTTGAGTCTAGGGCAGAACTGTAACCTTGACAAAATGTCTTGGACAAGATCTTTCCTATTTCTCATGAAGATAAATGGAGGTAGGGAAAGGGGAAGCACATTCAAACCTGCAAAATTATGTAACTATAACTTTATAATAAAAGTAGAATTAGCCTGCATGAGTTTGGTTTGCTAATCTGATCTAATATCGGTAACAGAATGAAGCTGTAAAAATCCAGGTGGCCACAAGTTAACAGAAAAGAGACAATGGTTTTTATCAACAAACCACCCAGATTTCTTTTACCCAGATTTGGTAGTCCTGTCTATGAATCAGAATTTCAGCACCCCAGATACCCTTGAATCTATTATGGGAGCTTACTAGCCACCAAAATCAACAGAATTTCTGGTTGATTTGATGCCTCTAATCTTTCCATTTTTCCCCTCATCATATGCCTCAAATCTCATCAGCTTTTGCGTACTGAGATAAATTCCAGTAGTCTTGCATGATTAGAAATCTATTTCAGCATTGGAATGCCTACACCATAGAATTTTAGTATGAGATAACACAACAGTGCCCAAATCCTAAATAAGTTGCTGATTCTTGGTCCAGCATGACAATTTCCTAACATTGTGAGAAATCCAGATGCTAGTTCTTAGACAGGTTTGGAGAACTTCTGTTGTACTGTCTATATGGAGCAAATCAAAGGAAAAAAATTCAACTCTGTAAAGCCTTATATGGTCAATTGTCTAGCAACGGATCTCTGGATTCCTGGTGTGGATCTTTCCTACTTTTGTACAGAAGCTTTCTATAGCCATTTTGCCTGAAACATTGAAAAAAGTTCTGATATACAACAATGAACAAAAGAGTGCTTGGACATCAGTCCAAGGGCTTACACATATGGAATAAATCCAAGAGGTCATAGAAGGTCATGTTGGGGAAGGGGTGGGGATTTTTGTGAGAACCAAGCCTCAAAAAACCCAAAACAAATTATAGTCTGTACCAATTTAGAATAGAATAGAAAACTTTATTGGCCAAGTGTGATTGGACACACAAGGAATTTGTCTTGGTGTAAATACTCTCAGTATACATAAAGAAAAGGTACATTAATTAAGAATCAAGAATCATAACGTACAACACTTAATGATAGTCATAGGGTGCAATCAACAATCAAATCATACTAGGAAACAGTCAATATAAATTGTACGAATACAAGCAACAAAGTTACAGTCCTACAATCACAAGTGGGAGGGGATGGGTGATAAGATTAACAGTAATAGTAGTGTACACTTTGTAAATAGTTGCACAGTGTTGAGGGAATTATTTGTTTAGCAGAGTGATGGCTTTTGGGAAAAAACTGTTCTTGTGTCTAGTTGTTCTGGTGTGCAGTACTCTATAGCGTCGTTTTGAGGGAGGGAGTTGAAACAGTTTATGTCCAGGATGTGAGGGGTCTGTAAATATTTTCACAGCCCACTTTTTGAGTCATGCAGTATACAGGTCTTCAATTGAAGGCAGGTGGGTAGTAATTGTTTTTTCTGCAGTCCTAATTATCCTCTGAAGTCTGTGTCTTTCCTGTTGGGTTGCAGAACCAAACCAGACAGTTATAGAGGTGCAGATGATAGACTCAATAATTCCTCTATAGAACTATATCAGCAGCTCCTTTATTTGATGGGAATCAAGAATTTATATGCCTAGACATGCTAAGGAAATTTCTGTGCTTTCATTTTCACTTTAATTTTCACATATTCCTTTTTGACTGTTCAATAAACCTTTAGGTAAGCTGGAAACCTAGTATTTGTGAAAGAACTATGGTACATGAAGATCACAGAAAGTATTATTAAAACTGGAAAACTAAGATAATATACAACTTTAATGAAAAGCAAAAAAATTTGGAGTCTATATAAAGAAACTGGGGTAAGGACAGTGGCAAAATAAATGCTTGACCTATTAATAAGATCTGAAAACTTTCAGAAACAGATAACATACAATTATTCTATGCAAATGAATTATTCAGAATAGAATGTATAAAAACTGACCAACATTTTTCTTATTATTCCAAATAGAGGAACTAATCCTGAAAAGATTTGACACAATATTACAATCAGATGGAGCAAGAATCTATTTTTTTTTGCCACATATTGATTGTCCGATATGTTTGATACACGGGCCAGCTTCCAAGATGCTATCCATTGAATATCTGCAGCCAATATAGATTCCAGTCTTAGTTCTAATCTGAGCAGAAGTGCTGCCTTTTGAATTACACATTTTTCTATGCTCTCATTCCTTCTAAAGAAATAAAACCTGAAAGATGGCCAAAGAGCAGTGATAAGGAGTTAGTTTGTGTATGAGTTTAATACGATAATTTGGCAAATGATTTAGCTTGTAAAATTGATATTTGCCCATTTTTAATGAACTAAAGCAGCACTTTCTTCATTTCTGAAACCAGGAAGCATCCTAATGGATGGTACTATATTCCTTTAGTTTCCCAGAGTTGGTAAGGTCCTGGAATCAGAGTGGGGAAACTCCGTTTTTTTCCTCATTCTGTGCGAGGACATTTTCTACTGCCAAAGTGTCATCTTTTTCTACTCTGCTAGTAAGCATCCCTTTAACAAAACACTGGGCTGCATCCACAACCATTTTTATTTCCTAATTTTTTTTGGCGTGATCCTTCCTTCCTCCCTTCCTTCCTTCCTTCCTTCCTTCCTTCCTTCCTTCCTTCCTTCCTTCCTTCCTGTGAGTGATGTTGGGTGAAGAGCAAACGGATTTATCTTCAGTTACGATACGTTTCAAGGTAGTTGAAAATAAAACTTCCATGTACAAGGCTGCTGGGTTTTGCTATCTCTTATTATGGTAAGATATTGTGGAGAGATTATATACTGACAGAATGCTAAAGTAAATGAATGGTTAATAGAGTCTAAGAATATATTGCCATTACTTATTTCCATTTTAGTTTGCATTACTTAGGCCCTGCTTTAAGTAGTTAGACAATCTGGAATAGATTAAAAAAAAGAGCATCAGGGGTGATAAAGAAAGTGAAAAACTATGAAATGAGGCCACAAAGAACTGTAAAGTATAGCTTTGGGAAGCGAAGACTAAGGAGGGAATATTGTAGCAGTTTTTGAATACCTGAAAGAATGTCACATAAATTAAGTCAAAATATCTTCTCTATCGCTTAAGGATATGAGATTATAGTCTTAGGTTTCAGGTAGTTTAAATTCCTATTTAAACTTAGGGTGTTTGGTGTTGGTTTTCTTCCTAACAGTAGAGTAGTGAAACTGGTTGCTGAGTAGAGATGATTGGCTTCTCTTCAGATGGACTGTTCAAGCAGAGATCTAATTGTTATCTGTCTGGAATATGTTAATATGGATTCTAGCATTAAGAGCTGATTAGATTTGATGTTCCAAATAGACTGTTATAACCAATGAAGTCTATATTTCTATGAATCTCTTAAAAATATGAGGAAAGATTTTGCTATATCTTTACTGAGCACAATTGTAATTTTTCATTTCTTATAATCTATTGATCCTGTTAATTCTGAATGGAGTCATTATTTCAATGATATAGTTAAGTTGACTTTGAATGTGTCACATGGATCCCTTTAACAAGTCATCTACACCCAAATACTTTCAAACACTGTTTTCAAATCAGTCAGGAAAAGGGAGGGGCTAATACAAAAGAATTACCAGGCAACAGAACATTCTTAGATCTTGGAAATGATAAGTTAGCAATAGCGAAAAGACAATGCTATCTTGTTAGGATAAGGAACATAGAGAGATAAAAGCTGATGATGTAACAATAAATGCAGAATCAGTCACCCTAATCAGTATATAGGCATGAGTAAATCACCAAGGCATAACTCAAAATTCTAATAAGAGAAGTAGAATTCCCACAAGCTTTTCAGGGTGAGTTTTCTTTAACTAAATGTTTCACATACACTTTTCTGATGTTGATGGAAGGTTTAACTTTGAAAGACTGTGCAATTAATCCTACTATGTGATTTGTCTCAATTAGTCTTTACTCCCTTCCATCCCTGCCCCCAAAGGAATGCCTCATTTTGATTAATGGATCTTAGAAGTTAAGCTAGTTGCAATTGCCCCTAATCATTGTCTGTAGTAACGGTTAGATATAGAGAATAAGAGAGATTACCTTGATGGAGATAGAAACAAGTTCCATTATCAAAATGACAAAGGGGAAAAATATACCAAAAGTTTCCAACAGAAAACAGAAAAACAACAGAATAACCTCAGACACCTCCCTACATCATATAAGTATAAGAAGGTGGACATGATGAATTCTGTCTAGGAAGGGGGAAATGATGTGTTAGATTACAGTAAAGCAGCAGTTTTCCAGGAAGGAAGGAGCACATTCCAGGAGAGGGACAGCAAAAAAAGAGATTTAGGATAGCCACTCCCTAGAATCTACCAGGGTATATCTGTTAGATTTAATCTGGCAAGATTTTGTCTATATGGTAAATATATAAATAAAAACTGAAGTTAAGTTAGATTGTTCTGTTGTTCTTGGACTGGACTTGACAGAAAATAAAGTATAGTGCCACTGGACTTGCAATATCCTGTTATAATGGCTATTCTCAAAAAAACTAACTTTAGCCTTTCTTTCTATTGACTCTACCTGGTCTAACTGATCTACCTAGTAGGGAGAACATTAAAGAAATCAAGAAAAGTAGTTGGTTCTGTTACTGAAAAGGTATCTTCAACATGGGAAAAAGTACCTGAGTGAACAGTCAGATGTAAATAACTACATCTTTGTGGGTGAACTGCTATTTGGCTTTTGGATTGGATTAATTATTATGGATTCTCCTAAGAAACTTGGAAACAATGTTCAGTGAAATTTAAGATTTCTCTGTTGGAGAACTTTAATATTTTCACTGTCTTGAAATTCCTAGGATTCCTTAAGTGGAAAGCACAAAGTTAAAACTATTTGAAGTTACAATGGAAACCAAGGTTTTCTACCTTTAGTCTACAGGGATGACCCTACTGTTAGACATAAAGAGATCGGGAAACAGTTCCTGAATGTGTGAAAAGGAAGGTACCATTGTACAAACTTCTAACAATGTTTCCTGAACATTGTGCCAAGAAATTCCTTTGGAGTAAGACAGAGATATTGGAGTTCCTATAATGGGGCTGCTTTCCTGAAGTCTAGTACAATATTTTACCCAGTGGCAGTCCAGGCACTTCTTCAGCAGAATCTGACAGGCATCTTCATATCTTTTTCTCAGGACAAACAAAATGTCTAAGGTAGCTCTAATTCCCTAACGGATACTTGTAATTTTAAACTTTGGAAATAAGTCTTGAAGTTATCTTATGCCTTCCTGTACTGCAGGTATAATATTTATATAAATATTGCATTTTTTTTTATAAAAAAGAGCAACTTTTACCCAAAATCAGGCAAAGCAGGCAGGCAGATTGAGTTGCTCACAGAATCATTCAGAGATCTATCTATCTGAAATCAGCTACCTGAGTTTGTCACATAAAATTTGCTTGCAGTGAGTCTGCACTGAATAGAAGCTTCAGTCCTAAGGAAGGTTCGGCTTTGCTTAAAAGCAGAGCTGAAGATCTAAAGACTAGCTAGAAAGCAAGAAATGCAATGATTTCCTGCTTTCTAGCTAATCTAAATCTCCCAGCACAGCAGAACAGCTGATAATTGGAAAAGAAAGGAAAAATAGCAAGTTTGATGGCAAGGTAAGGAGTGAGTGGGTGGGGAGGGTTCCCGCAGGCCATGTGGGTGACATAGCCTTGTGTTCCTGCACAGCCTGGATAAATTGCTTTGGGGGGTGCTCTGGGGGTGACATTTCTCTGCAGACCACCAAAAATTTCTCGTGGATCACCAGTGGGCCATGGGCCACCAGTTGGTGAACGCTGGACTAGGCGAGCTTAGAGGAGCTTATCTTTCAGAATATCTTTCAGAGCTCCTAGAGGAGCTTATCTTTCAGAAGGAATGAGAACATGGCAAATGTCTCAGAAATAACTTTCCCTAATTTCTTAGACAAAATGAAAGGGGAAGATGTCATTTCAGTTTTTCAAATTCTATTATTATAATCTTACAATAAAGTAGTGTTAATATTCATAGTTTGTGCATGAAGGACTACCTTGAAGGACTGATCTTGAAACTCGGAAAGCACCTCTCTCTTCCTCTACTTTTACTTTCCAGAAATCTAAGGAAAGTTTCTTCTAAGGCACTTCTCACCCCTATTTTCCTTGTGGGCTGAGATGCCATTTGCCTTTTGATTAAGCTTTTGCTCTTCCTCCCTTCTCCCAAGGTCATCCCCAAATACCATTATACATTCCAACGAAAGGGAACATTTCAAAGAAGCAAAAGGCAGCGTGGGCTGGAAAAAAAAAAGTGGATAAAAAGGCCTAAGGGAGAAGGTAGAGGCTCCAGGCAGAGAGATCTGAGGAGAAATTAGTGGAGGAAAAACAAAACCACAATTAACAAAAAAAAAAGACATTGGGTGAGTTGGTAGAAAGTGGCTGGAGATGAAATCAGAAGGGACAGCTTCAATGGAAAAGAGAGAAGAGAAAATTAATTTCAAATGCAGCAGGAAAAGAAAACTATCAAGAGAAAGGGTGGAAGCAACCATTGGATAGATGAGACATGAGTGGAAATCAGAGAAAGCAGATTAAGAAGGAATGAAACAAAAGAAGGAAGGCATTGCACAGAACTGGGAGAGAGCAGTTGGAAATAATAGGAAGGTTGATTAGAAGTGGCAAAGGACAGGAGGTAAAGTGAGGTTCTGCCCCAAAGATTCCTTTGTTCTGCTTAATAACCCAGAGATGTTTTGATTTATAAGATACAATTTGATCTAATGGTCAAGCCACTGGTTTAGCAGCAAGCAGACTTAAGTTTCCAGTCCTCAGCTTCATGGATTTGTCTGTGAAATTCACCGGAATCAGGACTGACTAAAAAATGCATAAATGCACATATGCACATGTGCACACAAACACACCTAAACTCACAAGACTGATTTACAATAAATCTGCTTGCTCCCACTTCCTTATTCCTATTCTTAGCAAAGTCCAGCCCTTATTTTAGGGTTGTTTTTTTTTAAAAAAGGATGCATAATAATGAATGACCTGTTTCTCCCCTCCCCACCCCCCTCATGCAAGCAAGTGATCAAAATTAGGATCACCAGGCTTTTCTAACAAATTTAACAAAGTTGCCGAGAACCATATCAATGACTTTGCCCACAGTTTTCCAATATAGAAACTAAGTCTGAAAAGTCTGTGTGTGCATGTATATATTGCAGTGATAACCTGCCAGACAACATTCTTCACACAGAATCAAAATATTCCTCACAAAGAATCAAAATATTCCTCTCTCTTTCAAATGCAGATGCCATTTTAGTATCACAACAGTTCTATGAGATAAATTATGCCTGGTTGGGTGAGCTTAATTGGCTCCAAGCAAAACACCTCTCTGCAATTCAGCCACCTTAAGGCCAGAAAATTAGGATAAATTAAAGCGAAGTGAAATGGGAAATAAACTAGAGGTAACAGCAGTGGTGGGATTCAACTGTTTTTTACTACCGGTTCTATGGGCGTGGCTTGGTGGGCGTGGCAGGTGAAGGATACTGTAAAATCACCAGTCAGAGGTGATATTTGCCAGTTCTCTGAACTACTCAAAATTTCTGCTACTGGTTCTCCAGAACTGGTCAGAACTTGCTGAATACCACTTCTGGGTAACAGAAGGTTTACCCATCTCTATAATGTGGTCCCTGTTTGAATCTGATCTTTCACATAATGTATGAAAACTTGGAAAGAAAGGGAGGAAAGAATGGTTTAATGTTATGTTTAGTTTTATTTCTCTCTTTTTTTCTTCTTTCTGCATTTAGGTAACATTTACTAATGGTTATTTTTTGGCTTTTAGTTTATGGAAAGAAATTGTGAGTGTGAAAAAAACTGAGATTGTGGGATCTTTTCACCAGTGAGGAAGATACATGCCACAGCCAGACATTGGATAATAAAAAACAAGGAACAAAAATGGGCAGGGAAGGGTAATAATCCTCAGGCATGAAGTCAAGATGCATCCCCTCCTTTGCTTATATATATCAGATCTGGAGATCTTCCATCTCAGTTACAGAGAGACTCTGGAAGGGGCACAATTAAAATGCAAAAATCACATAAATATTGTACTCCAATTAGAGGCAGCTAAAGCAGTAATAAAATTATTAAAGTTAAAAAGGCCAGGGAGGGCTTTTAAAGAATGAACCAAACCCTGTAGTTGTGTGCTCCTCTGTGAACCCCAAGTGAGGTTGGGGTTGAGGCAGTGCCAGGAAAGTGGGGGATATTCTGAGAAGAGAATATTCCAAAGAGTGGGGGCCACAAGACAGAAGGCTGTTTTCCTGGATTTCACCAGCTGAAGTACATTAACTGACAGACTCCATCACATGCCCCAACTCTCTATAATGGGCTGAAGATGCCTATGCAGGCAATCTAGCCCCCTGCCGTCTAGGGCTTTAAAGGCCATAACCAGCACTTTGAATTGGATTATTATGAGTGCTGTTCTTAAGTGGGGTGACCAAAATTGCTCACATAGCCACTTTCTGTACCAGCTGAAGCCTCTGGATAGTTTTCAAAGGCAGCCCCACGTGGAGCACGATGCAGTAGTCCAGACAAGAAATGATCAGGGCATGATTTACTGAGTGAAAAACCTCCCTATATAGGAAAGGGCATAACTGGTGCATAACATTGAGCAGGGGCCCTCCTAGACAAAACTGCTACCTGCTCTTTGAGTAGGACCTATGAGTCCAGGAGGATCCCTAGATTATTCACTGAATCTTCCTGGGATAATGCAACCCCATCCAGGAACAAAAATGATTAACTGCCAAATGCAGATGGGCCTCCTATCCACAGCCACTCCATCTTATCAGGGTTTAGCTGAAACCTGTTGTTCCCCATCCAGCTCCCACAGACTTCTGACATCATGAGTATCACCACAGCATCACTTTTCAATGTAGGCTCAAGCCATCGGTTGCCAATTATGCATTTGGGAAAGTTCTATGTTGCTATATAGAAAACGCAGATGTAGCCTTTACATACAGTACATTCATATGCTACATAGAAACAGTTTCTTTGCATTGCTTAGCACCTGAAGAAGTTACTTGTTTTATTCAGCTACCCTCAGAGTCAAGAGGAACATTGCAGTCCTAATGCAGTTTTTAGAAATTAGTTGACTGACCACTTCCACAACTGGGACACATTCAGTCAGTCCTTTCAGGTTCAATGGACTTCTCAGAAATGTCCTTCTTCCTTAGCTTTGTGAAAGTCTGTCTCCAGATGCCATGACATACGCAGGCCCTGGAGGCAAGGCTGAACTAAAAAAGACTGACAGGTGGAAATGGTGGATTATCTATTAGGACTTAATGCTGTTGTTGTTGTGTTCTCTGTCAAGCAATTGAAGAATTTAAAGACTTAATCTCTTTTTAACTAAGTAATCCATTGATTCTACAATTAAAAGAGAAAGAAAGAAAGAAAAAAGAGAAAGAAGGAAGGAAGGATAGATAGAAAGAAAGAGAAAAAAGAAAGAAAAATTAACCACCAGCTCTAGTTTGAAACTAAGCTATGGAAAATGTATCATTTGATAGTATAATAATAGAAACATACCATCTTTTTAAGCATTTTATTGCTCAATATAACAACAATAATATCATATAACAATATAGCTAGAAATTAGCATTTAAGTACTTTCAAAATAATTTTATTTCTGTTACATGGAATATTACAATTGGGAGGCAATTTTCAGAAGACTGCATCAATCACATCCAGGACTAATAGTTGGAGGTCTTCACTTCTTTCCATTTCATCAGGTTTGCCCAGATAGCCAGGTTGAGCTTGGAAACTAAACAGAATTGGATGAAGAACCTCCAGAAATTCCAAGATTGTAGATAACACTGGGTAGCAAAACAAACCCAAACAAAAAACCCTGCAGAAGAAGGCAATGATAAACTACTTCCATATCATTGTTGAGAAAACTACATGGATCTGAAAATTACATGGATGCCATTTAAAAGCAGCAAGAGTGTATGATCTACAAGCATCTTATATAGATACTGGGTGCTTGCATTTAAGTTCTATATAGTTCAAAACATGTTGCAAATAATAATAAATAGTAAGTAAGTTGGGTAGCTATAAAGCTAATACAGAAATATTGTAGGATTTCCAGAGTGTGAGTAGTAGAAACCTTAATCAATGTGCTACTATATATATTTGGACATGATTGGCCAATGAGCTTAACAAAAGGACCAAGCTTATTTCTGTTGGAGCACCATATTGACTGTTCACTTACAAAAGCAATACATCTGATTAGTTCAGTGCATGCTACTTATAAAGCTAAGGAAGATCTCAGAAAGAACAGAAGCAGGAATTAATTGAGAAGGGAGATTTCCTCTAAGAAAAGCAGACTAAGGACCAGAAGCTATTCATAAAGGGTTACAATATTTGAGTTGCAAAGTTCTGGTCAACCTCACCATTATAGCAGAGGAATATAGAAAATGGTAATTTTCCACTGCTATTTAGTTGTTGTCTATACTTTTGCACAGCAGATATGGTGGTCTTACTTTATGTTCTTGAAATGGTCAATAAATGAAAATACTGTTTAATAGAAAGCCTCATGGACTTGATCAAGAATAGTGATATTGTATCTTCTTGTGTTGAGGCCATAGGAATCATTAATTGTCACAGATCAGCCCATATCTCCTATGCAATGGACACTACAATTTTGCTGATTCAAGGCACTGATGGGTGAACTCTCCATCAACATTGGAGGAAGGAAGATACATCTTACTGCATTATCCTCACTACTGTGTCAGAGATACTGAATGTATACTCCTCCTTCTGCTGTATGGGTTCTCAGATACAAAAATTGCATGCTGCTTCTTTGAAGGCTTTTCCCTAGAGTTCTCTAGGAATGTAGTGAAGTTTTGCTTGATTTATGATTACCACCAGAGGATACTGTGATCATCATTAAACAGAGGGGTTACCTGCAGTGGCCTTGGAATTCTGCCATCAATTTGTCTTGTTTTACACTCTACAACAGTGTATTGTTTTATTTCCTTTTGGTCTCTGGCATCAACAAATAAAGTAAGATATGGGAACTCATTTTGTGCAACTGATCCAAAAGGACATTGGCAACCATGGGATATATTGATTTTAAACTATAATTGATTGTATTGTTTTTATTATGACCATTACTTAATCAAATAATTCATAAAATGCAGTTCTTACAATTGATTGAAAGTCTTTAGTTAGTCAACATATTTTAATTTCAGTAGAACAGACTATATGTAGCTCAGTATTGAACTCTGGAGTCCTTGGTGTTCTCTGAGTCTGGTTTTCTTGCAGACATTTCATTACCCATCTAAGTACATCATCAACGCAAGTGAGTACTGTATAAATAGTAGCATGCCCTGCCAGTTTTGATGGGGGCGTGGTTTTCCCCTTGGTAGTTCCTTGATTAGGGTATTGTTTTCCACTTAATTGTCTGATGTTAATCCCTGCTTATTTGACTATTGATTGCTGGAGGGGATGTGTTCTGGGTTTTTAGTGTCCTTCTTAGCTTTTTTATTATCTCTTTTTAATAAAGATACTCTCTTTATTATCTCTGAATGGTCTGTAAATATGATTTCTTTCAATGCATCTATTGATGGCTGATTTGCCAAGCTTCCAAGAATTCCCTCACATTTATAGATTTAGCTTGGTCTAGGTCAGTTACTTTCCCAGTGGAGGTTGCATCTGAGCCTGTCCATGTATTGTGAGATTAAGGAGTTTTCATTGTGTCTTCTGACTGTTGTTGGTGTACCTGGATGCACTATGCTAAAGAGGAACTCTGCATTGCTTTACCATGTTCTTCTAAGCTAAAGGTTTAGATATAACTGATATAGACAATTAGTTATAGTGACTGCTATG
The DNA here is from genome assembly GCF_049901715.1 of Pseudonaja textilis. Taxonomy (NCBI): domain Eukaryota; kingdom Metazoa; phylum Chordata; class Lepidosauria; order Squamata; family Elapidae; genus Pseudonaja; species Pseudonaja textilis. Next base: position 98,093,166 of record NC_141990.1, read on the forward strand.
TCTTCAATTTTACATTCTTCAGCATGTTTTGAACTGCCCTAACTTTACAAGCTGGAGCAAGAGGTTATGTCAGGAGCATGTTTGGGAAGAGCCAGTTTCAATATATACTGGAATACAAAAATATTTGACTGCCATCTCAAAAATGCAGCTAGTTAAGAGTAAAAGTCATTATTTCTGTAACATGGAGAAAGCAAAAAAACAAAAAAAATTTTTTTTTTTAAAAAAAATGGTTCATTAGGGTGCAATATTACAGCTTTGAGTAAAATGTTTGATGCTGGATGCTTTCATTGTTGGTAGGAAACAAGAAGGATTTCCTAAGCCAACCCATACTTTCAAATATGCAGACATTAAATACACCAGAGACATCACTTATTTGCTACTCAAATAAAACATAGACTGGTTGAAGTTTAGAGAAATTATTATACAGAAGCCTGGAAGTCTGGGTAATCAGAGATATTTCAGAGATATAGACAAATGTGTAACAGAAAAGGACAGCATTATCGCCCTTTTCCATTTCCATTAGTAAAATAAAATCTTGGAAACACTACCAAGGAAAATGGGAAAGAAATCCTAAAGAAATTTCAGAATATCACAAGCAACTAAGAAATAAACAAAAAACAGAAACCTCATTTACAAAGGAAGAAAACCTTTGAGAAAGAGATTTGTAGTATAGCACTGGTAGAAAATGAGTCACAATCCATGTGTGTTTGTATCCAGAACTCCCAACTGCTTTACATTCATAATATTGGGATTAGTCTTATTCTAATCCTTTTGGAACGATCTGGGGGGCTTTCCCCACTGACACACACCCATCATTGAGTCAGCAGAATACTATTCTGGCATGAAAGTCACTGCTGCTGAACTTTATCTTACCTCCTATGGCATCTGGTCTGACTCACTGCTGAACGGTACTGCCCTGATTTTATATATGAAACAGATTAATAAGCAAACTGATAGGTGATTCCCGTGATTTAGCTGTTGTTCTTCTGTACATCACCAACCAGTGGTAAAACATGTACTGAAGCAAGAACTGGAAGGATTTAGCTTCAGGGCTCTGCCTGTCATCTCTATATTCCTTTGTATAGTTTCCTTGCTATACTCCATTTTGTCATAACCCAAACAGAATAAAGTAAAACCAAAATAAAAAAAGAAACTGAAATGTGGGGAAGTTTAACAGATTCTTCATAAGTTGTAGCTGATGTCGGATACTACTCATTTAGGATATGGATGAGGATGTGAAAAAATCAGAACAGGATACCAGGGTTGGAAGGGACTTTGGAGGTCTTCTAATCCAGGGGTTGCCAACCTTTTGGATCTCAGGGACCACCAAACTTGTAATTTTAAATTCCACAGACCAAAGACCTGGGGAAAATCCCCCAAAAAGTCTGCAGGAAAATTCTCCACGCCATTTTCCTACCAATTGATCATTCTTTATTTGGGATCACAGGGTACCCTCTCCAGGTCCATTCTCAGGGAGAGAGAGGGGGGGGGAGGGAGGGAGAGAGAGAGGGAGGGAGAGGGAGAGGGAGAGACTTTTGGCTTCATGCAAGGAAAGCAGCAGAAGCAGCAGTCTTTCTTTCTCTCCACCAGAAATGAGTCTTTGTGAGACTTGTCGTGCCGGTGCAACCTCTTGGAGCAGGATGCCTTGCAGGTTCCCAAAGACTCATTTCTGGTGGAGTTTGGGGGAGAAAAAGAAAGACTTTTGCTGCTTTCCTTGCATGCAGCCAAAAGCAGAAGATGAAAGAAGCAGAAAGAAGCAGCCCGGTGGCCAGGCATGTGGGCGATTGGGGCAAGTTCCCCCCCGGCCTTTCTCCCCCCTCCCCTCACTACCTCATGTTGTTCGCAATGCAAGTGATGCAAGCCTTGTGTTCCTGCGCAGCCTGGATTAATTGCTTTGGGGGTGACATTTCTCTGCGGACCATCAACATTTTCTCGTGGACCACCAGTGGTCCCCGGCCCACTGGTTGGCAACCACTGTTCTAATCCAACCCTCTGTTCAAGCAGGAGATCCTAATGTTGAAAGTCTGCCTCCCTCTTGTGCTTGAACAAGATGAAGACAATGTCAAGGTGACCCAGGAGAGAGAAAAAAGCTGTTGTTAGGGCATGTTTGCAATGGTTAGGTACAAGTAGAAAAAGGCTCTTTGTATGGAAATCTGACATTTCAGAATTTGAAAAGCCAAGGAATAGTCTTCTTCTGAACTGGATTTTTCCTTGTACATGTTTCTTTTAAGCATAGCTCCTTTTCTTCCTGTGCTATCCCAGCCAGTCTATGGGAATTGGATAGTTACTTAGGAATTATGAGCTGTCCCCTTAAGGGAATGCATCATGGTAAATGTAGTTAAAGGTATCCTGGGAAATGTAGTTCATGTCATGTGGCCACATCTGTAATCCTGATTGGTCACTAAATTGACCCTCGAGGAGTTGGGGGAGGTTTCCCTCCACTCTTGCCTGGACTCATGAACTGATAACAGCTTTTCTACTAATACGAGATGGGTTAGGAGATAACCATCTTTTACCTACAAGGCAGATATAGAAACAATTGGTCATAAAAGAAGAACTTCATCACAAATGTGAGTTATGAGGATACCTGATGAACCAAGAAATGTTCTTTGTTATGGACGTCTTATTGAGTTATCTCTCTGCATCTGTACACTTTATGAATCCACCTCTGTATAAGATACAGAAAACTTCCACAAAGTAAAAATTCCCTTGCTGCCTAATTTGACTCTAAGGACAAAACAAAGGATGAGGAGAGTTGAGAGGACAAAAGTTAATGGCTGAACATGAACAAAAACAGCCTAAGCAAGTTTTGTAAGATAAATTGAGACTTTGTTATGGCTAGGAATCATGGGGGCTGGGGAGCAGCTTAAGGAAAGGCATTGCAGCAAGGCAATTGAATGAAGGGAAAGATACTTAGTATCCTGTAACTTTTTAAAGAAATGACATTGCCTAATCATTCCTTGACCCTGGGACAAATGAATTGCCCCTGAGTCCTATAACACCAACTGATAGCCAATTGCTTCTGCTTCCTAATCTGTGACTCTGTGACTCATCAATCAGAGGTTTTATTTGGTACATTTCTTGTTTGTGAATATTGACTCTATATTGTTGAATCTTAGAAGAGTTAAGAAAATGCTTTGTCACCTTATCTTATTTGTCAGTTCCTGGGTTACCACACCCAGTGCATGAATTCCGAACATTCCACCCAATAATGTCTAAAAAGAAGGGAGACGTGTGGGCAAACCAGATAACATCTGCTGGGTTTCATTAGATGAAATGGGATTTATTTTTCTCTTCTAATCATGCCATTTTGGTTTGCAGTCTCCAAAACTGGAAAAGTTAGAGCCAAGTTTCTGTGGGTCAATATACAGGAGTCCCATTATGCTATATTGGAGAACAATATTCTCTGATCTAGACTTATTGGTTTCAGAAGAATAACTAAATATGTGTATAAACTATTTCTGTTATGACAATTGGAAGAAATATGCTAAATATTGTCTGGAATTTATCACAATCTCTCCACAATCATTGAATTATTAAACTTAATTAATAAAATATCTGAATAATAATAAACATGTGTGGATAATTGCTGAGGCAATACCAGAGGATAGGAAATTCAAGAAGATCACAAAGTATCAAGATTCAAACATCAAAATTAAAAGAGTCTGGCATAAATCAGCCAAGGTGGTCTGAGTGGTTATTGGCACACTAGGTGTCATACGAAAAACTTTTTGACAGCACTTAGAAATTCTCCACATTGACAAAATTTCCATCTATCAATTGCAAAAAGCTACACTGTTTGGATTTGAACATATAACATGCCAATTCACTATGACATTCTAAGTTCTTGGAAAGAATTTGATGTATATGAAGGCCAACACCAGCTAAACTGTCTATTGTTAGTTTACATTGTTGTGAACAGATATTTTTTTAAAGGGAGTTAAAAAGATGGATGAGCCCAAAGCCACTAATAATTGCAATTACAAATTTGAATCTGTTGCCAGTGGTGTCAAAACAATGAAAGATGTTTATCTTTGTAGCAAGAGAATATCATTAGTAGTATATATACAGAAATGTGAAATCACAGAAAGCCAAGAACTGACAGCTGTGATTTCACATATTTACATTGAAATTAATAATTTGGCATTGACAAAAATCACTACCAATTATAAAAGACAGCTTTACTTGGAACAACTTACAATTTGTGATGATATTTTTAATACCACCAAGCAACAAGATCTGCTTATATCAGGTCCCCAGGGAAGGACTGGATAGGTAGATAAAAATACCAAAATCAGCCTAAATGTCTGCCTGGTTGTGTGATGCAAAGTTTGGGATCTTACCATATATTTTGCTGGTTTATTGGGATTGTGTTGAACTTTTTCATTGGCACTATTCAAACCTTTCAAAATCCACAGATAGAAGGTAAATTATAAACATTTCGATAAGTAAACAATAAAAGAGACTAACAAAGTTTACTAAGGCAATTGACTTTTTACAGCCAGGATCCTTAAATGGTGTTCGGAAGAACCAGCATCCATACAGAAACTATTCTTGATACCTGGACAAGAACCTTCCCCATTCTACTTTTTAAATGTCTAGGTAATTTATTTTCATTTTTATACATAGTTAAAACTGAATGAGGGATTCTGCAGAGCTTAGCACTAAATGTATGAATTTGGGGAAAAAATGCTTTGAATAGCAGAGTCATCTATCTGAGGGAGGTTCAAAAAATAAAGATGGCTGTCACTGGGAGTTCTTATTTGTAAACAATGTTAAGTCAATTTTAGACTTCCATGAGCTTTTGTGTCAACATGAGCAGTAACCAGACATTGGCAGTAAAATTGGAAAATTAGGTCTAGCTGCATATATGCAACCCTAGGATCACAGGTTGTTTGCTTCCTTCACAGCAAAAGCATCATGTCAAGTACAAATGTTATTCTTTGAATGTAAGCTTTTGTGCTTCATGACATGAGTTTATCACCCACACTAGAAACTCAGGAAATACAAGTTTACTGGAGCCTTGATTAAACTGTGATGTTAATTCACTGAGCTGGTTTACAGAACACAAGGTATGCAGATATAATTTATAGGGTTTAGTAAATGTGAATTTTATAAACAGGCTGAATTCAATATAGGTAAATGCAGCTAGACAAGAACATCTGGGATTGAACATTTACAGGCACACACTGCTGTGATTTTTTTAAATAAAAGTTTTATTTAAGTTTTCACAAAACATACAAATACAAATAAAATATTTTTTTTGAGAACAGCATGGCCCCGGGTTATCACTTCTCCATACAGACATAAGCTCAATACATATTTATTTTATACATTCTAAGCACACACTGCTGTGATTATGGGAATAGGCCCTCGATGGGACTCATAGTTTAATCATAGCTTAATAAACAGCCTACACATTTGATACATGCTGTTTCCTTCCAGCTGGAATGAACTTACTTGATAGTCTAAATCAAAATCTCATAAATGAGCTTGTCATTCTGCTGTGCGGGGTTGTTTCCCAAGGTTATTTTAGCACATGTGCAAATAGGCATTTCTTAAATCCCTTGAGAGCCTGAACATAGTAATCCATAAAGGGGGTGGGAGGAGGGATCCTGTGTTAACTTGGTATCTTCCCAAACTGTGACTCCACTTCGGATTGCTTCTTAAGCATATCTAGCAGCTGGGCAATAACTGTGATTTAGACATAAAGCATAGGCTTGTCCCTGTAGGATGGGTTAAGGCTGATGGTGAAGAGTGAAGAAGTTTGGATCTCTGCTCCTTCAGCTGTCCATGGGGCCTCTACATGAAGGCAGCTGAACAGCTGGATTTCCAAAGAAAGCTATATAGATTGGCTCTTCTCCAGCTGGTTGCAAAGCCACTAATGCATGTTCCTCAACATAGCTTTGCAACACCTGCTTAAGAAACCAACTCAGCTTTTCTTTCCTCTCTCACATTAGGCATATTTAATTCTGCTGACAGAAAAACTGGGATCATCAGTCAATTTCTCTACTAGCTTGCTGAGATGATTCCAATTTTGGACACAATTTCTCTGGATTTAAGCTGCTATATCCTTTGGGAAGAACATGCAAAGTGTCCACATAAATACTGTATATAAGGGAGGGCAGCCAGATGTAATAATGGCTTACACTCTTTTAGATTTAGATTCACTCCTACTTCCCCTTAGCAAACCTGCCCTTGGTGATTTCGTCTGTTCCCATCTCAGGCAAATAGAGATGGGAGGCACAGCACAGATGTGAGACAGTTAATGGAATAAATGCCATTGATCATGAGGTATATTTGATGCCTCACCTGCCTTGGGTTTTTGCTGCATCTGCAAGGGAATTTAAAATAGCATTCCAATCCTCTGAGCTGCCCACTAACAGCTGTCACTAAAACTCAAACTAATTCACCAGAGAAACATTTTCACATTTTCCCCACCCAAATATGAAATTTGACTTCCAGACACATTCCAGTAGTCAAAAACCAAGGCAGATAACAAGTTTACCATAAGAAAATGTATCTCTCTAATATGATATTGAGGCATCCAAGGAATTTTGCAGGGTCAGACACTTAGAGGTGCTTAACCAATGTTTGTCTTTGAAATTTAATTTTGCTTTGGGAGATTTTACACTGGGTTAAATTCAGAGTCATTATGCATTCTTTGGTTGGATGATGTAAAGGATGATTCAACCAAAATTAATCTTTCCTGTGAGAAATGATTTATTGTGTGTTGAACTTTTCCTGATATCAATGGGCCACAAAAATGGGGCATTTTCATTAATTCATGTAGAAAAGTTTCTGATTCTTCAATGTGGGTGACTGGTGTATCAAACTGGTTCTGATTCCTACCCAGAGCAGCTGTATTCAGAAGAAGTCACCAGTATAAGAAGAGTCATGCTGAAATAGGTTGATGGTCTTGTAGGACTGTACAGTTGCCTAAAATCTACACCTCCAAGATACTTGGCTTGATGAATAGAATAGAATAGAATTCTTTTTGTTGGTCAAGTGTGATTGGACAGACACACAAGGAATTTATCTTGGTGCAAATGCTCTCTGTATACGTAAAAGAAAAGATACATTCATCAAGAATCATAAGGTACAACACTTAATAATAGTCTTAGGGTACAATAAGCAATCAAATCATACTAAGAAACAGTCCATATAAATCGTAACAAGCGACAAAGTTACAGTCATACAGTCACAATTAGGAGGGGATGGGTGATAAGGAGTGATAAGAAAGTAATAGTAGTGCAGACTTTGTAAATAGTTGGACAGTGTTAAGGGAATTATTTGTTTAGCAGAGTGATGGCATTCAGGTAAAAGCTGTTCTTTTGTCTAGTTGTTCTGGTGTGCAGTGCTCTATAGCGTCGTTTTGAGGGAAGGAGTTGAAACAGTTTATGTCCAGGATGTGAGGTTTCTGTAAATATTAAGATTCCAAGATGACTCAGAGTGGAAGAGGTCTTGGATGAAATATTCTGGCTATAGGGCTTTTTGACTAAATGCCTCAATAGCTCAAGAGGCTTTCAATCAATCAATCATCAATCAATCAATCAATTTGTTTCAAGCTTGCATAAAAAGAATGTACCAGACAGAGGGCAAGGTAAAGGCAGAATGGGGTACTTTTGGGACTGATAGTTTTATCCTCCAATCACATAATATCTTTGCTCAAATCAGTGCTTTTAGGATGAAGGAATGGAAAAATAGCTGAGTAGTGCTCATATACGAGAATAGATTATAGATGTTATAAGACATGGGTATCCAACTTGCCGCATCATGTTGCCATCACATGATGTTTTGCTATGTTTTTCTCATTTGCAGAGCTGGGTTGGGTGTGGCCTGCATGTGACACATCTGTCCATGGGTCACCAGTTTGACACCGCTGCTATAAGAGCAGTGCTCAACAATTCCACCAGCTTTCTTCAAAGTAAGGAATAGTGAGATAGATCATAGATTGAATGGATGCCATCATATATAGATATCCTGAATATCTTCAAACAACAGCAAGTAGCCTTCTCTGCCCATACAGTAATCTATGGCTTATGACCATTTGTTTAAAATTCAAAATTGCAACAGCACTAAAAAATGACTTAGAGCTGTATATCTTTACACATACAACTGTGGCAACATTCCTTTGATCATATGATCAAAATTGGGCACTAGGCTATCAGCATGTGTTTAGGATGGTAGAAACATGCCTGGGTCATGTGATTGCCATTTATGATCTTCCCAGGGGTTTCCAACAAGAAAATCAAAGAAGGAATCTGAATTTGTTTAACTACCACATGACTTGCTTACCAGTCACATTTCCATGTTGGAAGCACCAAAGTGCTTTTGTGGTGAAAGGATTTGTTGGAGACATCACCTTTGCTTGGGAAATGCCCAGTTGGGGGTTTCTTTCATGTACCCGTGAAGGTATCCTTTGGAATAGTATCCATTTATCTACCCATGATTGCCTGTTTTAAAACTAATGCAATCTTAAATTGCATTAACAGAGGGATACAATCGAGATCAAGTGAGGTACTAATACCACTCTATAAAGCCTTAGTAAGACCACACCTAGAGTACTGTGTCCAGTTTTGGTCACTACACTATAAAAAAGATATTGAGACTCTAGAAAAAGTATAGAGAAGAGTAACCAGGATGATTAGAGGACTAGAGACTAAGGTATATGAAGAACAGTTACAGGAACTGGGCTTGGCTAGTCTAGCGAAGAGAAGGACCAGGGGAGACATGATAGTAGTCTTCCAATATTTGGGAAGCTGCCACAGAGAGGAAGGGGTCAAGCAATTTTCTAAAGTGCCTGTAGGCCAGACAAGGAATAATGGAGGGAAACTGAACAAGGAGAGATTTAATCTGGAAATAAGGAGAAACTTTCTGACAGTGAGAACAATCGACCAATGGAACAGCTTGCCCTCGGAAATTGTGGGAGCGCCATCACTTGAGACTTTCAAGAAGAGATTGGGCTCCCATTTGTCAGAAATGGTGTAGGGTCTCCTGCTTGGGTGAGGGGTTGGACTAGATGACCTACAAGGTCCCTTCCAACTCTGATTATCTGTAATCTGTAATTTGGCAAGGCCCTACTACATGATAAGACCTAGTTTGCAGTGCATACTTTTATGCAGCATGATTTTTTTGCTCTAAGCAATGGATTTAACTTTAACTTCATATTTCTCTGCTGTCAAATCATATCTCCCCAGTGAGTTACTTCATGCGATAGAATGGTATGAAACCAGAGGTGGTATTCAGCAGGTTCTGACCATTTCTGGAGAACTGGTAGCAGAAATTTTGAATAGTTCAGAGAACCAGCAAATACCACTTCTGACTTGCCCTGCCCCATCTATTCTCTTCTTCCCAAGTCCCAGCTGATCGGCTGGGTCTTCTTTTGTTGCCATGCACAGGAGAACGGAGCTGGAAAACAGGTTAGTGGGGTAGGGAGGGAATGGGGTTTTGCAGTATCCTTCCCCTGGAGTGGGGTGGGAATTGAGATTTTACAGTATTTTTCCCCTGCTATACCCATCAAATCATGCCCACCAAGCTATGCCATGCCCACAGAACTGGTAATACAAATGTTTTTGAATCCCACCACTGTATGAAACTATTATCATATTGGTGGTTTTATTTTTGAACTTTTCCTTGAGATCAATACTTTGGACTTCACATATTTTTTTCCAGTCATCACACTTTATTTAAAGATCCACCGTACTGAGAGTGCTACTTTCTTAGACAGGTCACTGAGCATCATGGACAGCCATTCTCAGCTTGGATGCATTAGTGTTACATGAAGGAGTAGCACTGAATCTTGAAGTTGTATGCTGGAACTCCCTATTACTTTTAGTACAATCATGAAGAAGAGTGGAAACATTCATTCTCTGTTACAAGCTAGATAAAATGTTTAAATGCAGAAGCCCTGGAAGTTTAGGTCTTCAGTTCCCATCTTTTTCCACTAACATGGTTGATGGGAAAGATTAGAATCAACAAGCCACAGCATAAAGCTCCCACAGCTGAGTTTACCTATCTTTATGCTGTGGCTTGTTGATTCTAATCTAGTCAAATAGGTGATGGTTGTCTTTGTATAGTATAATGATACATTATGGTTAGTTAAAAGCAAGAAGGGGATGTTTCCCATCTCCCTTGTAATTATGCTGAAAGAGAAGATAGGAGGGAAATGTGATGTGAGCTGAGGCTCAGGTTTGGAGTGGTAAACTCTACTTTCATGTTTCTTCCAAACAGTCCATTGACACAACCTTTGGCAAAGTCAAACAAACCTGTAGGCACTGACCAGAATTAGGATTGTAAAGAAACCTCTAGAATTGTGGTTCAACCATAGAAAACAAATATCTTGACTGGATCTATTACTCTGCACCTTCAAAATAATATCCATAATGCTTAATGTCCTGCTGAAAAGTGCAGCTTTTGGAAATGTTTGTAGCTCATATACTATAAACATGAAAAGACTTTAATAAAGATGAGAAATGCTCATGTACAAAACCCTGGAAAGGCACTGTAGACTAGAGAAAACATTGTGTGATTTTTTCATAGGGACAGAGAAACAGTTTGTAACTCTCACTACACTCTTAAATATACATATGACCAGACCCTGATATTGGTCCCTCCAGAATCACCTGGTAAACTCTATGGAGAGTCTCAATCATCTAGGTCATGATTGCCCCAAGGGCACTTTTCAAAAGGCAGGTGGCCTTTCTTGTTTTTTCCCCCTTTCACTTCTCAGCCTGAAAGCTTCTATAGTTCTGAAATTTTCAAGTAAAACAACCAAGAAGTCCAACTGCCTTTTGAGAAGCACCTTCAGGATCTTGTGAACTAAATAATTTGCCTGCTTCATCATACCCAGGAAAAACAGCAATTTGCATTGTTTCTTAGGGGCTTAAAATATAATTGGCATTTTCATGATTTGGCCCTTTTTCTTGTACCAGGAGAAAGAAGAGCATGTATAAAAGGAGCAAAATGTGTGTAAAAGGAAACAAGGATAGGTAACCAGCTGCACTGACCATTCTTTTAGTATGGGTATGTACAAGCTGCCTAGGATGAAGTACTGGTGATTGGGTGAAACTTCAGAGCCAATCAGCACTGTCAATCAAGCATCCTTTAGTCAACCTACTGTATGTTGTTCATTAAAATCAGCAACAATCAGAGGGGAGATATTTTTAGCAGTGGCAGCCAAAAAGAACAGTATCCGTCTTTTTTCAGTGAAGTTAATTATTTCACCCAATTTTTACTTTGATCATGTTTTAATGAGTTGTTATGTCTAATAATTATTTTTTAATGGTGTGGATCATTCCCTAACCTCTGGTTTATAGAATTTCAGAATTTTAAATACTTCTTAGCTCCATACTTTTTATGTACAATGCATTCATGTTACTCAATGGCTGGATGAGAAAAATATGATTCAAAGCCAGTTTTTTAATGGATGGTATGGCATGGGTCTCTGGCATTGACAGGAGGCTGGAATAGAAGACCTCTGAGCTCCCTTCCAGCACTATGATCCTAGGTTCTATTGCTCATTGTGATTTGTTTGTTTGAAAATGAAACAATCACTCCAGAAAAAGTTAATCTAAAACAAACAAGTTAAATTTTCTTTGGGTGTTTTGTTTCAGATAGTTCACATGCCCTAAGAAGCTACATTTGACAAGTGGTATAACATCAAAGAAAAGGGCGTCCATGACAAATTTGCCAATGGTTATTAGCAGCATTGAGGGACATGGTGGCTCAGTGGCTAGGACATTGAGCTTGTCAATCAGAAAAATCGGCAGTTTGGCAGTTCGAATCCCTAGCACTGTCTAATGGAGTGAGCTCCCATTACTTGTCCCAGCTTCTGCCAACCTAGCAGTTCGAAAGCATGTAAAAATGAAAATAGAAAAATACTGGTGGGAAGGTAACAGTGTTCTGTGTGCCTTTGGCATTTAGTCATGCCAGCCACATGACCACGGAGACATCTTCAGACAGTGCTGGCTCTTTGGCTTTGTAACAGAGATGAGCACTGCCCCCTAGATCCAGAAATGACTAGCACGTATATGTGAGGAAAACCTTTACCTTTACACTGAGCAGAGGTTGGATTTGCTGTCTTTCATGACTCTGCCTCACTCTGCGTTTCTAGAATTTTCTTTCTGTCTTACATACACTCTTAAAAAGCACTCTGACTTATTATGATCAGCACTTCATTCTGCTTCCACCAAACAGTGTTCTAAGTGTTATCTATAATGACAATTAATCTCCATATACCTTGTTGTGTGTTACAAATAAGCAAGTGAAAATGAAACCTGAGCTGAAATATAGAGGAAGGTCCTCAGTTGAAAAGCTTATATCATCAGTTGGCTGGCAGAGCATAGGTTGACTTTCAAGTCATTGTAGAAAGGTCAATCAATTTGCTCATCCATTTGCCTTAGGGACCCAACCATAGGAACTGCTAACATGCGGTATGTGGCAGCATTTAGAAAACAGTATCCAATGTAAGCTGACATTTGATCAATTTACTGTAAATTGGTTTTTTGAGCTTCCATAGAGTGTCTGGGAGCTGGAATTTTTGTTTAGTCCTCAAAAAATGAATAATATGTTTCTTTTCCAAAGTCTGCTTCCAGATACAATGAACTGCTAAACTACATGAAACCTTGTATAATTTATTAATAAGCTATTTATAATACTACAGATGTATTCTAATGTTCTGTTAGAATATAAATAAGTTGATGCCAATATGCTGAAGCTGAACTGATGAAGCAAATGTTCAACTCTTCCAAATCTGATTGATTATCTGCAGCTGCCATTTCCACACCTATCAAAATGTTATACTTTTCCAAAGTAGAATTTAATCTGGCTCATCTTTTTTTCAACACATTTGCATATATACTTTGAGGGAAAACAAACCAAAAGTGAAACTTTTGTGTAGTGCAGACAGAGACTCCTGTCATTAAGTTGAAGAGGCAAAAAATTAGGGGCAGTACATTATGGAGCCTGGACTGTCCAAGCATCTTATTTTGAGTCTAATGTATCTTTTGTACACTTACTTTGACTGGTGGCATAGAAAATATGTTAGACGGGAGCTACTAAGTATTAAATTGTCTACAGTGGGGGCCTTTGTGTTTTCTGAGCTTGGTTGTTTGCTTGCAGACATTGCCCTATGAGTAAAATCATCAGCACAAATGCATGTGAGGTTTTTTCATATAGAGTTGTTTGCCTTACTGCTTGGTGAGAGTATGGTTTTTCCCTTGGTAGTTTCTTGATTGGCATTGAATTCTGCTTGATTGTTTGCCTGGCATTAATTCCTGCTTACTTAGCCCTGGACAGGATACATTCTGGTCTGTTTTGATTTCTTCTTAGCTATTGTCTCTTTTAGAATGGGGTGTAAATGTATTTTATCTCAGTGTGTCTACTGATGGCCGATTTGTCTGAATGCCAAGTTTCTAGGAATTCCCTAGCATTTTTGGATTTCACTTGGTCTAGGATACTTGGTCTAGGTTTGTAACTGTGGTTGAGACTGTCCATGACTATGAGATTAAGGAGTTTCCATCATGTCTTATGACTAGTCGGTTGCATGCTTGTGTTGTGCTATTCCTCTGCCTCTCTGTCTTACTTAGTGGCTATTACAGTTATTACATGCATTATAAATAATTCCTGGTTTTTTGGTCCTTAAACGACTGGCTCTTTCAGTTTACTTAATATCTAGTCGTATCTAGTATCTGAAAGAGTTACAATATCAATATCTACACTACTTGGAAACCAAGGAACTGGCTTTCAAAGAACTTATTTTTGTCCCTTGAATAATTAATTAGTAGTTAAATTAGCAGCAAAGAGAAGTGAGAGATAGTCAAAGAGTGAGAGCTCCACTAATATCAAAATAAATTTGCCTGAAATCACTGTTTCAGCAGGTGTCTTGAGATGGTCTTGGGAGAGTTCTAGGAACGATGGAAATCACTTCTGTCCAAGGGTCTATTTATCTTTCCTTTTTTGTGCAGCTGCTGACAGGTGCACCAAGCCAATGCAAGACAGGCTAGTGAATGCAATGTTTCTGAAGGCTAGAAAGGCTGCTTTTCTAGGGTTTGCAAGATTTTTAAAAAGACATAAAAGAAATTAAGAAGATTAAAAAATTGGTTTGGCGGTTGGCATATAACATATTACAGATAAAGAAGAAATTTAGAAAAGTAAGACCAAAGTTATATAGAAAGAAATGGAAAAAGATGTGGACAACTTGGCATTCCTGGAACTGAGTGAAAAATAATTTTGTTTAAGATTTGGAATGATTCCCACAGAACGTGGGGAAACTTTTAGACAAAAGTTCATCACGTTTCTGTCCAATGTCATGAATTGGAAGACAGATGATACTGACACAGAGATCGATAAAGTTTATAGGATATAGTTTATAGCTAATATATGTTTTGCAATGTAAACATAAAAGGACATTTTCACTTTTAACATATTATATATGACAATTTTCTTAAAACTTTAAAGTGCATGTAGATGTGCCTTGGATTTGAATTGTGGAATTGGATAATTAAGCTACACTGAGTTGTTGAACTACAGTGAATCTTTAATATCTGGGTGGATATGGCATTCAATAATATAAAGAGTTATTAGGTAAAAATATTGGGAAAAAATAGAGGTTTTGTTCTGTCATTTTTTTCTTTTTGTGATATGATGGGTATTAATTTGTTAGGATAATTAGAGCATAATTGGTTTCTTGGAGTTTTGTAGCTTCATCTGTGAGTCATCAGTGATAGTATCTAGGCATTATGCTTCTCAGCCTGTTTTTCAACTTTCCTTAATTCTCCCAAGAACTTTTTGTTTTCTTATTATTTGTCCAAAATATCTAAGCCTGAGCTTAGTGAGCAGTCTGCTTCAAATCATTTAGTAGTTCTTCTGAAGCCCACCAATATTCTGCAAGATTACTTTTGAAAAATATCATTCTTTTTCTTCATCAACAGTAATGGAAATCATAGCTAAGAACATCTACTATAACATTTTAAAATTTTCTGTAGCAATGCTGAGATAAAGTAGTAAAATTATTTTAGGATTTATTTTATTTTATTTTATTGTGAAATGTGGAAAGAGATAAGATACCAAAATATACCAAGCTGTTTGCAAATGAAGCACTGGAGGCAGTAGAATAATTCTCCTCTTCAGATTGGTTAATTAATCAATCAAATTTATAGTCTTCAAAAGTCTTCTTATAATTTTCTGTATGAGAGGGAAAACATTGAATCACCTCTCCTCCTGATTAACTCTGTCTTATAGTTTCAACATGGCTTTATTTCTCTAAAAGCATTTTCCAAATAAACGAAAAACAGAGTAAACCAGGATCCTGTAGTAGATAACATTACTAGATTGAATTTTTGGATTCAATCATTCAGTCTCCCTTCTAATGATATAACAACACTGAGTTACTTTGCATATTTATTTTATCTGTTGGAATTTCTGTGCTACCTTTCTACAAATGTTATCATGATAATGTACAAGCTAGATTTAAAGAAATAACATAAAGATCAAGAATTCAGTCATATTAAAGGATTAAAATAAGATTAGAACTCTAAAAGCAATTTAAAAAGATTTAAAATGAATCAGAAAATCATTATTACAGACAATCGTCAATCTAAGATTTTAATCTCTTTGGTCCCCTACATGTCAATCATAGCCATGCCTTTACTCACTAGATAAGAACATTGAAAATCAAGTACAGAATTGATTTGAGCAGATGAACAGTACCTGTTGCATCTTACCTATGTTGCTGAAATGGCTAATCCTTAATATTGGAAAGGAAGGGAAATTCAAGTTATGGTAGGAGCAGACTCTGAATGGCTTGATGAAAATTTGCATAAAACTAATCAAATAGACAATATATATGACAATCTTACCACCAAGACATTTCAAATCATAAGACACATGTGGCAGTTTGTACAGTATAGTAATTAAGATATTGAACTAGAATTGAGATTCAGCCCCAGATAATACTAGATAATGCAAGGTCTCCCAGATAGGTTATTATTCTTATATCAGTAATTTGGAAGAGGGACTTTTAAATACACTATCTTGAGTGCCAATAGAACATAAATCTAAAAACAATAATAAATTAGGAGCACAGTGGCTTACATGGTTAGAACATTGAGTTGACAATCTGCAAGCCTGTTTTTGAGACCTGAGTGCTGCTATGTGGTAGAGTGAGCCCCCATCATTTGCTCCAGCTCCTGCCTATTAGCAGTTCAAAAGTGTGCAAACACAAGTAGATAAATAGGTACCACTTTGGTGGATTCGTTAACAGGGACATGAAAGGAGCTCCCATCCCCTGGGCAATGGTGATGTGACTGGTTAATCCTTTCAACCTAGAAATTTGTGCTTCTGACACAAATACGACAACGACAGGGGTGGGATTCTACTAGTTCAGGTGAACTGATAGTTCTGGTGATCATTTGGCCCCACCCACGCACCCCTGCCCTTTTCCCGTGCTTTCCTTGTTTTTGAGTGCAGAGCGTTTTGCCATGCATCAGCTCTTTTACTCACTGGGGCTGCAGCAGAAGGTAAGTATTATAGCTAAAAATGGTCTTTTCTAAATGCTATGCGTACTCAGCACGTGCTCACCAAACCAGTTGTTACACCGGTTGAATCACACCACTGGACAATGACAAACTAAACTGGATGGATGGACAAATATAGAAACAATCTTGACAAATGATGGCCTTAAATACTAGGATGGTGCAAAACATGCATATCTGAATAGACAGACTCCACCTTCCAGGTAGCAAACAAAACAGCTATGAACGCACCCAGACATCTAATAGCTCCAAGAGCCTTCCAAACTCTTGGAGAAATGGTGTTTCCTTTTTAATGCTTATCAGGCTCACTCTTAACATGCCTTATGCCAGCCTTCAACTGATGTATTAATAAAGCTTTCCTTCCATTTTGTTTGTGTGTTTCCTAATATTATCACTATTGATTCATTACAACACGAGATCAAATTGTATTTTGGTTCCAGTTATTCCAGGATATGCATTTTTTCCAAAATAGAGATAATTTTATTATGACTATTTTTCTGGAATTTGATTATGTAATAACATATGTCTTCCCACATGCTCTGAATGCGGACAGTTTCTTTTTAACATACTCAGATTCCCACAGGAATATATTTAAACTGACTAGGGGGATTTAATTAAGGAATTTCACAGGAACAAATCTTCTGCCCCTCTGCCACAAATAACATCTGAAATTTGTTAACCCTTCATGTTGTTCTAAATGACATAATATTTGTTCATTCCAACTATAATACTTGCCAGATAATTTTCTGCTATTTGATTAGGTGATGATTATGCAAATTCCCAACATCTGTAGCCAAGAATTGGATTATCTAAAAATTAATCAACCTATTGTATGCCTGCAGTTTTCTTATAGATAATAGAAAAATATAATTAGCTTTGCTGCTAGACAAACTGGAGGGTGCTAATTTTTCCCAACTCATTAGTTCTTGAAAGTTTAGATGTCATCTTATTTGAAAAGAGTACTAAATGCCTGATAACGCTAACTTTTGCTTCTTTTCAGAAAACCTCTGAGTCTTTGACATTTATTCCTTCATCAGTGGAAAGATCATTAAGAAAAGAGAGTCATTTTGTGAATTTAACATTAATGCTTCCACAGATCCTGCAATTTGGTTATATCCTAAGAAGAAGCCTTTTATGTGTTTAGGATTGGCAGCTACTTCTATTAATATAATTGCTCTTTTTTTCCTTCCTCCTTCTGTGCCTGAGAATACACACACACACACACACACACACACACACACACACACACACACAAACCAATATGCCACTATTGTAGTTCCACACTTCATCTATTTCTTGCCGGAGTGGCTGGCAGCTGCCATTTGTGATGCAAACAAACCCAGATGGAGCAAGTAATGCAACAGAGGCCGAGCTCTTTGTCCGTTCAGCTTCCATGAAGTTTTGCGATTGACCAACAGCCACTCCCAGCTCTGAATTGGGGCTTTTCCTACCAGCATGGCAAATCACAGCCAGGAGACTGGAGTTAATCTGTTCTTAGGTCCTGGTGCTCTGAATCTCTCTTTTCTTTCACCTTTTCTTTCGCTCTGCTTTGTATTGAAATCTAGGTGCCACACTAGAAAGCTTTAGTCCACTGGTATGTTATCTCCTTTATTATTACTTTAAAATCTTGGCTAGCTGGTGCACATTGGCAGCTGTGCAGATTTCAGAAAACAGTCTTTTCAGAATCAGAGGCCTTGTTGCCTCTCTGTTAAATCCTAGGCTTTTGTTCGTTTATTTGAAAAAAAAAAAAAAAGCATTTTGTTAAATGTGTTACAAGTAAACTTTGTGCCCCTTTATCCCTTATTTCCCACCCAGCCTACAGAGCATTTGGTTGGCCTTCTCCAGCTGGTAAGCTGCAACATTCATCTTCTTCATAATTTACCGTGAAGCTCCTTTTCACCAATAGCTCAGGGAAGGGTCCACATAAAAATGAAGTCAATCACTTCTTCACTATCTTTCCTTTGCAGCATACCGCCAGCCTTCTTATTTACTGTTCAGTACATATGGAAGAACTGTCACTCTTGACCCCAACAAAACTGCCTGCTCCCCACATAGCCCAAATTAAAAAAAAATCTGGAATTTAGGGCTTTTGTGCTACAACTGCTGGTACAGCACAGAGACTGCTCCTGATTGATGCTTACATTTGATGTCCCCACGTCCTCCACCAGTTTTATGAGGCCATAAATATGTTATATGGTGGAAGTTGTATATTCAGCAAAATGCCCCACATCCTCCTCGACCATTCAGCACTGTGCTATCAATTCATATATAAAGGATTAGGAGACAAAGTTGAATGTTTGCCATGTGTCTTGGTCAACAATTCAAACTCAGACCTTGACTTCTTCAATGGGAAGGAAAGGGAAGAGGAGAGGAACTTGAATCGTCTCTAGACTAATGATTTCAGTTCCTTTGCTGAAGAATTCCTGAATTCTAGAAGAGATCTTCACAGCTTCTTCCAGCTGGATGTTCTCCAAGTATAGGTAGAGTAGGAAGGAAAGGAGTCTCTGTGAATTTTACTCCATTAGTCATTGTTAACTAAAGGGAATGGTGCTCATCTCCATTTTGAGGCTATGAGCCAGTGCTGTTTCAAGACAATTCTGCTGTCATGTGGCCAGCATGATGTTGCAGAGCACTGTTTTCTCCCCACCAAAGTGGTGCCTATTTATATACTATTTAGTGGTATCTATTTATATACTCACATTTGCACGCTTTTGAACTTCTAGGTGGGCAGGAGCTAGATGAGGACAGAGCTCACCTGTCTGGGCAATGTTTGGGTCTCAAACCTGGGCTGTTGGCTTTCTAGCTGACAAGCCCAGCATCTTAATCACTGAGCCAGTGATTACGAGTCCCATAATTTCAAGTCAGAGAGAACAGATGCCTTGTAATCATGCCCAGAACAGTTGCCTTTATGCACAGCAGGTTGGCTAGAGAAGTTCTTAAATGTTTATCTGGATTAATATTGTTGAAATCTGTTTTCCAATATCCTGAAGAGTTCCATGATGGGCAGATTCCATTACAGTTGTAACTTGAGAATGGCCTGTATACACAACGCTAGATGGGTTTGATTGCAGATGCCATTGTCCAGATGTGATTTTACTGCCCAGTGACTAATGGTTGTACAATTTGCTGTAAGAATCCAGTGGTAGGAGAGAATGGGACTGCTGAATGACATAGAGAAACCTCTGTAGAAGGTAAGCAGGTAGGTAGGCAATGGAAAGGAGACAATAAGAAAGCAGAAAACAAGATATAGAATGAAAAAAATTAGTGCAATTAGTGCAATACACTAGAATTCTTAATAGTTTAAGAAAGGGCAGAGGAAAATATATACGTCTTTCAAGTATTTTGACTCTTTTTTAGTGATGCGTTTCCATATAAAAAAGCAGATCAACTTTTGGAAACTAATTATGAAATGCAATTAATTCCCCGCCCCTCCGATTCCTGTTTAGGTTTTATTTCTCAGAAGCCCTAAAAAAGATTTCATATTGGTGTGCATTCGTTCAAGGAAGAATCAGAAATGTAGCTAAAGCACATGTGGCTCAAGTTATAGCTTGGCCATTCCCCCAGTATCTCAAAACAAGACAAAACCTTGGAAGATCCCTTTGGTTCCTTGGATCACTGTTAAGTGCGACTTTCTAGCTAGTTTTGCTGTGAAACAGTTGTGGTCATAGAAGGAAAAAGTTACTTTTTTGTGGTTGTAATACATAACTCAGAGTGTCAACATGTCAGCAAACAGAGAGAAATAATTCTGGATTCTTTGTAATCAGGTTTTGCTCTTTCCTAACATTAGAATAATGTCAAGAGTGTCAAAAGTTGTCATTTTACCAGTTTATCTCACAGAATTTATTCTACAAGGAATGAAAAAAGACAGGAAAAACAGAAACTTATGTCAGGCTGATAAAAATGTTGATTTCTTTCAGACCAAAACAGAAACATTTTTTTGACAGTAAAAGAGTATTTTTCCCTATAGCAATTTCAGGCTTGCCAGGGCATATCTTGTCTCTTGCTCAAATCAGAACTTCGGTCATGTTAGATATCCAATCTGGTTTGCACTGATTTCACCTGTCAAGGATTTGACTCTAGATAGGATTTATCTAGAGATAAATAATAACCACAATGCACTGATTGTTTAATCAGACTCAGAAAAATGAAGAATTGTGGATGACTATCAATAGACTCCTGGAATTTGCTTGATCTTTCGTAGGGATGTAATTTTTTCCCCTTTGCCATGAATTCAAATATCACTTTTTTAAATTGTAAACCTTCAAGCCCTCACTCCCTGGTACTCACTGATGCCCATGGCATGATGAAAATGTTACATTCTCTCACATAAACCTATCTCAGTGTGTTCTGAGGATAAAAAGAAGGACAGAGACTCATGATCATCACCCTGAGCTCCCTGGAGGAAAGACAGGCTATAAATATCAATCAAACAAACAATTGTCTGACTGTTTTCAGAAATGTTGGCATGAACTGTTCCTCAGTGTACGCTTGCCAGCTGTGAATATACTGCAGCACCCTGGGACTATGAATAATACTAATGTATTCTGAATAGAGATGTTTTTGAAGTCAGAGAGAAAACATCAGCCCCTGCAGAACATAGTCACCTGAGTGTTGATGGGGATGTGACTATGAATGCATTTTTTAAGGCCAGTTCAATTATTGAATATGTATCATTCTCACACATGCACAAACTTGCATATATTATTGATAGCAAAGCTAAAAATATAGCAAGAAGATCTGGACTTCTTATGTTCAGGGCTGGTGCAAGATATTTTGCTTAAGAATCAAGGGACAACATGCCATTCAAGTCCCATCCTATAAAACTGTACATTTGTTTAATGAATTGCTGGTGATTATGAAGGGATATAGGATACAATGTGATAAATACAGTTGTGTGCTCCAACACCTCACTCTTTATTCCACTATCAACTGGGTTATTCTACCCAAAGCTTGGGTTAGACTTCTGTGTCACTACACATCAGGGAACAAATATGCCTGTTGTTTGGAGATGGTTGCATAGCTGTTACCTTTATACTTTTGCATCTATCCTTCATTTGAATGTGCCTTGCTTTCTGCTTGCCTACCGACCAATCAGCAAGCATCATGCACATCTCCACACAAGTAGTTGAGATTTGAGAGGTATACATGCCATCCTGCTGCAATTATCTACAGCAGCAGTGTCCAACTTGTGGCCAGCAGGCTGGATGCATCACTGTCTGGTCATACCCACCCCATTTTAGCAAAGGGGAAAAAGTTGTGATATATCACATGATGACATCATGCACAAGTTTGACAACCCTGATCTACAGCCTATCCTTACCCATCATCTGTTTTGCGATGTAGATATGTGTTGATGCCTATGTGTAGTTGCGGACAAGTCTAAATCAAGCTTAATGCTAAGACTAGTTCTACTGTATTCTTATGAAAGGACTGTACCAAGAGGATAAGAAAGCAGTCAAATAGAAATGATTTTCACTCATGTTCCTAGTGATGTGTTGTGTTTTCATCCTATGGGAGGAAAGGTTTAGGGTTGGACTTCCTATGTGTTTGGAATTCTGTTGTTCTGCCCAACAGTATTATGGTTCATATTGTAGAAACTGAGCAGTATCATGTATGAATGGATGGCAGGAAATTGGTAGCAGGTGTGGTCTATACATTCTGTGTATTCATTGATGCTACTTAGAACATCTTATTCATCCATTTAGGGAGAACTATTCTGTATTAATCAGAAATGAACTACAATAGTATATGCATATTTGTGAATTAACTCTACATATGCCTTGTAATTTCTGCACATTCTGTCACCTGCTATGTAGAGTTCATAGGAGATAGGAACTTCTTTAGAGTATCAAAATATTTTATTTTGAGAAAGAAAACATTTATATTGAAATGAAACTAAGACCTGGATTTCTTACTCTGTTGAACTCAATATATACAATATTTCTGACAAGCTGGCTACAAATCGTGTTCAATATACCAGTTTGAAATGATGCTTTTAATTTGTGGGTCTAATGAACAAGCATTTTACTTTTTCACCACAGTTTTTTTCACACTAAAGACACTTGACTAATGGGTTGATTGAATCACTCAATCCACTTAGGACTGCTTTTGATTAAGAAAGGGAAAAAAAGACTGTACCAAAGTTTAATCGATTCAGTTGAAAAAAGACCTGCAGAGTCTAAATAGAATTTTAAAAAAGCAGCAGCTATCCTTTAATGGGCTCTAATGACTTATCATGTAGAATTAATATTAGACCACAGAGGTTTGGACTAAGCATTTCAGGCTGGGAGATGCAGTGGCAACATTGTGGTTTAATTTTAATTCTCTCATAAATACAGCACGAGGCTCCTAAATTTGTAAAGTACAAGACAAAGCATGCTGGTTTCTTCTCCTTTGCCCCAGTGTGCTTTAGTTCTGCCACATTTGTCCTCAGACCCTTTGAGTTTAAGGATAGCATGATAAAGCAGAGTTTCCAATCCCAGAGAAGGTCCATCTTGTTCCCATTCATGTAAGAGGAACCCAAAACAAGAATCAGCTTTGGTGGGACTTCCGGTTTGAGCTTCTTCGGCGACAGACCGAAACCTCATCTCTGTGAAGCTTCGATCTATACTCGCCACTGGAGCGCCCTGAGCCAGCTGGTTTCAGGGCTAAGCCACCCTGTAGAGGTGGTGAAGAAGGGGGAGACTGCCTGCAGGGTTGAGGAGAGCCGCATCTCTCCTCCCCAGCTGGCCATTACTCCCTTTCCCGAAGGCGGTTGTAGCGGTGGTCAGAAATGGCCACCACAAAGAAGAACTCGACCATAAAAGAATGTGCAGGAAGAAGATAAGAAGAGAAAGGTTTGGTTGACCCAGTCAAACAGCAAAAGCAACAAATAAGATACCCTGGAATCGAAACTATTAAAATAAAAACAATAACATTGTTCCCTAAGAAGATTTTTAAGTTGCAAAGGAGAGAGAAAAGGGAAAAGATTTGGGTTTTTTTCTCCTTTTCCTATACTGACAGCTAAGAGACTTAAGCAAGAAATTGGAAAAAAATCCACTTTGACATTAATAGGCATTTAATGATGAAAATAAAAAGTCAAAGGGATAATAAAGATTTCTGGATAATCAAAAGCTTTTGAAAACAGGAAAGGAGAGAAAAAGAATAAAAGGGCAGGATCTGGAAGGGAGGAGACTGCCTGGAATTAAAAAGAATTTACAGCAAAATCTCAACAAGACTTCCAAAAGATACATTTTAACTGAAATATCGCAACAAAAACCCCAGGAAGAGAAAGTGGAAAAAGAAATAAGAAGAAATAACTTGGGACTATTTGGATTACTTGATGATTTCTGGATTTTTGGTTATTGTATTTGAATGACTAAAATCAATTGGGTGGTTGTTTAAAACTGTTTAAAATGGCTCCACTTTTAGAAGAACTGAAAATGGAGCTTAAAAAGTACAAAGAAGATGCACAAGAAGGGAGAGGTTCTTTTGGCTTTATATTTCAGTTTTTAGAAATGGAGATTTGGAATTATGAGAAACAACAAGAAATGCCTGCAGAACAAGAAAATTGCAACAAAGAAGAAACCATCTTTAATGAGCGAGTTTAAGATTGGGAAAAACAACTCCCCCAAAAAAAAAATAGAGTGAAAAATAAGTATAAAATCAGAAAGCAGCAGAAGAGGGAAATGCAGAAGAGAGAATTAGAAGTAGAGAGAGAAGGGGGTAAAAAGGGAAGAGAGAAGAGGAGAGGGAAGAAAGAAAGGAAAAGAAGTTATAAAGGACAGAAACAAAATATAGAGAAACAGGGCCTATTTAGAGATAATGGGTGAAAATTTAATAGAAAAAGGGATTCTGCAAAGGTACATAAGATAGTATTGTTATATTAGAAACAGAAATAATTTTAGAAAATATGAAACTATGATTAAAATGTTTGATAAAATAGCTATCATAATTCAGTGGAATGCTTGTCAATAAATAAATGTAACAAAATGAATATTTAATGATATACAAAACATATGTGAAGAGAAATAAGGGAAAAATTAAGGAGATTATATGTATCTTTAAGGAAGTTTTATATTTAATTGAAAAGAAGTGTTAAAGATGTTAAGATTTTAATGATTATTAATGATAGAACTGAATTGGAATGGAATGAGGGTTTATAATTACATATATTTACAATCTTTTT
This sequence comes from Pseudonaja textilis, assembly GCF_049901715.1. Taxonomy (NCBI): domain Eukaryota; kingdom Metazoa; phylum Chordata; class Lepidosauria; order Squamata; family Elapidae; genus Pseudonaja; species Pseudonaja textilis. The sequence goes on from NC_141990.1 coordinate 98,117,868, forward strand.
TTTTTTAAAGAATAAAGTGTGTTTTATAAGAATGTACCAAGCAGAATTCGATTGGAAGTTATGTATTATGTATTATATTGAAGGTCATAACTTTAAGGTATATATTGAAGTTTAAATAAGAGTTGAATGGATGTAATTAAAAGATATAAAGGTGTCATACTCCAATTAGTAACTACAGGAGAAAATTTGTTTAATGAGAAAAGATAATTCAAGATGAAATTGAAACAGAACAGGCAAAAGTATAAATATAATGATTTGAATTGAGATGAGATAATCAAAATAAAATTGAGAAAATCAAAAGACGGGAAAAACTATATGGAAAATGTAAAATAGTATAAGATATGGAATAGAATACAAAAAGGAGCATGAAATTGAGTTTTGTGTCTGTATAAAGAAGTTCAACCTGGGACCATGCTATTTTCCAAAAAGATGTTTTACTTGTATTTTGTATGTGTGAAAACCCAAATAAAATTTTATTTAAAAAAAAAAGAATCAGCTTTGGTTGGCTCTGGTAGAGGACCAAGGCTTATCAGTTGGTTAGAAGTGCTGAATGCTATTAGAACTGAATTCAGATGGGAAATCAACTATAGTTTCTCATAATCTATGGAGATACTCAGTCATCCAGGTTATGGTTGTCCCATTGGTACTTTTTTCAGGAGGCAACTGGATTTTCTTGTTTCTTCTTTGAAGACATTTCACTTCTCAGAAACCATTTGCACTTCAGTTTGAGATGCAGACAACACAGACTCATGCCCGAGAGCCTGCACCTTTCTTCAGCAGGGAAGGGACACAGGGCAGCAAACATCCTGTAGCCAAGAAGGCTCCACACCCATTTGCACTACTCAGGTGATCATGAAGACACAGATAAACTTCCAAGTGGCTTCAATGACTCTCTAAAATAATGCAAATGACCGTCTGTCTGCAAGAAGTATAAATCCTTCCATTCCCCACCAGCCAGTCAGAGCTGAAGAAGCTTCTTGGATGAGCAGCAAAATGTCTTCAAAAGAAAAAACAAGGAAGTCCAGTTGCCTCCTATAGTTTCTCATCAACTAGAATTCTGAATTAACTGTGGAATCCTTGTTGGGTTAACTGCTTTAAATTATAATGAAATACAGTGCCATCATTCATTTACTATCTGATTAGAGGAAGCATTCCATTTTTTCTTAATCCTGCACGGAAAGGCATAAATGTGCATCTCTGATCATTTATTTTTGTAGCTGAAGGAATGTCAAAAAATCTGTCACAGTAACAATTGAAAAATATAATCCAGATTGTATTGGCATTTAAAAACCAACTTCAAGAGATTTTATTATTCAAGGACTGTTTTTACTGTTTATGTCATTAGGCAGATGTTGAATGATTTTGCTCAGGAAACAGACTGGCTTGCCCTTTCTTCCTTATGTTCAAAACCTCCTAATCGTGGTAATTGTCACTATCAACATTTGAAGTGAATTTTCCATTTTCATTCTCAGATAAAGATGATAGAATGAGAATGCAGCTCTTTTAAACCTATCATATGCCAGATAATAAACCCCACTGAATCTAATTAGACTTCTTCTGACTATATATGAGATGATGCTGGGAAAATAGAAAGAAAGGTGATGGATAAGTGTTCTGACAAATCTAAGTGCGAAATAGAGCCAATTTGGTGCAGCCATTTGGTCTAGCCATTCAGGCTAGAAATTGAGATACTGTGGGTTCTAATGTCACCACCTTAGGCATGAAGCCAGTCACTTTCTATCTGCTCCAGGAAGGAAACAATGGCAGACTATTTCTGAAAAACCTTGCCAAGAAAACCACAGGGATTTCCCCAGGCAGTCTGTTAATCAGAGACAATTGAATTGGAAGAAACCAGAAGTGCTGAATGAGTGACTTTTGACCACAATTGAGCCTAAAATGTATGTGGCTAAGCAAGGCAGTTGTTCAGTGAGTGGTACTTCCTTTCACAATCTTTTTTGCTACAGTTGTTAAATAAATCACTGCAATGAATCATGTGGTTGTTAAGTGAACTACACTTAGACTTAAATACCCCTTCACAGTGTTTTACAGTCCTCTCTAAGAAGTTTACAGAGTCAGCGTATCACCCCCAACAATCTGGGTCCTCATTTTACTGTCCTCAGAAGGATGGAAGCCTGAGTCTATCTTGAGCAGGCCAGGATCAAACTCCTAGCTATAGGCAGAGTTCGCCTGTAATACTGCATTCTGACCACTGTGCCACCATGGCTTTTATCTACTGGTTGAAAAAGAACACTCAACAAACTAGTTCTAAAGTTGCTGTACATGTCTTGAAAATTGCATTTATTTATTTATTGTATTTTATTTATTTATTCTGGGCATTTTAGTACTTTTATAAATAACTCAAGACAATGAACATACCTCATACTCCTTCCTCCACCTGTTTTCCCCACAACATCCACCTCCCCCCCACCATAAGGTGAGTTGGGCTAAGAGAGAATGACTGGCCAAAAGTCACTCAGTTGGCTTTCATGCTTAAGGCAGAACTAGCATTCATCATTTTTCATTCTTAGCTTAGTGCCTTAACTGCTAGACCAAACTGGCTCTCAAATAATTCCCACTGAACAAAGAAAAACTAATTTCAAAGTCATTATAAGGGAAAAAAAGAAAGGCTGGAAAGGATAATTGACATCCAAAATCTCAAACAATGACAATATTTAAAAATAGATACACTCATCAATAAGTTGTTTACGTAGAAACTTTTCTCCTACAGACTTTTGGGCTGAGTACAGAAAACTGAACAGAATCAGGACTGTTGTGATTGCATTACATATTGGAGAATCAGATTGACTGACTGACTGACTGATTGATTGATTAAGAACTATCAAGTGGGGACTTCCGGTGGCACTTCCATTGGTGACGGACTGGAGACCACAATTGTGTGTGGCTTTGATCCATGTTTGCCCTGTCGGAGGGTCCCAAACGGGACTGGATCCACCTCAGAGGGGTGGGGAAAGAGGGGGAGACCACCAGCTGGGTTGAAGGGAGCTGTATCTCCCCTCGAAGACAGGAGTAAGCGGCAGTCTTTAATGGCTGCCCTGAAGATGGGAAGCTTTATGTGAATTAAGTTTTGTGCTGGAATGGTGAAGAAATGGACAGCATGAAAACCAGACATAACTCATAAAGATACCCCAGAATTAAGGTATAAAGAATTTTTATAAAAGGGTTATAAAGCGGCAACCAGAGAGAGAAGAAAAAAGGGTGGAAAAAAATAAAAGAGGATTTGAATTTTGACAGGAGCTAAATTAAAAGAAGAACCTGGAAGAAAATTTGGATGAATATGTGATTCTGGCACTAAATAGGCAATTCAATGCTGAACTTGAATGTGCCAAAAAGAAATAATTTACAATTTGGATTATTGAATTTTTGAACCCTAAATACCTCAAATAAAAGGAAAAGAAAGTGGAAAGAAAGGGTGGAACTTGGATGTTATAGAGAACACAACCTAATGGTAAAAGAAAATTACAGTGACCTTTTAAAAAAGTGCCTGCTTCTTTCAAAACTGAAACTTGATACAAAATAAGAGGAACTTTGTTATAATAAAAGAGAAACATTGAAAAGTGAAAAGTGAAACACAGAATATTAAAATAAAAGAAAGAAGCATGAAGAAACTCTACTGGGACTGTTTGGTGATCTTGGCATAAATTTAAAACTTATGGATATTGGACTATTTGATGAATTTGGGGGAAAAAACTTAAAGAAGAATTAATAGAAGTTGATCGTTGGAAATAAAAATCAAAGACGCTGGTTGAATTGAATTAAGAAATGAATCATGCTGTATTACCTTACAATTATTAGAAATGGCAATTCTTGAGAAAGAAGAACAACAAGAAGTGCCAGAAGTGAAGGAGTTAATTAAAGAAGAAGAACCCAGCTTCAACGAACAAAGGGAGCAACAACCATCAAAATGAAGGGGGAAAAATGGGAATTAAAACTTGGAGGGTTGATGAGGCAATTAAAAAGGGAAATGTCTTGAAAGCCAAACAAAGAAAAAGAAAACAGCAGAAAAGGGAATTACAGAAGAAAGTCTTAAAGAGGGAGGGAGATAAAAAATGGAATAAGAAAAGGAAGGAAAAAAACAAGGGCATTCAAAACCTTTGCTGGACCAATACTTGAATTCAGCTCTGCTGTCTGGAATCTGCACTTATATCAGACATAAATACAATTGAGAGAGTCCAGAAGCTCTCAACAGAATACCCTACAGCACCAGACTTGAGATTCTAGGTTTAGACAACCTTGAACTACACCGACTAAGATTGGACTAAAGCATAGTACATAAAATCATATGTTACAATGTCTTACCAGTTAATGAATATTTCAGCTTTAACAACAACAACACCAAAGCATACAACAGATATAAACTAAATATAAACCACTCCAAACTCAATTGCAGGAAGTATGATTTCAGCAACAATGTCTGGAACTCACTACCTAATTCTGTTGTCACCTGCTGAAACCCCCACTCTTTTACCCCCAAACTAACCTCTATTGACCTTACCCCATTCCAAAGAGGTCTGTCTGTAAGTATAAGCACACAACCGTGCCTACCGTCCCTGTCCTATTGTCCCCAATTATTAGTTCCTATTTCTTGTATTTAAACTTATGTTTATTGTTGTTTCTGTTGTATTGTAAGCTTTTGACAAATAAATAAAATAAATAATAATAAAATGAATGGGAAAAAATATAATAAGAGAAAGAACCAGAAAATAAGGAGATATGGAAATTGAACAAAAATAATTAGAAATTGTTTAGGCAGGAGACATAGAGACAGATAGGGTAGATAAAGATCAATTCTGCAAGGTAATGTGTTATAATACATAATAATGTAGCTTTTAAATGTGAATGAAACTCTTTAATTGGCTTTTTATTTAAATATTGTTGTTAATTTATATATGGCTAATAAAACAAAGAATACAGTTAAAATGAATTATGAGGATCCTAGTGAAAAGACTAATACCAGTTTCTATAATTAACTGAACAGATCAATATATTTGAAACAACAAATTATTTAGAAAGTAATTGAGGAGAATATCATGTGGAACCTTGCTTAATATGTGTGTGTGTGTGTGTGTGTGTGTGTGTGTGACATAGTAGTTAGGAGATTATTGTTATTAAACTAGAATGTGATAATTATATAGGGATTATATTATGATAAATTTTGATTATGGATTAAAGGGGAATAAATTGAGGGATGTATAAGAAAAAAGTGTGGCACACTCTAATTAATACTTAAAGGGGGAATTTTTTGGGAAATATAGATTTAAGATGGAATTTATTGAATAATGAAATAAAAGTATATGACAAAATTGCAAATGTGACAGATAAAAGTATAAAGGTATAATGAATTTAGAATTAAAAATAAGAATTTTAGACTATAGAATAAAATTTGAGAACATTTGTAGAAAAAGGAATTATGATAAGATATAAATTGAAAATGAATTTAATAAGTGTAAAGAAAATAAGAATAATGGAAAAAATTTACTGGAAAATGGAAGCAATTATATGATATAGAATTGAATGTGAAAGATAAATATGTACTAAGGTCATGTTTGTGTTGAAGAACCACCTGGAACCACGTTGTTCACCAAAAAAAAAAGTTTTTAAAATATAAAAATAATAAAAATGTATTACAAAAAAAAGAACTATAAAGTGAGCATTGCCACTTAGCAACCACATAAATAGGTTTTCTCCAAGAATGAGGTTGTGATATACTGTAGGTTCTTTTTCATGGAGAGCTTATTTTACTATTTAATTTCCACTACTATCCTTATGGCTGGAAGTGGTCAGTGATAGAATGGTAGGAAACATATTTCAATTCTTGTGTCCAACTGACATACCCGGAAAGATCCTCCTTAGGCCAACTAAAATTTCCACTTCGTTGTCAGTTCATAATGCAGAAATAACTTTGACATTGACGTGCCATTAGAGGATTGTAAAATTATTTACTCAGGTTAAATACTGGCATCTTCGTCTAACATAAAACCTGGAAACAGAGAGTTGGATAGGCAGTGCACATACAACAAAACAAACAGCTCCCCCCCGCACTACCACAAAGAATCACACCAAAGCATTACCAGAGCTCTTTCATAATGATGTTACTTTACAGCTATCACTGTGCTGCGAGTTAGCATTAAACAAGCCACAACAAGCAAAAATCTTAGATGTGTTGTTTCAATAATTACTGATGTTGAACATTGCTAATTTTAGATAAATGTCAGAATCACTTTATTCCTGACACTTGAAATGGGTAGGCTTTTTAATTAGAAAATGTTATAAATTGTTTGCATTTTTCCTAAATACAAAGGGAGATTCTAAAACAAGCAAGCTAAATACAGTATTTTGAAAGAATCTTATATCCAAAACGTAACACATATTGATTTGAAGGTAATATTACTGTTTATATAATCAAAGGCATTCATTAAAAAGATGTTATAAAACCTCTTTGTACATTTTATAATAATAACAACAACAGCAACAATAACAACAACATCCAGTTTTGCTTATTCTAAGTCCTTAGTAAAAACTCGATACATAGACAAAAAATGGCAAACCCAACCTGAACATCTGGCTGACTGTGTGAGGAGGATAATGAAGAAGAAGATGATGATAATATACATCAAGAAATTGCAGCTTCCTGCAATTACACCAGTAGAACTGCAAAAAACTGCGTGACTCGGAACATCGTACATTTTAAGGTGATGGTATTAACCATCAGCTCCAGTCAATGATGTTTGTGATATATTTTTAAATGTTCAGTTGACTGAGTTTCATGTTTAATGAATAATAATAAGAAATAATAATAATAAGAAATAATAATAATAATAAGAAGAAGAAAGCACAAAATAATTTAGCTAGGACTTCGGCATGCACTTTGGAATTGACAAATGTGTAATAATGGCAATCAAAGCAGGCAAGGTCATAGGAGATGATGAAATAGAACTTGAAAATGAAGAAACGATAAAGGCAATGAAACCAGAAGAAGGCTTAGGGATTTTAGAAGCTTCTGACTTAATGCATAATAAAGTCAAGGAATCAACTTGTGCCAAGTACATTCGAAGAATTTGCAAGATTTTAAAGTCCAAATTGAGTGGTGGAAACATCATAAAAGCAATAAATACCTGGGCTATACCTGTAGTTCGATACTCTGCAGGAATAATTGACTGGACCCAGATGGAGCTGGACAATTTGGATAGAAAAACAAGGAAGCTTATGACTATGAATCATGCCTTGCACCCTAAAAGTGATGTTGATCAATTATATGTACCAAGAGCAGAGGGTGATCAAGGTCTCCTACAAGTAAAGCAGACTGTAGAAGAAGAAAAACACAGCTTGAATGACTACATCCAGAAAAGTGAAGAGGCAATGATTAAGGAAGTACCTTTTGAAGACAACCAAGTCAAAAGCTGAATACAAAAAAGAAGTAATTGAGAAGTGAACTGAAAATTGGAAAAGCAAAGCTATGCATGGCCAATACCTGAAAAGTATTGAAAGCGAAGCTGACCAAAAGCTTACTTGGAACTGGCTAAAATCAGGAATACTGAAAAAAGAAATGAAGGCTTTATTTTGGCTGCTCAAGAACAAGCCTTAGCCACAAATTGCATGAAGGCAAAGATTCAGTATGTCACCACCAACAGCAAATGCCGCCTCTGTAATGAGAAAGATGAAACAGTTGACCATTTAATGAGTGGTTCAGGAAAATTTTACAAACTGACTACCTAGAATGCCATGACCGAGTTGCTAAAATCATTCACTGGAAACTGCAAAAAATTTGGATTTGAGTATAGTAACAACTACTGGGAACATCAGGTTGAAAAGGTTCTGGAAAATGAAAAAGTCAAGATCTTGTGGGACTTCAGAATTCAGACTGACAGGCACCTGGCCCATAACATACCTGACATAACAATAGTTGAAAAGAAAAAAGTTTGGTTCATTGACATTGCAATACCTGGTGATGCATGATTTGAAGACAAACAGCAAGAAAAACATCACAAAGTATACCAGGACTTACAAATTGACGTTGAGAGACTTTGGAAAAAGAAATTGTGTTATCCCAATTGTAATTGGAGCCTGTGGAGCAATACCTAAAGGGCTACCTTGCTATTTGGAAATTCTGAATTTATCAGACTTGAATACCCTGATTCTATAAAAAAACACCCTACTTGGAACAGCTTATATCCTCCGACGCTACCTTAACAGTTCCTAGATCCTTGGTTAGGACTCGAGCTGTTGAGCTACCAACTGGCCTCAAAGGCTGTGAATCTCACCAAAGATTAACAACAAACAACAACCACACCAACATTATTTCTTCACTGTTACATAGATCTATAAACTGTATGCTCTTCCTATGTGAATGCCTGGTTTCTGCCTTATATTATGTCATTTTTCTTAATATGCTTCTTCCAAATCATGCAAAATGCTTTTACACTGTCTCTACAAATGAACTAAGTCAATAATGATAGGAAGAGCAAAGGATGATAGGAGGAGCAAAGGATGTGAAGGCAATGAATGCTTACCCCGGGCACCTATTTCCTTGAGAACTGACAAGGATACTTGGAAGTGGAAGGGCAGTGCTCTTTGGCTGACTTGTCAAATGAATATGGCATGTGGAAGAAGACAAAGGAAGACAATTTAACCTTGTTGAAGGAACATATAAAAGTATTTGATACCTTCTACAATGTTCATCATAGGATCATTTTCTTTCTCCTGCTTTTCAGCATCCTGCTCAGCATAGATTGACTGGGCTGATGTTTATGTTAGTCTTTCCCATTCTAATGCCTTTCAGATGCATTGAATTAAGTCTTCCCCAAACTGAATAATGCTATACTATTATTTCTGGTACTCCGGTGAGGAGTTCAATTCAGATGGATCATTGTACCTGCCAGTGCAGTTCTGTTCTGCATATGGATGACATTCAGACCTATTGTTATTCATTCTACAAATGACACTTGGGCAGTTTGTTTTCTCTTTCTCTTGTTTTAATGATACAGCTGGAAAACAAATAGGTCTGCAAGTAGAAAGTTAATATTAGTATGAATGTAATTCAGTGACAGAGTGCTGGATCCCAGAGCATTAAATCTCTTAAAAAATAATTTTAAGTAAAAAAAAGTTTTTCATGCAATAAAAGCAGTACAGATTTTAAGTCAAAAGTAAGACAAGTAAAAGAAAGCAATAAGTATGTGAGGCAAAAAATTGAGGAACAGAAAAAAGGAAATGTTACAAAGAAGTAGTTTTCCACCTTCTTAACAGTGGTTATACATTTGTTTTCATTTTACCTTTGTTGAGGTAATTCCCCATTAGGAGAATGAGTGCACAAAGGGAGATGTAGTGAAAATAGTGAAGAATAACACACAACCAGCACCAGATACACTGTATAGTAAAATGTAGGTTTTTACTTCCAGTAAATGGTTAAGCAAAGTCCAATAAGCAGTCCAAGTCATATACAGTTAAAGCAGTTAGTTTTCAGTCCAGGGATAATCCAATAACAAAGTCCAGTATCAAAAACAGTTCAGTAATAGACTCACATCAATCCAAGAATAACGATGATCAGCAACAGTCAATAAGGAAAAATGCAGGAACTGCAACACTTTCTGGGAAACCAGGTTTCTGGCTCCATCTTATGGCCATTTGAGGAACCATACCCAATTACAATTTTAGCATTCCGTTAAAGAGACAGTATTAAAATGTCTATCCTGGTTTATATATTTTCAACCCAACTGTTAGGTGACTTACATTCCTAATATTCCCCCCTTTGGGTAGGACAATATATACAACCTTACATTCTAAGTCCATAATCCTCACAGCAAGCCTTATGCTTTACAGAGCCTTGGGCCTTTGTAAAATTATCTGCGATATTATTCTCTGACATGCAGTATTCCAGTTTAATCATTTTACTTTGCACACATTGTCTCACATTTAAACATCTTAAATCTGTGTGTTTTGTTCTTGTCTTTACAGCAAGATTTGAAACCATCTGTCTTGCTGATTGGTTGTCTTCATAAACAACAATATAATCTGTTACATTAATTCCCATATCAATCAATAGTTGCTTATAATAAACTAAATCTGTACATAATAAAGACAAACATGAGAATTCAGCCTCCATTGTTGATAAACTTAGATGTTTCTGTCTAATAGACCTCCATCCAATCAACACCTTTCCTAATAATACTACAGTACCTGATGTAGATTTACATGTATTTACATTTGTAGCAAAACTTGCATTGGCAAATGCAGTTAGACTTAGTTCATCCTTAGGCTCCAAATACAATGCATAATGCATTGTTTGTTTCAGATATCTTAACACACATTTAGCAGCTTGCCAGTGCCTTTCAATTGGCTCAGCAATAAATCTCGCTAATTGGTTAACAGAATATGCTATATCTGGCCTTGACCCTGAGATAAGATAAGCTACCAATCAAAGACTGATAAATGTTCTTATCAAAAACAGGAATTTGAACATCACTGTGGCTAAACTCCTGGCTCATCAGTGTTTTAGCCAGTTTACAAAGTTCCATGTTAAAACTTTTTTTTTGATACCTAAAGGTTTCTTTAAATATATAGTGTGTTGCAACAGTGCAGGCAGATATGCCATCTCTACATCTAAATGATTTACAATATATTTCTCCTTAGCTGCCCACACTAATGCTGCCCTTAATGTAGTAGCCTTCAGACTAGGTGCAAACACCTTATCGTAGTCATTTGCTGTCTGATCAAACCCTTGTGCTACTAACCTGGCTTTATGGATAACAGTCCCATCCACACCTGTCTTAAGCTTATAAATCCATTTATACCCTATGGCATGTTTACCTGGTGGTAACTTGACATTTTCATATACATCCAACCTTTGTAAGGATTTCAGTTCCTTATCCATAGCTTCCTGCCAAGCAGCCTGATCCTTAGCAGGATACAGTTTCAGTTTACTATAGTTACCAGGAACTGTATTCACTTGGCACACAACACTTGCCTGATATCTATCTGGTGATTGTGTTACTCAGGTTGAATGTCTTGGTAATACAGGGCTTACTGGTGGACTCTCCTGTTCCCCCTGTTCCTGTTCTTCTACCTCCTCCTGTGCCTGTTCTCCTACTTCCTCCTGTGCCTGTTCTTCCTCTTTAATGGCTATTGATGGTTTAACTATTTCATCTTTAGGGACTACTTGGGTGTCAATTATAACATCATTGCTGTATTCCTGTTCCAGTTTATGCCACCCAACGTGCTCAAGAAATTTAGCACTAGCACTACAGTAAACATGAGCTGTGCCTGGATCCCAAAATCTAAATGATTTATGGTTGGCCTCGTAACCTACAAAAAATAATTTCCTAGCTCTATGTTGCCTCTTTAGTCTTACTTGTGAGGGAATATGCACCCATGCTGGAACTCCAAATGTGTGTAGATAACTTAAATTTGGTTTTCTGCCATGCCACCGAGTGAATAGCAATTCATCAGTTGTTGTGTTAACTACGTTGTTCAACACATCGTTGCTATACATTATGGCTTCACCCCACAGTGTTTCAGACAAACCTGAATCAGATAACATAGTGCGAGCCATGGCTTGTAATGTTTGCCCTCTTTGTTTGACAAAACGAGTTATATTGTGGTCTGTAAGGTGCAGAACGTTTATGCTCAACACCAGCCAATTTCAACATAGTTTGGAATCTATTGTTAATAAACTCAGTCCCGTTATCAGTAACTAGCATAATTACCCTATGTTTCATTTTTCTCTCAGAAAACCTCAGCCAATTCAAGAAATGTTGGGATGTTTCTGTTTTGTTTTTCATGAGATAGCAGAAATCATATCGTGAGTAATGGTCCATTATACTCAAAACATAGCAGGCACCTCCCAAACTGGGTTTCTTAGGACCAATTATATCAGCAAAAACAACCTCTAAAGGTTCTTTGGTCTTAAACCCATTAAGTCTGTTTGCTGGAGTAACCTTGCTTTTCCCCTGGCTACAGGAATTACAGTTTAAGTACTTACTACAGGGTTTTAATTTTACTCCCTCTGACAATTCAACAGTTTGTTTCAGAACTTTGAAATTAATGTGCCCCAGACATCTATGCAGTAAATGTATACATTCGTCATGTGGCTTAACGTTATTATGAACCAAGTCAGCCATCTTCAACTGGTCATCATGTATAACATATAAATCATTCTCTAAAGTAGCAGTAACACTTTTACCCTCTTTCTCTATTATACAGTTATCTCCCCTAAAGGTTACTACGTAACCAATACTAACTAAAGCACTTGCTGATAACAAATTAAATTTCAGTTTAGGTACATATAACATAGATAAATGCTCATTTATACATGAACGATATGCAGTACCTTCACCAGATGCTTTCATGTTCTATCCATTTGCCAATGATACATGTTGCTTACTCATAGACACCTTTATAAACCTCTCTCTATTTCTTGTAATGCACTGCAATGCTCCACTATCAACTACCCACAAATAATGGTTTACAGTTGAATTGCTAGACATAGCTAAACTAACATTCTTCTTAGCCTTCGGGTGATTACCAGTATTCTGTCGTTTTCCCTTCTTACAGAATCTAGCTATATGTTCTCTAGCCCCACAAGAAAAACATTTCCTAACAGTATAGGCAGTTGAAAACAAATCCTCTTCTTGTGGTTGTTCCTTCCTCAGTGGGTCCCTATCCAGTCGTCTTCTTGCTTCTTCTAACAACCTTCCGGTTATGTCAGTCAATGTCAGGTTATCTCTGGGCAGTACTTCCAGTGAAGATACATAATCATCATAACTTTCATCCAATGAGGAAAGAATGATATAAACTTGATGCAGCTCTGAAAATATCAGTTCCTTTTTATGTAGCTCTTGAAAAGTTCTTTTCATGAAGTTCAAATGAGCTAATATATCTCCACCTTTCAGAAGATGTGCTCTAAACAGTTTACGTATAAGATGTATGTGTGCGCCTACACTGTCACGAACATAAATCCTCTTCAAATTCTCCCAACACCTAGCAGCAGATTCTTCTCCATGAATATGGACTAGCTGCTGGTCACTCATTGTTAGTCCAATTATACAAAGAGCTCGTTCGTTGTTCCGTTTAAAGTCAGGTGACTTCTTGGCATCGTCTCATCATCTGGATCCCAAGCATTTACATCCGGTGGATCCTGAACTACAATCCATAACCCTTCCTTACGCAGAAGTAGACTGCACTTCATAGACCAGGAAACATAGTTTGTTCCATCCAACCAGATTATCAGTGATAGACTTGTTGACAGGTCTTGTGCCATCTCTACCAGGACAGTAACCCACAATTAAACAGTAAACAGCTATCTGTATATGGTACTTTGTATTCACACTAACTCTCAGTTATCTGAGCCTGGTATGGCCTGGGCCCATAACCAGTGTTGAGGTAATTCCCCATTTGGAGAATGAGTGCATGCAGGGAGACGTAGTGAGAGTAGTGAAGAATAACACACAACCAGCACCAGATACACTGTACAGTAAAATGTAGGTTTTTACTTCCAGTAAATGGTTAAGCAAAGTCCAACAAGCAGTCCAAGTCATATACGGTTAAAGCAGTCAGTTTTCAGTCTAGGAATAATCCAATAACGAAGTCCAGTATCAAAAACAGTTCAGTAATAGATTCACATCAATCCAAGAATAATGATGATCAGCAACAGTCAATAAGGAAAAATAGAGGAACTGCAACACTTTCTGGGAAACCAGGTTTCTGGCTCCATCTTATGGCCATTTGAGGAACCACACCCAATTACAATTTTAGAATTCCCTTAAAGAGACAGTATTAAAATGTCTATCCTACTTTATATATTTCCAACCCAACTGTTAGGTGACTTACATTCCTAACAACGTTCTCTTTCTAAGTCTACACTGTAACTTCCTTTTTCCCCATATTATATCCTAATTATGAAATCCCAAAATCATAACTTCATTTTATTTACAGCAAAATGTCCATGCAGTGTTTTCAGTCACTAATAAATATAGTAGTTGATCTTCCTCTTAATAAATAAGTTAATTTTGCCACTTGTGTTAGTTCCAACTTCTTCACCAACCATTCCTTTATTGTGAGTATTTCAAAGTTTTTCCATTTTTGTGCAATAGTAATCTTACAGCAATAATCATTTGTAAATATAGTTTTCTATGGCTCTTTACTAATTGTGTATCCATTAATCCCAGCAAAAATGTTTTAATTTTAGTTGAATATTAATCCATTCTTAGCACCAATGTATGTATTTGAACCCAAAATATTCTTTCAAGCATTGCATTCTCATCATATACATTCATAATCATATACGTTCTCACTTTGGATCAGAAGAACCAACTTGAAATGCAAACACAAATTTAAATAAATGCTTGCATCTCATTATGTAGTTCTGTGTTGATGCCCCAATAATGTATGCTTGGACAAAATGAACATGTGTTGCTCTAACTTAAAAAATACCAATTGTATTTATTCCTTTAGTTTGCATTTCTCCTATGGTCTGTGTAGCTGTCTTAAAATTCCTTGCCTCTGTCTTCGGGTTAAAGGTATAACATCCTTCTTTGCACTATTTCTTTCAACTTACTTTAAATCTGATACAAAACTGTTATGTATCCCTGTATATGAAGTAGTAAATTAACTCTTACATATTGTTTTGCATCATGTTTTTGCCCTTCCATAAGGCAAAATTTTGAACCTGCCTGCAAGATGAAATTCATAAACCAAGAGTAGCACACTGTAACAGAATTGCAGAGAAGGAAAATAATACTAATTAGGATTTATTCCCACTGTTTATGTCTGCCAGCAGAATGCACACCAGAGGCAGAAGTGATACTTTGCATGTCCCACAATTATGCAAACTTATGCAGACAGAGATGTAAAATCCCCATAATTAACCATGTATAGAATTGAACTGTGGGAGTACGAGTCGGGAAGCTGTCACTTCATATCTTGCTCCAGCCTTTGGTAAACTCTGAGCCTCACCCGTATCTGCAAAAGGAGGCTAATCGTTTTGAGCTTTGCTATCAGGTTTATTCAGTGCATTCAGCCATTTCACATGACTGTCAAAAAGCCTAAGGTAAATACTAACTATCACTACATGCAAATAAACAAGACAATTTCTAACATCTCAGGACAATCATCAGTTCTTCCTTTTTTCCCGTCTTTGTTTTAAAACAACTGGAAGTACTGTCACAATTCTTTCTTCATAAAATACAATCAGTATATTCAAAAGTAATTTATACAATACAGGTCTGTTCTTTAAACTGTCTAATTATATTATGTATGTATTCTCTCATTTTTATAGTAATCTGGCCATTTGGATTTTATTGATGGCCTCTTCAAGTCTTAAATTAACATTCTCCTTGATTTTCTGAATATTTTTTTAACCTCAGGCATTCCTTTTACCAGCCATAAGCACTTTCCTAATATCTGAAGCAGAGTAACATTTAACTTTGACTAACACTGAATCAATTTTAGATGGGAACATTTTCATACCATCTGAATATTTTTATTGCTTTTGGAATGTATGGGTTTAAATAAATTATGGGAGTATGAATTAGTATTCTTAACTGTTTAAACCCTGGGGTTTTATTACTTTTGAAACATGTGCAAGTAAATAATTTATTGTAGTACGACTCATAGTTGATTCTAGCACCGATTCTCTGCTAATATTTGTTTAAATGAGACGATGGGCTTTCAACGAATAATTACCAGGATATACCCACCTAATTTTCACCAAAGCCATAGGAAAGTCTTCTTTGGAATAGGAAATTCACTTCCTTGCATTGTGAAGACTGTTTGTTGTTTAATTTTTTTATATCTAGAATTCCCTCAAACAACTTCATATAACTTTGTGATTTAAAATATAACATAGATGTATAGAAGGCTGTTTGCAGAAGACAGGCCAAGGAGAGAAGAGATTAAAGAGGTGGCTGGGTTTAAAAATAAAATAGGCTTTTAGTCTTCCCTGAGATCTTAGCCTGAAAATTTTTCCCCAAGCAAACCTTATTTTATGACAGTAAAATAAATCACAAGAGCATTTTTCTTTTTGATGAAGTGGTCCACACTGAATGATCACAGTACCATGGTTACTAGAAACCAGTACCTCGGTTACTAAGTGACACAGTCATTAAGTAAAACATCACATGACTGCAACTTGTGGTTTTACTGCTGGCTTTTCCATTGAATCTGCTTGTTGGTAGCCAACTGAAAAGTACACAAATGGCAATGTGACTATGGGGGCACTGTGAAGGTCATAAATGCCTACCAGTAGTGAAATGCCCAAATGTTCATCATATGAGCCTGGAGACCCTGCAAAGCTCACAAGTGCAATGACTGCTCATAAAGTTACTAGTCAGCTCCATTATAACTTTGAATAGTCACTAAACAGGACAATAGGTAAGTAAGGACTACCTATAGCCAGTATACATTAGGCACTTCTTCAAATGTCTAGTCCAATAGGAGAAAATATAGCAGAGAACAAATTCTATACTCCATTAAGAATTCTTAAAAATCCCACCAAAGATTATAACTAAGTGCACATGTATATGCATGCACAGTGCACACACATATGTGAGGACCTTGAGCTCTAACTGTCTGATACTATGAAGTCTATTCAGATTCCAAATAAACATGATTCTTTCTGTGCTACTAAGCAGCTGTATTTCTGATATGTATCTAGTTACATGGAAAACATGTACCTTGCATTGAAATTATTTATTTGCATCTTGGAGCTGATGCAAATAGATGCAGATGGTACTGTTGGTAATGTTTAAAAGCCTCTTCTAGAAGGGTTTGAGGATATATTAGTGTAAACAAATCCTCATAGTAATGGTTGGGCATAGCTAGAGAGAGGGAACAGTATAATTCAAATTATGCCTGCTCTTCTCATCCTAAACTCTATATGCTAGTTAACATGAAACTTATAAACATTAATTCCCCATTTGATCAACCTCTCTAAAACTGAACTAGGACTCCACTGACTGTAAGTGTATTTTGGTTTGCACAAGCCAATCCCTCCAGTGATGGGATTCAATTTTTTTTACTACCGGTTCTGTGGGCGTGGCTTGGTGGGAGTTGCATGGCTTAGTGGGCATGGCTTAGTGGGCATGGCAGGGGAAGGATATTGCAAAATCCCCATTCCCTTCACATCCCACTAACCTGTTTTCCAGTTCTATTCTCCTGTGCAGGGCAGCAAAAGAAGATCCGGCCAATCAGCTGGGATTCAGGAGGCAGAGAATAGATGGGGGCAGGGCCAATCAGAAGTGGTATTTGCCGGTTCTCTGAACTACTCAAAATTTCTACTACTGGTTCTCCAGAACTGATCAGAACCTGCTGAATACCACCTCTGATTCACTCCATTCTCTTGGACTCACTAAGGAGAGAGCCACAGTCCATGGTCTAAAGCAGAGGTCTCTAAACTTGACAACTTTAAGACTTGTGGAATTCAACTCCCAGAATTCTCCTGGCTGGAGAATTCTGGGAGTTGAAGTCCACAAGTCTTAAAGTTGCCAAGTTTGGAGACCCCTGGTCTAAAGACTATAAGTAGTCCTTGACTGAAATTCAAAGTCCCTTCCTACATTCAGAAATCCTTTTCGAGCCATTGGTATAAACCTCTGGCCAACATTACTCCCTTGCTGTTTTTCCTTTATTGTCATCGCTTCAAGGTAGTGTAGATCAGAAAACACTCCCCAACAACTATGCTATGGGTTAGAATTTCGAAAGCCCACAGCTTTCCCTCTGTCCCCTCTGATCCCTCAAGGCAAGGCTGAATGTTTTCCTCATGCCCTTCCCTTCCCTTCCCGAGGCCATGTCATCATATACATTCTCTTCTATCATCTATTAATAGTTGGCTAATATTCTTGCGTCCCTGTCTCACGTTCATCTTGCATTCCTCTAATTTACCAGTCTGATGGAGAATATAGAGAACAAACATAGGTGGGGATAGAATAAGAGAACTGAACAAAGGAATGGCAGATTTTTTTTTGTTAAAAAGGGAGTGGGGAGGATAAGAGAAGGAAGAAGCAAAAAGAAAAAGGAAAAAAGGAAGGGGATGGCTAATTTGTTTCTGAAAACCACTGCTGCCAAATCATTTTGAACCGATTATTCATGAAGGAAAGTCACTCTTGATAGAAATTACAACCAAAAGTTGCCCAGTCTGCCATATTTGCTAAACTAAGTATAACCAATATGTACAGTATTTCTGTCCATATCATCCTAATCTGAGGAGGTGAGCTCATACATCTGGATGTGGTATATCAGTAGTTATTATTATCATTATTATTTTTAGGTGAACACATTTCTATCTATCAGACCAAAAAGCACAGAAGCAAAGATAGACCACTTGTTTTAATAGCATTTTCCCTCCATAAAGCCAGTGAAAAACAATCAGGACTTGTTTTTGTTGCTGCAATATGCATTTGCATACTGCTAAAAATAGTCCCATGCGCATCTGCATAACAAGAAGTGACCCAACTTGTGTTGAAAATGCCTATAGTCCAAGCAGAATGATCCACAATGGTTATATTATAGTGCTGGCTTGGCAGAAAAGTTAATTCACCCAGTGGTGTCTGTGAGAAATAGTGTGTGGGTGAAGAACGAAGAAAGCAGCTTCATTCCTTTGCGGGGCAAGCCTTCTGCTTTTTGTATATGGCTGGCTGTCGTATTGTATGCCTACCCAAAAGGGACAAAGCTTTCAATCTGATGGTACTGCATGACTTCCAGACCCCCTTGAAGTCACTCTTTCTCAGAATCAGAATAGAATCAGAGTTGGAAGAGTTGATGGTCTTTGAGTCCAACCCCCTGCTCAAGCAGGAGAGACCCTATATCAGTGATAGCTAACCTTTTCGGCACCGAGTGCCCAAATTGCATGCAAATGGGCATGAATGCGTGCACACATGTGCAAACCCCCAAAATGCAATGTGTGTGCATCCTTGCGCACGCATCCTGCCCCCTGCACATACACGGCAGAGACCCAAAGACCATCTGGCCAGTGGGAGATGCACACGCATGCACGGTGGAGCTGAGCTGGGGTGACAGCTCGCGTGCCCGCAGAGAGGGCTATGCGTGCCACCTCTGGCACACGTGCCATAGGTTCACCATGATGGCCCTATATCATTTCAAACAGGTGGCTGTCCAGTCTTCTTCAAAACCTGCAGTGATGAAGCACCTACAACTTCTGAAGGCACACTGTTGCACCGGTTAATTGTACTCACTGTTAGGAAGTTTCTACTTAATTCCAGGTTGCTTCTCTTCTTTATTAGTTTCCATACATTTTCCCTTGTCTTGCCTTCTGGTGCTTTGGAAAATAAATTGACCCTCCCCCCTCTTCTTTGTGGCAACGTATCAAATCCTGGAATATTGCTATCATGTCCCCGCCTCATTCCTTCTTTTCTCTTGACTAGTCATATCTAATTCTTGCAAGCGTTCTTTATATGTTTTTCTCTCCATCTTAGTTGCAGTATTCCAGGTGTGGTCTTACTAAAGATCTGGCTTTATTAAGTTTGCTTGGATAAAGAAACAAAGGAAACCGTGTAACAATTTTTAAACACTGAACTGTTATGATAGTTCACCTAATTTATTGGTAGTTTATACTAAATATATACCATTTGACCCTATTATAATGTATAGGGGGATATAATGTAATGTACATGGGGATAACCTCCTATTAATATGCATTAGCTTGCACTGCATATTGACCTAAATAGATATATCGATTAGTGAATATGCATACATATGTTTATTAGATTTTTACCTCACCTTTACTACTTTATAAATAATTCAAGGTGGTAAACGTACCTAGCAGTTCTTCCTCCTCTTATTTTCCTTCCTATTTTCCCTGGAAGGTGGGTTAGGCTGAGAGAGAAGTGACTATCCCAAAATCACCCAACTGGCTTTCATGCCTAAGGTAAGACTTGAACTCACAGTCTCTTGATTTCTAGGCCAGCACACACACACACACACACACACACACACACACACACACACACACATTCTTATATGTGTGTAACACACACATATATAGATATGACAGATATATCAATGCAATGTTATTTTTCATACTTTTTCATTAGCTTTAAAGTTACAAAATGAAATATTGTTCAAAGGTGTAATTTATTCTGGGAGATTTCCTACAAAGATATTTAACTCCAGTTCAAACTTTATATGACAACTCATTATTTAAGGGTTATTTTTTTAAACATTGAACTATTATTTTAAGGATTTTAAGAGATTAAAAACACTTAAAAATTCAATTTATACAGCTGTTCAAGCAAAATACAAAATAACAAAATGGTACACTCTGCTATCAAAGATTGGTACTAAACTGGTGATTTGGTGGAACTTCTTGGCTTCTTCTCTGTCTTTTAAATAAGTGTCAGAGAAGTGAATAACGACAAAATCTCAAAATGAACAGGAAATTTCTCTCCCCAGCCATAATAGTAACAGCAATAGCACTTAGACTTATATATCACTTCATAGTGCTTTACAGCCCACTCTAAGCAGTTTACAGAGTTAACATATTGCCCCCAACAATCTGGGTCCTCTATCCTCGGAAGGATAGAAGGCTGAATCAATCTTGAGCCTGGTGAGATTTGAACTGCCAAACTGCTGGCAATCGGCAATCAACAGAATTAGCCTGCAATACTGCATTTTAACCACTGCACCACTGTGACCATAATACATACTCTACAGGTTCTGATGAGGTTTCTTTCTCAGCTGCCATGCATTTAATCAAAACTGTCATGAAAACATAAGAAAAATGCATTCCCACAGAGAATGTTATACATATTTGGCCTATAGTTGCAAATTCATAGGCAGTATTTGTACCAAAAGAACAGCTAGCCAGTGATGGCTCTTTTGTGTGGATCATTTAAAAATTTCCATGAAACTGTTTGATGCTGTGTAAGCACTGAGTAGCTGAGCACAGTAGATTCAGAAGCAAAATGTCCATTTGTACATAGAGTCATGCCTGTGGCAAAGTACCTCTCATTAGTTGCTTTCCAATGTTCTTGCTTTGATGATTGACATCCCAGAATGATATTTGTCCTATAGACAGGACATACAATTCTACACATAAAGCCTAACTAAACACTTAGGTACTTTTAACACTGAAACAAATTGAATTAGATCACTCATCTATCATCTAAAAAAATGTGAATTTAGCTAATCCAGAGCTTTTTGAAAGCCATGTTTCTACATATTTAATTTTATTATCTGTTAAATTCTGAGGTTAAGCTGCTAACCAATGGCATGTAGATTTAGGCAAGAACCCAAAAATATGGGAAATCCTGGCTGATACTTGTGATATGAAAAGCACATTTCTACAACTGAAGTTTCTGATTTATATTGAACATTTATCTGTCAGCTATTGCTAAGTTCTTCTACCACAGTCAGCATTTATTACGGATGGGGATAATTCCTAACGAGAAAGCTGCACTTAATAGACAAAATGAAATTTGGTCAGTTTTGCTTTACCTTGTTTCCTTTTTAGGCTCATAAAACAAGAACAGAGTAGTTAAATAAATTTTTTCACCTGTCAGGATGGCAACGATCCAGAACATTGTAAGGACTATGTCACCCAACTAAAGATTTTAGTTGATTTTTCTACTAATTAATTAAATTTAGATCATATATATTTTGACTGTTTTGATAGCAATACCCTATGGAGAAACTAGAGAAAGTGTGAAAATAAGCTAAGAGGACATCTCAGGAATATCTCCCAGAATTTTTTGACAAAAATGGTCTCTGAGGAAGGGAAAGGAAGATATTTCAGTCAGATTAAAACCATCAGTAAATCTTCAAATTGTAAAACTCTAATTAAAGAATTGGCCTCTAGGATGGTGCAGAAAGTGAAAGGTTGACTTTGCCTCACTGAAAACTCAAACTAAGCCCCTCTTTGAGCAAAACTTTGGAGCAGAGGTCTCCAAACTTGGCAACTTTAAGATTTATGGATTTCTCCAGCCTGGCTGGAGAATTCGGGGAGTTGAAGCCCATAAATCTTAAAGTTGCCAAGTTTGGGGACCCCTGCTTTGGAGAGAGAGGATCTGCACATGATGAAACAAAGTACCTTGCTCATTGGGCATTGAATATAGCCAAGCTAAGAAATCTGGAAAAGTTGGGTGATTCAGAACATATTATCATTTCATCTGTGATGGAATAGAAGCACTAGAACCTATTCTATTCCACCTGAGGCCGCAGAAAACTCTAATGACCATCTTTTCTCTGAATTCCTGCCCATTGCAAAGGATGGCAATACCAAACTACTGCAAAACAAAAGGTAACATCTTCCAGCTATTTTTGTAAAAGCATTTTGAAAGTGGAAAAGGGATTCCTGCAGTGGCCTCTAACCTTTTGGGCTCTAGGAACTGGTTCTGTGGAAAGAGGTTTTGGTTTGGGTGGCATGGTTTTGTGTGTTGCATGGATGGGCTTCACTTGTTTGCGTAGCCTGGTTTCTGGCATGCTGTGGACTGCTACAGGTCCATGGACTGGAGGTTGGGGACCCCTGGATTACTGGATTCACTGACAGGTTTGCATTCAAATCAAAGTAAACTTGAAGCCATTGTTTGTTTGGGGGTTGTTGTTTTGTTGCCTCTACCAGTACCTTGAAGCTGGAGAGATCTTGGGAGCTGAGAGGGAACTTTAGTTTAACAGAACAAGCAATTATGTGATTCCTGAAGGTAGTAACATAATTATCTCATTACTTTCATGAATCACTTTAACTGATGCTCGGAGTATAACTCTATGAAAGCAGTATCCTTTACTAGACTTAGAAATTTTTGCAGAATAGAAGGGGCAAGTTGGGTTAAAGAAGCAAAAGTGAGACACAGATTTACTTTAGTTAGTATCCATAAACAACATTAGATGTGAGATTCTTGCATCGATGAATTCATCAAAATGTATAACCAGTTAAGAAAGTAGGGTCTCTGTTTAATCTGCAAACAATGTTAAATCTCCCATTGTTGGATGAAATAAGTCTTTGTCATTCTTTTGTCACACCAAGGATGACCATCTTGATATCAATGACAAAATGCCCTGAAGATATGAAAAGTTCTCCTATTCATTTTTGCAACTGATATTTCTAATTTCATGTACTCTTTTGCGCAGAAAGGGACAATTTAGTGAATGAAAAGTATTTATTCCCTGATGCTCTGGATGACATTATTAGGCCCTGTATTAATGTTCCTAGACTAAATAAGGGAGATTTGGCATCTGAATCTGCCACAAGGATTGATTGTTGTTGCTAGCTAATAGCTGTTTCAGTCTCTGTAAGCCACTTGTCTTCAGCAGCTGCATGACAATGACAATGAACTGCATTTGCTAGCTGACCTAATCTAGCATCTGATATATTTTATGGAAAAGATCAGTGAATTAATCCCTTAGATTTTCATCTGAGTACCTTGAAAATAAGTCCAGTGAATTAAAGAAAGTGGCAGTCATCATCTTCCCTTATAAATACGCCTCCTCAAGCTATCTCTAAAATATTGAATGGATCTCTATTCTAGGAGCTTTTATTGTTGCAAAGCTCTTCGTATCTGGTTCTCAAAGCACAAAATGTTAGCATCGTTTTCACTCATGTATATGTAAGTGCAGTTTTATAGGCAACATTTTTGGAAGTCTACTGGTTTCTAAGCCAGCATCTTCACCACTAAACTTAACTAGCCCTGATAGTTTAACAAGTGTAGTTTTTGTGTGTGTGTGGCAACTGATATAAATAAAAATGGCATATTAAAATACATTTCAGAAAGTGACTTCACTTCAGAAAGTGACTCAATTCAACATCTCACTCAGAGATAAAGACTCTTCATAAACGTTTCATCCTTCCTTGCTTCTCCGTTTCCTTTAGAGATGCTACTTTCCTCAAGTCTTTTGGATGTCTGCCTCTCATTTCTTGTGGAGAGCTATAGAAAATTTAAGCAATCTGAATATGGAAAGTTGCTTTAGCATGGAGCTCCTAGGCACATTAAGAGTTTAATAGCAAATATTTATCAAGCCCTTTAAAAAAAGTAGACAATAAGAATAGTTTCTATACTGTATTTGTGGTTAAGCTTCAAAAAGTTTGTCAGGGCAGTTAGAAACTGTGATTTGATATTTAGCAGGTATGTTTAAGGGTACAAAGAAGCAGCTCAGGTCTATTTAAATATTGTCTTTTAAAATATACATTGTTTGACCTGCCTTTGCAAACCCATAATGCATTTTGGAGATTGAATTACTGTGGAGTTCTGCTTGAGTAGTTGAGAATGGGGAGAAAACTTGTCAATGACAAATGGAATGGGACAGGCACGTACAACTCCTTTCTGTCTTCTAAGGGTCATCAGGATTTTTACAGTCCTGATTTGCTAGGGCAAGTGAATTTGCTAGGGCTCAACTTGCATAAGGGAAACAAAGTAAGACGTGGATTCAGAACTGAAACTTTGGGCTTTGAAACCACTACTATATATAAAAAATGTTCAGACCAAAACACGAAAGATACTTACCATAATCTACTCCCATCCACTGCTCTAACTGAATTATACAGATTTGGCTTAAACAAAATTTCCTTTCCTAACTAGTTTCTGAATGGCAGGCTCTGCATAGGTCATGCTTTTCACAATCTTAACATGGCTGGGTTGAATTGTCTTAAGTTGGGCTTTTGAATACTGTATTGAGTTGGGCTTTTGAATACATTTAGCAGAGTTTTTCAGAGAGTTAGAAATAAGTGACTGCAACCCAGCATTTGAACGTAACTTGGTGAAATTTATTAACTCTTCTTAATGCATTCTAATCAATGCAAAAGAATTATGAGTAGCAAATGACTGAATTAAACAAAACTAATTCTGTCAGAGAATTTAATGTCTATGGAAATATTGATTTGCATATTTTAAATATTCATTGAAGTACTCTCAGTTCTCTGCACATGGAAAGGAGACTTTGCTTTTTAGTCACACATATATTTATTGAGAAGGTATCTCATTGAATTCAGTTGGATATACTTTTGAATAGACACAGCAGAATTCTGTGTATTTTAAAGCCTTCTAAAGATATAGTGTCAAATCAAATGTTGTAAATACAATTCAGGCTAACATTGTGGAAATTTGATTTGTTATGAAATTGTAATGCTTTGGACTTTTTCCAGCTGCAACTGTATGATCAATATGAACCAGATTTTAATAAATATGAAACCTAGGGCACATTTTATATAATTATCATTTTAGAATATATAAAAAAATCTATATAAAAAGCATCACCAACTACAAAACACTTAGCCACATATAACATTTATTGGCATTTTAAAATGTTTTCCCTCAAGGTGTTTTGCTTTTTGTTTATTATATTATAAATTATGTCTATGAACTTAGATATAGACCATTTTTTCTTTCAGTGAGAGGCTGCAGGGTAGCTATTTATAGTTGCTGGAATAATTCATATGAAGTATGTAGTGTGGATTACTTTAATTAGTGAAATGTAACTAACAAAGTTAAAATGACATAACAATGACAATAATCCAATAAATTTGTAGGCTGATGAAGTTTTGTATAGTTTTTTTTTAAGGATTGGACGATGAATTACCATTCAGTAAATATTTTGTTTGTGATCCACTACATTTTCATTTATTTTTGATTTTTGTCACATGCTAATCTGGTGATGGTATAAATAGCATCATTACTAAAAGGTGTAATACATTGCACATGAGATCCGTGTTCTAGCAACAAGGACTGTGTGCCTTGGTTCTTTTTAAAATTAAAATCTAAGTCCTCAGCATTTAAGTAAAGCACACAGAGCTATATATAATTACTTTATCAGCCTTACTAATTACAGTAGTGCAATTTCCATTGGGCCTTTTATTGAAAAAGGGTTTTTTTTTTGTAGAAGTTGCTTGTTCCTCCTTGTAACTGATATTACAAAGGCTGAAGAAACCTTTTAGATTCTGCTTCTTTCCCCAAGCAGTGTAAGGAAGATGCCTAGAAGAATATATAGAACACAGTATATAGTCTGAAAAGGTTAGAGGCAAACATGACATTCAGGTTTTTACCCCAACTAGATCGTGCTTCTCTGAAATGCTAAAGATAATGATCCTAAACTTGTATTATGGGGTGAGCCCATTATACTCGTCATGGATGTATTTAATGTTGTTCCAGGAAACTGCCGCGAGTAGAAGAAAATAGTGTTTTTAGTGATCCCCCCCAACTTTGTAGCCCCTCATCTAACTTGTGTGCTGCTTGCCTAAATATTCTGGGGGTAATCTTGTTTCAATTTCTCCAACAATTAAGTTTGGTATAGGGGTTAAGGCTTCAGGCTGGTAAACCAGAAGACTGTGAGTTCTAGTCCCTTCTTAGGCATGAAAGCTGGCTGGGTGACTTTGGGCTATTCACTCTCTCTCAGCCCAACTCACCTCACAGGGTGGTTGTTGTGGGGAAAATAGGTCAAGGAAGGAGTGTGTTGTGGTTTGTCGGCAGCAGGTGCAGACAGCTGAGCTCTCAGAGAGTGAGGACCCAGATGAGGGGACTGTGTGTAATGCAGGGATGGGACCAGGACTATCAGGGAATGGAATGCTACTTTTGAAGATTGTGGAGGCTGGCAGCAGTGATGAAAAGGCCCCTGGGGAGGCCATGCCCAGCGTGCATGCATGCAGGGCTGCTCGAAAGAAAGAGCAGCTGCAGCAGCACAGGCGACTCAGAAGTAAGGCTGGAAGGTAATGGCCCCTCCCTGAGAAGTTAAAAGCCAGCTGAGAAACTGCAGTTCTTTGCAGAAGGCAAAGAAGTTTGATACTTGAGCCTGGTGGACATTAGAATATCTGAGTTGGTGTTTGGAGACTCTTTGATTTATTGTTTAGGAAATTTATCTGTTGTTCTTGGCAGCCTTGCAAAAACTTGGCAAGGCTCTTCCTTGTCGGAGCTAATTAGTTGGAAGCAGCCTTTTATCTGTGAAGAAACAGGATTTGTAAATGAAACAGTAAAAGATTGTGCTGTTACCTTTGTCTTGTATTTACACTCATGGAACCAGGTTTGGATCAGAACAGAGTTTTGTTAGGTCTGCTGCCTTGAGTTATTTACAAAAACGATAAAGGTAGGGGAAAAAAAACAATTTATATGTTCCAATCAGGAAATTAACAGTGGTAATGCAGGTAGTCCTCGACGTAAGACCACAACTGAGCCCAAAATTTATGTTGCTAAGTGAGAAATTTGTTAAGTGAACCTTGCCCCATTTTATGACCTTTCTTGCCACAATTATTAAGTGAATCACTGCAGTTAAGTGAATCTGACTTTCCCATTGACTTTGCTTGCCAGAAGTTCACAAAAGGTGATTACATGATTCCGGGATGTTGCAACCCTGATAAGTATGAGTCAGTTGTCCAGCATCCAGATGTAAATCACATGACCATGAGGATGCTGCAATGGTTGTAAATATGAAAAATGGTCATAAGTCACTTTTTTCAGTGCCGTTGCAACTGTGAACAGTCACTAAATGAACAGTTGTAAGTCAAGGACTACTACTACAGTATATCACAGAAGACTGAGAAACATGGCAGTAGAATACCTATTTACTGGAAATAATTGTAAGCATCTAGAGTCAGATTTGCCATATTTTAGGGGATTGAAAGAATGAGCTCATGGCTGGCCAAACCCTCATGATTTTTATGAATTCTTGGAAGGCAGATGAAACACCAGATGAATGGAATAGAAAAAAAATGTTGGCTCGTTTATCAAAAAAGCTGGAAAGGGATCCAAGAAACTAGTGACCATTGAGTCACACACTGATTCCTGGAATGATTCTAGGGCAGGTCACAAAGAAATTGATCTATAAATATCTTGGAAACAATATATAATTAATAGAAAACAGAATGGATTTGTAAAAAAAGAAGTCTTATCAAACAAATGCTTTCTTAATGGACTGTTGGAATGCCACAGACATAATACAATTTGTCTTTGAGAAAGTATCCCATGACATTCTGATTCACAGGGTAGGTAAATGCAAGGTGGATAGCTTAACAATTAAGTGGACACACAACTGGCTTGAAAATGATGCTTCAAGTAGGCTTGTCAAGCTGTCAAATTATAGTTGGGTATCAAGTGAGTGCAACAAGAGTTAATCTCAGAAGTGTATTCTATTTGTATCAATGATTACGATTAAGTGGTGCGGGGGAGTATTTCTATCTGCAGATAACACAAACTAGGTAGGATGATATATGCGTAAGAAGTCAAAAATAAAATTCTAAACCCCAGAGAATTTGCAAGAGAAATGAGCTAAAATGAATTTAATAAACTATAACATAAAAATGGTTACATGATTGTCTTAGTTTAAAAAAAAAATCTGAAATTTGAAAAAGATAGCAGACTGAGTATGAATAAGTAGTACAATGTTGTGGCAAAAATGCAAATGCAATTTTAGGGTGAATCAATAGAAGTAATATTCTATTGGATATTGGTTGAAGATCTTGAAGCTATATCCTGTCAAGAGAGCTAGAAGGAGCTGGACATGTTCAGCGGTGAGAAGAGAATGCTCATGATACGAATCTTAAAATACATAAAAAGATGTCTCATAGAGAAAAAAAGATATACTTTTTAAATTCCAGAATGCAGGTGTGGAATAATAGTTATAATGAGACAAATTTCAGTTTAATATTAGAAGAAAATTACGACCATGGGAAGACAGGAAGGAAGAAGGAAAAATAGGAAAACTGAGGGGGGTGTGAGATAGGGAGAGAAATTGCAACTGAGAATGAGGAACAAGTGATGAAAGGGAAATAGGGGCAGAGCAAGAAGAGAACGGAAAAGGCGAGTTGAGCAATGTTTAATTTGATGGTTACCATTTATGAATACCAATGGCTAGGAATCCATTCAGGATTTGAACAATTCTGGTTATATTCAAAGGAATCAAGGCACAGCAGATTTGTTGTCCTGCTTGATGTATAGGCTTTTTGTACAGTACAATTTTATAGGCAATTTAATAACTCAAGAATACTTGAGATAGAGGAAAAAGGCTCTTCTCTCTCTTTTTCTCCCAAGCTTTGATGAAGCCAATATCTGTCAGGAATTCTCCAGATAAAACCCCATCAATTCAGAGACCACATTTGATCCCTCCAAAATGGGGATGAAGTAGATCACACATTATTTAGCACACATGTATAGATAGCTCAAGTATTATATAAGGTAGGTAGTGTAGAAGGAGGCTTCATTTATTATTTGAATTTAAACGGTATGCTAGTTAATTTAACATGGGATAAAATTATATAAAGGCATTTGACACCCGAAACAGGTAATTGTGGCAGATTATTTCACGACATTTAATTCTGGCTCTAATGCAAAAATAATCCAGTGCAGAAATAGCTATGTCCAACAGTTCAGGTCTTACTTCTAGATAAGATTTTTCAGATTGTGACTGCACATTTCACAGTATTGTAAATTGTATATGAACATTAACCATTGATTAATTATATTCCTGCTTTCAAAAGTAGTAGATTCAATCCTACAGAGCAACAAATATGATTGCTGAACTATATTGACTTTTCTGAGATGGATTTTTGCAGTATATCTGCTTATTGGTTTTTGCTTACCTGAAGGGAAAAAAATAGTTTAAATCTGTAACAGATTTTTTTTTTACATCTCAGAAAGCAATGCTAAACAAACATTTTATTCCATGTCATAGTTTTATCTCCCTCCTAACTGTCTTAGTTTCTACTATTCTATTTTATCAAAAAGAAGTTATTCTGACTTACTTGGGATTTTATGTCTCCAGGTATCTTTCATTTAATGAATTCCGCATGCAATACAGAGTTTTGAAAGAGGAATCTAATAATGAAGGATTATCCAATAGATCTGGCTAATTGAGAAAAGATCATAGCAGGTGTGGTTCTTCACTTTGAGATGAAGCAAGGGAAAAAAAGGCATGACAGAGTATACAGTATGTAATCATGTATGGCATAAATCTGTGGTTTTCTAACTTTTTAGGTTGCAGAATCTTTTTCTCTCTCTACACACACACAGAAAGAGAGACACTCAGAATCCCAAACAAACACACTTACACAAAGAGCCTACCACCACTAATTGAGAGCCATTGACAGTATGATTATTTATTTGTGACTTTAATCTCCTACTGAATCCACCATCAAGTTCTTGTGAACTCTTGGTTTCTACAGAAAATGGTTTGAAAAACCCAGGCATAGATAACATAATATGTAATAAATTTTTCCCCCAGAGTCATCCATTCAACTAAATGCTGGGAGAATAAAGAATATACCATGAAAGAACCTTTTCAAAGAGCACACGTTAGAATATCTTTCCAGCTGCTGTAGTAACATGAAGCAAAATTAAAGGTTTTAAAGGGGGGTGGGGCTACATAGATTTAGGATAGATCAAGTGGTCAATGGCTACTGATATTGATGTCTATTTGGTACCTCCTGAACTATACTAAAGAACCCATGCCTTAATGAAAAATGGTTGCAGGAACTGGATATGTCTAATTTAATGAAAAGAAGAACTAGGGATGACAGTATTCCAATATCTAAGGGGCTACCACAAAGAAGAGGAGGTCACCTGTTCTCAAAAGCAGCTGAAGGCAGATCAAGAAGCAATGGACAGAAAGTAATCAAGGAGAGAACCAATTTAGAACTAAGGAGAAATTTCCTGAAAGTTAAAACAATTAATCAGTGGAACAACTTGCCTCCAGGAGTTGTGAGTATTCCATTAGTGGAGGTTTTAAACAAGAGATTGGTCAGCCATTTGTTTGAAATTGTTGTGGTTAGCCAGCAGCAGGTGCAGACGGCTGAGAGCGAGGACTCAGATGAGGGGCCAGGACCATTAGGGAATGGACTGCTGCCTTCAGAGATTGTGGCAGTGACTTGGGAATAAGTCTGCAAGGTAATGGCCCCTCCTTCAAGAAGATAAAAGCCAGCTGTGAAAGGAACGTACTTTGCAGAAAGCAAAGATGTTTTGAAACTCCAGCCTCATGGACATTCCAGTATCCTGAGTTTGTATTTGAAGATTCTTGTATTGCAAATTATTTCTTGTCTGTTATCTTTTGGCAAGTCTTGAACAGTTTGGCAAGGCTAATTATTTTGCATTACAAGGTTTCTGTTCCTTTTGGATTGTGTTTCATTTGTTGGAAAAGGGCATGGGTCAGAACAGAAATGTTATAGGTTACTTGCCTGAGCAAAGAGTTGCACTAGAAGACCTCCAAGGCCCCTTCCAACTCTGATATTCTGTTATCCTATTAATTACTGGTTGCTGGATGGTGACAGTGAACACTTCCAATGCAGACTTGTCCACTATATGATATAGACAGTGGTGGGATTCAATTTTTTTTACTACCAGTTCTGTGGGGGCGGCTTGGTGGGCATGGCAGGGGAAGGATACTGTAAAATCTCCAATCAGAGGTGGTATTTGCCAGGTCTCCAAACTACTAAAAATTTCCGCTACTGATTCTCCAGAACTGGTCAGAACCTGCTGAATACCACCCCTGGATATAGAAAGCTGAACCAAGTAGACCATGGTTTGGTGTACTATAACTGTATGTCTTCTACATCACAAAGGACAGTTAGGTTATCATACATCCACATTTTCCTAGAGACATCTCTGATGGCCTCAGCTATGCTCTGGTCATCCAGGAAGAATAAGAATCCCAAAATATCTTGGACTGGAGCTTTGATTCTCAGACCTTTAATGACGGAATAGCAATAGCAATAGTACTTTGACTTATATGCAGCTTCACAGTGTTTTACAGCCCCACTATGCAGTTTACAGAATTGGTATATTGCTTCCAACAATCTGGGTCCTCATTTTACCAACTTTGGAAGGATGGAAGGCTGAGTCAACCTTGAACTGCTGAAGCTCTGGAAGCTGGACATCAGCAGAAATAGCCTTCAGCACTGCATTCAAACTGCTGCACCGGCATGGCTCTTAGCAATGACGCAGCAAGCTGCAGCAAGTTTCACACCATTCACAAAGAAGCATTGTTGATGTCTCCCGGCTATAATCTCTGGACAACACTGTTGCTCTTGCTGGTTCCTGATTGATATATGAGGGAAGGGGAGTGGCCAGCAAGCATAGAAATAGAGTTGCTACTGGTTCAGAAGTATTATCTCAGATTGAGAGAGATAGAGATGCTTTTATAGATTGATTTAATTGGCAGAGACATTTGTAAGATTGTAAAACACAAACATTAATTTGCCACATGTCAAATTTTGCTCTCACGTGGTTCAAGTAAACAAACTGTTACTTTTCAGGCTGCAACCGAAACAAATAATGGTTTGGAAAATGTGTCTCCTATCCCAAAAAGAGGTAGAGCAGGCAAAAGGAAGAGGGGACAAGAAACTGAGCACTGGGGTAAGCTCGTATTGGGTATACAACGGACCCTTGAATTCTGTTGTCATGGCTTCATAGCAGATGTGGTATTCAGCAGGTTCTGACCAGTTCTGGAGAACCGGTAGAAGAAATTTGAGTAGTTCAGAGAACGGGCAAATACAACCTCTGACTGGAGATTTTACAGCTTCCTTCTTCTACCGTGCCCACCAAGCCACACCCACAGAACTGGTAGTAAAAGTAGTAAAAGGTAGTAAACTGGTAGTAAAACTGGTAGTAAGATTTGATACAATAAATCTGTTTATCTGAACCTTTCTGTATCCAGTGAAATAACTTCTTACAGTAATTATTTGGCCCTGCTAGCTGAGAGAGGCTTAATACCATAGACTTTTGATTTGAAAACATTGCTTCTGGCCCAGTTAATTCTGGCATGAGTCACTGAAGGAATCATAACTGATTTAATAAGTCATTTGTAATTTTCTTCTGATAGAGGACCACAAATAAATAAGGAACATGCACACCATACTGCACATAGTGTTGTGTAAATGACTTTCCTGCCCTTTTATGAAAGTTGACATGTGATTACTCCAGGGGACAGTAGAATATTTGGAGATATCCTCAGTCTGAAGGCCAAGCCAGATAATTTCTGGGTTAAGAGTCATAAGAAAAGGCTGCAGGGGCTTTGAAGTTGCTCTTCAGCATCTAGCGCTGGCATATAGTCTTCCATGTCTCTGTCAGATGAGGGGGGTTTCTTTGTAAATTCCATCAGTTCTTTTAAAATATGTGTATACATTTACATTGTCAAATGTAAACATGATATAAAATGTCTTTTTTTGTCTTTCTTGGGGACATGAGTTTTCTATTCTTGTTCTCCAAAGTAAATAAGGAATAAATATAGGCAGATACAGTATGCCCTTTATTTTCTTGCAAGGAAGGGAGACAAAAACAAATTAATAATGTTTTTACCTTGGATTTCTCTGTCCTGGTTGCTGCCTCTTCAAAAATGGGTGATATTCGCTCTCTTGTGGCCATGCAGTTTAATGGGCTGCATTGTTGACCTTTGATTCTAGCAGAAATCACTCACAGCTGGCTACAGCTGTTCAATTATACTGGCTATTTTATAGTGTCCTGTATTATATTTTCCCTTATACAACAATACAGAATAATGTTGTATTATATTTTCTTTAAGCAGCCCTCTTTAAATTCATAGATACCATATTATTGCTAGTATTGTGAATGTTGTTTCTCCTCACTTCCAAGAACCTAAATTATGTTCATCCACTTAGCTAACCAGATTAACACACAGTAGGAGAAGCCAGCCATTGTTAGATCATCCTAACCCACAAAGCTGTTAAAGTGAAGGCATTTATTGGCTATCATACATGACTTCATCCAGAATCCCTTATAATAGCTTATCCTGTATAAAAAACTGGACGGGATGTCTAGAACTTCAGGAAGAAAGTTAAAACTGGTACTGCTAATGGAGAAAAGTCATCATTGTCATCATCATCTTCATCCCACCTTTTTATTTCTGATGAACACAAGGTAGGGTATATACCCAATACTCTTGCCTTCTATGTTCTCCATAACAACAGTCCAGTGAGGTGGACCAGGCGAACAGAGATTGACTTGTCCAAAGTTACCCAGCCGATTTTCCTAATAAAGGAAGATTAGAACTCATAGACTCTTGCTTCCTAGCCTAGCACCTTAGCTACTACACCAAACTGAGCTCTCTTTGAAGTTATAATCTGGGATATCTTTTCAGTTTAGAGTAGTAATTGTTATGACTCCCCTTCGAAATTCAAACGAACAAAACAGAAAGCAGTCGTTTCACAATTAAATCAAACGGAAAGAAGTCTTATTAGATAACGGCTGGCAGAAACCACAGCATAAATCTTACTCTGTCCGCAAACCAGTCCTGGCAATAAATCCTCAACCTCAGAGCTCTTTGCTGTAACGTCCTCACTCAAATAGTCATTTTGTTCCTGGCGAAAATACACCAGCCCAGCTGTGTCCTTTTATACTCATTAAGGCAACGTGCTAATTTACTGACTTGCTCTTCTCATTTGCTCCAGCTGATCTTGCCTTTTCAACCGTCTTTTATTTTTTACATTTAACCACAAATTTTCCAAGTTCTCATCTCCACTAGAAGACTCTCTCAAAACTTCCCTGTCAGCCATTCCCGGCTGTTGATCAGATAAAGAACCAGAGGAGGTCAAAGGTCCTGACAATTCTAATACATCAGGTCTGTCATCCTTTGTCACGTCCATCTCCTCATCCTGGTTATCAGTCCAATCAGTAAGCCAGGCTGGTTCAAATTGTTCTGACGTAATCTCTTCACTTGAACTCATATCAATCACAGGAGCTGAATCCAAGCCCGGAGCCACAACAAGTAATCCTTAACTTTTTTGTACCAGTAAACTTCCAAAATTTCTTCCTTCTTGGAAAAAATGAATTTAAAAAATATAAAATAAAATAGTGAAAATAAATTACATTTTTTCCTACTGAAATTCAGGGACAAGCTATCCCACAGATACCAAGTTAATGACCTCAGTTTTGAGGATGGTGTATAGAATGTTAAGCAACAACCAGTTCTTGAGCAGGTAACACTGCATAGCAGATAGGTCCAGCAGAACCAAGACTCTGAGTGACAACTTCCTACAAGGATGATCATTCTCATACCTGTTCAGGTCTCTGGGTGATGGGAAAAGTTCCATGCCTCATGCTTAGTCCCTGCTGGCATAGCTTGGCATTGGGTCACATTCCCCTTCTACCCTACACAATCTGCTGAAGACTGAGTAGAGAAGTGCCCTTCACTCAAAAAACAACAATAACAACTAGTTTTTATGAACCAGATCAAACTACCTAGAGAACACCCAATGTGGTTTTCTTGATGACACTTTTAGGTTTTTGGTATGAGAAGATACATCTGACTATATTTAAATTATCAATAGACTTAAGCAACACTGACTATTACCGGTATCATCAAACCTTCTTCTAGTATATAAATAGAGGCACTTCCACTTTTTAGAAGAGTTGAATGTCAAGAATTCCTGCACAAATTCCCCAAAAAGTCAGTGTGGTCTGAAATACACAGATTCAAGTCCACCATCAACTATGGAAACTAATTACATGTTTTTGGAAGTGTCACTATTCCTTACCTTGCCCTACCCTACAGGATAATGGCTGTAAGGAAAATGGGAAGAAACGATTGCCCTGCCTCAAGATCCTGGAGGAAAGGTAGAATATAAATCTAGTAAACAAATAAGTAAATTAATTGGAAAATATATTTAGGGTATTCCAATTTCATTTCCTTTGCTTTGATTAACTAGTGTAGCTTTACTTGGAAACAAACAATTACCAAACATATCCTTCAGCTAATTAATTGGTGCTTTTATATGGAAAAAATATCTATAATGCCACAAAGGAAAAGTGCTTTTAATATAGAGAAAAAAATACCTCTCTTGCTGTGCTGGTCTTCCCCAAGGAGGGAGCATTAACCTGCAGTTACTAAGCAATTAATTCCACCTCCCAAGAGGCAAGATTGCATATTTGAGCCAGGAAGCCTCCAGGAGTTCACTGAACTACTTCCAAGGTTAAGATTTTCCACTAGGGAACAGCAGCTGTGGAGGGGAAATGATTTAAATAACCATCAGAATAATTATCTGTGTGGAAATTTTTGGACAGAACCGGATGCAGGAGATTAGAGACCTGTCCAGACAATATCTTTGCTTGTGGATCTTAATACACAACAAGAAGAAGCTTCTTCCTCTGGCTGTTCCTCAGCTGTTCACCTACCCCACAGTGCATCAATGGCAAACCCAGTCTTTGTGAAGCTTAGTTTGCTTTGCTTCATGCTAAAAGTAGGGAAATAAGGCATATTTTGCAAATGCAATTAAATGACACACATATCTGCAGTAGGCATCAGGCGGGCATCTTTGGCATTTATCATATAAGGGAATGAAGGTACTTCCAATGGGTCTGGCCAATTGGCCAGATTTTCTTACAGCTTTTGATGATGTTGTCTAATTGGATTTGCCATCCTCAATAGATGCTGCAGTAGCCACATTATACACAGTACAAAAATTCAATTTGTTATGGTGGATTATCTTTTATTTTCATTTGAATAATAATGGTGTTCTTTCTAATTGCAATCATCTACATGAATAAGTGTACAACCTGTATGGACATTGGTTATCAACTTGTCCCTCTTTCAGTCATGCATTTGCTCTCATAAAGAGGCTAAACAAAAAAAACAACCATAAATGTATTGTACCCTAATTGCTTCTGCCATAAATCTAAGCCACAAGTTGAATTATTGAGGAAAGTATCACTTTCCAATATTTAGTGGTGTAACGAAAAGCAGCTCAGCTTAACATTTTTCTGTGCTACACTTTCTCTGTCCTTTGGTTCTGCTATGTCAGCTGAGATCTAAGGGCAAGAAAAATAAAACATGATTTCTCAGGTGATGTAGTGCTAGTCTGGAGGCCTTAGTATCTGACCTATTTGAGTATTTTCTGTCCTTTATCACACATTAAACAGGAACATTGAAAAAAATGCTTGGATTGTATCTATGTCTTCTTGTTAAAATGTGGTGATTTTAAACTAGATTTGATTCTGAATGATCTGCAACTATTTGCTCTACAAACAACTACTTGTAATAATCTACCAACTGTCTGTTTGCTTGGATTGCCCAAGTTGATCTGTGATGGGCTGTTGGGTAAATAGTCTTATCTAGTATCCAAAAGCTGAAGTAGTTGACCTTTTGACTTCTTCATGCTATAGCATGGAGAGCTTTAGATTTGTTCTGGACTAACATCGTAGTTTGAGATCAGTCATGACATGTGGCTCTGAACCTTCTGTTGCAAGAATAACACAACCAATTGCAGTCATCACATGCTGTATTAGTTTTCTTCATCCTAGTGCTCTCTCTCTCTCTCCAGGATTCTAATCCTGTATAGGCACACTAGAAGGTGTACGGTAGTTTGAAAACTTCTGGAGGGCACCACTGATGCAAGATAGGAATCTGAGAGCCCTATGTCTCATACTGGCAAATAAAGGGGGCAAAGAGGATGGGAGGAAAGAGGAGATGATTCTGTAGCAAACTGGTTTTGCTTATGGATAAAGTTGTGGTGATGTTGGAAATTATGTTAAATTGTGAGAGTATGCATCAATGTCAAAAATATCTTCATATTTGAAAACCAAATTTAATATTACATATAAATTTAATATGGAAACTAATTCTGGACTGTAATTTAGGAATTACAATCAGGAGTTCTATATATAGGTTTTTACAGCATCTGAAGATTGTAAATTTTTCTAATGTACCATTTTAACATTTAAGTTTCTCTATGAGTTTCTAAATGAAGATAGAATTGGTGGACAAAGGAAAATTATTGCAATCTCTCATCTTGATTTACAGTTTGTACTATACTGTTATTGCTAATTATTGCATATTAATTGCATATTGATTTTAATTATTTGAAGTATTGACATATTTTTATATATGGAACAAAATTAATGTTAGCATTAATTTTAATTTTATAATACTTGTAAAATTTTATTCACTTTTTGCTATTCCCAGTTTCTATTTTATGTTTATAACTGTCTTAATATTTTTAAAAAGAAAAAATATATAAAAAGGAAATAAATTCTATAACACCATGTCTGAATAATGAAATTACAGAAATACTGTATATCTCTTTTGTAAGGTGTAAATAGAATAAACATGTTTAAAATAGAGGGGGGGAGGAGGGAAGGAGAGAGAGAGAAATGGAATGTAGAATTTTTATTTCATATTTCAATAATCTTGAAGGAGATAAATATAAAGAATTACAGATAGAAGAGAATATTTATAGTTCAAGTCTGTTGGGTCCTTTATGCTCTCTGATCTTGATGGTTTCCTTTCTTGCACTGATAATGTTACTTAGTTTGGTAATGAAATGTCTGCAAGAAAACTACCAAGCTCAGAGAGCACCAAAGACCCCACATTGCTCAAAATATAGACTGTGACTTGAAAGAACATCGCAAAGAAAATTTATAAAAGACATGTATATAAAACAAATAATAAAATCGTTGAACGAAAGAATTTTAAGATTACCGGGAGTACTATCCCGGTAATACTCTAATGGCAATGACAGTCAGGCAGAACTTTGTCATGCTTCTGGAAATTTCTGACAGGCAATTGGCAAAGTAAGAAATATGGGATTTTCATAACTGATGAGCCCATGCGGTGAAAGAGACCTAGAAATAGAAGCTCATCAGTGGCACCGCAGCCAATGCGGAAGCATTTGGGATAGGATATATTATTAAATATTAACTTATTTAAGGAAATTAATATAGTCACCCACCTTAAATGCAAAACTCGATGTTGGACAATCGTGATGCAAAAAACAAACCCTCAAACAAACAAACAAACAAACAAAACAACCAATGTAAAAGAACCCCATAATCAGACGGAAGTAAAACAATCCCCGTGGAAGAAAAAACCCATAGCACCACGAAACAAACTCACAAAACAGGAGTACATATATCAGATTATCCTAAGATCTTAGCAAGAATGCCAGTTTTTAACAGGTTTCTGGAAGGCCAAGAGAGGATGGCATGGTCCTCCAAATCTAAAGAGGGGACTCGGTTTCACAGAACAGGTGCTGTGACAGCGGAGGTGTTTCTTCTTAGACTCACAAGATAACACAGCATAACAGAAGGAACCTGGAGCATGTCCATCCTATTAGATCTGATGGAATGGACAGAAACTCTGTGAGATAGATGGCCCTTCAAATAAATTGGGTGTGGCCTATGCAAGGATTTAAAGATGATGTGAGCACTTTGAATGGCACCTGGAAGCATAAAGGAACGGGACCAGTGGTGAGATTCAAAAATTTTACTACTGATTCTGTGGGCGTGGCTTGGTGGGTGTTGCTTGAGGGGCATGACAGGGGAAGGATACTGTAAAATCTCCATTCTCTCCTCACCTCACTAACCTGCTTTCCAGCTCTGTTTTCCTGGGCAGGGCAACAAAAGAAAACCCAACCGATCAGCTGGCACTCGGGAGGCAGAGCATAGACGGGGGCAGGACCAGTCAGAAGTGGTGTTCCAAACTACTCAAAATTTCCGCTACTGGTTCTCGAACTACTCAAAATTTCCACTACCGGTTCTCCAGAACTAGTCAAAACCTGCTGAATACCACCTCCGAATGGGACTTAGCGTAGCCTCATTGGTTCAATAGGCAATTTTGGAGCACAGCATTTTCCCACCCTCAAGACTGAAGACATAATATTAAATCTTGTGATCACGAACACTGTTCTACAAATAGCAGATGCAGTGGGATGAAGACCTTTGAGGGTTTTGAAAGGCTGTAGAGATGGTCTTGAGACAGTACAGGGGTAAGGTAGGTCTGTTGCTCTGCAGATGCAGATGCGGGTTTCTAAATTCAAGCAAAATTCTGATAAGAGTAAACAATATTTTTTAAAAAATGGAGCAGAAAGACACCAGCCTATTGGTGATGTTTTTCCCAAATGTAGAAAAAAAATAACCCAAAAATTTATTGTATTGGGTCACCTGAACCAATGAGTAAAAAAAGAATTGTTTCAATCAATATTTTAGGCAGCAGATGCTTATTTGGGCTGAAATTAGGCATCCCAATTCTATCCAAAGGATTTGGAGTAGATGAAATTACTTGGTCTTGAATTTTAATTCATTCAAAATAAATAGTTTCAGAGTGCAAGAGGCTAGGATATCTGACTGTGAATTGAAAAAGTAAATATAAAGAATTGAGCAAAATGTCTATAGAGATTCTCAATCATCCAGATTATAGTTGTTCTAAAGATGGCTTTTCAAGATGTTTCACTTCTCATCCAAGAAGCTTCTTCAGCTCTTACTGGATTGTGGGGAATGGAAGGATTTATACACCTTGCAGATAGCTGGTCATTTGCATTCTTTTAGCAAGTTGTAAAGGGGATCAAAGAAGTCATCTATGTCAAAATTGAACAGCAGAAGGGGAGGGATATGACATCATCTATCTCCAGATACAACACAGTCCTTTCAAGAGTTCCAAGAAGACTCCATACCCATTTTCACCACTCAGATGACCCTCAGGTGACACCACTCAGGTGACATAGATAAACCCCCAGGTGGCCTTAACAACTCGCTAAAAGAATACAAATGACCAGATGTCTGCAAGGAATGTAAATCCTTCCATTCCCCACCATCCAGTCAGAGTTGAAGAAGCATCTTGGATGAGAAATAAAACATTTTCAAAGAAAAACCAGAAAGTCCAGCTGCCTCTTGAGACTTTGCACTTTCGAGACTTTGAGCAAAATGAAAGGGGCTACTAATTTGCTACCTGGAGACAAGCAATTGGAGGAAATAATTGTCCAGAGTAAAAAAAAATATCCCCCAACCCAAAATATTAAATGCACACAAGTCAAAATAAAATTTAATGTTATGCAATATTTTTAGCAAAACACTTTTTAAAACTATCCTTTCAGAAACAGACATTTCCTGAAACAGATTTCCCTCTGTCTCATTTATTCCTGGATTTTCCCGTCCAGATCCCTGTGGATTCCTATCAGCTTGTTTGTTTGTTTATGTTTCATATTTCTTAACTGTCCAGCTCCCTCAGTTAATGCTGAGCTACAGGGAAGGTTGAACCTCTCATCTCAGTGTCACTTCTCAGTTTCTTCCTTGGTTTTCAATTTTCCTTTTTAGCAGAAAGAGAGTTCCTTGCTTTGTATTTGACCCAGAGTCTATGACCTTCATGAAGATAGAAATGCCATGTCTGAGATGAAGAAATATGTATCAAACTTGCCTAACTTAAAAGACATACAGCCCCGTGTTTCAAATCATTCCAAATTTGATGTTGAGCCATTGCAAAACTATCTTTTAAGATATATCCTTCCAGCCATCCAGCCCTCCAGCCAGCCAGCCAGTCCATCAGTCAATTTGTGAAGCTGCCAGTCTTACAAATAGGATTCTGGGAATTTAAACAGCACCAGAACCTATCAGTATGAGCCAAATAAAAACAAGCAAACAAAACATCTATAGAAAAGGATGTTAAAAATCATATTAAAGTCATAGAATGTAATACATATTAAAACCATAGCACAAAATACATTTTGATGCAAATAAAAGACCATGTATTTTTTTTAACACACACATAATCAAAAACATTATTTTTGACATTCCAGAATGTGCTACTAAAAACATTATAAAGAATGTTTCTTTCTATTGCCACTCAAAGTAGATATTCAGTTGATTGCTAAATTAACTCTGATAATTACCAAAGCTAATCAATTAAAAAAATAGCTTTGACTATTCTTCAATGATGCAGGCCAAAAAATTTGAAACAATGGTTACAATAATTTGGAGTTCATGGCATTAAAACAAAATCATCTTGCTTATCATTTCATGCACCTTGGCTGTATCAATGTGACAGAATACTACTGGTTTTTTATCATATAAACTATGTCTGGAAGGACAGAAAAATGTCATCATAAACACATCTAGTCTTATAAAAAGAAAAGTGTTACTATCTTTATCCCCAATGTTCAAATATCTAAAACTGGAAGATAATGTTCACCAACAGTTAGAGAGGCTAAAGGTAAATCAGAGCTTACAATATGTTTGCATACAATGCTGCAAATTATCCCTCAAAACTTCATCTTGATGTTTGCATTCTTTGTCTCTGGAGATTTTCAGTCATCTGGATCACGATTGTCCCAAAGTGCTTTTTCAAGAAGCAACTGGACATTCTGGTTTTTCTTTGAAGATGTTTCGATTCTCATCCAAGAAGCTTCTTTAGCTCTGACTGGATGGAGGGGAATGGAAGTCTTTGAATACTTGATGTTGGGCATCATTGTTATTGTTGCATTCTCTCATGCACAAGACAGGGAAAG
This sequence comes from Pseudonaja textilis, assembly GCF_049901715.1. NCBI lineage: Eukaryota > Metazoa > Chordata > Lepidosauria > Squamata > Elapidae > Pseudonaja > Pseudonaja textilis. The sequence goes on from NC_141990.1 coordinate 98,160,019, forward strand.
GGTTAGCTCCTACAGATATAGAAGTACTTGATGTAGTACTTCGACTAAACTAAATGCCAAAAATAACTTTTAAATAAAAAATGCATAAAGCATTGCAGAAACAGTGAACATTTCATGACCTGTCATGAAATCTAATTTTTATAGAGGCTATTTTCTACTTCAGTATATAACTAAACTGTATTGTATTTATGAAATCCATCACTGTATTTCATCATTTGTATTCTTCAAATGCAATATAGCCAAGACATGGGTGGCATATGCAGGCCAAATGAACCAAGCAACAATGATATGGAAAGGATATATGAAGTAACTTTATTCCTCTGGGCATTTTATTTACCACTATCGCTGTACAGGGTGAGGAAAAAAAATTAAAGCTGGAGTTTGCCAAATATATTTCTGGGTCCCATGACCTAATGAATTCCCAAAGTTATTTTTTAATAAATATATATTGGATAGCACTATTAGTGATTTTTTTCTTTCAAAACAACTTTCAGATGAGAAGAACCTGCTGAATCAGGCAGAATAACTATTTCACTTAACATTCTGTACAATCCTGAATCAGATTATATTATAGTGATAGACATATGCCCTGGTGCAGAATCAAGTTTGCAAATACACATATCACGTAAGGATTATACAGCATATCAACTTTCCCAATTTAATATTTTGCAGGTATGTTGAGACTGTAACATCGATAATTCACAAATCATCATATCCTTATATCATTCCAATTTATCTAGAATGAGCCATTTTGGGAATAGCTAAAATAAGGAATGGGCAGTATCATTGGAGGAGATGAATGTTTCTGAATAATTGGAAACTCTGGAATAATTGCAAACTCTACTATGTGAACTGCATTGGCTTCCAGTTTCTTTCTGGGTGCAATTCAAGGTGCTATTCGTCACCTTTAAAGCCCTTTATGGCACTGGGCCAGGCTATCTTGGGATTGCCTTTCCCTACGGACATCTAGCCATGCTTCCAGATCAAATAAGATGGGCATGCTCCTTGTCCCTTTCCCTAAATATTGCCATCTGATGCATCCGTGCTTTTTCTATGGCAGCCCCTGCCCTAGGGAGTGCCCTGTGGAACACTCCGCCCTCTGAGGTTCAGTAGACCCTGCCCTCTTAGCCAGTGGTGGGATTCAAAACTTTTTACTCCCAGTTCTGTGGGTGTGGCTTGGTGGGCATGGTGTGGCTTAGTGGGCATGGCAGGGGAAGGATACTGTAAAATCTCCATTCCTGTTCTGACCCAGGGTTCATCAAACTTAATGAAACACAAACTTATTTTAAAAGCACAACCTATTTCAGTGCAATGCTGGAAATTAGTTGCATTCCCAGCCAGAATTATAAACAGTTCCCCCAGATAAGAGCACACTGTTCAGTGCTGTAGAATGCTGCCAAAAAAACCCAAACAAACAGAACTCCAATTAATTATAACATAAACCAACCAAAGTCCCATAAAAAAACAACCAGAGTTCACAGAGCTTCAAGAAGGACTCAGACTCTAATTGAACTGCTTTGTTTCCTGCAAAGCGTTCGTCATTGAGGTCTGACTTTTATCCCTTATGGGACGGGCAATCACCTCCCAGCCTTACTCCCAAGTCGCCCCTTCTGATTCACCTTCTAGCTGCTCTCACCTTCTAGCAGCTCTGCGCACACACGCACTGGGAACAGCTCCCCTGGATGCCCCGCTTCGCTGCTGCCAGATGAAGGCTCCAAAGGCAACACCCCACTTCCAGATGGTCCTGGCCCCATCCCTTCATCAAATGCAGGACCCTCATCCAAGTCTTAACCAGACTCCCTGCCTGGTCCCCTTTCTTCCTCACTGTCCAACTCCGCTGCCGTCTGCACTGGCTGCCAGCGAACCACAACAATTCCCACCCCACTCCAGGGTAAGGATATTACAAAATCTCCATTCCCACTAACCTGCTTTCCAGCTCCATTCTCCTGTGTAGGGCAACAAAAGAAGACCCAGCCGATCAGCTGGGACTTGGGAAGAAGAGAATAGATGGGGCAGGGCAAGTCAGAGGTGGTATTTTTTGGTTCTCCGAACTACTCAAAATTTCTGCTACTGATTCTTCAGAACCGGCCAGAACCTGCTGAATACCACCTCTGCACTTAGCTTTCTGTAAAGCTTTGAAGCCCTGGTTCTCCACAAGTTTGACCTGATGCCAGGCCTTTGTTGTTTTTAATCAATTTAGTTTTATAGTTTTAACATCACTTTTATGCTGTTTTAACTTTTGATTGTGAGTCATCCAGAGTTGGTTATGAGATGAACGGCTATGTCTTAAATAAATAAAATGAATGAAATAAATAATACAGTACATGAAGCTAGTTTGAGTCAGATCTTGTTCACCTAGATGCATTTTGCCTCCGTGATTCAGCAGGATTTCTTCCACAGAATTATGCAGAAATCTTTTGGGTTAAATGTCTAAATTGAGGATGCTAGGATCGATCCTGGATTTTCCACATTCGGATTTCAAACTCAGCCGCCAAGTCACAGACTCAACTCAAAAACATTATATCCATTCATATCATTGTTCCACCTAGGTTGGTAGTGACTTGTGGCTTTTCCTGATTTTGGGAATCTTTCTTAGCTATAGTTACAGATACCAAACAATCAACACTGCACGAACAATATCCTTTATTATAGTTCTCTCCTTTAAATTGTTGTGGTTTTTTTTTAAAGCTGATTGTATCAGTGTCAACTGAATGGGAATAGGTCCTAGGTACTGACACTATGCTTCAACCAATTTTGTGGGGAATTAACAAGTGTGACTTAGATGTTATAGTTGTTTTGTCCAACTGTAGTTATTTATTTGTATCAGATTTCTGAACCCACCCATCTCATATAAGTTATTCTGGATGGTTTATAGATTAAAAGGTATCTTTTTACATCAGATGCTGTGGGATAAACAAATATAATCATAAACTATATAACAGTGGCAGTCATTTCTATCGGTAGTGTTTTTAAACAATTCAGAAAAGGCTGTTTGCTGTCTGCAAAAATCATGTTTCAATTTAGGAGAGGGACTGAATTGTATTATCTTCTGGGGGAGTCCTGGAAAAGATAATTGACATATAGAAACCACTAAACCACTTCTCCAAGAAATACATTGGCCTCAGCTAGAATAGAAATAAATATTTTTTATGTAAAAACTTTTTTTGCAAATATATCCTCATGTAGCTTTTTTTTTCTGGAGACAATTGATTTGATGGACATGTGGTCAATAAAATCTCAGAAGTCTTGGCAAGAAAAACAACTCAATTTTTCTTATTACTAAAAGGATTGCTGAAATTGCAATTTCTCTCCTGGGTTTATTTTACATCAATTTTAACATCTGTTGATTTTAAAATATACAAATGCACCCACAAAAACATAACTTTTACTTACATATCTTGATGTGCTTACAGGAGGAGTGTCAAAACTTAATTTCATTGAGGGCCACATTAGGATTGTGGTTGACCTCGGGGGGGGGGAGAATGGGTGTGGATGGGGTGGGTGTGGTTGGAGTGGGCATGGCCAGCTCAACATTGCTCATGTTGCGGGGTGCCTGTGGCAGCCCAGGTGGGCTGGGTGAATCCATTGTCTCCAGTGGAAAAAGGTGAGACCAGAGCAAGCGCCAAACTCTTGTCCACCAGAGGAGCCTGACTGCCCCTCTCAGGCCAAGCCGATGGTGGCTCAAGCTTCCTGGAGCCTGGATCACACAGCCCAGCCCAGCCCAGCCCCGCTTCCCCAAGGGGGCACCTGGTTGCGCTTACCTCCTCCTGGAGGCTACTGTTGCTGTGCTCACTCTCCTTAGCCAGGTTGCTCATGGTGTGTGCAGGAGGACAAAGTGTGTGGCTCAGAGAGTGGTTCACATTCTCTCCTTGCAAGGAGATCCAGCTTTGTAACCAAAGCATCTTCAGCTATAGATGGGAGATCACCAGGAGAGAAGGGGGCAAGGGGATGGCAAAAGGGCAGCAGGGCTTTCCCCAGACCCTCCCTCCCTCTCATAATCTCCTTCCTTCCTCCCTCCCTCCCTCCCTCCCTCTCCTGCTTCTCGTTCTCATTTCCTTCCTTCCTCTGTGCTCAGGAAAGGAAAAGGGGAGTGGGAGAGATTGATAGTGCAATCAGTGGCCATGCTCCCGGGGGGGCAAGGGTGGTCCTGGTGAAAGGGAACCTTTGCATGCTGCATGGCCAGGCTGGAGAGCAGGTCAAGGAGGCTTGTGGAGGCCATCTGGGCCAGAATGTTGTCAGCCTTAGATCTGACTCCCCGGGGCCATCCTGGAATTGAAGCAGCTATCTTAAATGGGTGAGATTGTTGAAAAAGAGTGGGCTGTGGCAATATGGTGAATTTTGAAAATCACCTAGCTGTACCCCATTGTCTAAGAATCACTACCTCAGGCATAATTTCTCTTACACACACACACACACACACACACACACACACACACACACACACACACATGCACACTTGTGCTGCTGATATAATCAAGCAAAGAGCTCACCAGAAGCAAGAGAAGCCATCAGAATAAGACAATGGGCTCACTGCAAATAAGTAAGTCAATACTACCCCTGTAGTAAACAAAATTGTAGAGTGACTTTAGGTGGCAAGAAAGACTTCACTGGTCAATGCTCAAACCTAGGTCAGTCACTTCCTTCCTAATTAGTTTGTCAATTATGAAGAGGATGCAAAACTAGCCCACCATGTTCTTGTTGAATCAGCCAATTGGTTTGGTTTTCCACTCAGTACCCCGGTCACTCATAGCTCTGGGGGCCTTTAGTTCAGCTCATCATAGCTTCTTAAATGCCAGTGAATTGGAAGAGAAAATCCATTTTGTTCCAATTTGCTTTTCTTGTTCAAGTTTCTTCCTATAAATATATTAGCATCTCAGAAATTATAGACATACCGGTTAGTCCTGGGGCTGCTTGTCTAAAAACTGGCCCAGTGAACTGTGCAGATTTCTCATGTAAACAGAATAGTACGTGATCCTACACTGTACTCTTCAGTGAAAAGAACAAGACACACCATAGCAACCACAGCACCACAGGTGGAACATACGGCTATGCCTCTCTGAGGAAAAGCTGACCTATTACAGGCTCATATTGAATGTCCAATGGGAATTCTTTGTCTTTAATACAGTGATTAAGAGGTAGCTTGGCAATGAATAAGTACTTCTAAACCATTATTGTCAAGGCTTATTCAGTTTGGATCCCATCCATTGCTCCTCATCTTTCGCTGCATTGTGAATCCCCAGCTGGCTGGGCCAGAAAAAAGAAACAGATACATGCACAATTGCCGAGGCAAAGAATGTGGAATATTATTGTTATGACAAAACAATGCATGTGTGTACTCAGAGGACCAAACTGAATGTGAACCATGGATTGCTGTGTAGGTATTTGAAAAGATATGAATGGGATGGTGATTTTGAACTTAGTGGGAAAAGTTATTGAACTTTTTCCTCATACGGGAAAATCCTCATATGACTTACAACTTGCAATCATTCAGTTAGCAACTGTTCAAAGTTACAATGGCACTGAAAAAAGTGACTTACAACCAATCTTCACATTTAATTCCCATGGTCATGGGATCAAAATGGGTACTTGACAATTGGCATTTTTGGAATCTAGCATGTTGCAACATCCCATGGTCACGTGAACCTTATTTGCATCCTTTCCAGCTGGCTTCTGAGAAGCAAAGTCATTGGAAGAAGTTAGATTCACTTAATGGATGATTCACTTAACAACGGTTGTGGTCTGGCAAAAAATCTTGAACTCACTTAGGTTCAAGTGTACATTTAGAGGTCTAGATTCTCTTATAGATTATTAGCTCATTAAAATACAAAAATTTAATAGGGACAGTAAAGAATAGATTATTTTCTGAATAACAAAAGTAAGGAACCAGTTCTAAGATTAATATTACTGCATGTATTCAGATATGATCTAGAGTCAGGATGAGTAATCAGGTGAGTTTGTAGATGCTACTGTTTTATTTAAGACAGTTGATACATAAGTGCATTGTAAAAAGTTCCAGAAAAGTATCTCAAAATCTAGAAGACAACCTGGAAACTGAAGTTCCAGGTGATTAAGTATATTGCAACCTAATTAATTGAAATATTTTACTACTGGTACAAATAAAAACAATCCATACCAATAGAGTATGCACTGATAATGTGTTTTTCTTCCTAATACCAAAGTGTTGGGAAGGATAAAACCAGAAAGGTATTATGGAGAGAAAACCAGGGGAATGTCCTACAAAAGTGAAATGCAGTTCGAGGATGAAAGGATGCAATTTAGCACTCACACACAAAAACCAAACTTTACCTTTACAATGATGAGATCAGAAGTGGCAGTGACTGATTCAAGGAAGAACCTTGGAGTCACCGTGGGCAGCTTGATGGAAATGTCATCCAGTGAGCAGCTGCTACAAAAAAGACAAATTTCATGCATGGTAACATTAGGAAAGAGATTGAAAATAAAACCACGAATACAATAACGCCGTTAAAATCCCTACATTTTAAGAAGGGTATTATGGATCTAGATAACATAGAAAAAGAAAGAGCAACTAAAAGGATTGCTTTAACAAGTAATAGTTAAAGCAAATGAAGTAGTTAAATATTCAAATAAGAGAGAATAAGGGGAGATGTATAATTCTCTCTCTCTCTCTCTCTCTCTCTCCCTCTCTCTCTCTCTTATATATATAAAACACACACGTGCACACGTTGTTATTTGGGGGGGAAATAGGAGGAGAAAAGACAATTCAACAATAATATACGTAGAGGTGGTATAGTAGGGTAATTGGTTTCATGTTCTACTTATGAATTTCTAGAAGCATATTTATGCTTGCAGCTGGATTTGAACAGACCTCACAAGGTCAGCACCTTGTTTGGGAATCTGACTCTGGTCTATTTGTAAATATCCACAACATCTTCAAAATATCTTCTACTCATTTCCCAAATTATGTTGGAAAAAAAAGGGAAATCACTGAAAACTTGGTAAAAATTCATTAAAATGCCAGGATTTCATAAAATTTCATGCAAAGATGGTGAAATCTCACAACCTGTCTCTTTTTTAAATAGGTGGGAGATAAAGAGTGAACCAAACCTTTATAGGAAATTAATTGATTGCACCAGAATCCAGAAAAAGTTATTGTTTATTTAAAAGATGATGCTGCAACCTTGTTTGGATGATGGGGGATAAACAATGGGGTAATTTTTCTATAAATATTCTAATATCTCTAATTTTAGTCTCATTTTTTTTGCTTTTCAGAATAATGAGGGAGTAGCCTTGATTTTACCAAGGAAATATTTTCCCTAACATAATGACTTTGAAGTGACTCAAAAATGAGAGTTTTTAGAATTGTAATGTGAGCTATGAACTGGGATCTACCTCATTCAGCCTTGGTCTTATGAGAAGACCTTAACTTAGACCAGTGTTTCTCAGTCTTGGCAGCTTTATTTATTTTTTATAAGATTTGTGGACTTCAGCTCCCAGAATTCTCCAGCTAACAAAAAGGGAATTCCTTGAAGTTGAAGTCCACATATTCTAAAGGTTGAGAAATACTGTCATAGGGTAATAAGCCTGACGGATTTAACAGGAATGTGGTTCTAGAGACTGTGTATACAGATAGATATCTTTGAAATTGCCGAAAGTTAATAAATCTTATAAAAATGATAATATTATTGTTTATAATCCGCTGTTAAGCTGTTTATAGTGGCAGTATGACATTTTCCTCTGAAACTTACAATGAGGGGAGAGGGCATGTTCTGTAGTCTTCCATTATGTTGTTGCTCTTTCATGCTTTTTCCAGTTGCTAACAAGTTGGAAAGTCCCAGTTGTCGGGAGCGCTTCATTTTCTTACCAAAGATGACTCAGTATGGCTTTCTTGGAGAAATCTCTGCCAGGATGATACCCTAAGAATGACCGAGAAAAATCAAGAAAATATATGTGGCCTAGAAATAGTGAGAAGCCAAGACTGAGTGAATTAAGGAAATGGCCTATTCAGCAGATGTAACACAACAGTCCAAAGACCAGTGGGTAGTGAACAATGATGGGTGCTCCCCCAAGATTCTTCATTAAAAGCAGTTCAATAAGAAATGTGATTTTCATTCAGATTGTGGCTATAAATGCAATTTCCTTAATTATATTCAGAGCTTCCTATGATAAGAAAAACTTTTATTGGAATTTAATGCCTGTTTGTATGCCTTCAAGTCAGTTTTAGATTCCTAGTGAATGCCTGGACTAGTCCCTGCAGTTTTCTTATAAAGATTTTGGAAGTAGTTTTCTCTTGCCTGTTTCCCAAGGCTGAGAGAGAGGTCCCAAGGTCCTTCAGTTGCAGTGGTGGGATTCAATTTTTTTTTACTACCGGTTCTGTGGGCATGGCTTGGTGGCTGTGGCAGGGGAAGGATACTGCAAAATCTCCAGTCAGAGGTGGTATTTGCCAGTTCTCCGAACTACTCAATTCCACTACCGGTTCTCCAGAACTGGTCAGAACCTGCTGAATACCACATCTGCTCAGTTGGGTGCCTTAGGTGGGACAAGAACTCACAATCTCCTGGTTTCTAACGAACCAACTTGGCTCTTCAGGTATAGTTCAGGAATTCATGGAACATCCATTCTCCTTCCACCATTTTTCCCTCTCTCTCTCTCTCTCTCTCTCTCTCTCTCTCTCCTGCTTTGTTTCCCCAAGTACTGGCCTGTGGGGAAAATAGAGATCATCCTTAATTTTGCCTTAATTGATATCCTGCAGAAATTTTGATAATTAAGCTTGAGGGCTTTTGAAACCAGGCTTAGGGCTTCATGTAGCTCAGAAAATGCTTATAGAAATTACAGGAAAGAAATTCATGGACAACATCAATACTTGGAAGCACTATTTTGTATGCACATGTGTGATCTATCTTACAATGTTGGTCATATTACAGAGCTCAGTAGGGTAGTTTGTTTCTAGACCTGAAACAAAGAATAAAGAAAAATGTGTTATCAAAATTGTTATCATTAGATGAGTTGAAGCTTGTATTTCCTTAACTACAACAGATGAAACTTTTTTCCTCTTCTAGAATCTTTTGGAGTGGTGGAGGGAAAGAAATATGCAGTTTCTTCACAAAATTAAATACTAGTAGGCTTGGTAGACTATTATATAATAAAATTATATATTAATTCTATTGTATTTGTACTATATTATATAGGCTATTACTATTATGTAATATAGCGCTATATAATTATTTAGCATATTACTACTATAAACAGACTATTCCCTTATTTATACTATTTGCAGTTGGAAAAAAGAGGATAAATTGTTCCTTTGTCTTTCTTTCAAACCCTACTTTGTTCTCACCTGATCAACAAATGGGACCTTTAACATGATAATAGCAGCTTCCGGTGCTGAGTGGCTTGGAGGAATGTATTTGAATACAATGCAATTTTCACCTTTTCACCTTCCAAGAGCACAGAAGAAAATAAACAAAATCTCTTTTTTCCCTTAGCAGTAAATACACTGAACTGTCAGCCAGGAAAGAATGTGAGCTCATACCTCATATCCGGCCCTGCCCTGAACTTGCTCTCTGCCTTTACAGGTGGCCAGCCCTAATGCCAGTTTCTCAGTGTCAGCATTTTCAAATGAGGCACATATGGTGACAATTAAATATAATGGATGGATGGCACTCTAAAAGTTATGCAGAAAAAAATGTGAGTCACATAGCTCAGTGTGGTATGGCATTGGCTTCCTTTGGGGAAGCTGTTATAAAACAGCAGTGAAAAATAAGGGGAAAGTATTGTATGGACTTTTTTTTTATTACTTTAAATCAGGCATGTCCAATGTTTTGGCTTACCTGAGCTGCCTTGAAGAGGAATTGTCTTAGGTTGCATGTAAAATATGTAATACAGTTAATGTAGCTGCCTTTATTTTGAACAACCTTGTGGGGCTGCAGTACTAGCTGTCTAGGACAGCATGTGGCCCATGGTCCATGGGTTGGACAAGCTTGCTTTCAAGCTTATTCAATTCTAGCTCTATACCCATGCTTCGCTATGAAACTATGTGATCAGGTGGAAAATAAGGGGAAAAATTGTGCCTCTGCCTACCAGCATCCATTGGTATTTATCTGGCTAGAGTCCTGTTGGTGTGTTTGGAAACTGAAACTTGGAAACTGAAACAATATTTTGCTGTGTGAACAAGGAGACAGCAAGGAGCCTGGGCGTGGCTTTGCTCAACTGCTCTGCACTAAAGCTGCTTGGTACTGTGAAACTAAAACAGAAACAAAAACTCCTCTCCTTTGTGTTTTGCATTTGGAATAGATTTCTTTTCAAGTGGGGAGGAGGAGTAGAACTCCCTAGCACCAGAGTGTGTTAATAATAGTATATACGAAATACTAAGGCTCTGGTGGTCATTTTGAAAAATCCTTTCTTAGTGAGCATCTAGAAGCCAAGAGGAACATACGTGCCAAATTTCAAGTTTGTAGTTCCTTTCACTATTTCCAGCATTAGAACTTTCTCCAGAGAGCTATCATAGGTCTTTACATAATGTGTGTGAAATAGGATAATTTAAGCATGGTCATTTTTTCCTCAAATGAAAACTCTAGCATTGGATAGTTATATTTTTATCCTGTGAGAGACAAAGCTATCCTTATTCAGGTGACCATCCAATCTCGGTCAGAATCCTTTGCTAGCTTTTTTTTAACCGTCTATTTTATGCTGGCACCTTGTACCATTAAAGTGAAGAATGTACTTTCTCCTAGCAGCTCTCTTACAGCTGAGAATTTGGGATTAATAAAATGTTGGGCTTTTGGCAGCAACTTGAACTTAAAAAAGCTTTTTTCCCTCAAGCATGAATTCAGAGTTCTTTTTATCAAGAGTTATTAAAGTGAAAGAATAGGGAACTATTCTGAGTTTTGCAGTGGTAAGTCAGTGCCAGAAAAATATAGACAGATGGCTGATGCTTCATTTAACACCTTTATAAACATAAGTAGATTTTACAAACAAGTTGTTGATTTCTCCAACATGGAGCAAACTCAGACAGAAACATGTTGCAAGTAACTTCAGTAGCAAGCATTATACACAGCAGAGGAGAGAAGCAGTTTCATTTTCAACAGACAGACTCAGAGCTCAGCATAGCTGCAGAGCTTAATATAGAGCCAGGCCTAAGCTACTTTTAGTTTCAGTTTCCAGCCTAGGCTACTTCTAGTTTCAGTTTCCAAAACAGTCCTCATTGGCTGACTTAGTTGCTATGCCTATTCATTGGCTGACCTTGTTACCAAGCTCTGTTCCAGTTCATGAATATACTGACTGGAACAGTATTAACTGAAATTCAGAATGATAGCTGGACCATCCCAGATTGTCCCAGGTTTCTCTATTTGTAACCATGGGTTCTTGATTAATGATCAGTTGACTCTAAGCCCATTTATTGTCTACACAGTGAGAGTAACTAATTTTCACCTATGGGAATCTGTGGGATCTAAAGATTCTGGTGAAGATTGCATCTTTATTGCTATACACTTTGGTTATTCAGTGTTTGGATTTCTGCAATAGTCTTATGGGTTGTTCCTCTGTTCTGTTTCCCTGATTCTACAGTGCTGCTCAAACTTTTCTTTACCCTACATAATACTCTCATTTCCCATTTTGCTAACTCTTCACTGCCTTCTATTTGAGCCAGAGTCTAGTTTAAAATACTGATGCTCATATTTAAAGCTCTCTAGCTGCAAACTAACTAACTTACTAACTAACTTACTTACTCCCTCCCTCCCTTTTTGCTATTTATGTTCCATTTGAACAGAACAGAATAACAGATTTGGAAGGGATTTTGGAGGTCTTCTAATCCAACTCGATGCTCAAGCAGGAAACCCTGTATCATTTCAGACAAATGACTGTCCAATCTCTTCTTAAATCTTCAGTGTTGGAGCACCCACAACTTTGGAAGCAAGTCATTCCACTGCTTAATTGTTCTAACCTCAGGAAATTTCTCCATAGTTCTAGATTGGTTCTCTCCTTGATTAATTTCCATCCATTGCTTCTTGTCCTGCCTTCAGGTGCTTTGGTAAATAGGTTGACCCACCCTCTTCCTTGTGGCAGCTCCTCAAATTGGGCCGCCACAAGGAAGAAGCGGTTTTCATTTGGGCAGGCTTATTTTTGTTTCCATTCCAGGATTGTAATTTCTGATCTTTCAGGAATATCGCAATGTCATTCTGGACTCATTTCCTTCTTTTCTTTACTTTTGGGAATGTTGATGAATTTTAAAATGAATATGAAAATTTTGTTACTGGATTAATGGAGTGAGAGTAGACCTATTCATCATGCTTATCTTTCATTAATGCTAATAGTTCCTAGATGAGTATCATTGGTATTAATTATGGATGTGTAGGGAACTTTGACAATTCATAAAGCATAGTTTCAAATATGTATACTTAAACTTGGCTTTGTTGTACTTGAAGGTAGTATTTTTATTGGGTTGATTATTAAATGGTGTTCTATGAGTTGAATTTTAGTAACTTCTATATCTTTCTTAACTTTTATCTTGCCTCGGTACTACTCAGCAAATACACAAAATAAAAGATATTTCACTTGTGTTTTTCATAATAACTCTAAGAAATATATACATGACTGCTTGAGAGTAAGTGCCATAGAGATAGGTGATGATGTCTGTTTAAAGATGATTTGGACTGATTGGTAAAAACTTGTTCGTATTCCTTATATTAAAAAACATGCACTAATAAGTATGTTCTCCAACGGAATGAATAATGATGCCAAGTGAAATACAGTTCAACTTTGTCTGGCTATTTTGTTAACCACATTGGGATAGAGGGAAGTTGGGTGGAGGTCATAAAAGATACAAAGTCCTTATGGATATCTTTATGCAGTGTCCATGAAACAGCTCCATTCTATGCATATTTTATCGCTTGCTTACTCTATATCGTTATGAGTAGTTCTGCTCAGAAGTCTCCATGGTATTTTTAGGGTGGCCCCTTTCAAATTATTTCATGCTTCAGACATTAGGTCAGACAAAGTTGGTTGTAAGAATTCTCTGTCAGCCCTACAAAAGACAGTTTGTTTCCAAACAGATAAATAACACTTCTAACAACGAAGCTGCATTTTCACTTTTTTCAGATCTCAGGCACAAATGTCTGTAGTTGTATACAGATCACAGCTTTTGCAAAGAGTTGGAGGGGCTACCGGGGAGATAGTGCAATGCTTTACTCTTTGCCTTTATTGTGTCTTGCCTAGCACAGCAGTGAATGATGGGACTGGTATAAAACATTTTCTTATGGAGGCAAAATGGTAAATGACATTCCTTGAGCAAGTCCAAAGACAGTAAAATCATTTTGACACTTGAAGCAAATTTTACTGTAAGCATTACTCTGGCTTTTTCTTGGGGAAAAAAAGGCGCAGCACAGTAGCATTGAGTTCATCAATCAATAGCAATTTGTTTGCAGACTTTTCAGGTCATTGACTATCAGCAGTTTGAAGTGGCCACTTCACTTTGCCTAGTGACAGGCTATGCATGAACTGATAGTCTTGTAAGAAGAAAAAGATATACAAAGCTGTCTCTCTAACAGTGTCTTACCTTCTTGCCAACCTCCTCCTTTTCCTTACTGTTGCTTATTTGGACCTATTCAAAATTCAAACCTTCCCCCAAATTTGTCCATGTGTATTTTTGCTATAAGCAACTTTTAACTGCACAGTAGATCTGGTCCATAAAAATCTAGAAAGAGATATAGCATAACTGTTGGTTTTTTACTTTTTTGCCACCGGATGGTAACCATTTTTTAAATAACCTGATAGCCTGAGCTTAGTGTGAAGACTCCTCCTGGGTTGTACACCCAGATTAAAATGATAACTACTTATGGGAAAAGGAAGTTTCATTGGCAACTATAATGGTTTGCTGCAGAGGTGGGCGTGGCTTAGTGGGCATGGTATGGCTTGGTGGCCATGGCTTGGTGGCCATGGCAGGGGAAGGGTACTGTAAAATCTCCATTTCCACCCCACTCCAGGAGAAGGATACTGCAAAATCCCATTCCCTCCCCACCCTACTAACCTGCTTTCCAGCTCTGTTCTCCAGTGCAGGGCAACAAAAGAAGACCCAGCCAATCAGCTGGTACTTGGGAGGCAGAGAATAGATGGGGTTGGGGCCAATCAGAGGTGGTATTTGCCGGTTCTCTGAACTACTCAAAATTTCCACTACTGGTTCTCCAGAACTGGTCAGAACCTGCTGAATACCACCTCTGGTTTGCTGGTTTAAATCCATTTCAATTTCACGTTGTGCAGTAGAAACAGTTCCCTTTAAACAAACAGGGCAATGTTGCAAAGTTTTGGCAGATGTTTATATAACTTAACACCAACTAACTGTGGCTTGGTGAATTTCCACAAGTGCAATATTTATTTTAGAATCAAAACCAACCTTTCCTTGAGGGAAACTACATATATAAAAATAATTCAGTAAAGTAATTACCGGAGAAGATGTTGATGTTTTCACTAAAATGCATTGTAAAGTCAATGATACTATATTTTACAGTAAGTTGTAATTCTGAAGGAAACAAAAGATTGAGTTTTGGGCTTCATCTTTAAAAGCAGAAATAGCAGTTTAAGGCCATTTCCCCACAGCAGTTCCTCCCACCTTCTAATCCTCCACAAACCAGCTTGAAACAGCTAGGATTTTAATGTTTTTAATGCTGTAAGGAAAGAAGAGTTGTTTCATTATGAGATGGGTGACAAATAAATTTGATAGATAGATAGATCAGGGGTCGCCAACCTTTTGAACCTCAGGGACCACCAAACTCATAATTTTAAATCCCAGGGACCACTAACCAGTTCTTTGGGCATGGCCTAATTTGTGGGTGTGGCTTGGTGGTCATGTGACTGGCTGGGCATGGCTTGTGTGTAAATATTATAAATATTTATATAAATATTGATTTTTTTATAAAAAAGAGCAATTTTTACCCAAAATCAGCCAAAGCAGGCAGATTGAGTTGCTCACAGAATCACAGATTCATTCAGAGAACTATCTATCTGCCATTGGCTACTTCAGTCTGTCACATAAAATTTGCTAGCAAACTCACAAAATTAGCTCACAACACATCATGCATGTAAATATTGAATTTTTTATTTAAAAAAAGAGCAACTTTTACCCAAAATCAGACAAAGCAGGCAGATTGAGTTGCTCACAGAATCATTCAGTGATCTATCTATCTGCCATTGGTTAGCTCAGTCTCTCAAATTTGCTTGCCGTGAGTCTGCACTGAATTTGCTTGCATGCAAACCTTCAGTCCTAAGGGAGGTTTGGCTGTGCTGAGCCGAAGATATAAAGACTAGCTAGAAAGCAAGAAATCCAACCATTTCCTGCTTCCTAGCTAATCTAAATCTCCCGGCACAGCAGAACAGCTGATGGTTGGAAAAAGGAAAAATAGCAATTTAGCAGGCAAGTTTGCCAGGCAAGGAGTGAGTGGGTGGGGAGGGTTCCCGCGAGCCATGTGGGCAGCGCAGCCTTGTGTTTCTGCGCAGTCTGGATTAATTGCTTTGTAGGGGTGCTCTGGGGGTGAGATTTCCCTGCGGCCCACCAAAATTTTCTCACAGCCCACCAGTTGGCGACCGCTGAGAGAGAGAGAGAGAGAGAGAGAGAGAGAGAGAGAGAGATGATAGATGATAGATAGATAGATAGATAGATAGATAGATAGATGGATGGATGGATGGATGGATGGATGGATGGATGGATAGATAGATAGATAGATAGATAGATAGATAGATAGATAGATAGAAGAAAATGAAAGAAAGAAAGAATGAATGAAAGAAAGAAGCCATCAACAATCATCTATTCCTCAGACATAAAGAAAAGGTAAGGATCAGCATGAACCATCAGTTGTCCTCCCATCTGATCAATACTGGAGTGTAAAAAGGGACCAGATCTGTAAATTAAGCTACAATAAATCAAGCCCCCCCAAAACCCCACTGATCTACAGGCTTCATGCAGAAAGCAAAAAGGTAATGGCTGAGAGAGAGAGATTTACTTGTACCAATTCACTGGGACTAGAAATGGAATGCTGAAGAATGCCTCTGTGTGTGTGGTGCATATGTGGGTGTCTAGGTAGTCCCCAAGAGAGGAAAAGGAAAAAAATGCTCATCTTTGTCCATGTAGATAGTTTAATTTCAGAGTTTCAAGGTGCTTACCATGACCCCATAATCCCTTGTGGGGGGGGGGAGTCTGGGCAACTGAACGTTGCAGTATGTTTAATAGCCGGATGCCCTTCCTGTTGCCAATGCAGTTTTCTTCAGCAGATATATTCTGATTTGATTTAATAGATTTATTTTGATTTGTCAATCACTTACAAGATAATAGGTATAAGTATAAACATAGTTATGAATACATGAAATGGATACATATAAGAAAAATAAAGAAACAATAGGACAGGGACGGTAGGCACATTGGTAAAAATTTTCATTGTGCCCAGAGAGAGGAATATCTGCTTCTACCTAGGATTGAACTCATAGCTTCCTGATTGTGAGGCAAGAGTGTCACTCTTATATGTTGTGTATGTATATGCTTATATTTTAATGTATATATCTAATTTGGCTGGCATGGGCTGAGTCTTCCAGGCATCAGTCTGAATTCTGTAATGAGGAGCATTTAGTTACTCTACATCTATATCTAATTTACTTAGAGATCTAATTGGATAAAGTGTGGAGACCAGGGGTGGGATTCTACCAGTTTTACCTATTCGCTAGAATCAGTTGTTAACATTCTAAGTAGTTCAGAGAACCAGTTGTTAGAAGAAATTACTGGCCTAATCCTGTAAGGAAGGCAGGAAGGAAACATTCTGGTGTTGCTTACAGAAACTGCCTCTCCGGTAACCCTTATTACATTCTTGACAGGACTAGATTTGCTGTCTCTGGATTTTCTTTCATCTCCTTTGCTGGTACTTTGCTTGTGTGGAGTGACCATTCAAAGTTACAATGGCACTGAAAAAAGTGACTATGACCATTTTTCACACTTATGACTGTTGCAGCATCCCAACAGTCATGAGAAGCCAGGCGAGGAGATGCGTGCCCCAATGTGAGTGATATTGAGTTGGCCACGCCCAGCCAATAACATGACCACCAAGCCATGCCCACCAGTTAAGCCACACCCACAGAACTGATTGTTAAAAAAATTGAATCCCATCCCTGGTGGAGACTACCCTACAGTTGTCTGTGGTTTGGTTTTCATACAACATTGCTAATTGATTGTTGTTTGAATCATTGTCCTGGTGGTACTTATTGTCCTTTCTCTTCCCCAAATACCTACTGTTTTTTTGGTCTTTATCTATGAGATTGATTTCTTAATAACTTAGTCAATGAGTCACCTCTAGATGAGATGGGATTGCATATATGTTGATTAAATATAAAACAAAAAATAAATCGTGTAGTGCAAGCTCATCCTGAGTGTCACAATCACTTGCAAAGCATACATGTGTTAGAAATGTCTCACTGTCTTCTTATTGGAAGAAGACAACATGAAATATGAGGATGCTCCAGCATAGTATGGAAATTACTGGGATACACTATTTATTTAACTGGGAAGAATACTTGTTTATTGTTTGTTTTGCTTTTTGTATATGCTGTATTTTATTTGTTTCAATGTCAAAATGTTACAAAGCAACAAAACATTAATGTACAGTATGACATCAGCTTCACTGTAAATCTGTCTATTTTACTTCCATCCTCTCACATAGAAATGTATGGCCAAAAGCCATCTCAGTATAGTTTAGGATTATAGGGTGTTTTGAAACTTTTGGCTGCTTTTTAGTTGCAAAAAATATCTGAACCATCAAATTTTGTTCTGTGACCTCTTGTAGCACATTATAATTTAATGGAATTAGATTCTGCCCCCATAAAAATGTCTTGTCAATTAATGTTTAATGAAAGGCCTGTGAGCTATCCTTTTAACAATTACTTGGTTCATTTCTGTTATGTTCAAGGGCTCTGTATTAAAGGACATCCCCTCTTCCTTATTCATTACATGTATTGACTAGAACTATTAAATAAAGAACAGATATAGGAAAATTCTAGTGAAGAAAATGAGGATCCAAAATCAGACAGAGATCAAGGATCAAGTATGCCCTGACATAACCACATTTATCATTGGGTGAAGCATCTAATGTTATAAACTGCCTAGTAGATTAAACATTGGAAGCATATTAAAGTGGCTAGATGCAAATGGAAGATATTTTATGGGATGATTGCCTTTTAGTCTGGCAGATCTGTAGTGCTGGGATAGTAGAGTGTCAATCATACATTTAACATTTTCCTATCTCCCATTATAGGGTTTTAATGGTAGCAAAAATTGGTAAAATTATAGTCAAAGCAAGACATCTAGAATTAGCTATTCAAGTAAGATGTTAGGTTGAACATTAACAGTTCCAATTTTGAAAGAGAGAGTTTTCACTGTAACAACATGCAATGTTTTTCTTCCTGAAATGGCTGTTTATAAGTGTAATTATAACTGCATTTCATGTACAGAGCACAGCCACCAACATATGCTCATTTATATGGTGTATATGGTTCTGCTTTATAACTGCCAACTCAACCCACTATTCTGCAAAGTTGACTTAGTTCATCAGAAGTCTACCAGGAATAACACTATATGTACTTTGGCATGCTTCTCTCTGGGTTTACACTGTGAACCAAAAATTTCATACTTTTTGCAAGATTCTCACAAACATTAGTGGATGCTACAGTACTGGTCTGCATCCAAACTTCTCTTACTTTTCCTTAAATTGTTTCCACTGATATCTTCCTAAATGACTTCTACACTAGGCATTTCCCATACAGACATATTATATTTTTGTATATAATTTTTATTAAAGATTTTTGTGCATTAGTCTGATTATGGTCAAGTACTTATAAAATCCATTCAGACAAAGGGATTATTTAAATAAATCTGATTGTCAGTCCCGCCCCAACTTGGTCCCTTAAGTAAGATTGACAACTGACTTCATTCTGTGTGAAAGGTTTACTTTACTAAAAGCCAAGTGGATTACAGTATAATGAAGCCATAAACAATTAGCCTTCCCTCTTCCATACCATCTCCCTCCCCCCATAGTTTATGGCAGACTGGCAGCTAGTGAATATGAAACTCAAGCATATGATGGCAGTTCTGACACTGACGTTGAAAGTGGTATGTGATGAAGATTTTAAACTCCTTAATGAGCTCATTAAAGAAAAGGCTTTTGACATATAAAGAGATGATTCCCCCAAATGAAGACAGGTGGTACTCCTTTCTTCATTTTTGTATAGTTTTGGAAAGGCACACATTTGATTTCCTAATCAATTAAGGTATAGTGCTTTTGTTGTTTTTGTTGTTTTTCTCCTTTGTGGTGGTCTGTCTCTCAAAGAATTTTATCTCAATTCTCTGATAAAAGAAAATGCCACAAAAACGGCAATGAGAGAAAATGATAGTTGCAAAGAATTTAGTTCCAGAGACCAAGGCAGCCAAAATGCAGATGACAATTTAAAAATAAAACATTTTGGAAGCAGGCAAAGAGGATTGAGCAGAGAGCAGAAAGAACAGACTTAAAAATATGAGACAAGAGTCAAAATTGAAGCATGGTACTGTTAGAAAAAGTATTTTAGGGTTGATAAGAGATATATGAAGCATGCCACAAAATGTATAAGTAAGAGTGTCCAAGAAAAAAAAGTATGTAAAATATTGTGAGAAAATAGTAATGCTTCAGGTTAGATGCTATGATTGATGAAATTTTAAAATATGGGTGTGACTTGCATATGGAAAGATTAAATGACTTGTTTAACATGTGTATAAAGATTGATAATTGGAAGAGTATGTTTATTGTTCTGATAAACAAAGAGAAATATTTCAAGAATGAATACAAATATGGCAGGGGATTATGTTAATTGTGCCTGTGAAAATGTTTGGTAGAAACTGTCAGAAAGGATGTTCAAATGTTTACTGTTTAACAGAACATTCCTATGTTATAATATAAGAAACATGTTTGGCTCTGCAATGGACATTTCACTGCTCTGTCTAGATCAGGGGTGTCAAACTCGCGGCCTGCAGGCTGAATGCAGGGGTGGGATTCTACAGGTTCACACCTATTCGCTAGAACAGTTGTTAACATTCTAAGCAGTTCGGAGAACCGGTTGTTAGAAGAAATTACTGGTCTAATCCTGTAAGGAAGGCAGGAAGGAAACATTCTGGTGTTGCTTACAGAAACTGCCTTTCCGTTAACCCTTATTACATTATTGGCAGGACTAGACTTCCTGTCTCAGGAACTTCTCTGGAGTTTTTTTTCCTCCTTTGTTGGTACTTTGCTTGGTGGAGTGACCATTCAAAGTTACAATGGCACTGAAAAAAGTGACTTATGACCATTTTTCACACTTACAACTGTTGCAGCATTCCCACAGTCATGAGAGGCAGGCGAGGAGATGTGTGCCTCGATGTGAGTGATGTTGAGTTGGCCACGCCCAGCCAGTCACATGACCACCAAGTCCTGCCCACCAACTAAGCCATGTCCACAGAATCGGTTGTTAAAAAATTTGAATCCCACCCCTGGCCGAATGTGTCACGTGCTGGCCACACCCACGCCCAGTTTAGTGAAGGGGAAAAAAGTCATGATATGTCACGTGATGCTGAAATGATGACACAAGTTTGATACCACTGATCTAGATGAAGCCTTTACCTGTACCTCAGTGTATTGTTCATTTTTGTTTTTCTGTCAAATTCAGTGAAATTATATGAAGAAACGACTATAGTTTTTGGCACAAGTAAGTGAAGACCTCTCAAAATTGTTTTCACTTAGTTTCTATCTCTCTTTGAAGGTAAGTTTGTTTTGGCATTCTTTCTATATATTTTTTATGAATCCCTGAAATTTTTGCAAGAACTTTTTCCAGATACAGTTTTGCAAATTAGTTTTGTAGTCAAGTGTTCAAATGCATGTAACTTTGCTGCTTCATATATCATTTATTTATTTGGAGATTTCTTCTCTGCTTTTTCATCACTGACTGGTACTCAATGTATCTTCTAGAAACCATTATTTTAAAATACAGCTTCAGATTTATTTTTAATATTAAGATGTTTCTTAAATGTTTTAGAAATAAATATACAATAAATAAGGAAATACTAATCATCTAATAGATACCCTTTATTTGGGTTTTCCCTCCCTTCTTTTAACAATGTTTTTTTCCACCTACTGCACATTTTATATATGCTGAAGGACACAGACAAGTCAGAAATTGTGTTACAAAACAACTGACAATAAAAAAAATGCATTAAATATATCTACATAATTTTTGCTTAGGACTTTCCACTTTTAATACCAACAATCACATCTGAGGATCACCTAAGTGCTGGTTGTCAGTTTAAGAGGCAGAAGGAAGCAACAGGAACCAGGCAACTATATGATCCACATAAGAATAGATTATGTTCCAGAGGCAGCAGCCAAAGGTCAAAAGTTTCTTGTTAGGTAGGTAGGAAGCAATCACATTCCAGAGGCATCAAATGAGAGGCTAGAGAAACAAATTTCAGTCACTAAAAAAAAGGAATGGAAAAATATCAGCTTTATAAAAGTCACTGCTATGGGTCAGCAAGGGCATCCACCTTTCAAGAATTTCTATTACTTCTAGATACTTCCACATCCCTTTTATCCCACATCAGCATTTCTGTTACTGCTAGCTCTTATGGGGCACACAAAAAAATAATACTGAAAAGTTGCCTTTGTTTTAGGAATGCTGGAGTTTGGGGACAAGTGGTTTCCCGCTCACTTTTCTCTACCTCCTAGTTCTCATCAGACAGCAATTCCCCTTTTCATAGCATGAAACTCTCTAGTGCTATGCTATCCTTTTATTATTATTGGGTGATTTTTTTTAGAGACACTGGACAAAAACTACAATATGAGCTAAGGACAAAAAAAGTAGGATTGGGATGCTAGCTGCATTCTGATTTTTGTGTACTGCAGTTGGAAAGTACATTGGTCAGTCTATCTAGTATTCTCAGTGTTTTAAGATAAGCGTCTGGGAGCATTGATCACCACAGGTTCAAGATCTTTCAATATACAATATACAAGATATATGATGGGAAAAATAAGAGATTCAAAGTAATGAAACATTTTAATTTCAAAATGTTTTAAAACTTTTTCTAATTTGGCCAAGCACAATTTTCACTATAAATATTTCCTCCTCCTCCTCCTCCTCCCCTTTCTCTTCCTCCTCTTCCTCTTCTCTTTACTATTTTTCTTCAGTTGGCAGTTATATAGTCTTCTTTTATTGCCCTAGTACTTAATTGTTTTGATTTTGATCATTTAGTTCTAAAATAATTAACTTTAATCCCACTGACACCAACAAAGTTGTCAGGTATTGTGATCTTCCAGACAGTCACACTGTGGAAGCAGCTTGATCTCTGCAAAGCCTTTTCACCAACAAGCAAAGGATATGGATGTAATAAAAAAAATCACCTAGAACAGGAGTTCCCAACCTCTAGGCTGTGTCCTAGTTCTGGGCCTTGGGCCTTTTGGAACGGAGCCATGGAAGTGGTGGGTAAGTGTATTCATGTGGATCCTTACTCATGCAAGCAGCAGATGAGTGTATGCACTTTCCATTTACACAAGGGGCAGGCGCATATGCCCACTGCTCACACAAAAGGAGCTGCATGCATGCTTGCCTGTCCCTCACATAGAACCATCCCCTCTCCTCCCAATTGCCAGTCCACAAAGCCAAAAAGGTTGGGGAACTCTGACCTAGAGGAACCAGATTGCCTGTTCCATACATTATATTATTTAAATCAAATGCACACAAATAGATACACACATGGGCATTACCTTTAGTTGTGACTCTTGAGCCAGATCATATGCACATCTATTCTAATTTAGTTCTTGGTTTATTGTTGCTTTTTTGAGAGGCTTACGGTAAGTTGTCTCTGCAGATCAGTGATGATGAAATTGGCATGTTGAAATGAAACATTTCCTATTTCTCTGCCTGGAAACAATTGTGCTTGATGTGGCTATAATACTAATAATGGCATTTTGAATTTACATATCGCACACATGCACTTTGTCCCGTTTGCCCTAAACTATCTAGTTTCATTCTAGTCACTTCAGTCAAAGGAGGAAGGATAGACTGAAATATTCTTCACTAGTTTATACATTATCATCCAGCTACATTGTTTTATAGCAAAAAAAAAAAAATGCACCCACTATACCTCCTTGAAAATAATAGATTGATTATATCAAGTCCTCTCTGCAGACAACATGAAGGCTTATGTGCTACAAAGGCCTGACTCTTGGTGTTCAGTTCAGATATATTCTTTATTATGTATCCTGAAAGTATCCAAAACTCAGTATAGTATTGGGCTATAGTGCGAACTTTGGAAATTTGATCACAACCTTTTTCAGTCCAAAATCAATGGTATACCTAGTAGCCCATAATAGTGCTACATTATAGATAACCTTGTATGAAGAAGAAGAATTTTTCTTGATTGTTTTTATAGCCCAGAACCCTACTGTGTCTTGCAGTCATAACAGTATAAAGCAGTATAACTACGGTATGTTTGGTAATTGGAACTGGCTGTCAGTTTTTAAATCAAATATAATATTTTTGGCTGCTCTCAAGCATGCTTACTTAGGATGGGAGGAGGGTCCAGTGAGACAAAGGGGGCTCATTTCCAAATACATGCAATTAGGACTGTAGCCATAATTCCTTTGTTATTTCATGTTATCTCCAGCTGTGAAACAATGTTTTGGCATTCAGTGTCATTTTATAGGATTCCATTGTAATTCTATTTTAATAAAAGCCAGTTGTAGCATAGCAGTGACAATTACATCTATTTTTTTTCCCTTGAAAGTTGACAGCCAGCAATATAATTTAACTATGCTATGGAAACTTTCTGAAATGCAGCTGAAAACTAACTGCAGCAGAAATACTTGAAATTCAGTTTGCTCCTTGACTGGCAGTGAGCGGAAGCCCTCTTCTTTTTTGAATGCAGTTTAGAGTAATATGATATATATCTACTGATGCCATGAAATATTTCTATTCCCTAGTCCAACACTTTATTACAGTACCATGCCTTCAGTTAATAATCATATTCTTGAAAAAAAATTATGACTGCATTTCCACAATAGCATTGGCAACATTTTTTTTCATTAGTACTGCCAAACGAAAGTCCAATTCGGTATGCTTATTTTCATAACATTGCCTGTCCTTCAGGATCTGTACTCAGTGCTGGCCCAGGATAATTCATTGCCCAAAATAGATTTTAGAGTCCCAATACAAAAGAACTTCTTGGAAATGAAGTCTTTCACTGGAGAATTAAAGTACAAGGCTTTAGCCTCCTAGTTGATTGGACCTGAAGCAGTTTGAAAATCCATAGCAAGCAAGTAGGCAGGAATGTGGCAGGTGCTTGGTGGAAAGTGGACAAGATTGGAAGGACCGTCCAAACAGAGACATGGTTTCTGGCCTTGAATGAGGGGAATAAAAGAGAAGGGGATGTTCTAGAGAATCCATTTGTGATGCTAGATAGTATCCTTCTACTGTGGCAACTGCTTTGATCCCACTAGAAAGTGCTTTCAGACAGAATTTCATATATATAAAATTAATGAAGAAAAATTAAGCTGAAAATAAATTTTAAAGTTAAGAATCATTTCAAGGAGATGTGGAAAGAATTTACAGAATATCTGAATTATTACAAAGATAAAGTATCAGTACTGGAAGTATGGGAAATATAATTGATCTCTTCAGTTAGAATAATCATGCTACAAAGATAGTTAATTTTAGATAGTTAACCCATTGGTTTATCTATTAATTAGAAGTTTAAAAAATAAAAGAATTTACTATGTGTGCTAAGCCTAGAAATATCTTGAATTAAACACCTCAACAAGCAAAGGGACACATTTAGCTTTATTTACTTAATTTACCCACCTTTCCCCACTTCTAAATATAAGTTCCAGATTTCTATATCATCACATCAAACCCCTTTTTCTCCAACTTGCCTAGATTCCTTCCCTTCAGTGGTGTCAATCAAGAGATATAATGGTCTTCTTTTCCAAGATCAAGCTTGTACCTATTCTTATATTGAATATGAGACAATTACTGATATATTTCTGGGTTCTCCAGTCTATTATCCCTGGGAAGTAGAATTGATAGTCCTTCTAAGTGCAAAATATTTGGGTAGACACTAATAGAGAATAGTGTGGTTTTTGTTTTTGCTAAGTGATCAGTTTTTATATTTTGGGGTTGTGGCTAGAAACCAAGTATGATTTCTAGTCCTTAGGCACAAAACCATTTGGGTGACCCTGGGCCATTCATTCTCTAAGCCTTAGGAAAGAGAGTAAGACAATCTACATTTGAAAAGTTGCCAGGAAAACTGCAGGGATCTTTTCCAGGCAGTCACTAGGAGTTAATGCTCACTCAACAGCACCAAAAAAGGGAGAGAAGTTACTGTACATAATTGGAATTTTTGGTGGGGGGTGGGGAAGAGTTGGAAATTCTGGAAGTTGAAGTCCATGTATCTTAAAGTTGTCAAGGTTCAGACCTAGACTTAGACCTTGAGAATGGAATGAATGCTTATCACAGCATTCATTGCAGATGAAACCAAAAGTAGGGGGATTAGAAACATCAAATCACAATCAAAAATAATTCCAGTATACTTGAACATTGAGCCAAATCCAACAGGATGGTGTTCAGTGCTGATAAATGCAAATTTTTCAGCTTGATGAGGAAAGTCAAATTGATAGAATCAAGACTGGGGAAAACTGGCTTGTTCTCTGTACATATGAAGTTGCATACCAATCCCATTGTGGCAGCTTGAGTGGCATTAAAAGAAACATTGCTAAATCATAGGAGGTAATTGTTGAATTGTATGTTGTATTGGTTAGACTGAACTTGGAGTACTGTTCTCGGTTCTGGGTATTGCAATTGAATAGTTACACGGAAAAGCTGTTGTAGGCTTTAGAGGAAAGTTACCAGGATGACAAGGAGTATGAATATAAGCACAATGAGACATAAGATACAATAAAGGAGCTGTGTACTCTATAATTTAGCTTGCAAGGGAGAAGATTAAGGTACCAATAGAAAAGCAGTCCATAAATATCTAAAAATCTCTCAGATGCAAGAAAGAGTGAACCTGTATTTTGCTGAAACTGAGAGTTGAAATAAAATGAGGACCAATGAGTTGAAATAAAACAGTAGAACAGTCAGCTTAGAAGAGTTCTACATTCCCCTTCACTGGAGTTGCCAAATCGGGTTAGATGGCCATTTATCTGGGAGAATTGGGTGGATTCCTGCATTAAGCAGAAGGTTGGACCAAAAGCTCTATAAAGAGCCAATTCATTCATACTATGACTGTATGATAATTGACATTCATTGCTCATTCATGTCAGCTCTATTGCTTACAAAGAGCAAACAGGATGGCACACCATTTGATGAGGAAATCTCGATAACAACATTCCAGAGAGAGCTGTGTTAATTTATGGAAGGAAATTTACTAGATAAATGATAGAAAGGATTAGATCACATTCCAGCTTTAAAGTGCTTAGGTTTTAGACCTGTACCTCTTTCTTTGAAGTCAAGCATCTTTTGAGAAAAAGCAATTAAAGGAAGCTGTTAACTTTTACATTGTACATTTGACATGATTTTGTACAATCAGAATGGCATAGATGTGGAATACAAAGTAAATAATTTTCCGAGGACATAACATATCTCCAGGGATGCTTTCTTGTTTGTTTTTTTCCTTAAGAAAATCAGTTTCTCTAAAGAGAAGAACCTAGACATTTTTAACAAAATCAGAAGAAAAAAAAGAAAGACTTATTGTTATGTCTCCTCTTGGAAATTCAAACGAACAAACATAAAGCAGCCGTTTCACAATCAAATCAAACTGAAGGGAGTAACAAGATAACGGCTGGCAGAAACTGTTAGGACTCCCCTTCAAAATTCAAACAAACAGAGAGCTCTTTGCTGTAACGTCCTCATTCAAAAATCATTTTGTTCCTGGCGAAAAGCACCAGCTCAGCTGTGTCCTTTTATACCCATTAAGGCAACGTGCTAATTAACTGGCTTGCCCTTCAGATTAACGTTTCCTGGTTCTGACGTCAATCCACGATCTAACAGTCATCAGAGTCAAAACTCCCAACAGGACCGATCCTTCCAATCACAACACTATCCCCCACCGCAGGACCCTTCCCCGAGTCTGATGATTAACTTGACGATGTTTCGTTGACAACCCCACTCTGTCTCCCACAGCCAATGGAGGCGTCACTCGTTCCAATTGTCTCAGGTGGTCTACACATTGGAGACTTGGAAAAGAAATACCGTTCTGCGACCAAGCCACCAACGGATTGTGCAAACACAACCAGGACATTCCGAGCACCAAAGGGAGATGAAGGTTCGAGGTGATATAAAAACTTATCGCCTCCTCATGATCCCCAATGATCATACGCACTGGCTGGGTGGCGAAACGAATGGGCCCAGACTTGAGCTCACGCCCATCCACGGTTTCCACCTTAATGGGTGGATGTACAGCAACCAAGGGGATCCCATAGTGAGTAGCAAAAGCTCGGTCCATAAAGCTGGTTGTAGCCCCTGAGTCCACCAACGCAACAGCGGGAATTCCCTCCTTCTGTGACTGTAGAAAAATTCGAGTGTCCAAAAGTAAATGCCGAGGAGGGCCAGGATTTACTTCAGCAATTTGAGGTGGGGATGTGAAATGTGTCCGACCTAGGGTTTCCTTGAGGTCAGGTCTACCCTGTTTTCCTGACTAGCCAAGAGTGGTTTCAGGTACGGGTCTGCGGGTCCCTCTCCGTTTGCAGGAATTAACAAAATGTCCCAGACCCCCGCAATAAAGGCACAAGCCTTCCTGAAACCTTTTCGAACGTTCTTGCACCATTAAGCGAGGGCGGAGTGCTCCCAACTCCATCGGCTCCTCCGTCTTAACTGTAGCTTGTGAACGAAAAAGAGAAGGTGGTTCCACAACGGGCCGTCTGCTTCTGCGCTGTTGTAAACGGGCTTCAATCCGTAAGCGCTGAATTATTAATGCATCCAGAGTTAAAGCCCGCTCTGCATGGACCAGCTCATCTTTGATGGCATCAGACAAGCCTTCCTGGAATGCAGCCATATGAGCCGGTTCGTTCCAGTTAGAGTCCAAACACAGCAAACGAAAATCTGCAACGTATTCCTGCAGGGAACGTTTCCCCTGATTAATGTCCCGTAACTGTCTGTCCACAGTTTGTATCTTAATTGGGTTCTCAAACATCACTCTCATTTGTTGAAGAAAACCCTGGAAATTATTCAACAACGGGCTATCTTGAACTAACAAGGGAGTAGCCCAATTAGCAGACTGCCCAGATAAAAGGCTAAGAATAAATCCTGTCTTAGCCCGATCATTTGGAAAGTTTTCAGGCCTCAAGGACATAAATAATTGACACTGCCCCAGAAATGCCGGAAACATGTCCATTTGTCCTGAAAATTTCTCCGGCATGGAAACTGGGCTTTTCCTCACAGGAGGGGCAGGGGGAACAGCAGCAGGGCTTGGTAAGCTGGAAACATAATTCAGCAATTGTGTTACCTGATTCTGAAGCGTCACATTGCTTTGCAGTAGCTGATTAATTTGTTGTTGTTGCTGCTCTACCAAATGCTGCAGTTGATTTGAATCCATCTTGCTTTAAAGATGGTTTGTTTGGGCCAGGAACAATAATGTTATGTCTCCTCTTGGAAATTCAAATGAACAAACATAAAGCAGCCGTTTCACAATCAAATCAAACTGAAGGGAGTAACAAGATAACGGCTGGCAGAAACTGTTAGGACTCCCCTTCGAAATTCAAACAAACAGAGAGCTCTTTGCTGTAACGTCCTCATTCAAAAATCATCTTGTTCCTGGCGAAAAGCACCAGCTCAGCTGTGTCCTTTTATACCCATTAAGGCAACGTGCTAATTAACTGGCTTGCCCTTCAGATTAACGTTTCCTGGTTCTGACGTCAATCCATGATCTAACAGTCATCAGAGTCAAAACTCCCAACAGGACCGATCCTTCCAATCACAACAACTTATGCTTTATGAAAATTAAATATCTGGAATATTTCAGCACCGTCACTTTAAATCAAGTCTGCACATTTTGTGATCCACAAAGCAGAAAACATCTATAATCAGACCACAGACACCCCCAAGATCTGTATACATAAATAAATTCTTTTATTTTAAGTGTGGCCTTTCTTTTGTCAAGCTGGGAATTAAGACAGATATCCATCCCTTTATTGGGTCAAAAACATTACTTGAAAGGGATGATCAGCACCTGACATACAAACTGACATTCTATCTAGACAATCAACTCTATTGAACTTCATGGTTCTGAAAGAACAATCTCTTTTACTCTTCTTACCGTGTTCTTAAATAATACAAAAGTTCCCGTTCTTCTAAAGAAGTGATATATCCGTGATATACCATCGTCCCAGAAATCCTATAATGAAATGTCAGTATTTTTGCTTGGTGAAATACTTTTGTTCCTCTACATGGCTTTTTTTTTAAAAAGATCAAGGATCAAAACTGACATGAATCCTCTTCAGAATCATACCAAATAATTGGTGGTTTTCTTTCCTATTATTCTTATTGATAGAAGAAGTAGTAGAATAGGGGTAGCCTCATTATTCAAAATGGTACAGGTGAGAGTCAACACGGTAGCTTTGCTATTGATAGTGCTTTCCGGTATCTGAATTTTAAACCTGTGATATTCAGAAGGATTCAAAGGGACTTGGGAGAGGCAGGATGGGAAGTACTGAATATCCTACAAACTTTTTAAACCTTGTGTATTGCAAGGATTCCTCCTCACCTGGAAATACCCTAAGAGCAAGGGATGTACACTGATGTTTTGTTGTGTTCAGGTCATCTGTTCAAATAATATAATTGCTTTGTGGGTGAGCTAATATCCCTAATGATCTACTGCAGTGGTGGAATTCAATTTTTTTTACTACCAGTTCTGTGGGCGTGGCTTATTTGGTGGCCATGGCTTGTGGTCACATGACTGGGTGGGCGTGGACAACTCAATGTCACTCACATCAAGGGGTGCCTCACCTGCCCCCCCCTCCCAGCCATTTGTTGTCACCCAGCCTCAACTCATCTATAGTTCTGTAAAAATGTTGTTCACCTTTTTTGTCTTTATTATCTGCATACTATAGATGTACTTTCATGGACCACTGAAAGGAGGAAATGGCTCACATGCTTTACTCAAGAGTGTGATAGGCAACAGGCTTTTAAGGGGCTGCCACAAAGAAAGGGGGGGATTATTTTCCAAAGCACCAGGAGGCAAACAAGAAGCAATGGATGGAAACTGAACAGAGAGAAGCTAAACCTAAAACTAAGGAGAAACTTCCTGCAAGTGAGAACAATTAACCAGTGGAACTGCCTGTCTCCAGAAGTTCTGGGTGCTCAATCACTGGAAGTTTTTAAGAAAAGACCAGACAGCCATTTCTCTGAAATGGTATAGGGTTCACCCCAAGGTCCCTTCTAAGTATTATTCTGACACCTTTCCCAGGATTTCTATTCAGAGTTTGGCATCCTGAGTTTTCTTGCCTGAACTGGGGGTTGGACTAGAAGACCTCTGAGGTCCCTTTCAACTCTTGTTAAACATGTGTATTTTATTCTCTGGACTATTGACATTGAATGCATGTAAACCCTGAAAAATATCTGGTATGTAGCCCTGGGCAAAAGAAAGGCAGAAAAAACTCTAGGTGTAGGGACAGTGTAAAATATTAACACATGATAAATAATGGAACAATTACAAATAACAGCACAGAGTTTTATCTCTCTTCCTCTTTCTTTCTTTCTTTCTTTCTCTACCTTCCTCTTTCTTTCTTTCTTTCTTTCTTTTTTCTTTCTTTCTTTCTCTCTCTCTCTCTCTCTCTCTTACACACACACACACACACACACACACACACACACACACACACACACAGAGAGCACTTAACAGACAAGCATTTGGGAAGCAGCTCCTTTAAATTTCTCCAAGGCTTGAGTGGATTCTCCCACCCCCTCTGTCAGACCACACTCCTTCTCACTCCAGCACTTTAACTTACAAGGGGAAAGCGATACTTGCAGCATCCAGGGGGAATCCTTGGAGAAGTTTTTAAAGGACCTGCTTCCAAAATGCATTTTTTTTATGTTGCAAAAGTGCTCCAAGGCTCAATTCAGCCTCACCCCCTCTGTCAGACTGCGCTCCTTCTCACTCCAGACACTTTAACTCACACGGGAAAGTAATACTTGCAGCGTCCATGCCTTTCTTCCTTTTCCCCATGGAGAAAGAGGATGTGGGGAACAGAAAGCTAGGAGAGCGATCACAAGTGAGCGACCAGGCGACCAGGTTGGGGGCATGGCCAGCCAGGGATTGCCACCAGTTCGGTGACCCATGCCAAATAATTGCTACCGGTTTGCCCGAATAGGTGCGAACCAGTTGAATAGCACTTCTGATCTACTGGTCCTGCTATGATTGCCAAGCTCATGGAGAGTCTGCATAGATTGCCAAGCTCATGGAGAGGATCCATAGCTCTGGATATATAATAAATGGATTTCTTATTTCCAAAAGAACTTCAGGTTTTAAGCCCATGCATTGTACTGATACATGCAAATGGATCAACTGGAGAAAAATGAATAAAGTTGTGTTTGACTCAGAAAGATCACTCAGTGCTACAATTTAGTAATCTGTGGCATCAAGGAATGTGCCTAATGATTGGGGTGTGTGATAGTGAAATAGAAACCACTCTACATCATGAATACTATTATTACACCTGTAAAGAATTCTGTGGCACTCAAGATAGTAATCTAAAATGACTGTTGATGAAAAGGGATGCATGAAACTCAAATGTAGAAAATATTGTTCCAATTTCTTGCTATATGAAAGACTGAGAATGGGGGAGGTTTAGTTCAAACCACTGGAAGGTACTAGATTGGATTGTCTTCATCTAAGATGGGGCTGTCAAACTGGTGGCCCATGGACTGGATGCACAGGCCACACCCATCCCAGATCCCCGAAGGGAAAAAGTCATGAAATATCATGTGACAGCAATGTGACGCTGCGAGTTTGACACCCATGATCTAAGGGATGTAATAGGAAGTAAACCATACAAAATTGTACTTTCCTAAATGTCTTCAAAATATTTTTAAAAAGGGAAAGAGGATTAATGTGTG
Source organism: Pseudonaja textilis (assembly GCF_049901715.1). NCBI lineage: Eukaryota > Metazoa > Chordata > Lepidosauria > Squamata > Elapidae > Pseudonaja > Pseudonaja textilis. The sequence goes on from NC_141990.1 coordinate 98,192,128, forward strand.
GATGTACACATAGGGGGATGGGTGAATGGGTGGCTGTGTGCAACTATTACAGTCAGCTACACTGACTGATGGCACCACCTCCCACCAACATGAAGATTTGTCTTGTTAGAATTATTTGGAAGGAGGAGGTATTGGCACTCCCTAAGCTTTGGCACAGTAGGCCACTGCCTGTTTGTTCTTAGCCTAAAGCTGATCCTGTGTTGTGTTGTGTGTGTGTATTCTTAGCCTAAAACAACCCACTAGAATTGTAAGACATTTTCATTGAAAGTTATGGACTGTCCAGTGTAAACTGGTAAATTGTCAATTTTTTAGTAACTGAAATTCTAAGAAATTTATGTTTAATGATTCATAGGAGAAAAAGTATAACAGTGCTATCAATGGATTTTCAGAGGGTTTTGCAGAATAATAGTATTTTCTCAAATATGTCATGCCGAAATGATGGCACTTTGATGCACTTTAACTATCTCTTTCTCTTTCTATCTGTCATCTCATCATATTCTTAATTACCAGTTGCTTCCATTTTTCTTCTTTCATAGCTTATAAGTGATATTACTGTTCAGATTTCAGACTTTTAACTTTCTTACTGGGTTCACTTGTACCTGTACTTTCAATATTTTGTTTTCAGAAGCTCTCATTTTCCCCCTTTTTACTTGTTTATTTTATCTAGTGTTTGATGTTATGAGTTTATTAAAATCTGCTTTCCTACATAAACAGTTGACTTTTCTCAGTATTTCCTCATTTGTTTTTTTTTTTTTTTTGTGGGGGGTGTTTTTTTTTGGTGGGTTTTTGTGTTTTTTTTTTTTTTTTTTGTTGGTTTTTTTTTTTTTTTTTTTGTTTGGGTGTTCATGTATGGCTCGGAGGGGTTTGAAGTGGGTAGTGATGCAGCTGCAGTGCAGCTTCTGGTCCATGGTCGTGTCTCATCTTCTGAGTGGGTGTGAGAAGCAAGAGCCGAAGACAGAAGCCTGAAGATGATGAATGAGACTTCATCGAAACGTTGCCTAGATACTTCGAATCTTACGCGGGAGAAAACCCGAACAACCAAAGATCCACATACAAATACCTGCGAGAACCTCAGAATATATATATATATATATATACACACACACACACACATACATATACATATACACACACACACACACACACACACACACACACACACACACACATTGGACAGACCAATAGAAGAATAAGTACCCGCCTGGATGAACACAAAAATGCAGTAAAAAAGCTGGAACACACTTCCTCACTAGTCTAACACATGAAAGCAACAGGTCATAGCATCAACTTCAATGGCACCAAAACTTTAGCCACTATAGAAAACCCCAGCCACAGAATCATCAGAGACGCCATAGAGATTGAAAAAAGACCAGAAAGCATGAATAGAAGAGATGATTCCACCAGACTGTCAATCATTTGGAAGCCTGCACTCACAAACAAAAAAATCTCCACACCACAAGCCAGGCAAACACCTGGGCACAAACAGATCCCCCCCCCGATACCTCCAGCTCAAACACACCCCAACCAGGCACCCAGATGAAACCTAGCTTCCTAACAAATGATAGCTGTCCATTTACTCGGAGCCAAGCTGCACTAAAAGCCTCCAATACAGGAACACAATGTTGCCAGCCAACCAAGACAAAAAAAGCCACAAAACAGACAGAAGATATTAGAAACAGCAATCAAGCAGAACACAGCAAATTCCAAATGCAATAAACACAGACCAAGACTCCCAACCAATCAGGATGAAGAAAAAACCATTCTGGCACAGCAGTAGGCTAGCCCCAAATTTAAAACTGAAACAACTGTAAAAGTCTGACTCACAACGAACACAATACAGAAGCCTGATGATGGCAGATGAGATTCTGCTGAAACGTTGCTACAACTTTAAAAGTACAACTATAATGACGTGGGAAAATACCCGAACAAAGCTGAATAACATCTATCTATCTATCTATCTATCTATCTATCTATCTATCTATCTATCTATCTATCTTAAGTTTTCGCGGGTATTTTTATGTATGGTATTCAGCTTTGTTCGGGTATTTTCCCACGTCATTATAGTTGTGATTTTAAAGTTGTAGCAACGTTTCGGCAGAATCTCATCTGCCATCATCAGGCTTCTCTATGCAGACGAACACTATACAGAAGCCTGATGATGGCAGATGAGATTCTGCCAAAATGTTGCTACAACTTTAAAAGCACAACTATAATGACATGGGAAAATACCCAAACAAAGCTGAATACCACATACACACATACTTATATGAGATATAGTTTTCCAGTAAATCTTAGAGCAGATCAAATTTCCATTATCAGTATAGTCCATGTTCTAGGGAGTTTTGTAAATTGATTAAAAACACCATCTCCATCCTTTGCCTTGTTAAATGACTTGCAGTAGTTTTTATAAACAGTATCACCTATGTTTCTTCATCTTTTTTAATCTTAGCCATAAGTTTTCAGTAGAGCTTCCTCATTCAGTATTTCCTCCGAGGCAATTACTTTACCTATAAAAGTCAGTCTGCCAACCTTTGAACTGAGTTTATAATATCCTCAAGTTTATCAAGCCCTTTGGGGCAGTCGGACATAAGAAACCAGAAGCCCATGAATTTCTGGAATGATCTTTATTGCTACCAAAGACATTCTCCAGATCAACTTATGCCTAGTGTAATTAAGATAGAATTATGGTTACTCTCTTTGCCGTGCTTCATCCTTCTTTGGACTAAGAAAATTTTCTACATTGGTCCTCCAACTTCCTCTTGTGTTCCCAGGGTCTGTTAGGATATTCAGTCATGACATTCTATATTCCAATCATGATTACACCATTTTTTTAAAATGAAATGACTTCTCAGACCACTTTTATTGTTAGGAATTTTAATTTCTCCTGCTTGTTATTCATATACTCTGTGCATTGCTGTATAGACAATGGATCCCTCAAATGTCACTGTTTACTATTATCCTTATGTGTTGAGGATTTGTGAATATCCCTTTGGGGCTCATATCTCCTTCATTACTGAATGCAGCCATGTTCCTTATTGCCAGGATTTTAATCTGAATTAGAGCCTTGTCTTCCTACCTCTTCCCATTTAAATATGACCCTCTGGATAAGGTTTGCCAGAACCCATTTTTCCCTGTCCTTATGAGATGCAGCCCATCTTTTTAGTCTAGGAATCCATATTTACCAGCTCTCTGATAAAGTCTGAAATGATGCAGGACTTTGAAGTCTGCATCCAAAGCATCTAGAGAAGTGGACTTCAAAACCATACTTATATATTTTTTACAGGCCTAGCATGAGGAGCATGAGACACCTGCCTTATTATTTACATGTCCTGCACATCTTTCCTACCCTGCTATGCAAATGACCTACAATCCACAAAGGAAATCAAGATTGTTCATGATCCTTTTTTCAGTTTCTCTCCTGTTATGTCCCTGGAACTTGCCAAAGTCCCCACCCAGGTCCGTTCATGCTGCGGGGGCGTTTGCTGCCCCTCATTGGCTGGCCTCCCTCGACGGCCGGCTATAAAAGCCAGCTGCAGGGTCCGGCCAGCCGCTGATCGCTGTGAGCCTGCTCCAGGCAGGGCTAACACGTCCAGTCCTTTATTGTTTCAATAAAGTCTTGTTGCATCCATGCCCTGGTCTAGCCTCTCATTGCTCAACTACAACACTGGCGACGAGGATGGGATGGCTACCAGAGGCAATCCGCAACAGCTGAAATCACTAAAACCGCTGAGCCGCAGCCGCACCGCCAGAGAGCTCGGTCAGCAAGAGCGAAAGTAATAAGCGTCTGTAGCCGCTTGGTTAGCAAGCTACAGGGGAAAGTGGAGCGCTGCGAGCCGCAGCCGCTCAACACAAAAGAGCGCGAAATTCAAACGGCTGTCGTTTGGATTTCTTGCCGGAATACAGCGCGGTGCTGTTATTCCGAGTCACTGACGCTTACGCAGGCACGAAATTTGAAGCGCTATCAGAGGCGGCTAGCCATTACTGCCTACGCTCTCCAGGAGCGCGAAATTCAAAACGCTGCCAACAGCCGTTGCAGCCTAGCCACAATTGTTAGCCCAGAGAGAGAGCAGAGAGGTTCTGCGGAGCCTCTCCAGAGCTGTAGTCACTAGCCTGACAAGAGCACAAAGTGCCATTTTGTTGTCCCAGAGAGATTTCACAACAGTATAACTTGCAGAAGTCCTCATCATGAACTCCAACCCAGCCTTCCCACCGTTCAAGCCGGATGAAGAAAAGTGGGAGTCATACAAGAATCATTTTAACCACTACATCGATGCTATTGGTCTGGCTGATGCTGGGGAGCACAGAAAGAAGTCATTCTTCCTCAGTTATTGCGGAGCCGTCGTTTTTGATACCGCCACAGCACTCGTTGCTCCACGTGAGTTAAAGAATGTCCCCTGGGCAGAATTGCTGGAGATTCTCACCAATCATTACTCCCCCAGACCATCACAAATCGCGAGGCGTTTCACCTTCTGGATGAGGAAGCAAGTGGAAAAGGAAACCGTCAACCAATATATGGCCGCCTTGAGGACTGCAGCCCTCCACTGCGGGTTCGGGAACTATCTAGATGATATGCTCCTCGACCAGCTCGTCTGCGGGGTCAAAGACCTTCACCTCCAAAGGTGACTACTCGCCAGGAAGGACCTCAACCTCTCCCAGGCCATCGAGGAAGCCTTGGCAGCAGAACTGGCAACCCAGTCAGCCACCGAAATTCAAGGTCCCGTTCCCAAACAAAGCTGCGCCACCGTTCATTCAGAAGAGGTAGTCAACAAAGATGATCCCAACGATCAAACAGACATCCACCGCCTCATCCATGCCAAACAACCACAGGCAGGAGCCAGGCAAGAAACCAACAGCGCACCCAAACACATCATCCTGTGCCTATCCTGTGGCGGACCTCACTCGAGAGCTTCGTGCAAATTCAAGGGTGCCATCTGTAACAATTGCCACAAAAAAGGCCACATCGCCAGAGTCTGCCAGGCCGCGCACAACTCAGCACAAAAGGTTCCTTCCTTTTCCCATTCTGGGCCCCAAAGGCAAGTACTAAATTGTCACACTTGCTACCATGCTAACCACACCTGTCACTCTATTAGTAAAATAACACTCTCCATTTTATTAGAAGGTAAACCTTGTCGTATGGAGGTTGACACGGGGTCAGCGCTCTCAATCATCTCTTGGAGCACCCTCAAGAAAATCCAGCCCAGGCTATCCAGAAACCAGCTCCAGAAGTGCCAGATCACCTTGAGGGATTATCAGGGAAAGGACATTCCAGTACTCGGCAAAGGCAAGTTCCTTGTTAATTTTAAAGCTTTCAAAGGCCACCTGCCTCTAGTGGTAGTTAACGGCAACCTCCCTAGTCTTCTGGGGTTTGATTGGTTCCCCTACCTCGGCCTAGGGTTAACAGGAGTCCATGCTGTCTCAGCTTCTGACACTGACTCCTTATTCACTGACTACTCAGACGTATTCAGCGATGAGTTAGGGTGTTATAATGGTACCCCCATCTCATTTGCAGTTGACCCCCAAGTGGTTCCAGTCCAGCTGAAACCGCGTAGAGTCCCATTTGCCATTCGGCCTAAACTGGACGCAGAGCTCGATAAATTATTAAAGCAAGGGGTCATTGAGCCGACAGACTTCGCCAAATGGGAGACACCAATTGTCACACCCCTTAAAAAGGATGGCAGCCTGAGAATTTGTTCAGATTACAAAACAACAATTAACCGCTTTCTACAAGTTAGCGCGTACCCAGTCCCGGTCATTCAACATTTATTACATACCTTTGAGCCTGGCAACATTTTTGCCAAATTGGACATGTCACAAGCGTATCAACAGTTCCCTGTTGACAACCAAACAGCCGAACTGCAGACCATTGTGACCCACAGGGGTGCCTTCCGGTGCAAGCGTCTCCAGTTTGGCATAAGGGTTGCCCCGGGCATCTTCCAATCCCTCATGGAGCGTATTCTACAGGGCCTCCCTGGCGTAGTGCCCTACTTCGACGACATATTGGTCTCGGCCAGGGACAGGCCCCAACTCTTCCAGAGAGTCAGAGCAGTGTTAGACAGGTTCAGACAGCATGGCCTCAAATTAAAAAGGGAGAAATGTGCCATTGCCACTAGACAGGTGGACTTTCTGGGCTATAGAATTGACGCCTCAGGCATTCACCCCCTAGAATCCAAGGTCAAGGCAATTCATGAGGCACCCACGCCAACCACTAAAGCCGAGCTACAAGCCTTTTTGGGATTATTGAACTTTTATGCATCATTTCTACCTCACAAAGCATCAGTAGCAGAGCCTTTACACAGGCTCTTAGATAAAAAATCACCTTGGCACTGGGGACACAAGGAAGACACCGCTTTTCGCACAGTCAAATCACTGCTCACATCAGACGCGGTCCTTATTCAATTTGACCCACATCTTCCATTGGTACTAGCCGCGGATGCATCCCCTTTTGGGATTGGCGCCCGTATTAAGCCATAGACTACCCAACGGCTCCGAGGCACCAATCGCTTTTTTTTCCAGAACGCTCTCAGCGACAGAGCGTAACTATAGTCAAATCGACAAGGAGGCTTTAGCCGCAGTGGCCGCGGTTAAGAAATTTCATGAATTCCTGTTTGGCCACAACTTCGAGCTAATCACGGACCACAAGCCTCTCCTGGGTCTTCTTTCTGGAGACAAGCAGACTCCCCAAGTGTTGTCTCCCAGAATGACGAGGTGGACCTTGTTCCTGGCGGCTTATTCGTACAAGCTCATCCACCGCCCAGGAAAAACATTAAGCCACGCAGACGCCCTCAGCCGCTGCCCCCTGCCAGCTCCAGCTGAAGACCCGGCCCCGGTCCATGCCATCTTCGATGTCACTGAGCTCGACCTTCCTGTCACCGCCCTCGACATCGTCACCAAATCCAAGACGGACAAAACCATCGCCCAGGTACTGGACTGGGTGAGGAGGGGGTGGCCGGGCTCTAACCTCGCAGCCGAATTCACACCTTTTAAGACCCGTCAACAGGAACTGTCTAGCATACAGGGCTGCCTGTTGTGGGGCACCCGGGTTGTCATTCTGGCCTCACTTCGCACACCAGTCTTAGAGGCGCTACACGAGGGCCACCCGGGCATCGTCCGGATGAAGGCGTTGGCTCGGAGCTACGTCTGGTGGCCTAGCTTGGACGACGACATCGTCAAGTGGGTAAGCTCATGCCAACCCTGTCAGGAATCCAGACCATCCCCTCCAGTCACCACCCCCACAAAGTGGGAGAGCGCCAACGCGCCTTGGTCAAGGCTACACATTGACTTAGCGGGTCCAATACACGGCAAAACCTTCTTGGTGGTCGTAGATTCATACTCTAAATGGATCGATGTGGCCCAACTATCCACGACCACCACGCAAGCAGTTACCAAGGCTCTGACCCGCCTATTCGTAACACACGGGCTACCAGATACCATAGTTTCGGATAATGGCCCCCAGTTTGCCTCAACAGAATTTAGCCGTTTTGCCACAAATCTTGGCATCCGACACATCTTCACGGCCCCCTTTCATCCTGCCAGCAACGGACTGGCGGAGAGAGCCGTTAGATCCACAAAAGAAGCGTTAGCCAGATTCAGCAAAGAAGATTGGCATCACAGACTCTCCCGCTTCTTGCTAAGCCAACACTCAACCCCTTGCATGGTCACCAACAAATGCCCTGCTGAACTTCTGATGGGTAGACGCCTAAGAACTGTGTTGGATAGGCTCCACCCTCACTATTGCCCTGACACCCCTCTCGCTTCAATGACGGGGGTCAGAGATTTTGTCTTGCAGGAACATGTCTTTGCAAGGAACTATGCCGGAGACCCACTGTGGATTCCAGGAGTGATAGTAGCCATCACCGGTCCCAGGTCGTACCGAGTCCAGCTGGAAGACTGCCGCATCTGGAGAAGACACCTGGACCAGCTAAGGAAGCGACAGGGTACCTTCGCCAGTGCCGGATCGTGGGCTCAGGTTGACCCCCAGGTGCCACACCAAACTCTCATCGAAGACCATGCCAGAATCTCTTCGCCACCACCACCCAGGCCAAGGGAGCAGGCAGTAGACCGGGACTGCCCGATGGGTCCGCCACCTGAACCAGCAGACGGGGCCACGACATCACCGACCAGAAGCACTGCACCGGTACCTGCGCAAACCTCAGAGCGAGGCTGCACCCCATCACCAACCCCACCGGGTTCCTTGAACTCTGAGACACTTGGTAACTCACTGGAGTTACGACGCTCGGGGCGCCAGCACAGACTGCCCGCTTATTTAAATGACTATGCATGTTTGCATCTGGGGGGAAGGGGTGTTATGTCCCTGGAACTTGCCAAAGTCCCCACCCAGGTCCGTTCATGCTGCGGGGGCGTTTGCTGCCCCTCATTGGCTGGCCTCCCTCGACGGCCGGCTATAAAAGCCAGCTGCAGGGTCCGGCCAGCCGCTGATCGCTGTGAGCCTGCTCCAGGCAGGGCTAACACGTTCAGTCCTTTATTGTTTCAATAAAGTCTTGTTGCATCCATGCCCTGGTCTAGCCTCTCATTGCTCAACTACAACATCTCCCATCAACTCTTTCTTTTTCCTTATATCAGCGGTGATATTCAGCAGGTTCTGACCAGTTCTGGAGAACCGGTAGCGGAAATTTTGAGTAGTTCAGAGAACCGGCAAATACCACCTCTGACTGGTGATTTTACACTATCCTTCCCCTGCCACGCCCACCAAGCCATGCCCACAGAACCAGTAGTAAAAAAAATTGAATCCCACTACTGCTTTATACCATCCTCTTTCTACTACCAGAACAATCCAACCCATTCTCCTTTCTTTTGTTGCTTTGTCTTCTCCATCCACTATGATAGAAGGACTCTTGAGCTATCACAGAGAGAGAATCCAACCAAAGCAAAAACATTATGCAATTCTTTACTGAGGTGGAAGAACAGAAAATCCAAAGCAGCAAAAAAAAAGTTGTTCTTCAGGGATGTGACTCAAACAATTAAAGAGAAGCCTCCCACAGAAAAAAGTGAATATGAATAAAGTTCATTGGTAGAGCCACAATCTCTTTTATTTATGTTTTTGATCATGTAGGAGTAATAAGGAACCGTACAGTTGCAGCATCTCCAATATCAGAAAAACCTCTCTCACTCTCTTTTCCCCCTCCTATTCTATTCAAGCCTTGCCTGCTTGGCCAATTCATTGCAGTTTTAAAAAGTGTCTTTAATCTCCCAGACAATCAGACAGCTGTATTTTCTTTCTCATTCAATCAATGCAGTTGCCTACATTCATAGGCAGCAGATTTCTTGGGTGTAGTGAGAAAGCAATAACAGCAGATTTACAAAGCCCAGTTAGGAGATATCTCATTTGTTATGGAATTGCATGTGTCTTTGTTAAAAACAAGAAACATTAGAGAAGGATATGATAATATCTTCTCTCTCTCTCTCTCTCCCTCCCTCCCCCACTCTCTCTCTCACACACATACACACACATGGATTGGACTAAAAAGCCACACTGGCAAATTCCTTCTTCTCCAAATAGCCACTGAGGAATGGACATAGAAGGGATCTTCCAAAGAAACTCTGATCCAGAACATGGAGAATATAAAAAGTAAGCCATTAAGTTTAATAGCTTTTCCCCATGATTTTGCTTCAACACTTTTTTATAGGCCAGCTCAAGCATGGGCAAAAATTGCCTTTACCGTCTTGCAGCAGTAAATGCCCCACCAGTTATGTATATTAGAAACTACTGCTACTCTCTATTTTCCAGAATCAACTATGACACTACTTTCCTTGATGATTTTATGGAGACTACAACTTCAATATACCAACAAAAATGGTCTAACCCTAACCTTACTATTATGACAATTGTAATTATAAACATTTCAACCAAACATGATTGCTCCATTGTATACTCCAGTTTGGACATCTCAGACAACTTACCAACTGTCCCAGAAAATAGGGTATCAAGAACCACAGAGGAAGAGTGCAGTCTTGGCCTTTGATCACAGGGCCTTTCTCTTTGGCCTAGGAATGCATGCTTAAAATTGTCAATGCACTGCTCCCAGTCTTCTGCACTTTCTAGTTTTTTCCCTCAGTATAAAATAACATGATGGAGTTGACATGTGAATCATTTCTTTACAAAAACTTCTGTTGCAGTTTATGCTCCAAGCAGTGATGAAAATGCTTCACTGAAGAGGAAGATGGTAAGTTTTATAGCCAAACTCAAAATAGAAGCTGGAGGATGGATTATCAACTTCTTCAATCCAATGCTTTCTTCATAGCTAACATAGTCTCCCAACAATAAAATTACACTTATATGCATTAATTTATTAGATGAAGTATAGTGAAATCAGTTATTGGTGTAAAAAGTGTAAGAAATCACAATTATGGTTGTAAAAAGGTAAAAACAGTTCTATATCAGTTATAACAGCAAAGATGTGAGCAGAGGCTGACTGTGGAATAGATCACAAATTACTCATGTGCCAATTTCAAGACAAGCCAAATTAGAAAAGAAAGTCAACCAGTTTCCAAGATATTATCTTGGACATATGCCCACCATTTTAAGGAGAATATCAAGAATCACTTTGAAGTTCTGAACCTCATTGATAGGGAACTGGAGAACTGATGATTATGAAAAGACGCTGCCAAAGTTCAAGAAGCAGAACCAAACAAATTAGATGTCAGAAAAAACAGTGGAAACTGTCCAAAAAAGAAGAGAAGCCAACACCCCCCACCCCCCCCACCCCAAAACCCCACAAAGATCTTAGAAAAGAACTTAACAAAAAATTTCAGAGAGCTGTTAGAACAGACAAGAAGCAGAATGAAAATGACATTTTTACCCACATTGAAGATGGAAATTGTCAAGGAAAAACAAGGAATGTCTTTTAACTCAGAAGGAAGTTCCAAATTTGAATTGGTGTGTGAAGAGATGTCAATAAACACAGAGTTACTGATACAAAGAGGATCAAAAATGGAATGAGTATACTGACAACTTCCAAGATTCTTTAAAAGACATTCCCTGCTTACAAGAACCCCCAATTCTAGAAGATGGTTAGATCAGCCTTCCAGTCATGTCAAATTGGAAAGCTACAGGAATTGATGGAACATCTGCAGAAATGCAACAAGCAACAAAAGAACAATCAGAAAAGCTTCTAACCAAAGTATGCCAGAAAATCTGAGAATGACCCTATGACTCACAGATTGAAAAAGATCAGGCTACAATGCCAAAGAAAGGAGTCTTGGAATGTGAAAACTATCATACAATATTCTTAATTTAATATGTTTGCAAAATAATGCTTATTATCACCCAGCACAGATTACAGCTCTGTGGAAATGGAGATTGCAGATCATCAAATTGGTTTTTGAAAAAGCCAATGAACATTATTGTTGATGCAAGTTTTATAATTGAGAAAGGAAAAAAAAAATCAGAAATAAGTCAATATAGCCTAACTGATTGTAGGAAGGTTTTCAATGTGTCATCAAAGTGAAGCTGTGAAATATGCTTGGGAAAACTAGAATGTTTCATTGTCATCATGCAAAACCTGTATATAATTTAGGAAGCCACAGTCCTCATGGAACCTGGCAATACAGAGTAGTTCTAGATTGGCAAAGAAGTGAAGCAAAACTGCATACTTTTTCTTTATTTATTGACTCTCCATGCTTGATATGTATTGATTCCAAGCTGAACTGTAAGAAGATGAGCTTGGTTTTAAAAAGAGAGGAAGAAACATTGATAACTGATGCTATGTTCATGATATTCCTCTGACAGGTGAAAACACAATTGATCCAGAAACTCTAGAAGTGAAAATCAAGGAGAACAGTAAAATGAGATTACACTTAAAAATAGAGACCAAACTAATGACAACCAGCCTAATAACTGACAGTGAAGATATTGGAGTGTTATATAGCTTTCTACCTTTTAGAATTAACTGTATAGTGAAAGAACAGTAGTTGAGAAATATGCTGCAGACTTACTCATGGTAGAATAGCAATGTAGGCCTTGGAAGAGATATTGAGATGCTATAATGTATCTATACTTATGTATACTTGTAATTTACAGAACTGTATAGGCAATGGATTTTTTGTTACCTCAAGACACTATGGAAGAAAAAGTTGGAAGGGAAGAGACAAGATAAGAATAACATGTTTTTGACTTTTTGTGTTGAAGAAAACTCCTAGAAATACATGGGTCAACAAAACAAAGAGAACAATGGATTATAAGTACAAACCATTTCTCATTCAAGCACAGATAACTAGGTTCAAATTACCATATTTTAGATACTTTATGCAAAGACTTCTCGATGCATGGAGGACTAGCAGGTCTTTGCAGCCTTTTGAAGAGCCAGTAGAGAATCCACTGTGCATATTTCAGGGGGAAGGCTGTTCCACAGAAATACCATCATAGAAGAGGAGACGTGCTTCCAAGGTCCTGCTAGACATCATTTTATTGGTGGCACCCAGAGAATTATCAATCTGTCAGGATGGTATAACAGGCGGAAATGTTTGGGGAGAAAAAATCCTTTAAATTGATGCAAATATGTTCTTATTGCAATCCTTGAAATCAGTCTCAATAGTACTATCTGCATAACTAGAGGTTTACTTTCAGGATCTGACTTTCTCTTCAGCTTGTTTAACCATCACTTATTTTCTCAACTCTTACTGTTTATTAGTCTCTACTCTTTCTTTCAGTAGTTGTTTAGTCACTTTGCCTTCAATCATCTACATCTTCCAGAAATCAGAAATGTATTCATACAGTGCAGCAGAAAGGAAAATTTTATATGTCCTAAAACTTTTGTGACTGGAAAGAATCCACAGCTATGTAACAATTTAGGAACGCAGTCAGGGACCTGGAAGTGCAGTAAGGATCGCTTATCACATTTGAAAATAAATGAAATAATACACTATAATTGCCTTTTAATACTCTAAATATCCAGAGTTTGAAATTGGTCAAATTGCAGTGCTGTCCAGTCCATCTTCCAAAGAACTTGGCCTGAGCTTCAAAGTCTAAATGAAGCTTCAGATGGGCTGATTTTTCTAGCAATAAAGCTGCATCAAAAACATAGTTGGCATACCATACTAGAATACCGAAATAGGTAGGATAATCTGGAGGACAAGTAGTATCTGTGATGTTTCAATATTGTTTATCTAGGCCTTTAAAGAATGGAAAGAATTTTATCAGCATCTTAGTAGATCTTTAACACAAATCTAAGGTAGCTGGGGGGGCAGGATAGTTGCTCTTCTGTGCTACAGGCATTTACATTTAAGCCATGGTTTTACCAATTGGTTGGTGACCTCAGTTGCAGCCCTTCTGAACAAAATAATGTTTGTTGACTTTGCAAGAAAAAGCCTGCCTATGTAAGAATTTCAATAATTTAGGTTGCTTCACATCAATTCCCAAGGCCATTTGGAACTAGAAAATAATTAAGGGATTTTAGCCAAGACCTTATCTTAAAGACATGAGCCTTCTTGTTCTATTCTCATTATTCAAGCACTGAAACAATGCTAATAAATAAATAATATAATCTCAATCTCTCTTTCTCCCTTATTCTCACACAGATATATTGCTCAATTGAGATGTCATATTTCTGTTCCAGTATGTGATTACTTTCTTAAGTCATTATTTATTAAACCACAATTAAAATATATTTTATTCCATTGTCCAAGCTAGAAACCTGTGGGAAGATCTGGGGAGAAGACTTTCAAAAAGGTCTTAAATCAGTCTTACATATATTAAAATTTGCACTTTAGTATACTATGTTATATTGAAGATGTTATGACTAGATATAATATGTTTTGTTTGAAAGCAATAGCTAAAATATATTAAATTATAAAGCATAACACTAAAAAAGTTATCAACACACAATAGCATTGTATTTTTAAGTCAAGGGATTTACGCTTTGGCATATGTTCATAAAATGTGTTTATTTAATTGTTCTTAAACTTCAAAAAGTAATCTATAAAGCTTGAACTTGAAGATATTAACTGAAGTTTAGAGTCACAGGCAGGGCAATCTTTTTCATGTTCTCAAAGTCTTTCAATATTGGAACCACCAGAGAATAATAGTACCCTGATTGCAATAGATTTCCAAAAGGAACAAAAAGGCAGATAACTGTTTATATTTCTTTTTCCTTTATAGCATTAAAAAAGCCTTTCTGCTCCATGAATAAGAAGGGCTGAGTTTATATCATCTGAATCCTCGAGCTAAATTTTCACTGAATTAGGGCTGTGAGGGAAAACTGGTTTGAATTCAGATTCCCAGGCCCACTCAGGGCACATTGGCAAATCTCCTTATTGAGGAATAAGCTGCAGCAATAGGAAGAGAGGGATTATGGATCTTAATGTAGTGATAAGGAATGGCATATCAATCTTGGATTTCTCCTGTTCAGATAAAAAATGTCCTCACCTCAGAAGGCTCACTTGATCTATCCCAGGGGTGTCAAACTTGCTTTGTCACAGCATCATCACATGATGTATCTCAATCTTTTCCCCCTTCGCTAAACCAGGCATGGGCATGGCCAGCACGTGATGCATCCGGTCCGCGGCCTGAGAGTTTGACAGCCCTGATCTATCCTATGACCCAAGAATACTGTTTTTCTGGTATAGGATTATGGCCAATTTGTACTAATTAAACAGAAATATGCAGTATGATTTTTTTAAAAAAAGTTTGAACTGAAGCACTTTGAAAAAGGTTTTGCATTATTGTTAATTTATGTCTAGGCACATGTTGATAATAATGATAATTATGATGGATTTAAACTAATGACTGCTTTGTTTGTGGTGCTGATACAGAAAGAGCTTCATTAAATCTTTCCCTGATCCTATTTTATTGACATTCTGTAATGTATATAGATCTGTAATTGTGTTAATTATAATTATAATCAGTTCCAAGAGCTGCTTTACAAGAGATACTGTTGATCTGCTAGTGCATTCATCTTCATTGTCTATCCAAACCAGAGATACCTTTGAGAAGATACTCACTTTCAGAAACAGTTTTTTAGCATGGTTTTAGGAAGCTACTGTAGAAAAGTGATGGCTTTTAATGAACTGTGTATTTCTTTTAATATTATGAACTGCACAGTAAATTTGACAGAGAAACAATCATGATAAATAAATAATAACAAATATGTTGTGGCTCCGGGCTTGGATTCAGCTCCTGTGACTGATATGAGTTCAAGTGAGGAGGTCATGGCAGAAAAATATGAGCCGGCATGGCTCAGTGATTGGACTGGTAACCAGGATGAGGAGATGGACGTGACAAAGGACGACAGACCCGATGTATTAGAATTCTTAGGACGTTGACCTCCTCTGGTTCCTTATCTGATCAACAGCCTGGAATGGCTGGCAGGGAAGTTTTGAGAGAGCCGTCTAGTGGAGATGAGAACTTGGAAAATTTGTGGTTAAATGTAAAAAACAGAAGACGGTTGAGAAGGCAAAATCAGCTGGAGCGAATGAGGAGAGCGAGTCAGTAAATTAGCATGTTGCCTCAATGAGTATAAAAGGACACAGCTGGGCTGGTACATTTTGCCAGGAACAAAGTGACTATTTGAGTGAGGATGTTACATCAAGAAGCTCTGAGACTGGAGATTTATTGCCAGGACTGGTTTGCCGGACAGAGTAAAGATTTATGCTGTGGTTTCTGCCAGCCGTTATCTTGTAAGACTTCTTTCCGTTTGATTTAATTGTGAAACGGCTGCTTTCTGTTTTGTTTGTTTGACTTTTGAAGGGGAGTCATAACACAAATATATTAAAATTACAAACTCACCCTTCTTCAGAATGGGCAAAGAGGATTATTGACTAGAAGTGAGCATTGTATATCTCTCCCAGGATTTTGTTGCTGTTGTTATGGGTAGCTAGAAATAATTGATTTCAAACAGTAATTAAGATTTAATGGGTATGCATGTATGTAGATGGAAAGATCAAATAGACTTTATGAAATAGAGGCATTTTTTTCTACTTGCTTATGGATTTTGTTTGACTCTGCATGAAAGCTGAAAGTAGGGTTGTATTTTGTCTGAAATATTTATGGGACAAAGCATCATGATTATAGGTTAATATTTATTGTTGGATGGGTAAATAAGCTACTTTGCAATTAATCTAGAACTGAACATGTACGATGATCTCCTGAAAACTAGGCAGCATGCTTATGGATACACAGTATGTAGAGAGCCAATCTGGTCTAGTAGTTAAGTCACCAAGCTAGAAGCCAGGATTCTACGAGTTCCAGTTTCTCTGTAAAAGCTGGCTGGGTGACTTTGGGTCAGGCATTTTCTTTCAGTCCAATCTACCTCAGAGGATTGTTGTTGTGGGGAAAAATAGGAGGAAAAAGGAGTTTTATGTATGCTTGCTACTTTGAGTTACTTATAACATAACAAAAGATAAATGAATAAATAAATAATAAATAAATAAATAAACAAACAAATAAATACATGGACAATTTTTCAAGCAAAACAATGAGATACTTATCAGTAAGAAGCAAGACAGTTTATCCCTGCCTTCAAGCTGCAGAGGCCAATATGACCTATGTATCTTTGAATGGTTAGACACGAAATAAAAACTAAAAGGGTGAAATGTTGTTGGAAACAAAGCCACAGCCACACATCCAAAGTGTTAATCAGAAGCTCAGCCATCATTACAACTCTTTTGTGAGCCCTGGCAGAGAACAAGGTACAACACAGACAGCTGCAGCTTGAAAGAATCCCAATGACCTAGATTCTCAACTAGATTACTGTCTGCTTGGGCCTGTGTTGCTCTCCCGGCATTGTGAGACTGATTTCACTTGCTCAGACCAACTGGCTCACTGTGCTGACCCATTTTACCATGGCAACTTGATTTGCTGTCCCAGAGCTCAAGAAAAACTTAGGATTCCAAGATTAAGTAGTCTAGCTCCTTTTTACAGAAAAACAATTGCTTTTAGCAAACACCCAGTGAAGAAAATGGCGCTGTCTATTAGATGTGGAAGGTAGAAATGAACAACTGTATCATTTTCAAATCGGTGTTTCTTATCTCCATTTAAAAAAACTTTACACATCATCCTGTTAAATCTGTCACTTTGTTTTCTTTTTGTCAACTAGTTCATTACCTCTTCTCTTCTGAACCTGCATAACTTCATAAAGGGATTTTCCACACAACATGCCAATGCCACTTCTTTTATATTCAAACTCAGATGAAAAGTCATTTCTATCATTGTATTCTAACTGCACTTTTGTGTACTGTTTTGTTCTGGGGGTGGGTGGGCTGGGGGGGTCAAAGAGAAGGATGGGACATAAGAAGGCACTAGAAACAGGAAACAGCTTTCCTGAATCCCATTTCTGTAGTGATAAATGCTGTAAGGACAATTTATTTGCATTCTGCCCCATTTCCCGCTTTTTTCAATTTTCATCTCGTAAAAGAGATTTCCATCTTTAAGGCACTCTCAACTTATGTGAGTAGAAATATCTGCTAAACACAGTCATCAGTAATATATCTGATAAAGCCACTTTAGACTTTAAGTCATCGAAGTGAGTAAACATGTAGGTATCATATGGACACTCTGATTCTTAACAACAGGAATGTATCTACCAATAAAGGAAAATGGAGATCAGATGAGATTTCTGGAGGGGGGGGGACACCAATTATTATTCATTTATTTAGCCTATGATGAGAACTGACAAAGAACCAGTCAAATATGGGTTTTGCTTTTAATTAGATTTTATTTCAGTGATGCTTTTTGCCCTGTTCCTGTCTTTCTGCTCCTTTATTGTTCTTCCTGAGTTCTTTTCTTGCCTCATAAACAGATCTTAAGAGTCATGGTGGTGCAGTAGTTAGAATGCAGTGCTGCAGGCTACTTCTGCTGACTGCTGGCTGCCAGCAGTTTGGCAGTTCGAGTCTCAACAGCTGAAGTTTGGGTCAGCCTTCCATACTGCTGAGATGGATAAAATGAGGATCTAGATTGTTGGGGGCAATATGCTGATCCTGTAAACTGCTCAGAGAGGGCTATAAAGCACTGTGAAGCAGTATATAAGTCTAAGTGCTATTTCTATTGTTATCTTTATTCTAAGTAGAGGTTAGAAATATTTAGAAAGGTTTTCTGGCAGACAATCATTCCCTTTTAAGATGGTCTGAGACTAAAGTGGTCTCTTGCTACTCTGAGGGGGCAAAAAAATGAGGGGAAAGAATCCAAAATTTTAGCAGAACTTAGTGGGTTGTGAGATTGGGTTGTTTGGAGACCAAAGTGAGATTTCCCTCTGGCTATAATTATTTCTCAGGGCACTTGGAATGAATATGTCATCTGGAATCTCTGTTTTCTACAAGAAAGTTTCTGTTAACTTTCACTCAAGCTAGATCATAAAAGATGGTGCCTGATTTATGTTCTCAAAATCTTCTAATATATAGGATTGTGATTTATAACTTTCCTTAATCTAGATAACTGCTGATAAAATTGTTCAACAGCCTTTCTTAAAAGTGCTGATTACCTTATATTCAACTTATGATAATGCTTTTTCCCATCCAAGCTTTTCCCAGTATACATTTTCTTGATGTAATCTTTTCTAAAATGTAGAAAAGGTGTTACTGTTTGTGTATAATTTTCAGCAGTGTACCTTCCTTTTTAGCCATTTATTTTTGGCAGAATATCTTGCACAAGGAGAAACAAATTCTATCCAATATTTTATTCATGCTGTCATCTATGCAGCTCCAAAATCTGATCAAAGTGAAATATCCAGATATTTCATGACCTGTGTATCTTTGCATACTCAATGAGATCTGTGGCTAAATTGTTCTGAAGCCTTAGCGAAACATGGAACACCTGAAAATTCATTGTCTGAATTTTCCAATTGGATCAGACTGCACAATAAAACTCTCATTCACTGTACAAAGCTGATTCTATGATTATGAGAGAAAAATAAGTTATTTTAAATCTAACTTTTTAGTAAGCATTACTGCACTGTAGGCAGTACATTTTTTCTTTACATCAAAACTGCCACCTTCATGCAACATTTTGTTTCTAGCTGGAGGTGAGATCAAAACACTTGAAGACTGAAAAGTGTTTCTTAATGGTAGTTAGATATTTTCACAGATATGCTCAAATTGCAAGTATTAAATGCTAGCAGTGAATAAGGCTTTTATTTATGCCAGTGAAGTCACACAATAAAAAAGTCCCATAATGAATTGCTTGTTTTCTTCAAGTGCAAATTAAGACTTTACAAATATATGAACAAATGCTGACATCTATATTATATTGTGGATGAAGCTGTGATACTTGATGTCTTAACTAATCTAATTTCAAAACTTCACTCAAAGTAGTCATTCAGGGGCATGCGTGAGAACAAGTTCAGGTTTGTTGGGCGATCCCTTGTGTTTCGACAGACCAATGGGTAGATCAAATGCTTTATTTGGATTTTTTTTAAAAATTAAAAATTAAAGTTTATAAAATTAAAAAGTCAACTCCAATTGATTTTTTAAAAATTTCAGTGACTGTGTTATCTGGAAAGACTAAAGAATGTATTTTTGTAAAAATACAAAAAAATGAACTTCCAGCATTCCAAAAACAATACAAATACTCATTTTCTCAAAAGAGTATTCTACCCATACAACCAACAGGTGAGGGGGACTTTTCTATCTTTTACTTCAAGTACATGCCCTTTGTGTGTCTTGGCTTTTATTTTTAAAAACTTTAAACCTGATGGCAGGCTTGTGAACTATTCTGTGATGGAGATGAACCACTCTGATTAAAACTATCAAATTAGCCAATCATGGATAATACCTCAGTTGAATTGAATAGGAATTCTATTAGGTAAAGTGTCCATTCTTCCACCTCTTTATGAATCTTATAATTCTAAGAATAGTTTTGGTTTGGGTTATCAAATCATAATTTAGAGAACTGGAAGAGAAAACAATGAAGTAAAACAAAGCATTTACAAGCCAGGTATAGAAAAGATCTTTACATTTATATTTCCTTCAAGGAGAGGCTTACACATATGCTTTGAGCTTTCAGTCAGTATTATACAAACATGGACTTTGTATAACAGATACAATATCTGGTGCTATATCACAATTATTGTTAGATCAATCAATCCAATTATAAACTTCATAGGATGTGGGAATTCCATTCCTTAATATTTTACAATTGGAAGAAAAAAATCACTTTACACAGAATAGCATTTATAGCTTGCAATCTTGGAGAAAATCATTTTTTCTGAGCTAATAATAATAAAAATAATGTCTGCATTAACCTTTTCATATTCTGGTATTTTTTCTCACCCTCTCTCCATTTTCAACAGTGTATAGGAACTGATAATTGAAATGTTCAGTGAAAATCAGGCAAACTCAGACTAAATCTGTGTGCATAATGCATTAATCTGAGAAAAATGCATGTCTATCCCATGACTCACGGAGCAATTAAAATGTATTACAGTGAATTAATTTCCCATAATAAGTATGACAGAGCTGATGAGGAATAATAAAGACTTAACTCACTTACTTAAAAAAATAAGTAAAAATGATAACAATCTTCCATAAAGAGTGAATTGTATCAATCTCATAATTTTATTTCAGGTTTGATTTTCTTTGATTTTTTTTTGCTGCATGGAAATAATAACAATATGTATACTATATCATACAGATCTTGTAATCTAAGTAAAAACAGCTATTTCAACAGACCAAAGGCTATTCTATCAAAGTATAGATGAGATTAGAAATTCTGAAAATGGAAAAATTCTAATAAAAACACAGGTTTGCTTTATATGGATGAGCTGAAGCTTTATGGAAAATCAAATATTGATATTCAGTGATTAACAAACAACTTAAGAATCTTTAGCAGAGATATAGTCCTGGAATTTGACCTAGATAAATGTGCTGCAATAGCAATAAAAAAGGATATAATCATGAACAATAATGGAATTGAAATAACTAAACCATGACGAGCCATCCAGATGAAACTATAAGAATTTGGGTATTTTCTTGTTGGGTAACATCAAACATTGATGACTTAAAATGTGATTAGTTAAGAATACATCCAGAGTGTGAATATTGTTAAAGACAAAACTGAACAGTGGAAACACCATCAAAGCCATTAATATTTGGACCATACCTGTACTGGTGGAATTAGATACAAACTGGACCTGGATAGTTTGGACCCCAAAACAAGAAAACTTCTGAATATTAACTATGCATTACATTCCTATTTTGATATTAATATATTATATCTCCCTATAAAAATGAAGGCAGAAGTTTACTTCAAGTCAAACAACCTGACAAAGAAGAAAAGTCTCTATTGCCTGATTACATAAAAGGCTGCCAAGAATAAGAATTGGTGCAAGTTAAAAATTGGAAATTACTAAATGTACAGGAAGCAAAAAATGAATATCAAAATAAAGTAATAGAAACACAAATAAAATGCTGATGGAGTAAAGCATTACATGATCAATTTCTACAAAAAAAATTTGAGGGGAAAGCAGATACAGATAAAACCTGGCAAATGAAATTGAAAAAAAAAAAAAAACCCAAAGACTTGATTTTGGCTATGCAAGAGTAAGCCGTTTAAACTAATGCAATCAAGGCCAGAACTGGAAAAAAATCATGATTCAAAATGCAGATTGTGTAAAGAAGCAGAAGAATCAGTGGTTCATAAACAAAGCTTATACAAGAAGATTGCACAAACTGATTACAAGCAACAACATTACACAATCACCAAAACAATTCACTGGAAAATTACCATATACCTATAATGAAAATTGGTGGGAATATATATAGTGTAATTGAAAAAGCAGTTGAAAATGAAGAAGTTAAAATGTTGTGGGATTTGCACATTGATAAAGTCTTGGCTCATAATGCACTAGATAATAACTGTGGCTGAAAAAGAGAAATAGTGTGTAATTTATGTGGCAATACCAGAAGATAATACAATAGAAGACAAATAACTGAGGAAGATAAGAAAGTATTAAGATTTGAAAATCAAAACTGAAATGGAAAGATTTTGACACAAACTGGCCATGGTAGTTGCAACATGGGTGCCAGATTTTTTTAAAAAATCTGAAAATCTGTACCTTGACAAAATTTCTGCTTGGATCTGCACATATACTACACTGACACATAATGATGTCTGGGTTCTTGGGAAAACTCAATGTGCATGAAAGCCAACCCCAACTAAAGAACTGGTAGCTGTGATTTCACATAGCTGTGAACAGATAATAACATATAATAAAAAACACTCCAGACATAACAGTTATCAATAACATAGACAAAAATTTCTGGATCGTGGACACTGCACAACCTGGAGATAGAAGAACAGAAGAAAAAGAACTGGAGAAAATCACAAAATACAAAGACCAGCTGATAGAAATATGACTGTGGCAAAAGAAAGCAAATTTAGTACCAATAGTAAATAAGTGCCTTGGGTGCAATCCCAAAATATCTGGAGCACTACTTGAACACCATTGGCATTGATAAAATCACCATAAATCAATTGCAAAAGGCAGCTTTAGTTGGAAAAGTTTACCCTGTAATGATATCTTTAACACCTCCTATCCCAGGTCCTTGATAGGTAGATAGATAAAATGCCAAATCCAATCTAAACATCTGGCTGACTGTGCAATTAACAACAACAATAATAATAATGCCTGTGGCTTAAGCAACAGGCTTTTGTGAGCTTTTGTATGGATTTCCTTTCATATGGTAATTCGGAGATTCTATGGCAACCATTAATAAAAGAAAGGAAGAAAAGCTGCAGTAGCAAAGAATCAATTCATGTTCAGGGTATCTATAAGAATAATGGCAAGTTTTACCATCTAGATGCAGAAAATGTCTTATGTTAGGCAAGGAATCTGGTTTAACTCAAGAAAGAAATGATGATTTCTAGAAGAATGCCACAGTTGTATCCAAAATTCACTCAAAGTTGCTTCTGTGAAACTTGTACTTATTTAAAAGTGCCCTGAATCATAATTGAGAATTAGGGATTTCAATATAAATAATTGGTTTTAGAGAGGTTTATTATACAACATCATACTATTAAATCAGCCATGACTAACTTAAGATTGCAGAGCCACTTATGTCCTAAAATCTCTCCAAAAGTAGTCAGCAAAATAAATATATAAGTAACAGCCATGTTAAAGATATTTAATTAACAATTGTCATGACCTAACTTTATTTATATGTCTTTACCTTATCTACCTTTTTAGAGCAAGTTTCTTAACTTTGGGAACTCTACAATGTATGGACTCCAACTTCCAGTATGCTCCAGCCAGCAACTTGGCATCTTGAATTGCTAAGATTGAGAAACACTGTTGTGGAGAATAATCCCTCATACTCTTCCTAAAGACTAAAAATCTGATTTTTAGTTGAAAAAGAAGCTTGCTGTAAATGACATCTTCATTTAACATCAATTTTAACATTCTCAGATATTCTTTTAATCCTCTTATTCATACTATTTTTTACCTTCACTTTTCAGATCTAAGCATCTTGGGAAAGGGATCTGGAACCATAAAAGATCCCTTTTGCAAGATGCGTAGAATCTGAAATGTGAAGATAAAATGATATAAATAGAAGGAGAGGATTAGTGATTTTAAAAAAGACCACAGAGAAGTAAAATTAAAATTATCTTCTATATGGAAAAAGATGAGACTTCATATAGGGATCTGGCAATACTATGTTGCCTATAGAATCTGAAAGGTATGCCAGAAACATAGACTTGGTGTCCCACGAAGTGTTGAAGGAGAGAAAAGATGAAAATCAACTAGAGATGATCTAGATATTAACAAAAAGTTACATAAATTGTAATATTGTTTAGGGAGAACCAATATAATTTGATAACAATCTGAACAACAAAAATAAATGAGACGTTCAATTTAGAGGCATGGCATTGTCTTCTTCCACCCAATTTGTACACTAAGCATTGTATTTTTGTTGGCAAAAGGTATGGCAGGTACTTTATTTGCTTATTGAAGCATATCAGGCCTTGCTTCAAACATGAAAATCCTATTGACAATTTGTTCATCACATGAACTGACCACATGCTTGAATTAATTTGCAGAGAACACTTGGGTGGCATGTTCTAGGCTCCCATTCAGTCTTTGAATTGGTCAGGAAAAATAATTTATGTGTTACCCACATAGGATGCCTTCTCCACAGGATGTTTTATGCAAGTATTTATTGTTCGAAAAAAACCCTAACAGCCCACTGTAATAGTGGATAACCTCAAGCTTGTTGTCAGGGAATTTAAAGCTGCAACCCCTAAACAATGGAATTTATAAGAGCTTCCTTTTGAACAGATACAGTATATCTAGAAATATTCATAATACATTGTGGCCAAGATGAAATTCATCTTTCTTCATGATAAAAATCGATAAAATTGGCAGAAATTGAGAGACACCACTCCTTTATGGTGGTGATTGCTTGTTTATTTATTTTTCAGAGGTCTTCTGTGTCTAATATATGCAATAGTAGTCATTTTCTCAGAGAAAAATCAGTACCAGTTTGCCTAGGGGTAAAACCAAACCTCACATGCAAATAGAAGCATCAAAAGACAGTGCTCACTTTTGTCTCTATGTGTGCATGAATCTGAATTAGAAAATGAATTGGGAGAAGACTACAAATAACCCTTTCACTGCATGACATTTCTCCACTTAAATTTCCTGACCAAGCTGTTGAGTCCTTTCATAAAGTTCTAGACACAGATTAATGTTCACAGAAATGTCCTACTTTAACCAGCTGTGGACAGCGAATTAAATAACTGCGAATTAATGAATTAAAGTGTGGGGAAGCAAACAGCTTCAAAGTAGAAAAACAACTAACCCATCTCAGCATCTTTTCTCCTCCAGGGCTTCTATCAACTTTCTTCTCCATGTTTTTATGAGCCACATTCAATCTCATTGCTAGAAGGTCATGGCCACGCATTGTGAATGCTGTGCATATTATTCATAGTCCTTTGGGGAGGGGGGCAAAGTTATTTGTAATTACTTAATTGTGGTCATCTTCAGGCATTTTTCATTTTTGGCAGAAGAGGATGGTATTTTAATTTATAGACTGAAGCATTTGGCTGGCAGCAGCATGTCATGCAAGTCCATTCAGAAAACAAAAAGCTGTTTTATTAAGATTGTTGCTTCTGGAAAAAAATAGTGGCAGTCAAAACCATACAACTCCAATGGGACCTTCGCTGAAATTGCTTCTCCTTTCAACAACAATAATCAAAACCACACAATTCTAAGAAGAAACATGAATAAATCCTATTTTTGAATACATGAAAAGTGCTTGATTTCCAAGAAACACCACTCTGATTGTTCTTCTTGCTCATTTTTAGTTTGCTTATTAGTTTTGTATTTCATTTGTATCCCTTCTTTTCTCTGATACCTCAAGGCCGAGCCATGGATCTCTGCTAAGTCCCTAGAATAAATGACCCAGAGTTCTCCAAAGAGATCTCACTCAAGAGACTCTCTAAAGTCCTGGTCCATCATTTTAGTCATTATGCTGTACTATATTGGTCTGCCAGCCTAGTTTATCCAAATTCTAATCCATAAATTATGTCTAAGAACGCCTTGTGCTGGGTTCACAAATGGTTCCATAAACTATAAAAGGGCAACATGAGAACTTGACTAGTGTTTAATGTGGCTGTTCTTTGACATAATGCATCTTTGATGTCATGTGTAATGGAACTGAAAAATCATGGTTAGTTTCCCCCTCCCCCAATTTAAAAAAAGGGGATTTCAGATTTTTAAACTAACATCTTTTTCTGAGATTAACCTCAGGGGAGTTATCTATGTAAATTTCTACAAATATAGCAATTAAAAGCACATGACAGTTAGATACTATGTTGCATTTTTAATAGCAGAAAATGGCATTGTTTTAAGTCTGCTTAAATCTCTCTCATGCTAGCTGGAGAATTCTGGGAGTTGGTCCCTGCTTTTTAAAGTGGATAAATTTGAAAAATGCTGCTCTCAAGTCAGTATCATTTCTCGATTAAAATATTTGCTTATTTGTAATTTCCCCTCAAAATTGCATTTAACTCTGACCCCAAACAGCAATTCTTTATCACTTTGTTTTTCTAGCTGTTTTATTCAAGACATGTGTAGTATTTTCTTCACTTCTCCCCATCAAAGTCCTCTCTCTCTTATAAATCCTTAATTGGATAATTAGAAAGAAAGAAATGATGATGGTTTTCCCTCAGATATTTTGTTTGCCGATCAAATTTCCCAGTACAGGAATCTAATGATGTTGGCAAGGACCTTTGGAGACACTGAGACATCTAATTCATCCTGGTTTTTTTAAACAACTTTCTTTGCTTAAATTCTTCACACCACTTAGTTTGTAAGGAACCTTCTCAACTATCTGAAATTTAGTAATGCTGAACTTCACAAAAGAGAAACATTTGCCTTCTAACAACATCTCAATCTGCCCAACAACGAGGACCCATTTTATCTCAAAATAACTAAGTTAAACTTTCTGTTTCCTCACCATACAGTGATAAGAAATAAAACATTACCCACGTAATGGGTTAGACTTTAACCCCTTTAATTTTCTATTGTTTCCACAAATTGTATTTTGTGAAGAATCAGAACAGTTATGGGTTTTGGGATTTTCCTCTATTTGTAAAATTGTTTTTCATCAATTCTCAAACCAAAGAACAGTTTCTGAGCAAAATCAAAGTAAAATATTTTTCAAGCATTAAATTGGGCCACAAACTGTATAATATGGCCAGTGGAAACTGCTATTTTCTAACATGGCTTTCACTTTAAAATATTATTTTAATGTTGAATATTATCCTGAATGAAATATCCTTGAAGAATTAAATGAGGCACTGCATGAATTAAGAAAAACAGAAACAAAAAGTTCCCTATTTTTTAATTCCATCAGCATTTTGGTGCATTTTGATTAAAGCAGCTCTTTTTTTTTAATTGAAAAGGGGTTATGTTAAAAAGGGTGATACTGTCTTATCTATCAGAGTTTTCTCTGTTTAAATGAACACTAAGCCTTTCATTAAAATAGAATTCCAATGGAATTGCACACTACAAGCCTTTTTACCCTTACTGAGAATTTCCCCATGAGTCAAGTTAGAATATTGAACTGCAATAATGTCCAACTGATTAAGAGTGACGCATCCCTCAGAGAAAGCACTGTAGAAAAAGAGGCATTGTTTACAATACTTTTACAATCTCAGGGTGGTAATCCCATTTTCTGTAGTCTATCATCTGGTCTAAAATAAATGCTTGACATTTGCAGTGCATAATGATGTGTATTTACAGGGAAAGGTGAGCATCATTAGAAAAGTATCTTCCAAAGTATTTATGATTTTGAACAATGTAAGACTGTGTTTGAAATACAACAGTGTATAAATGATAAACACACTACTGCAAAAATGTGCAAACTTTTATTGAAGTTTGAAACAGAAGAACAAGTGAGATAATGTTGATAAAGTGGGCTAAGATTTTCACTTAAACAAATGGAACAATGGGAAAATACATAGTTGGGGAAGTGAAATTTACATTACATTTTTATTGCTGGTATACTGTCTGGAAAGTACAAAAGTGTTTCAAATTTATATTGGAAATGTGAACAACACGAGGGGACATTTTGTCATGGTTGGTGGATATTATAAAAACTAAAATATTTTGAATAAAAATAAATACATTAATTCATAAGACTCTAAATACTAATGTTCTGTTTATACTGGATAATTTTCTTTTGAGATTGATGGATAAACAGCTGGAAAAAGTCATGGAACTTGGTTTTCATATATAATAACCTCAGCAAGATTATTATATGCACAAAGGTGAAATAATACAGTGCACAATAGAGGAAGGGTTGATGAAATTGATGGAACTTGCAAAGATGGCTAAGTCATTTATCTAATTAGAAAAAGTGTAATATCTAAATTTTTTGCTGATTGGAAACACCCTATAGCAGGGGTCTTCAAACTTGACAGCTTTAAGATTTTTGGACTTCAACTCCCAGAATTTCTCCTCAAGTCATGTTAGCTCAGGAATTCTAGGAGTTGAAGTCCACAAGTCTTAAAGTTGACAAGTTTGAAGACCCTTGCCCTATAGACATTTTCCATGAAACAAAAATATGAACTTATGATTTATGGTTTCTTTTTGCCAAAAAAAAAAAAGAACCACAGAATAAAGGATAATTTTGTATTGGTACTTAAAATTGCTGTAAAGAAAATTGGATGCTACTTGTTTCCATTTCTTTTTATTCTTTCTTTTTTGTTGTTATTCTTTTTTCTTTTCCTTTCTGGAAAACCATCCTCCAGATCTGGCTTGTCCAATAGACACTCCAATGAGATATAGGCACAGTAATCCCTTTGGGCCATCTAATGGTCACCTGAACTTATGCAATCCATATCTGGTTTGCCTCTCTTGTCTCTTTTGCTTTTTAATCAATCAGGCATTAAACATGGCTGATATGCTCAAATTGAAGTGTCCTGCTCTGAGAAAAACTCAGAGCTCCTAGAGCTAGAGATCAGAAATGGTAATCTGATCCATCAGAATCTGAGGCTGATTAGGTAGAACTATATTATATTGTGCCAAAATTGGCTTTCTACATCCCTGAAAGCTTTATTTGCCTATGAAAGAGGTCTTTGTTTTTTCACTGAGATCTTAAACTACCTTCAGATTTGTTTTGGTTGTGGTTTTGAGTTTCTGTTTTTGTTTTTGTTAGAAATGGCAAAGGGCACTACTCCCCCACCCATTAAACATTGCTCCATCACTATGTGTTCTCCCTGGCTACCTGTGCTTGCTGATTTGAGAAAACCTCATGGGAAAAATGTATCTTCCCCATGGAAATTCAGAGAGATTGCAAATTGCTAGGAGGATCATAGAATGAAATACAGAACTTCATACACACCCTTGGCCTTGGCCCAGTTAAAATAACAGCAACTACTGGGTTTACACCCATGAGAGTTTCATATTCCAAAATTTATTTTCAATCAAATTGAAGAAAATTGCTTTCAAGCAAAAAGAATCATCCAAAGACTGGAGGGATTTGGAAGAGAAATGGTGTAAGGTGGAAGTGTCCTTAATCTGCATGCATACAAGTGTTACAGAGTGCCTGCTCAGTTAGCCACTAATCAAAGGAATGCCCATCTAAAAGTCTGAAAGTAGAAAACTTCCTGTGAGTAAAGCATTACTCATAAATAAGACCTACCTTATGAGTATGATAATATCACCACCCAGAGCACCACTGATAAATTACAACTGAACACTATGGATCTCTGAAGCTTTAGGCCTTCAATACAGATAGGAAAGATATGTGCCTTACTCCACCATAAAAATAATCATTGCAGGAACATTGTCTGATATTGGTCACAGACTTTGGTATATACTGCTTACTTGTTTAACTATCTTCTTGGTATTGTTTGCATCTTACAATGGGCCTTACTTATAGAAAATGGCCCTGCCAAATTGGCCATTGTATTCTGATCCTAGGTTTGTTCAAAACTTCATTTCATGGCCTACCATTTTCATGTTCAGGTCTATGCAATAATCACCTGAAAGAATTAGATATTTTCCATGATTTTGGAAGCTAAAGTCAGAAATGAATCTTTGTTAGGGTTGTGTAGTTCTTTGGCTCTAAAGACTCAATGTTACTTCAGAGCATGCTAGAAAAACCATAGATTGGAAAGTATTGCAGGTACATGTTCTGTTCACCCTGAAGCATGATGCAAAGTACATATTTGCCATTGCATCTGGTGCACTGCACAATCCCAGTTATTAAAACTGAGGTTGAAGATCAACCACAATCTACTTAAACTCTTTCTTGAATAAATTTAAATCCAGATTGTTATCACAGTTTCGCACAAGTTAAAGCACATTTCCAAAATAATTTGGGAAGGAAGAATATTGGATTGTGTATAACTTGCTGCTCACACCTCAAACAGGAATTGTCTAAAAAGTTGCACAACAGGTAAACAAAATCATCAGGGGCTCGAGCATCTTCCCTAAAGAAAAATTACATTTAGTGCAGCTTTTGAATGGAGGGAGGGAGAGGGAGGGGCAAATGATAAATAACTTCATGAGTGGTATGAAAAGAATGGTCTTCCCTCTCTCACACATGAGGGGATGACCAGCAACTAGAAGGTTTTAAAAGAAGATTGGACAAATTCATGGAAGATAACTATCAAAGGCCACCTAGCCATCCAATAGCTGCAGGCAGCATACCTTAATCACTAAGTAATTATAGAAGAGGAGCATTACCTTCCTGCTTGTATGTGTCAGCTTCCTGAATGTAAGTAACTGGCTCCTGGAATACACAGAATGCTGCCTACAAAAGATTCTCTCATCTTCTACTATTAGCTTAATCCATATAGTTATGTTCCAGCATTCCCAGCAAATGTAACCAAAGGGAGTTCTGGGAGTTTCATTGAGACAGCAATGATCTGGTAAGGATTCCAAAGAATATACTGTTAGGATCAGGGGTGGGATTCTACCAGTTCACACCTATTCTCTAGAACCGGTTGTTAACATTCTAAGTAGTTCGGAGAACTGGTTGTTAGAAGAAATTACTGGCCTAATCCTGTAAGGAAGGCAGGAAGGAAATATTTTGGTGTTGCTTACAGAAACTGCCTGTTAACCCTTGTTACATTCTTGGCAGGACTAGACTTCCTGTCTCTGGATCTTCTCTGGAGTTTTTTTCCCCTCCTTTCTGGTACTTAGCTTGGGTGGAGTGACCATTCAAAATTACAATGGCACTGAAAAAAGTGATTGATGACAGTTTTTCACATTTATGACTGTTGCAGCATCCCCACAGTCATGAGAGGCCAGGCGAGGAGATGCATGCCTCAATGTGAGTGATATTGAGTTGACCACGCCCAACCAGTCACATGACCACCAAGCCACACCCACCACCTTTGCCATCCCCACAGAACCACTTATTAAAAAATTTGAATCCCACCCCTGGTTAGGATTGCTCTTCAAATCTCTATGAACCCAATAATTGTCCATGCTTCCAATGACAATGAAGCCCCTGAAGTTGATTAAACAAAAGGCTAGATCATTGTAAACAAAGAAGCAAAAATCCTAAAGAAGCAATGTCAAACAATGTTTTACATTTACGTTAACAAATATTCCCCCACTTGCCCTTTATTAGATCTTCAATCTAGGGTTTTGTTGAAAGGATAATTGAAAATTCTCCATAGTTAAGCATTATTAGCCTATGATTATTATAGAATCATAATCTGATTGCCAATTAGGCATTCCAACAATTTTATTTAATGTATTCTAAAAGTACTCTGAAGCCCATAAAGAACGGTTTAGAAAAGCAACCCTTTGAACTAGTTAAGTCACAGAATGTCAATCTGTCCTCTGTTCTATTTTAAAACTGAATCAGAGCACTCTATGAAAGCCATATATGCTGCATAACTATGTGATGTACTGTGTGACAGATATGATCAGCAATATCAGTTTTAATATTTCTTTGTACAGAAGTTTGCGTAGCTATACTCAACCAAATGCTATGAAAAATGACTAACTCTTCTTTGGGTTTTAAAGGCCAAACTCAACATATTGAATTGAACCCTAATAATAACCAGTCTATTAGGTGCAATATCATGTGGTTTAAATGCTGCCTCAATGAAAGTTTTCTCATTCACATTTTCATCCAATTAATGACTCTGGATTAACTGTAAGGGCAGCTCTCATCCGCCATATTACTTTAATACAAAAATGTTTTATGCTTTAAAGAAAGAGATGCAGTAAAGGCAAATTGAGAAAGCTGAAAATGCATAATTCAACTTGATATCCCAATATTTCCCCAAACTACAGAATTCTTCTTTCTCAAGGAGAAAACAGCCCATTTGCCTTTTGAAAGGAAAAAAAAAAACCACCTTTGAGACAACTATGACCTGGATGACTGAGAATCTCCACAGACATTCCCCAAACTACAGTTTCTGCTGCCTTAGATAGCTTTGATAACTACCTCACTTTAGTCATAAGTTAGCCATGAATTCTCTAGTGCTCCTGGATTTTTTTTTTCTTGAAATTTTGCTTTGTTGGCTAAAGGAAGATATTGGCTAAATATGGAGTACCTACTTAACAAAGTGGCTATCTGTAAACAAATAGAATAGCTAATACAAAGTCAAAGCACTTTTATTTAATATGATGTAGGAAAATAATCAGTAGATTCAACAAATAATCAAAATAATATTCTTAGAAGGAACAGTTTAATGGATCAGTGAGGCTTTTTAAAAGTCCCATAATAATTCAATTTCCTCCCTGAAGTTGGGCAATATCTTTTAAGGGCCAACCAAAAAAAAAAAAAACCTACAGAAAAATGTATAAATTTTAAAGATTTTTATAACTCTTCATTGGCATGGCTGAACTGACCATTAGACCAAAAAAAAGAAAGAACTTATATCAGATAATGTGGCCATAATACCACAGCTTCACTTCAGCTTGAAGATGGAATATGCAGATAAAATACACTGGTCTTAGGTGTTATAATAGGTGTTATGTTATACTTCCTGCCTTATAAATCCTATGTTTTGGCTCATTTTGAAATTGAGTTTCATGTTTTGCCAATAGCTCGCTATGGGTGGGAAGGTGAATTAATGCAATGACTTTATTTGCAACCATTTCTTTTGTCTATGTTTCTATTGTTGAGATTCAAGGCAAAAAAGATTAATTAATTTGCCAGTTCACTATTTATAATATGCTATTTCTGGTTTCATATTCTAAGCTAATTATTTGGATGCTGTTATATTGAATGATTGGATGCAAAATGGCATAAATAAAATGGGCCAAACCATCTACATTGATCTGAAGATTTCAGTGATGACTTTTACCTACAGCACAGGAAGAATAGAACTTTGGAAAAGGAACTGTTTGATGTGCAGGTGGTGTTATGCATATGGTACATGCATATGTTCAACTTCTTCCAAGGGATATTCTACTACTTGAACCTGAACTTGAGCAACACAGAGGAGTTCAAAAGAAGACAAATTAGTTTTCCCAGGCTGTGCAATTTTCCTAGACTCAACTAGCTACCAGCCAAAATGTCAGCTGATCCATGGCTTTCCTGAAACATCGTACTTTTCTTGAAATAGATATATTTTTCTTTCAAATATCAAGTTATTGATAGGGCTTTAACCCCAATCATTCTAAATATTCCAGTTTCTGAAGTCTTTGCAGAGTTTAATGGTTACTTTTATTCCCATGGCTTTGGATCATGGAGCTATACTCACATGGTTGATTGACACATTCAAACACACCCAAGAAAGAATGCAACAGGCAAAGCTAGTAAGATGCCATAATGATTGAATAACTTTTAACTTTGCTTATTTCCAACAAACAGAAATTTGCTCAAAAGACTGAATTTACATATGCAGTCAGCTAAGATGAGAACAAGAGGAAACAGTATCTCATGTATTTAGTATTTTTCCCTCTAGTACATTAAAATTCTGTGACAACTTTTGAAAATGGAACCAGTGCTTCTAATTCTGCTGAAAATGTGTTAAAAGGCATGACATTGGTAAATTTCTTTTCTTTTTTTTTAATAAAAGTTTTATTTAAGTTTTCACAAAATATACAAATACAAATAAAATATCTTTTTTTAAGAACAGCGTGGCCCCGAGTTTTC
This sequence comes from Pseudonaja textilis, assembly GCF_049901715.1. Taxonomy (NCBI): domain Eukaryota; kingdom Metazoa; phylum Chordata; class Lepidosauria; order Squamata; family Elapidae; genus Pseudonaja; species Pseudonaja textilis. Next base: position 98,225,644 of record NC_141990.1, read on the forward strand.
ACTTCTCCAAACAGACATAAACTCAATACATATTTATCTTATACATTCTAATCCATATCTTATAACTATTTTCACAATTTTTTCAATAGCTTTTCCCTTTCTTTACTTCCTATAGCCTTATTTTAAATTATCTCATTCCTTTCTTAATCCAATTACATATCTTTTTCTAATTTTTAAAATCTTTCTAATCAAGTCTAATCACTTTCATCTGTCCTGTTTACAATTTCATATTATCTTTTCTCACAAAACAAATTTTTCCCTGTAATTATTAGACTGGAGTGTAACACCTTTGTATCTTTTTTCAAATGTTGTTTAAAAATTTAAGTTACATCTTTACAGTTATAACATTCATTTTCTAACCTCTATTTTATAACACATACCTATTTTCAATTGAATTCTGCTTGGTACATTCCCTTAAAATACACACTAAAATTCTTAAAAGAAAAAAGTATATATGTATGTGTGTATATATATATGTATGTATGTATGTATGTATATGTATAACAATAGTAAATGGAATAATTATTCTATTCAAATACAGCTCTGCTATTAATATTAATAACAATCTTTTACCTTTCTATTTCTTTTAACAAACATTACCTAGTAATATCAGTTATCTTTCACTTTAATCATCTATATTTCATATTTTATTTATTACTGTCTTTAAATAAAAAACCAAACAATAGTTATTAACAGTAGTCAATAAAGTTATTATTCTTATTTAAGTTCATTTTATCAACTGATAAAAATCTTCCATGTTTCTTTTTAGTTTTTTTTAAACATTCTTTTTAAATCATTGAGAGCCTTATTCTCTTTACAAACAAATATTCCACTACACATCAATAGAAATTTTTTTTATCACTTTAATCATCTAACATATTATATAGCAATGCTGTCCCATGCACCTTTGCAGAATCCTCTCCTTAAGTTAAATTTTAACCATTGTCTCTGTGTCTTTTAAATAGGCTTATACCTTTAATTCTTGTAAGTTTTTCCTGTACCTCTATATCTTGTTTCTGTCTTTTGTAGCTTCTTTTCCTTTCCCTCTTCCCTTTCTTCTTCTCCCTCCCCTTTTTTATTCCCTTTTCTATCTGATTCTCCCTTCTGTGATTATCCCTTCTGCTTCTTCCTGATGTTATGATTCCTTTTCAAATTACTCTTTTTTGGTTGTTGCTTCAGTACTTAAGTTTTTAACTTCCTTTCCCCCCTTTCCCTTTTTTTACCCCGCTTAAAATTGCTTGGTCATTGAAGATGGCTTCTTCATTGTCCCACCCTTCTTGTTCCACCAGAGTTTCTTGTTGTTTTTCATAGTTCAAGATCTCCATTTCTAAAAATTGAAATACGATCCTCTTCCGTCTTGTGCTTCTTCTTTTTGTTCTTTAAGTCTCATTTTTAACTCTTCAAGGAGTGATGCCATTTTAAAAAATTTTAAACAACCCCCAATTGGTTTTATTTTATTTCATTAGGATCCTCCATCCAAAGTTCCAGGAACCATCCAATAATCCAAAACTGTTTCTTGCTTCTTTTCTCACTTTCTCTTTCCAGGGGCTTTGTTTTCTTGTAATGAAGTTTCAGCTACAATGTTTCTTTTGCAAGCATTGTTAAAATTCCACTATCAATTTTTTTTAAGTTCCAGGTGGTCTCCTCCATTTTCCAGATTCCACCCTCTTTTTTCCTTTTTCTTTCCACTGCTTTATTTCTTTTTTTTTCAAGAAAGTTTTTAAATTATCCAAGAATCTTTATCCCTTTGACACTTTCTTTTCAGCTAGAAATAGCCTATTAATGTCAAAGTGGATTAGTATCAATTTCTTATTTGAATATCTTCTTAATGTTCCAAGTCAGTTAAAATTGTCGAAGTTAGAGGGGAAAAAAGGCAATTCCGTTTCCTTTCCCTTTCTCTTTCGCAGCTTAAAATCTTTTTTAGTAATAGTATTAGTCTTTAAAATTCAGGTTCCAGGTACCTTAAATAGATGTTCTCCATTCAACCCGGTCAGTCAAACTTTCTCCTTTAAACTTCCTCCTGCATAATCTCATCTGATTGGGTTCTTCTTTGAGGTGGCCATTTCTGACCACCACTACAACTGCCTTTGGGAAAGGGAGTAATGGCCAGCTGAGGAGGAGAGATGCGGCTCTCCTCAACCCCTCTGATGGCTCCCCCTTCTTCACCACCTGTACGGGGTGGCTTCAGCCCTGAATCTGGGTGGCTCGGGGCGCTCCAGCGGTGAGCACGGATCAAAACCGCAGATGATCATGATTTCGGTCTGTCACCAAAGAAGCTCCGACATTGGTAAATTTCTATTGACTATTCTGTTTGCCAATCACTGGTTTGCAGTTTTATGTTTAAAGAAATGAACTTCCTTCTTAGGATTGTTATGGGCTGAGGTATTCCTGTTCAACAGAATTTGCTCCAACTGGATATAGTCTAGAGATGCAACTACTTTTGGTGTTTGCATTGCATATCTGTGGCAAACAGACTGCAGATTATTTGAGGGCGCACATAATCTAGCTATGTAAAAGAACCATGTTAATCAATGTTTACATGAACACAGAGCAAAATTAAGCAATAAGATGTCTGTGATATCTGTAATACATTGAGAGCATTTGCTGTGTAAAGTTTGCACATTATGTCTTCAATGATGTTAAGCCTGAAATGGAATAGATGAGAATCCTAAGTGGCTCTGGAGAATATATAAACTTCATCTACACAGTGAAATGTAGAGATAAGCCATACATGTGGTGAAATTCTTTGTAAAAGGAGATTGAAGGTATTTGCAGAGATAAGTGACATTTTTTGAGAATGGAAATAGTTCAGAAATGAATGGGATCTTTAAGTGATATGACTTTTCCACAAGTACTTCATATGACTAAGAGAATGTCAAATTTGACTTTTACTGTATATTCTTTTGGAGAAATGGGCAGTATTGCCCATGCAACCCAAATCTCTTTCTCTTATTTTCCTGGTGGCATTGAAACCTGGTTGACCCCACTGTGACAGCTGTATAAATAAAAGTGCAACAAGGGCTAATTATGAGATCCAACATACATGTGGTGACAAAAATGATTTGATTCATGTTTGTAGCAATCTGATTTGTTCTACTTTTTTCAGTTTAGAGCTTTTCAGTTCTTTTTCCCCTAATTGACATAATGCATCTTTTCAAAAACTTTTCATAATTTTTTTCTGCCGGGTAACAAAAATTACAATGGCAATCAGATACGTATAGTGGCAGCTTCAGTCTTAAGCTTTTAAAAATTCAATTAGAATTTTCTGCTTAAAACCTTTAAGCTGCTGCAGCTGCAACTGTGCTGTTGCTTATGGGGCGGATGTGTGACAACAGTGTGAAGGTCAATACAATGCTGGGAAAGTAGGACAAGCAAATGGGACTATAATGTCTCCCCCCCTTCTGCACAGCAGGAGTTCTTGGAGCTTATTTCAGCCAAGAGAATTTCATTTGAGACCTGCCACCTCACCCCACCCCAGCAATTCAGTTGACTGTGCTTTAAGTATTGTTCTTGAAAACTGGTCTGCCCTCCTTCTTTTTATGGGGTTCTTTTCAAAACCATTCCCTACCAGTGGACAGTAGTCAATTTCTTGTCCCTGGAAGAACTAGCAACACTGAGCAGCTGCAGGATGGACTTGTCCCAGTCTCAGATAAGCATAATTAATAACCAGAACAATGACTCTACATTATAGCTGTGAGCAACAGGGAAAGCTTTGTTTGAATTATTTTGAGAAACAGAATCTCATAATTAATCAGCTGAATTTGTTGAATTTAAGGTGATCTTTGATTTGGGGGCTTTTATGATAGGCAGTGATGAGATGATCAGCCAAAACATCTTGAAGGCAAACTTCTTCCCATAAAGTTCTTCAGCAGGCAGTATGAAGAGTCACAAGCGCTCCCACAAGGGTGAGTTTGGAACTAGGATTTGCCCTGCAGCTGATTGGCATGACTATTTTGTGGTCTTCCACCACAGTGATCCTCTAAATTACTCTTTTTGGCTCAAAGGATTTTCTGTTTACAATTGCAAATATTTGCCAATTAACCTGGATGATGTTTGCATTCTTCATTCCCACACTGACATGAAAGTTAGCAGCTATCCACATCCACTGACACTACTATTGAGCAAAAATATTTCATTTTCTCAAGCTACTGAAATGGGATAGGCCTGTTTAATTTCCCTTGCATTTGGTGTGAAATGAATTTATGTGGCAAAATCAGCCTGAGCCTTAATGTCATGTAAATGTTGTTGCAACAATCAGTGGCAATTAAAAAAAACACTTCCTCTTTTCTTTCAGAAATAGACATCAGGATTTGAATGACAAGATATTAGGTCAAAGCAGAAAACACTCGCTATTTCCTCAGTGAGTCTACTTTTGGCTTAATTTCCAGTCATACTTTAGAAACCTGCTGTTAGTCCTGATAAACATCTAATTCTTTCAGCCTTACCTGTGAGCTATAATTTAACAGAACGTATACACACCAACTCCAAAATGGCTAAATAGAGGAAATTAATTCTTAATTAAATAAGAAGTGCTCCCTTAGGACATTAAAGTAATCAAGACAGGCTAAGATAGGCTACATTTGCCAAAGCGGAAATGTGTGCACTCAGCAAGTCCAAGATTTTTCTGGCTCAAAAAATGATGCAGGGGAATGAAAAAGTGAAGGTTCTTAAGTTACATGTTTTTCAGGCAATCATTAAGGAATAATTCTAATCCCTTAGAAAAATAGCATTTTTCTAACCCCAGTTCATTTTTCAGTCAATAATCTGAAAGAAAAAATGTTCATCATTGAAGCAATTATGAATGGAGCTTACCATGCTTTTCAGTGTTCTAAGCTATGTTTTCAGTAGCTGAATGTACAAAAATACCCTGATTGTTCAAAGTTTTCTTTAATATTTTTTTTTATAAAGAGGTTAATTTTTATTCTAGCATGTAGGAAAGGGAATGCACTGAAATTTAAGGATGTGGTTGAAATAGGAAAATGGAAATGTTTCAGAAAGAACTCTTCTCTTGAACAAGGAATGTTCATTTTACTATGCTTGTGATTATAACAATAATAGATAGTTGTGAATGTGATTTTTCATTCATTCGTGGAATTTTATTGGCATGTATGTCCTAGCTTATTTAATTTGTATGTTTTTATAAAACTTTATATGATGATGATGATTATTATTGTTTATATACCAGATTTTTTGATGGATTTGATACTTTTGATTATCTGATCTTTGCCAACAAGCTAGGAAAGTCAAAGCTATCTTTGCAATATATGTGCTGTTCCAATTAAGGCAATGTTTAATCATTGTTCAGTTCAGATTGTATCCATTCCTATGGTGTCTAAGTACTTTTTTCAGATCTTTTGGTGTGGCACCAAGTGCACCAGTTACTCTTTTTAAAGTAAAGTTACACATTTTTTTGTTTTTTTTTTAAATTCTTCTCATTGACCTATTGTATCTATCTACAGCTACTGTAATGTCAGTTAGTCCTTCAGTTTAGTCCTTCTATAGCTCATCTTGTAACCAATGTATAATTTCTGCAGAGTACTGAAAAAATGGGATAACTTAGGTTTATTAGTATCTCTACCATTAAGCTTGGTTTTTCAAGATTTTCCTTATGTACAGTATCCTCCTCCCTCCTCCTCCTCCCTCCTCCTCCTCCTCCTCCTCCTCCTCCTCCTCCTCCTCCTCCTCCTCCTCCTCCTCCTCCTCCTCCTCCTCCTCCTCCTCAAAATCCAAAGTAGATTTGGCCAGATCAAAACGTTTGGAAAGCAAGAACAAAAGCTATTTACTTTGATTTAAATTTCAGTTAGTATGTATTCTTCTCGTGTATATTTTTTAAAAACATTGCCACAATTTTTAGAGGCTACTTTTTCATTTTGTTTTATTATCAAGAATCATGCAGATTTGTCTGTCTGCCTATCTCTATCTATTTATCTCTCTTTCTCTTTCTCCATCCATCCATTTATCCTTCCTTAACAAGCTCAGTAGGGCCTTTAGCTTAAAAGATGCAACTTTAGGAACTTTAGTTTAAAAGACGCAAGTTTACATATTTTAAAAGTAACTGCCACTTGAATATTGGAGAAAAGAATTGAACAAATTTGAAAATATAGAAATGACCAGGAGATGCTAATGTAACTCATATGATTCACTTCTAAAAATGGCTCTAGGATGTGTGCAAAGGATGCTATGAGCTGGAATTGTGATATAGGGAGTTTCAAGGCAAGGCTTTTTTATACAACCATCCTGCCTTTCTAATGACATCTCACAGATAGTTCAGTGAATAATTTTTCACTTGTAAATCACCAAAATTTTATATCATCTTCCTTCATGCTTTTCTTTTAAAAAGAGAATCCGTTGAGAAGGTAAAGAATGAAATAGTTTCACAGTCGGTTTTTTTATTGCTAGTCCTAGAAACTTATTTAAAAAATTGTTTTGTCATGCCAAAAGTGCATTTATTGGAATCCATGAATATATTTCATATGGATATTTTGTCTCATTCCTTTTGGCTGATATTCTAAGATTAAATCTAGATCTAAGAAGTCTGCTTCTATACAGAAAGATTCATTTAGACCAGTGTTTTCCAACCATGGCAACTTTAAAAGATGTGGACTTCGACTCCCAGAATTTCCCAACCTGCATGGCCATTGCCGAGAATTCTGGGAGTTAATACCCAAACATTAAGAAACCATCACAATTAAGCAACACTGCTTTAGTCCCATATAATGTCAATTATTATATTTACTCAATCTATGATGCAATTTATGTGCTCCAAAGATGAAAATGCTAACTGCCTTGACATCTAAATAAAGCCACTCTTTAAACAACTATTTCCAGAATATAATATGGAACATATATGTATTTTATTACTTATGTTGACTCATGTATCAGTGCAGTAATTATTTGCCATAGATACAATAATAATGTACTGTATTTTTAGTAAATAAACTTGCCAGGATTCTTGTGATCTTTGCTGGACAGCTGTCTTATTCTTTGGATAGTTCCTGATCAGGCAGACATAAATATGAAATTATTTCTGTATATATGTTCCTGGTCCAATGCAGTAATTGCTTTTATGTCACAAGCATTATAAAAGGCTTTTTTCATGCTAAGTATAAAGTACAATACATATTTCTCACACTGATTAATGCATAATTGTGTCTAGCCATATTTTTATATCTATAATCTATTTACTACGTTAGTCACGTTCAAGAAGATAATAGTTTATTATAAGACGTTCCCTCCAAACAGGCAACAACAGTAATCCCATGTAAAGGCAGCACTGAGAGTAACTGCCTCTCAGCGCCTTTTATTTGCATGTCCCTCCCCTCCTCACTAACCTAACATCTGCCCACTCTACTAATCCCTCGCGCCTCCACCCCACATTACTAATCGCAACTGCATCTAAACTTTTTTCACACTCACAATCCAACATCATCAACAGCTGTATGCTCTTCCTGCCCTGCCCCCCCCTTGAGTCCGTGTCTGTTTACAACACAAAGTGTCACTAAAAAGCCATATCAAAACCTCGGTCCGAAAATAAGATCATAGCTGTCAGGCAGCTCCCACCCCAGCCAGGTCTCTGCTGCACCAGGTGGTTGAATGGTTCTGGCAATGTGTCGGGCTTCACACTGGGTGTGGGATCAGCAGGATCATCGAGGCCCAACACCAGACTTGGGAAATCATCCCTCTCCCTCCAATTTGTTTTTCTGGAGGCTTAGAGGAAACTGAATAAAAATGTTTAACTGAACAGTGTGAGCAACTATGATTTCCCCTCCAGTCTAGGGCATGAAAAAGAGAAAGAGAAGGCTCAAAGTTGAGGAGTTTCCATCTCTTTTTCCCTGGGTAGATGTTTGAAAGCAGAAACACCACACTGCTTTCCAGAGAGAAATAGAATACTGAATAACACAGTTGGAAGGGACCTTGGAGGTCTTCTAGTCCAACCCCTGCTCAAGAAAAAGATCCTTTTTGGATAATCTCTTCTTAAAAACCTCAGGTGACAGAGCACTCACAAATTCTGGAGGCAAGTCATTCCACTAGTTAATTGTTCTCACTGACAGGAAATATTTTCTCTCTAAAACTCAGACTCCATGCTTTTTGACCTCTTTGGAGCCTTGACAGTAGAGAATGAGTATTGAGAACAGTAAACACAAACATATCTCCTTACTAGTAATACATGGACAAAAATACATTTCTTACTTAAGGTTCATCATAAATCCCTTTTATGGCACAGGAACAATAATCCCATATTTTTCATTGAGTGAAAAAGGTTGATTTGATACCTGAGCCTTTCCATCAAAAATGCTATAGAAAGAATAACAGGGAATTCAATGAATTTCTAGAAGAATCTCCATCAGCAATCCCCTTCTTGAAAATACTCCCAATAGTTTGCAGAATAGTTTCCATCTTGAACATTTAGCATAGTTTTATGCCAAGTTTTGGCCCAAGTGAAGCTGCCAGTGTTAATAATTTTTCTTGCTCAGTGTACTATTTTGTAATTCTAGTAAAATGTCATAGGCATTGTTACAATGTTTGGGTACAAGGCATGTGTTTCCAAGTTAGTAGGATGTGGGCAAAAATATATTGGAGTGTAAGGTAGTCTTTAGATTACAAATCCTAGCCCACATATAAATGCCTAAGCATTCTTGAGACAAAGCTGGACTTTGCTGGCACTTGTGACATACAATCCAAGCTGGTCACAATTGAATAGTAGTGTTCTTATCTTCAATGGGGAAAGTGTGTGTTGCATGGGTATAACTATGGATGGTAATATAATCCATACCTTTTCTATCTTACTAACATGTATTCTTTTAAGAATCTCAATTGACCAAAGCATGATAGCTAATATAGACAGAACCATCGCAAATGGAAAGCTGCAATTTGGAATCTAAAAGTGGTAAAAGTTAAGGAACATAGTTTAATGAATGGATGAAAGAAAAAGAACTACCCAGGAAGATAAGACAAAGAGGAATGATGCAATAAGGTTGAATTTATTATTTTTAATTAGATTTAAAGGCTGCCTGACTTTAAATGACTCTGTTAGAAGCCATGAACAATAAAAAGAACAAAAGAAAAAGATCACGAACACTTGCAATAACACAAAACTATGCCTTATGCCCCAAGAACAACACACAAAATAGAGCAACATAATGTGTCTCAAAAGTAACAGCAGCTCAACAGCCATCCTATTCCCAGCCCTGGGAGCAAAGCCAAATTTTCAAGGACTCACATAGGTCTCAGGGGCAGGTGGCATATGTTTCAGGTAGCAAACACTACAACAGAGAAAGTGCTTTTCCTAGGTCCTTCAGCCATAGAGCTGAATTAAGATGATCCAATTCTGGGGAATGGAGCTGACTGTACAGGCAGTGACGTGAAAGTGTAAAGCATGTTATGAAAGAAAGGACTAAAATATACATTAGAAAGTATGAAATATCATTGTACAGGTTTTGTGGGTGTGAATGGAAGCAGAAATTTGTAGCTTCCTTAGATGTTCTTCTCAAGTGAAGAGTGATAAAAGTTAAAAATAGAGATGACTTTGAGGAGAAATTGTATGAGATTATGAATGAATGCAATTCAGGGGAAAATATCTGATAAGTGACATGAACAGATAGTAGCAAGGCAAGAGACTATAGAATAAATGATAGGGCCCTTCAGAGATACAATAATTAATGAAGGTGGGCTTTAATTGGTGAGCATCTGCTTAGGAAAAAAAAAGTCTGCTTGATTTGAATAGAAGGTTTAAGGATAAATTTACTCATGTGTGCATGTGGCAAATGAATGGATATTAATCTAAAACATGATCATTGATCATGATGAAAGATTAGAGATTTAGTGAAAAATACAAGAGTGAAGAAAGGTTCTGAATGTAGGAGAGATCAAGATGTGTTAAAAATTTGGAGGTGGTTTGTTTATGAAATGGCTGTACAACCTGTTTAGCATGTGTGGGAGGCTGTATTGGTGCCTGATGATTGAATGAATTCCATTATTGCTCCCCTGTTCAACAGAAAAGGTAGCATGAATGAATTACAGGGGATTAGTGTGCCTGGGAATGTATTTGATAGAATTCTGATTGAAAGGGTGACAATGAGCAAAATAGGAGTTATGCAATGTGACTGCGTGCCAGATTGAGGTATGCCAAACAGATTTTTCCCTTTCAGGGAGTCATTGAGAAATGTATGAATGTGATAAAAAATATGTGTGTGTTGATTTATAAATAGCATATGATTAATGGATAGGCAAAAATTATGAAATATTTTGCATAACCATGGAGTGCAAAATTAACTGCCCACTGTAATAAATGTGCTATATGATAGATTTAAAGCAAGGATTATCATAAAAGGTAGGTTTAATTAGTGGTTTGATAGGGAACAGACAATAAGAGAATATGAGATAGTCCCTTCATTGTTCAAGGTATGAGTCATGGTGGCGCAGTGGTTAGAGTGCAGTAGTGCAGGCTAATTCTGCTGAATGCTAGCTGCCTGCAATTTGACAGTTTGAATTTCACCAGGCTCAAGGTTGACTCAGCCTTCCATCATTCTGAGGTCTGTAAAATGAGGATCCAAATTGTTGGGGGCAATATGCTGATTCTGCAAACTGCTTAGAAAGGGCTATAAAGCACTGTGAAGTCGTATATAAGTCTAAGTTCTATTGCTATTTATAGGTGAAAGTCCATAAATGCTTGAGGTGAATTTTGTTGGTTGGGGACACAAATGTGGATGTGCTTTCATATGCAGATAATATGTTGTTGGGTGAGAAACTGAATGATTAGCAGTGAACATTAGCGGATAGTATAAAGGAATGAGGGTATATATCTGAACATTAATAGTGAAGTCTTGTGTAATTTATGTTTGACAAGGAAAATGGAACAAAATTCTGCACGTTAAATGTAAATCAGAACAATCAGTTAAACATGGATGCTTTGAGTAGAATGCTTACTTAAGTTGCAAAAATGGAAGAAAAAAATTAAAACATGGAATTGCAGGTAGAAAGATAAACAGTAGCTTCTGTGTGGATATTTCCATAAGATATATTTATTTTATTATTCCAAAATCATCATTTTTCATCACCTCAGTTATCTGCACATGAGAATTCTCTTCTCCTACTTCTTACAACAACAATAACTTGAGGAGATGAGTTGGGCTGAGTTATGGTGACAGATTTGAAGTCATCCAATGACCTATGTGACAACATTAAAGCAGCTGCATCCTCTTAGCTGATGACATAAAATTATTTCACACTACCGACAATGCTGCTGCCCTCCAAAGCGACCTTGACTATATGTCAGAATGGTTGAGCAATTGGCAACTTCAAATTTCAACTAATAAATGTTCTGTCCTACACATTGGCAAAAAAAAAAAAAATCAGAACACCAAATACAAGTTAGGTGGAAATGATCTTGTAGATGACCCTCACTCTGTCAAGGACCTAGGAGTATTCATCTCAAACAATCTGAGCCCCGAGCTCCCTGTAACAGCATTGCTAAAAAGGCTTTGACGTTATTTTGAGAAGCTTCTTCTCCGCCAACATTGAATTGTTAACTAGGGCATACAAAACCTTGGCCAGACCAATTCTCGAATGTAGGTCGTCCGCCGGGAACCTGCACTGTATATCGGACATTAACACAATTGAGCAGGTTCAGAGGTATTTCTCAAGAAAAGTTCTCTACTCCTCCACTCACAAAATAATTCCCTATGACTCCAGGCTTGAAATTTTGGGCCTGGACAATCTAGAACTGCATTGCCTGTGGTCCGATTTAAGCATAGTTCACAAAATTGTCTGCTATAACATCTTGCCCATGAACGACTTCTTCAGTTTCAATCACAATAATACATGTGCAAACAACCGATACAAACTCAAGGTAAACCGCTTCAAACTTGATTGCAGAAAATATGACTGACTCTGTTGTTACAGCCTCAAACCCTCACAGTTTCAACCTCAAACTGTCTACCGTGGACTTCATTCCTAAGAGGTCCATAAAGGGGGCGTCCATAAGTGCACCAGGGTGCCTACCATTCCTGTCTTACTGTCCCCATTTATCTGTATTTACTCCCTTGTTCTTGTTTATGTTCATACTTATATTTGTTATCTTGTACATGTTTGACAAATAAATAAATAAATAAACAAATAAATAAATAAATAAATGAAAGTATGAGTTCCATTGATTAGAATCCCTCTATGAGCGACTGACCTGATGTTTTCCTTCCTTCCTTCCTTCCTTTCTTAACATTTAATGAAATGAATTCATTTTTGTTAAATTGGAGGGATTCCAAGGTTAGAGAGTTCAAGGACTGCAAAACCAAAAATACTGATGGATAAAAGAATGTAGCTGCAAGTATCCCTGAAGGAGATTCATCCTGTTGTTTTTTTCAAGGATCCTGGCGAAGATAGCAGTGGAAAGCCACCCACAAACAGGAGAATGAAAACAGCTGTGCCACAACCATACTCGGATTAGTTGACTCTGTAAATACAGTGTTGGGCGATGAAAAGGTCATTGGCAGGGATATCCTGCTGTGCCACAATGCTTGCAGGTGCAGTGGGTGTATTTGCAACGGCATCATATCACCAATGGCAAGGAATTAATGGGTTACAGACAATCCAGTTTCACTCTAGTTATATTTTCTGTCATCATCATCAATTCTGGCTTCAGTGGGTTATCCCACCCTGTTGTTCAGGTTTTGCCAAGTAGGAAATTGTGTCATTGTCTTCTCCAGAGTTTGCTCTTCTGAATTTACAAAATAAAACAACTCTTTACGAGACGGGGGTATGTGCCATATGTGGGGAAAGTTTTAGTGGCCAGAAGCCATCTTTAGAAAACAATTTTTTTTCCAAGTAGGGCAATGAGATCACCAAATAATGTAATTGGGTGGGGCTGGGCTTTCAAGAAGAGGAGTGTCTTTGGGGGCATGTTAAGCCTTTTCAGCTTTTCCTTTGTTAAGTTTTCCTCTGTTGCAAGTTTAGGCAAATCTTTATTTCCAGATGTATGATTTCAGCAGGATTGGGAGGACCAGAAAAAGAATTTATACTCAATATATTCATTCGCCCTGTTTCTGTTTGATGCTACTTCTGTTCTTTTTAAAATAAGGTAGTCTTGAGGAAAGAGAAAAGTTTGCAGGGCTAGGACTTGTGAGGTTGATTCTCAGTGGATACAATACTACTGAAGTTGTCACATCCTATGTTTTTTTAAATTGTAATAACCTTCCCAATACAAGGCTCTGCAGCCTATTAGATTCTAAAAAACACCTGCATAATTTTTAGCTATATGTTTCATAGTTATTATATTAGCAAAGTTTCTGTTGGCCCTTCAAGGACAAGACAAATCACATATTATTCTAATGCAAACATGGAACAACTGCTGCTTCTGCCAATAAATACAATTTACAATTCAACACATACAATACACAAAGTTAATGCGCACTCACTCACACAATCACTGCTTTTGATGGATTATCAACTAAGTGATCCAAATGACCCAACACTGATGCCAAACCTCTCTGCTAACCAGTGCTTAAATAATCTCTTTGCAATTCTAGACTCTGTAGGAAGTACCGTAACTTTCTTAACTTTGCTTAGACGCATAGAAAAATGTATTGTTAGCTTCTTTTCCTTTAATCTCTTGAGCGAACAGCCACAACTGAACAAGCTTTTGCTCCACTTTTATAAATAAAATAATCTGAATTTGTTTATACACTGCTTGAATTGTATGGTATGTGTAAAGCACTGCTATCTCTGCCTTCTGATTTCTTGCAATTCACATTTAAAACTTGGATGTTACATTGAGTGTGAACTTCCTTATTTTCCTAGAGTCAATCATTCTTTCTTAAGCTGCCCTATTGTTTTCCACTTCACCCTTGCCCTCAAGCATCGACAGATGCTTCCTGCATGTGAAATCCTTTGCTTATAGTCTACAGGCAAGTGTATAGATTAACTTGAACCATTTTGTTTGACTTTTGTAAGAAAAAACAATGTATAAAAATAAACAGCATTGTCTTAAGGTGTTAGTGTGTAGCACAATTTCTTTCCCTTGCTTTCTTCTATATTTATCTTTGGGGAAGAACCACTTTCCTGGTGGCTCACTAAAGACTTCATAAAACAAGTGATCTCATTCTTAATGTATTAGCAGGCTACATTGTATATTGATTGATTTAGGATTTCAAGTTAAACTTCTGAAAGCATCTAGCACATTGCTTCCTTCAGATTTCTTTTTCTCTTCATGTATTGACATAAACCTAGAATTTTCATTGTGCTTTGGAATCATTCATATGCTGTAACACAAATGAAGAAACCATCACCACCTAATGGTTAATCAGTTGCTGAAGATACATTCTCATAAAATACACAGTGCAATCATAGGCAATTTGTTCCAGTGGGGCAGGGTGTGTGTGTCTAAAATGCATTGTTAGATAATACTTTTATTAAACAAACTAATGGAACCCAACACAATATGCAGCTTTCACATTTTCCATAATTTTTATCGAGCAAGAAGCCATAAAAACAGGGATAAGGGGAACAATAATGTGTAGCTCAAAATTAGTCCTGAGATGGAGGTTATGGACTGAAAATATAGTTGGGCTGGGCATGCTTTGGAAGATGAGCTACACTATAATAGGTGAAACTGACAGCAAGAACATCTCATATAATATTAGGCATTTGATGTTTTGAAATTGATTCAGAAGTGCTTTGGAACTCATAAAGACAAGCATAGTATTTCTCCAAAGTTCATTAAAACATAATCTATCTTTTATTATGCTTCTCTGGAAGCCTTAAAAGGTGGTGGTTATGTTGAGAAAATGGTCCTTTAAAGTAGTCACATAGTTAACAAGACATTTAAAGCAACCATATTGCTTTTCAGGGTTGTTCTGAGAAATGTTTTGTGTTTGTTGTCTTTTGTTACACCTAACATCACAGGACAAAGAAAACAGCTGGTGCTCAGTGCTCTAAAATTTTTACTTTTTTTTGACATAGTTGAATTCCAAAACTAAATATAGAACTTTACAGAGGATTTTGACTTGGCTTAATGATGATTTGACACATTGCGGACTTACTTTGTCAGTGCTATCTGCTTTGGGACTTGATAAAAATTTGGTTGAATTAAAGCAGAGGATTTAGGATCTAGTTATCCAAAATGACAGATCCAAACTTTCTCATCCCTTCTGCAGAAAAACCACTCCTCATCCCTGATCTGTCCGTAGAGCTTCTGTAATATCTTATATGGTCTACAGAAAACATTATTTACTTTGGCCTGACTTGGAGTTCCACCTGTTAGAAAGACAGCTAGTAGATATGCAGATCGTCCTCAACGTACAACCGCAACTAGGACCAGGATTTCCATTGTTAAGTAAAGCAATGGTGGTCAACAGTTTTAAGTATCTGAGGGGTGCAGATAACTAACAATCTGAACTATTCTTTCCACAAGTCATCTTTAATGAAGCATGCAAATATGTCTGTTTTTTGCATTGGATGAGGAGAGCACATCTTTCTCCTGACCACTTTGTACAGAGATATGATTGAGAGCATTTAACAAACTGAATCACTGTGTGGTTTGGTGCAGTGGTAGGATTCAAAAATTTTACTCCTGGTTCTGTGGGCATGGCTTGGTGGGTAGGGGAAAGTTACTGCAAAATCACCATTCCTTCCCCACCCCACTAACCTGCTTTTCAGCTCCGTTCTCCTATGCAGGGCAACAAAAGAAGACCCAGCTGATCAGCTGGGACTTGGGAGGCAGAGAATAGGTTGGGGTGAAGTCAATCAGAGGTGGTATTTGCTGGTTCTCTGAAGTACTCAAAATTTCTGCTACCAGTTCTCCAGAACTGGACAGAACCTACTGAATACCACCGTTGGTTTGGTGGCTGCAGTGCCTCAGAGAGAAAGTCCTTCAGAGAGTGGTAAGGACAGCCGAGAAGATTAAAGGAAGCTCTCTTCCTGTCATTCAGGATGCTGCTCATAAGCGCTATGTACGTAGAGCTCAAAGCATTGTTAGAGACCCCACACACCTACTTCGCAATCTGTTTCTGTTGCTCCCCTCTGGAGGAAGTTTCAAAATATTTCTAGCAGGACTACCAAATTCTATAACAGCTTTGTTCCCTAAGCTATCCATCTGGTAAACTCTCAAGATTCGTTTTTCTCATCATGTACATGTATACATGTGAACTGTTTCTCCGTGTCATATAATACTATATATGTGGGCATATGCATAATTTTGTATTTATTTATTTTGTCATGTTTATGTAGTGTATATTGGAGGTGGAGAACCTTTGAGAGCTGTATGCAATGAAATTTCACTTTAATGCATGCTGACTAGTGTACTTTCAACGTGAAAATAAACAATAAAGCTATTCTAAGTCTAAGCAGCTGTTAAGGGTATCATGCCCAATTTTATGATCTTTTTTGCCATGGTTGTTAAGCAAATCACTGAAGTTCAGTGAATCACACAGTTGTTAAGCAAATCTGGCTTCCCCTCAATGACTTTGATTGTTGGAAACTGGCTGGGAAGTTTGCGAAAGGTGATCACATGGCCTGTGATGCTGCAACCATTAATAATTACATGCCAATTGCCAAGCTCATGAATTTTGATTATGATCATGGGAATGCTGTGATGGGTGCCAGTACCTGATATAAGTCACTTTTATTCAGTGCAATTGTAACTTCGAATGGTTGCTAAATGAATGATTGTGAGTCAAAGACTACCTGTGTAAGTAGTTGAAGGCTTCCAATCAAAAATCAAACTTGTTTCTGTTCTGGAGGTAAAATCTGCTTATATGCACTAGTAAAATGTCCCAATGCCAATCAAGCTCAATGCTTCCTCTTGTTAATAACTCTCATAGTCATTGTAATAGGAAGCTATTACTCTTCTTCTGAGTGACCACTCTCAGAGTCCTCTAAGAAGTTGAAAGTTTCTTTAAAAAAACAACAACAAATTTTATTAATTTTTAAAGACCTACAGAAACACAAAACATAGAAACATAAAAAACCTCTTTTCTGAAGGTTGCTTAGTCCCGGGTTAAAACTCTTCGTACAGACACAAAATCAAGTTCATATTCATTTTATATACCATTCCATATCTTATTAACATTTTCAATTTTCTATATAGCTTCTCCTCTCTTTTAAATTTTCTTAATTTTATTTTATTTGTTTATCTTATCTCAATTTGAATCATAATATTATTCTTTGTCTCTTCTACTTCCAGCTATCCATTTATCTTTCTTCTTTAAAGAAAACTTCTCCTGTACACTAATTGGAGTATGACGCCTTTATCTCTTTCCCCTATATTTATGATACTTAATATAGAATACATAGCTTACATTGGGATTCTGTTTGGTACATTCTAAAATTATACAATATTATCAATACCAATACAAATCTATTCATTAATATTAATGTTCATTTATATCTTAAACACTTAGCACATTACTTTTCAATTAAATCACATACTTTTATGGGAGCACCTACTTTCTAAGGTTATTCCCCCCACATCACATATTTTAAATCATTATTTCATTAGGCTGTTCCCCCTTCTCCTACTCCAAATCTCTCATTTCAAAAAAAAAATTCCACTAGAACAACATAGTCTAATCATTAATATTAACAATCTTAAACATTTTGCCCATTTCAATTAAATACCATACCTTTATGGGAACACTTATGCTTTCCATGATTATTTCCCCTCTATATCACACATCTTAAGTCATTGTTTCATTAAAGTGTTCCCCTTTTCTTGACAAAAATTTCACTAAGTTATACTAAATATATCATCACATTTTAAATTGCATATTATTTCCTTTTTCTCTTTCTCCTTTCCTTCCCCAGCCAAAGTCACTTGTTCATTGAAAATGGCTTCTTCTTTGTCCCAGTCATCCTGTTGCGCATTCAGCTTTACACAAGTACAAACCGCCATTTCTAAAAATTGAAAGAGAGTGCCCAAAGAATCCTTCCCTTCTTGCTTTTCTTTTTCATATTTTTGACATACAAGTTTCAATCCATCCACAAGTGATGCCATTATAAAGAGAAAAAGTTTTTCCAAACAAACAACCACCCAAGAGTTTTAATCAGAGGTAATTCTCAGAAGTTCCAAAGTCACCAAACAATCCAAACAAGCAGTTTCTTTTAAATACTTTTTAAATACTTTCTCCTTCTTCACTTTCTCTTTCTGGGGTTAAAGTTTAATCACAAAGTTCCGTTTAGGATATATCTTTTAAAAGTCTTATTAATATTTAATAACTCTTTAGAGTTCTAGGCAATCTTCTCCTTATTTTCAAATTCTGCTCCAATTTTTTTTTCCTCTCCCTTCCCACTCACAGCAAAGAAGATTCTTTTTTTTTGTTGTTGTTTAAAAAAATGTTCAGAAATCCATATCCCTTCAGCATTTAAATACCTCCAATGCAGGTTTTCCGATTTCTTTTATGGTTCCATCCGCTGTCACGTTAGGAAGGAGAGTGAAAAGAAAAGAAAACTTTCCCTTTTAGAGTTCCATTCTCTGCTTACAACTCTCTCTAGAAACAATATATTTTTAGCAACTTTTCAAAATTCCAGGGTACTTTCTCTTGCTTTGCTCTGTCCTGGTCAGAAACAACTTTCACAGCTCTTCCAACTTTCTCCCTCCTGCACAATCTTGTCCAGCTGTAGGTTTCTTCGTGGCAGCCATTACAGACCGCCGCTCCTCCGCCTTGGGAAAAGGGGGTTTTGCCGGATGGGGAGGGGGTCTGCGACACCTCCAAACCCCTATCCGGATCCCCCCTGTCTTCAGCTGCCCCTACAGGGCAGCTATATCCCCCAGATCCAAATGGATTGGGGGAACCTTGGCGGCGAGCGCAGCAGGGATCGTGCAGTATCGCGAATCCCTGCCACCGCTGAAGCCTTGCAAACCAGAAGTCCGAAGTTGAAAGTTTCTTATCAATAGCTGTAGCTGTTAGGAACTGGTTGGTTCCTTCTCAATGCTATCAACTGTTATTTGCTAAATGTTCTGGGATTTTCTTGCTTCCCCCCCCCCCCCAAAAAAAATTTCTTTTATCAATACCACAATGTATGCTGGTCTTTTATTGTGTTTAGTGTGGTTCATAAAAATTGATTTGACTTGAAGATGGGAAAGTTAGATATCCCCATTCTGCCTCAAGTGAAGTCATAGATACTTCCATTTAAGTTGTGACCTGTAGGTTTTGGTATCATTTTGATTTTTCTAACAAAAATATTGTAAAATTGTTTATTTTAAATTAACACTTGGCTAAGTCTTCTTGTTTGTAACCCATTACCAGATTATTTTTAATATATTAATTCCTGTCTTTCTGTATAAGAAATTTGAACTTCATTTTATGTGTTCCAGTTGTTTCATTGCCTCATACCCACACTCATAATTACAATAATTACTTTAAGCTACAATTGTTTTAAGCGTGATCCATTTATTCCAATTACATCAATGAAGGAATAAGAAGGATGGCTTGATTTTAGATAATACATGAACAGTATTATTGCCCTTGGGAGAATAATTCTAAACCAGGCAAATTTACAAAATATTATTGGCTAAGATATACGAGATCTTAACTTTCTAGTTCAAGCCAAATCAATTCATAATTCTGTTTTTCCCAGTGGGACATGTGTTGTCAGGGAGAAATCCTTAAGAGTTCTGACCAGGCTTCAGATATATACTCCCTTTAAATTTAGAGGGATATTATAGCAGGATGGGAATAATCATGAAGGTAGTGTAGGAGTTAAAAGAGGAGTATCATAGCATTAACATTACAAAAGGGGAACTGTATTGGTTTTAGGATGCTGAACATATAGTAGAATGTTACTATCAAATGCCATTAATAAAAGATCAAAGAGGAAAATATTGCAATAATCAAAGGAACTGTCACCAACTGGTGGGCCGCAGCCCACTGATGGGCCGTGAGAAAATTTTGGTGGGCCGCAGAGAAATCTCACCCCCAGAGCAGACCCCCAAAGCAATTAATCCAGGCTGCGCAGAAACACAAAGGTGCGCTGCCTACATGGCCTGCGGGAACCTTCCCTACCCACTCCTTACCCGGCAAACTTGCCTGCTAAATTGCTATTTTTCCTTTTTCCAACCATCAGCTGTTCTGTTGTACTGGGAGATTTAGATTAGCTAGGAAGCAGGAAATGGTTGGATTTCTTGCTTTCTAGCTAGTCTTTAGATCTTCGGCTCTGCTTTTAAGCACAGCCGAATCTCCCTTAGGACTGAAGATTATATTATTCAATGCAGACTCATGGCAAGCAAATTTGAGAGACTGAGCTAGCTGATGGCAGATAAATAGATCACTGAATGATTCTGTGAGCAACTCAATTTGCCTGCCTGCTTTGCCTGATTTTGGGTAAAAGTTGCTCTTTAAAAAAAAAAAATTCAATATTTACATACATGACGTGTTGTGAGTTAATTTTGTGAGTTTGCTTGCAAGCAAATTTTATGTGACAGACTGAGCTAGCCAATGGCAGATAAATAGATTTCTGAATGAATCTGATTCTGTGAACAATTCAATCTGCCTGCGTGCTTTGACTGATTATGGGTGAAAGTTGCTCTTTTTTTATAAAAAATTCAATATTTATATAAATATTTATAATATTTACATACAAGCCATGCCCAGCCAGTCACATGACCACCAAGCCACACCCACAAATTAGGCCACAGAACTGGTTAGTGGTCCCTGGGATTTAAAATTATGAGTTTGGTGGTCCCTGAGGTCCAAAAGGTTGCCGACCCCTGCTGTAGACCATTAGATAATTTTCACAACCTGTCAGCTTAAAAAGTGCAGCTTAAAGCCCATCCATGATCGTAAGAACTCTGCTGTACACCGTAAAAATATTTGCACATCATTATCTGCCTCGTTGTGTGTCAATTTTCCGCAAAGTCTCCTGTTTGCTCATGCCATCATGCTTGCAGGCTCGTTTTCTCTTTTCCCTTACTTTCACTAGCTCTCCTGCTAGCAATACTGTCTCAACAACCAATGTAGCAAAAAAGCAATAAACACCGTGTTTACCATTCTTTTGGTATCTTCTTTATTGGCTTTCTTTTTCTTTATTGGCTTTTCACAAAGTCCTAGTTAAATGCTAACAGTCACTTCCCAGATGAGCACAACAGTGATTTAAGTGGGTAATGTCTTCTTAAAAATAAAAGTATGTGTAAAAGATCAATAATTGGGATACCAAATTTAATGTTTGTTTTTTTAAGGCAACTCATGATAATCATATATACTTTCATTTGATGTAACTAATGGGGAAATTCTTTAGGAGTTTCTCTCTTTTTACATGATTGTGTATTTCAAATTGTCTTTCATGAGTGAAATTCTGTAGAAAAATTAGGAAATATCCCTCTGTGAGGGAAATAGGGGGTTCAAAATTTGGTAGAAAACAAACAAACAAACAAACAAATAAACAAGGTATAACATTGCAAACCAGACCTGGTTTTCAAAACTCTGGAAGATCACTGGATGGCAATAAAGAGAGACATTTTCTTCACTGTTTTGCTTCCGTGTATTGTTTGTCCAGAGTTCTGCCATGCAGCTCTGCCATGAACTTCAAAGTAAGAGGTAATGATAAATAAATATTATTGGGTGGCCAGGCTCCTAGTCCCCTTCCCTAAATGTTGTCTTCTGATGGGAGTTAGGAAAGTGCCCTTTTATGGCAGCCCCTGCCCTATAGAATACTCTTCCCCCTGAAGTTTGGCAGACCTCTACTGTCTTAGCCTTTCAGTAAAGCTTTGAAAACCTGGTCCATCCCCTCCCCTCAGCCCCACCAGTGCTAGGATAAGCTTGGATAATGGCACATTAAAAGTTTGACCTTGTACCAGGTCTTTGTTGTTTTTAATGCTTTAATTTGTTTAGGTTTATAGTTTTAGTATTGGTTTGTATGTTGTTTTAAATTTTCATTGAGAATTGTTAAGATGAGCATCTGTATAAATGTTCTAAATAAATAAATAAAGAGAAAATTGCAGTGTAAACATTTCCCAATAGAATAGAATAAATTTTTTCCTGTGGAATTTTTCACTGCTGTATTTTTATTCTCAAAACCTATACATGTATTTCTAGTGTTCCACAATCCCTATTATATACTATACTATACCACTTGCTCCTGGGATCTCAGAAAGTCCATCCTAGGAATTAATTTAGCCTGATTTTGCCCTAGTAAGTTAAGTTAGAGTAGAAATTGCTAATAGATCCTGAGGTCCTGTGTTTCAATGCAAGGTATCTGTTGGAGTTCTAGACAGAGAAGAGTCAATGATGTGTCCATGTTCCTATGACTGTTTTGGAGGTAGAGTGTTTGTATAAATTGCTCCTTTTTTGGACAGAGTGCTCTACCCTTATTCTTTTTTGTGTGAACTCCAAACAATGATGTGGGGACAATTGGAAAAAAAAACATGTAATCATTTTTTTTAAATATTCTATCACCAGATGCTCTATACGGTATATTAATATCTATCTATATTTATTTATATATTAAGTTGAAATTATATAATGAAAGAAATGTGTACATAGAAAGATGATAAGGAAATGTAAAAGATGTCTTGATGTTGATATAATGATGTATAAAGTTTTATTTTGAAAACTAAATAAAAATTACTAAAAAAAAATTAAAAAGAAAAAAAAACAATTTTTTAAAGCTAAGAAAGTCACAGAGCAATGAAAGTTAATAAGCTTCCTGACACCAAATAACTGCATACTTGGTATTCATATCAGATTATTCATCAATAAACATCATATTCCCTGAAAATTTTTAACAGGTCAGCATGGCTTAAACTCAACAAAAGGCTTGGCATTACACAATATCCTAAACCATTTACATAAGGACCTAGGTACTGTAAGTATCTAAGAATGCTTTCATTTCAGTTGTTCTGCTGTTCAATATTATTAACTTTGATTTAGCATAACCATCAAAGGTTGTCTCTGTAATTTTTCATGTCAGTGAAATTGCAAGTAGTTATTATTTTCATAGAAATGAGGTCATCAGTATCACATGAGTCATTTAGCACCATTTAATAACTAATTTATTCATTGTTGAAATGATAATTAAATTTGATGACCTATGATCATGTTTATAGTAATATTTTATGGTACATGTACTATATATGTGTGTGAGAGAAACAGAGTATGCATGCATATATGATAAAAAAATAGGAGTCATCAGATCCGTTAGCATATATTCTTCTTTATCAAATTAATATCTGCAAACATTAGCTACTTAAAAAAGAGAATTACTACCATTACTATATTTTTTTTCTAAAACAGCTTATGAAATTTGTGTGTAAAAATGTATGTATCAAATTTGACAATATATATGTTATCAAATTTGACATATGTATGTCAAATAACAAAAGCAGAATTGTGGTGGTGCAGGGGTTAGAATGCAGTACTGCAGGCTACTTCTGCTGACTGTTGGCTGAGAGCAGTTCAGCAGTTCAATTCTCACCAGCTCAAGGTTGACTCAGCCTTCCATCCTTCTGAGGTCAGTAAAATGAGGGCCACACATTGTTGGGGGAAATATGTTAACTCTGTAAACCATATAGAAAGGGCTGTAAAGCACTGTGAAGTGGTATATAAAAAAATCTGAGTGCTATTGGACTATTTAGGGAAGCACATATACTGCAGAAAATTATGCACAAAATTTCCAATTTACAACATGAAAATAATGAAACATCAAGTATAAATAAAAGAGAAAGGAAAATAAAAGGAAGAAATTAACAATTTGAACTGTCCTAATAAACACAACATCTTTGCCATTTTTTTCCTAATGAAAAAAATTGAGGAATGTGAAAAACTCTATGTAAGTTTGTGACCCTGAGTTGGCCTCCCAGAGCTGTTGTATTGTCCTAATATGGGTGATTCTTCTTATTTCTTTTGTGTGTGTCTTACAGTATATATTTGCTATATTTCCTAAATGTTGTTATTGATCCATTCTAGAAACTAAATCAAGAAGCAAATGGATTTGTATAGTGAACGCAAAATAGCAGCAATTAAAGATAATGGAGGGAAATGATATCAATTAGAATGGGGGGTTAGTCTTTTTTAATAGCTAGATTTTTATGACTGCTACTATTATCTGCTGCAATCTGTCTTAGCTAGCTACCATTTCTAACCAAGGATAATAGCAACCATTATGTCAAAAGGAATATTTGCAGTTTGCAAACAAGATAGTGAAATGTAGGTTTCATTGATTTGAGATTATTGTTCTAAAATACACATTCCAGGGCTTAGTACAGAGTAACAGGAAATGTAACTCTCCATTAGTGCCTCATTTTGCTTCTGAATTTCCTGTGCTTTAGAGTAATGGTATCACTCTCTATTCACATTTAAAAGAAAAGTAAAAAAATGCATGTACCAAATGCTTCCATTCCATAAGCCATTTATGTGGCAATATAAAAAGCCAGTAAATAGACAAATAAATACTTCAGAGAATATATTAATTCAGCTTTTCCACACCACAAATGAAATTTCAATTCTTTATTAAGGATTTTCAATCATGCATATGTGTATAAATGGAAAGAGGCCTTTCAATGAAAGTGATCTCCAATAAATTCTTAGACTGCAACAATATTTTCCAAGAACTCTGAAAAGCAGCCATAGTTTGGAATGTATTATTCTGACGATCCTGCAAAAGTCTGTCATCCATCTCACTGGCTTTTTAGTTATTTACTTATGTATCATATTTGTATAATCATTCTTCTCACATGAAAGGGAGATATTTTGTAGTTGTTGCTGTTGCTGTTTGAAAAACTAAGATATAAAATGATTCCCTATCCTTCCTTTTTCTTCTTGTTGGTCAGATAAAAAGAAGAACATTTTCAGGTTAACAAAAAATGCCTGTATAACATTCATTCTCTGTATAAAACTTATGGAGAGGGAAAGAGGGATGAGCAGAGAGAGAAAGAAGGTAGATTGATGTTACTTGAAGTAGTATTAAAAACATGGCAATTGTTAGTTTCTGCTTTTCTGAAAGGGGGTGGAAAAACAAGCAATGCTTTGAAGAGAGAGCATCTCCTTCAGTTCAAAGCCTTCACTAATCCCGAAGGCAGTGTTCCTCTTAAACAGTTACCCCAAAGCAACATCTTGCTGTTAAAGCTAAAACCAGGACAGATGTTGCTCTTTGCAACTTAGGTACTGTATGTGCATTTTTCACATGAGCATTTGAAATAATTGAATTTCCCATTACAAATAAAAGTGATCCAGTGACTTCTTACCAATAAAGAACTGCTTCCTTTCCATTTTTCAAGGTTAAGGGGTGACTTACACAGCTTCAAGCATGGAGCACAGTAGAGAGAGAGAGAGACCTGCCTTGTAACCAATGGAATCTAGTGGTGATTCCATTTCCTCCCTCATTTATATGCCATCCGACTCTCAGCAACTCTCGGTGGTTTACAAATTATTAACAACATTTAATAACAATACATGAAAAAAACCAACAAAACAAAGATAGCAGAGAAAGAAAAACAAGCACTGATGAAAATAAGGAAAGTGAAGAAAGGGGTATTAATTGTTCTGACCAAACACCTGGTTGAAGAACCAGGACTTCAGGGTCTTTCAAAACTTCAGTATTGGGCAAGTGTTCAAATTTTGCTGGAATCTCATTCTGGAGAACAGATGCTGCTATAGAGTAGGTCCATTTCAGGATCCTGAAAGATGGCATTGTTTAATACATATCATACAAACATGCCTTCTCTGTTAAGAAGCCTCCCCTCTAAAATAAGCTTCCACCTGAGATCCATGCAACTCCCACCTGATTGTGTACTGGAAAGACTAAAGATTTTCAGGCCTTGGGCTATGGTGAATGAGAGGTGGAATTGTTGGATATATTTGTGTGGGTAAGTGATATTGACCAATTTGCCATCTTGTTCTCTTCATTGTATTTCTTACCTTGTCTTTTTAAATCATGAGCTGCCCAGAGTCAGTCTAGAGTTAGGCAATCCTTCAACTGAATCATCTGAATTTAACTAAATCTTTTAGATTTATCATTCATAGCTCTGTCTCTCTGTCTGTCTATCGCTGACTGTTGTTCACATTAGATATGTTCTCAGTCCTCTGCCTTAAGACCTGTTGAATAGATTTCTGTTTTCTCTTTTTATATTTGTGATTACAGAGTATTGAATGCTAGATCTACACTGTTGATCAAAAATAGGAGTGGGGCAAACCGTAATGACTGCTGACATGTGTACAATTTTCATATTCAGTAAAAGTAAGATCTGTTTCTCAATGTAATACTTAGAGACTTTATTCTCCAAGAACAGTTCCTTTGTTTATATCCTACTTTTATTATTTTTACAAATAACT
The DNA here is from genome assembly GCF_049901715.1 of Pseudonaja textilis. Classification (NCBI taxonomy): domain Eukaryota; kingdom Metazoa; phylum Chordata; class Lepidosauria; order Squamata; family Elapidae; genus Pseudonaja; species Pseudonaja textilis. Next base: position 98,251,896 of record NC_141990.1, read on the forward strand.
CAAGGAATCAGGCATACATGTACCCAATACTCCTATTTTTCTCAGAACAAATAACAACAGTAAGGTGGGTTGGGTTGAGAAAGATTAGCCAAAGCAATCCAGCTGGCTTTTATGATGAAGGCTGGAGTAGAATTCACAATCTCTTGATTATGCCTTAAACCTTAGGCCAAACTGATGGTGTCATCATCCGATTAAGCTTAAAAACTTTTCAGAAGAACTCAGTCTTTGTCATAGCCCATAAAACTTTAAGGGCAAATGTATTCCAAGGGATGCCATTCTGGTCAATACTCCCTTAACCTCACAGAAATGAGGGAATATAAGTACCAGACTGGTATTTGCATTCTAGCTAGAGATAGTGTAGGAACTCCCCGACACCAACAATGAGATTCTGTCCAGAAGCTTGGATAGGGATCCTGTCAGGCAGCAGATGGCCAGTAGGGATGGAGGATTTTCTTGCCTGTCCTTCTGGTTAAACTGTAAAGAACTATTGAGATGATCATACAGGAAAATATGTGACAGTTAGCAAAACATGAATGGAAGAATATGTTAGAAGGAAAATATAGAGATATGATTGATATGATAATAAATATATAAGAAGCAGGGAAAGGAAAACACTGTGTTTTTCAAAATTCAGTTACAGTAGCCTGCATCAATTAAACAGAATTACAGTATTTCCTGTAGGCTTGAATTAGGCCAACTAAGTCAAGTCAAGGAACAGAAATAGAGTGGAATCACAAGTAGTGGACTAGGATTGCTAACTGGATTTCTACTCACAACATTCACCCATTTGAACTTGCATTTGGCAAAGTCCCATCTTCATCTAGAATTTACTTTTTTAAAGTTCCAATCAAATATTTTTAGACAGTGCAAGAATTTATCATTGTGGCTTCCATGAATGTGTCTAATTCCTCTTTAAAGGCCGTTTCAGGTTAATGGCTATCATTATGTTTTCTGATGATTAAGTCTGCAGTTAACTACGTGCTGTGCAAAGAAATGCTTTGTTTTGCCTGCCCTGATTCTCCCTTCATTTCATTTACAGACTGCTTGAAGAAATGAGGAAGATCACTTCATCAGTTGCCTTGTACCCCGTCAGTATGCCTCAGAAATCTGTTCCAGAGGCTTTAGGACTGAATCCCAGAAGAAGAGTTCAACAAGGTCCTGGGATTGAAAACAGCAGCAGCAGCAGCAACAACAACCTCATCTTCTGCTAGTTTTCTGGGAAAAGAATGAATCTTTTTGTTCATGGAAGGGGTTCTTGGATTCCTAGATAGTACATAATTTTGTCTCCATTTCAGGTTTGTAGTGCTGCTGGTACTGGCAAAATAAACAGGCATTATTCTCCATTATATATGGTTGGTTTGTTTTTAAATCCGATCAGTAATCATAGAATATAATATCCAGGCATATTTGCTGCATTTATCTGATTTCACTGTGTGGGATATACATTTACAGTAGCAAGTAACAAAAATAAAATTTCAGGGAAACTCCATCCTGTAGTGTTGCTTTTCTTTTTTTCTTAGTAGAAATTATAAAATTTACCTCTGAAATTGATGGCAGAAGTCTACATCTATTTCAGCATGGAACAGGACTGCCACTATACATTAAACATATTTTAAAGCATCAAGATGCATTTCCATCATCGTTATGAATGGAGAACAAACATCCTTCACTTGATCTTGGGCTAATACTATATAACATTTATGTGTGATAATAATTCAGCTTGACTATTTTTATAACTACGTTAATAATGAGATCTGTGATCAATACTTTTTTTAACAACATCCGTTGCCAAAGGGTTTACTTCTATTTTTGCTAAACTGATAAAGCAATGAATCCGTGATAGAATTCAGATGGAAAAAAAGTGGCTGAGATGGAATGAAGTTGAGATTCGTCACGCTGCCCCCCACCAGAGGAACATGAGGCACATCATATACATTTTCATTTTTCATTAATGAACTTAGATTATGGATGATTATGTTTCCGATACTTAAAAATTTCCTAGGACTACAACATTTCTGAATTTTTATTAGGTGATGAAAATCCCACAGTGCGAATGTTCATCTACACATGAGGTGTTTACACCATAACCAAGCAAATACAGTTGAAAAAAAAAGATAACGGGAAAATAATACATAGCAACTTTACTCCAGATCAGAGAATAGAGTTTATTGAATTATTTTGCTAAAAAATATCAGACACTTTCACAAAAGCTAGATTTTCAGTGTCTAGCACATTTTGACAAAGAGCTGCTGAATTTGGAATGTTTCAATTTAAGAACCTGTTTGAACCTACATGAGATTTATCGGTAAAATTATCTTATTGTTATAGATTTTCTTCTGAAGAATATTCAGCAAATTCTGGTAATCCAGGGCCAATTCAAAAACATAAGCTACCTACCTACCTACACACAATATATATAATATGAGCAAGATAGAGGGGGGTGGGAGAAAGGAAATAGAGAGAATTACTTTTTCTTCAACTAGTATGATGTCCAGGTTATTATATTCTTGATGTTGGTTCATCCGAATATGGAAAATCTATTAGAAAATAACAATAACAACAACAATGGCAACTATAACTAATCACTTCCCTTTATCATAACTGTCACAGTAGAAATGCAAAACATAGCTTAAAAGAGTGTACAAAATGACATTTAATTAAAAAGTGAGGAAACAAGAATGAAACAAAAATATAGTAATCAATGGACATCTAAAACACATAATTATTGTTACTTCTGAGTAGGTCTTTATTATTTGTCTATAGATACAAATCTTTCCAGACTAAAACATCTATCTGCTTAACTATTAGTATGCAGTATTCTGTGAATTGCTAGGGGAGGATACTATCACCCTCACCCTCTTTCTGCATACCAGAAATTCCAAGCTCAGCTGTCTATTTGCTCCCTGTGAAATAGCCCCTCCCTCCTGTGACTCTGGACCACATTCCACCATAATTACAGATGTTTCATGAATTGTGTAATGAGCCTTCAGCACCACTTAGGTAGTCAGCCTGCAAAGTGAGATTCTGCCCATGCAACAAAACCTCCCATTATGGTTTCAGTGATCAACCTGATTTATAATGGCAAAGGTGATATGTCAGGTATCACAGTCCCAAGATGCTTAGAGATTTATATGTCAAGAGAAAAACTGGGATATAACTTGCTGCCTAAGTGGTAACCAGTGCAGGTACCTCATAATGGTAGACTATGTGATTTAAAGCTACACTTACTTTTGAACCCAATGTTTATGAAACTATATTCTCACTTCCTAGCCCTACAAAGGTTATACCACTAAAAAGTAGACCATAACTTTTATGCTGCTTCATTCCCCACATCATATAGCTTAACAGAAATCAATTGGTAGAGTTAATACATGATATTTATGTATTGCAATATGGCCTTTATGAAATATAGGAAATTTCATTTTCTTAAGTTTCATCAACTTGATGAACTATTTCTGTGCAAGAGTAATTGGTAAGTGGGTATCTTACCAAGGAGTGCATCTGTTGTCCAAATGTAATGGTTTTCAGTTATGCTGTTGGCATAAGCAGCATACTTTTAAATATTTAATAAGAAAAATATATGTGACTTAGAATGATTAGATAGTATCTGGTGTATATCCATCAAAGGCATTCCTAAAGAAGATCAATTTATACTATACTGGAAGGGTGCGCAAAGGGAGAACAAAATATTTTGAGATCTGTAATGATTTCAGAATCAATTGAATCATAGACCTTAGAATAATGGTTAGGGAGCTGCAGCCAGCACTCCTGGGAAGCCAACACAACAAGACTTTTTCATTCCAGGAGGTTTGGCTGCATGAGTTGCTGTTTGATTCAGGCTTTAGGATATGTCTCATTAGAAAATAAATTCTGAGGGGTGGGGGAAGGAAGCCAAAACAATTTAATAAATAACTTGATTATCAGATTCCCCTTTGTCTGTAGTTATTTTATTTGGTATGTTGCCTCACATCATGCTTGCTCTTTCATCATTTCCTTCCTTTTAATGCCTTTAAGCTTTATAAATATAAACTAAAACATTCCCTCAAAGTTAGAAACTCAAAATATGCCTTTCCTTTTCAGAAACACCCACAAGCTAATCTGGTGGGTTTCCTTAAACCATGAAATCTATCAAATGTGAAAGCTTCAAAGTGTTGTTTACGTGCTTCATATCTGCAAGCCACAAAAACATAACCTGTGGATCAGGCCTTGTACCCATGACCCACTGACTTCTTGACATCTTGAGGTTATGCATCCCAAGCATGTATAAGCAGGAAACGCCAAACTTCTTTCAGCCACATCCTGGTGTGACTGCAGTGTAAATTAGAGCTGTGTGAAAACCCTGGGAAAAAAATATTTTGGCATGGATTGCCTAGTTTTCCTTTCCTTCTCTGTCCCCTTTTAACCAAGTATGTGGAGTAAGAATTATTCTAATTAATCTGTGGAACTGTTAAATACTAGAGGTTTTTTTTAAAAAAAAATCTGAATAAAATAAAATAAAATCTGGGACTGGAAACATTTCATCAGAAGAATTAAGATTCTACTTGCAACTGTAAATGAGATATATCGAAGAGATACGAACACTTCTGAAATAAAAACTGAGGGAAATCAACACTTTGGCAACAGATTATTTTGGATCACTACTAATTGTTTAAATTAATGGAAAGTGGTGGGTTTAACAACTGTTGTGTTTGCTTGTTACTATTGAGACTCAGAGTTCACTGTCTCCACTTGTAAAATAAATAAGTTTTCCTTTTCCTTCCATACATTTTACAAGAAGATGAAGCTTACTGAGTTAAAACAGTTTCACAATTGTTTTATGTGAAATCAGTAGCAGATAAAAAAAAGTGCACCATGGGGGGAAAATTAAATTGTATCAAAGAGGTCTGTTCTATTGTTATAATAAGCATTTAAAAGATGCTGTTTATGATAATAACAGGATTGAAGTCCTTTGCAGATCATTTTTAAAAGACAAGGTTCATTGTGTTCCAAAGACAACAAATATACCATGTTAAGTGGAGGAAATTAAAAATTGGATTCTGTATACATAGGATGCATTAAGTCCTAGTAGGATAATAGTTTCATTCAGAACTGCAATTGGAAACAGGTTGTAGAATGAAAAATCACATGACCACACCTGACTTATGATGGCAGTTTGCCAGTTTTGACTGTGGTTGTTAAGCAAATCATAATAGATTATTAAGTTCAATGTCATGTAACCACAACTTGTGACTTCTTTCCATCTTCCCCATTGACTGTATTTGTTGGAAGCAGGCTGTTGAAGGTTGAAAATGGCAATCATGTGAATGCTGTGATCATCAGAAATGTATGCCAGTTGCCAAGTGCCCAAATCACAATCACATCACAATTGGGACAATGCAATGGCTACAGCTTCAAGGACTGGCTGTAAGTCTCAGTATACGTGTTGTTGTAACTTTGATTGGTTGCTGAACGAGTGGTAATGGATTAAGGTAAAGGTTCCCCTCGCACATACATGCTAGTCATTTCTGGCTCTAGTAGGCAGTGCTCATCTCCATTACAAAGCCGAAGAGCCAGCACTTTCCAAAGACATCTTTGTGGTCATGTAGCCAGCATGACTAAATGCCGAAGGTGCACCTTCCCACCAAAGTGGTCCCTATTTTTCTACTTCCATTTTTACATGCTTTTGAACTGCTAGGTTGGCAGAAGCTGGGACAAGTAATGGGAGCTCACTCCATTATGCGGTGATAGGGATTTGAACCGCCAAACTGCCAACTTTTCTAATCGACAAGCTCAGCGTCTTAGTCACTGAGCCACTGCATTCCTTGATAGTGGATTAACTGTACTTTAAAAAGTATAGAGTAACTGTAATCATAATCCACTGTCCTGTCCCAGACCAACCACAAACAAATATGTGATGGGGTTGTTTTGTTCTCTTTATTAAATGAGGCTTGCAAACACATGCACTTGAAGTATAGATACAAGTTTCCCACCAAATTTCAGCAAGTCTGAACAGTTTCAAATCAAAGTGGCAGGCAGGAGAATAGTGAGGTGGAGTCTGAGGATCGGAATTGGTAACTGATTCATCAACTGGTACAGGTTCACAAATTAAGGCACATACCCTGGGAGTTAACAGGCAGTTGTCCTCAATGGAAAGCTTGTGCTTGCTGCTTCACTTAAATAGCAGCAGTCCCAGTATAGGTCATTTAGTGGGGCTGATGTTGTGATGTACTCCATCACCCCACTTCCTCAGGATCAACTCATAGGATCAACTCATTCTATAAAACCTCATAACATGCACATCTCTGGATCATGTTGATTAATATTGATGGGGTTGTTTATAATGAGTTGGGTTGAGTTTTCAGCTTTTAGCAATTTGTTGCTAAGCTGTTCTTTTTACACATTATTTGTTGCCTAGATTTACTTTTGGGGGACAAACAGTAATGCAAATTTGTATAAATAACATTAAATGTTTCAATCACTCTCTCAAGACCTATCCAGATAGGTCTTCAGTCCTTAAGTGGATCTTAGCAACTTTAACCTCCAGATGCCTAGAAAATTCTTCATAGTGACTCCGTAGGTATTCCTTTTCCCTATCCTTCTCTAAGAGTCTAAGAGTGGATCATTTTAAAAAGGCCTACTGGATGACAATCAGCTGATCAGAGAACAAATTTTTACCATCCTTATCACCATAATTTAGGCCCAAGGATGGGTTTTTAATGCGTATTCAGTCAGATTTATTAGTCACTGTATGGCAGTTACTCTCTAGGTATCCCTTGATGTACTTCATTCCCCTGGCTTCATGGAAAACCATCAGATCCCCCAGTTGGCAAACTGGAAGCCAAGCAGTTCCATTAAATTACTAATTAATTCAGACCATCCTCCCCCTTGTGGTACTTCCAATGAAAGTCATTATTTCAATGGGAAGGATTAATCAGATATTTCCCCTTTATTTAGTCTAAGCTATGGGAAAGACAACCAAACAACCTATGAAATTCAAGGAGAATTTCTACCCATAGAAGATATTAAAAGTTAATTCATCAAAATATTTTCTTAGCCTTTATTTTATATTAGCTTCCCTTGGAAAAACCCTTGCTGCTTTCTCAGTTCTGACTGAGAAAGAACATGCTGAGATGCAAAAAAATATTGGTACATTTTTAAATGGCACAGAAGGGAGAATTGTAAAAACTACCACTTCGTAGTATAAGGGCAGCAGCTGCAGTAAGTAATGAAAATTTTTATCTTGTGAAATATGAATCCCTTTGTTGTTTGAACCTGATATCAGTGATAGAGGAACATTTATCAGCTTGGTTTAAATTCAGCTCAATATTAATGACATTTTTCAGTGAGCATGTGGTGATGGGGAGAAGAAAAATATACTTTATGGTGAGTTGAGTAGCAAAAACAAAGTAAGAGAATTGCATAGCACCAGAGGATCATAGCAGGTCTTAGAACATAGAACATAGAAAAATAGTGTTGGGGACTTCTGGTGGCACTTCCGTCAAGGACAATTGGAGACTGTGATCGTGAGTGGTTCCAATCCGTGCTTACCCTGTTGGAGGGGTCCCTATGGGACTGTAAGCATCAGACCCACCTTGGGGGGGTGGGGGAAGAGGGGGAGACCACAAGCCGGGTTGAGGGGAGCCACATCTTCCCTCTCTGGCTTGGTATACTCCCCTGGAAGACAGGGATAAGTGGCAGTTTTAATGGCTGCCCTGAAGATGGGAAGCTATTGGGACTTAAGTGTGTGCTGAAGCAGTGAAATGTTGAATGGTGTGTAACCAGATAAGAGAAGCTTTTTGTTTCAATAACCCTGAAAAGCAGAAAGAAAGATTCCTTGCTTGAGATTATAACAGCAGCAAATGGAAAACAAGAGGACAAATAAAAAATAAAAGGAAAATAAAAAACTGGATTACAAATGAGCTAAAACTAAATTAAAGATGGAATTGGGAATAATATACAGAATCTGGCATGAATTAGGCATTGGATAAAATGCTGAACTTGCTTGGAATTGATTATACTTAAAAAAAAGTTAATGATTGAAATGGTTGAAAATTAACATTATTAGACTTGAAAAAATGAAAAAAAAACTTTGAAAAGTGGAAGCAATATAGAGCGCTACCTAATGGTATAAGACATTTTTTCCTGGATGACTTCATGGAAAATTACTGGTCTTTTAAATGTGTGAATGAGAAAAGATATGAAATAAAAGACTTTAACACAACAAAAACCCTGGAAGCTTAAAAAAGCGGGGTGGGGGGAGATTGCAGCAAGAGGATAAACAAAGGCAACATCTTGGGATTGTTGGGGGTTGACTGTGCAAAGGAAATAGAAGGGCCAACAAGAAAAAGAGAAATAAACAGAGTTGGCAAGGATTACAAGATAAAGAATAACTCAACTGATTAAGAAAATGGAAGAAGCAAACAAAGAATTTAATTTGGAACTGCAAATGGTGAAAGAAATGTTAAAAGAAAGAAGGGGACTATTGGACATACTGGCAGAAAAAGTAATGCAATTTATAGCAGAACGAAGAAACCCTTGAGACGAGGAGCCAAAGAAAGAGGAAAATATCCCAGATGGACATGAAGATTCAGAGACATTGCCAAAAGACACAAAAGGAATTAAAACGAAGACATTGATGACAGAGATAATAAATAAAAGAGAAAATGTTCCCAAGAGTAAGCAAAAGAAGAAGCTGTACAAAAAGAAATTTCAAAAAAGAGAAAAGGGAAGGGTGGGAGAAAAGATGGGTGACTGGCAGGTGGAAATAAAAGTAATATTAGAGGGGGAAAAAAGAGGGTTAAAGAGGAAAGGCCAGGAAAATGTAGTAAAGTGAAAGCTGGCTAAAACTAAGAGAAATGACAAGGCCGAGTGAGTTAGAGATAAGGGTTAGATATAGCATATAAAAGGGGGATACCACGTGGGAATGTATCTTTGTATTCTATTTTTATTAGAAATGTAGATTGGGGAGATTTGAAGGTTATAACTTACTGGAAATTACCTTAAGATTATTAGATAATTATAAATGAGAAAAATGAAGATGGAGTGAGCGATATTAAGAGGGTTCTATTGTTTTATATATGCTAATGATGTGGGTGGAATTATGGTATTAATTATATTCAAAAAGTGTGAATTAGGTTTATATAAATGCTACAAGTTGAAATTGGTCAAAGGGAAGTAAGAGGGGAAATTAACTGTTTTACCTTTTTTTTTCTTTGTGATATACATGAAATAGAAAATGCAATTGATTATACAAAGGATATGAGAAAATATAAAATATAATGAAATAGAAGAGATTATATGGGAAAGTAAAATATTTATAACGAATGTATTATATTATAATCAAAAGCAGGGGAATGAAAATTTATTAAAACTATATAGGTAAATTCTGGCTAAGTGGAAACAAAGGGGGGGAAATTGAAATGATTATATGAATACCTCTGGAATATATATAAGATATATTGAAGATGGTAGGATATACCATGTGGATCCTAAATGTTTTAATCTTATTTTACTTTTACTCATTTTTTTTCATTGACTGTCAAATTATATATCAGTCTTAAGAAAGTTATAGATGATAACAATACATAATGTAATATAAAATAGGTGGTAAGCTGAAAATAGAAATAATAGGGGATAAAGAAATGAAAATATATGTTAGGATGAAATGATTTTGATATTGAATTAATGAATTGAAATATGAAAGGGAAATTTATTTAAAGATTAGTTGAATGAATTAAGAAAGTTGAAAATGTAACTGTGACTATGTATAAATATTGTAATCTGGAATCACGTTGCTCACATGAAGAGATGTGTAAAAAAACAACAACTTTGATTAAAAGAAAAAAGAAAACAAGAAAAATAGGGTTGGGAGGGACCTTAGAGATCTTCTAGTCCAACCACCCTGCTTAAAAATTGAAGGGTTCATTCCCATGAATCCAAAAATTGCTTGGTAAAGTTATAGCACAAGCCAAATGCTTTTCCATGGGATTAATCTCTGAATAAATCCTATTAATTGACTCATGATTTACTCATGATTAAACCTTTATACTATTGTGCTGTTAAGCATTTTTATTGTGGATAAATTATGCATTATTTATACCTCTTATTCTTTGGAATAATCAAATCTACGAATGTTAACTTATTTTAACTTAAATCTAAGATGTTAACTTATTTTAACTTAAATCAAAATATTGTTTTTTTAAAAAATGACCAGCAGATAGAATGAATGTTAGTCTCATCTTCCAACTGAGGATTAGAAGACTGCTCCACTGTGAAATGCAGAAAACAAGATCAGAAACTTGACAAGTTCCATATGTCATTCTAAATTACTCTACCTCCAGGAAAGATCTGCTTCTCTTCTACTATGGAAGCAGACAGCTTTAATTTTCTTAGTCTCTTGCATGAATTCCTATCCAAGCACTAAAAGCTACAAAATAGCAAAGGCTGAAAGGCCCAGGGCAATATGATATGGGGTCTTTCAGCCCTGGGTCACTGGTTTGAATTTGCTCTAGGTTGATATGGCAACCAAAATTCTTACCATATGACAGTTGGATATAGCCTTAAATCTATTAATGAGCTGAAGGGGTCTACATGCAAGCTTCCCAGATGGCCTTGTTGACATCTTGAATGACCTTCTCACCTTCACCCTTGGATATAATCCATCCAGGTCATTGCTAAGGTGTATTGATTGGGCAACGTTGGTCAAATCATATTATACTTGCCTAGGTTGTCTCTGTGTGCTGCCTGTCAACTTACATGTGGTACTCAGTGTCTGAGAGCCCTAAGAGCAACCTTAAGACTATCATTTATGGAACACATGAATGACCACAAGGACCTTCCACCTCCCAAATACCCCATAATTTTCAATACATGCTTTTGAAAACATATTCCTTGTGGATTAAAGACTTACAATTTAAGCATTGCCAAGACAAGCTATCCAGCAGAATTATAAATAACATACCAATAGCTTTCTCTATAATTACTGTGGTCAATTATGCTAACAACAGCAGATAGACTTTTATTTTCCTGCAAAGGAATATTCAGTTAGTGAAGCTCTTCATTGCCATTGGTGGGAAGGGGGGGAAATCAGTGAGGAAAAACAATGGAATTCAAAAAGATCTGCCAAATAATGCATTAAATATTGCCAGAACTAATGATGAGCAATGCCAAACTATTCCCTATTTTTTAATATTTGAAATCTGGATTTACTATAATACAATCTCACTTAAAAATAAAAGTTCTATAAAGCTAGTAAATGTCATCTCCACAAAAATTTTAAAAGATTTTTAAAAATGTTTAGTATGGAAAATTTTTAATTATAAAATCATGCTACGTGGTAACATTTGGTTGATGTTGGTAGATTTTGAAAAACTAAACAGAGCCAGACCTGTACCTAGTACTTCTACAGTGAATTAGCAGGATATCCCAAAAATATAGACTAAATGAAAAAAGGAATAGTACAAAAATTATATGGACCTATCCATGAAATAACCAGGAGTTTGGTTTGGTCTGATCTTGTTTTCTTCTGAGGACAAAATGAAAAACAATGAGAACTTCTCAGGGAGTGCTGAGAAATTCTCATTCTTTGCCACAGCTCATAGAAATCTGCTGGGGGTAAAACCACTCACATACAAAGTGAGGTATAATGAATATGCTGATTGCAGCTAATTCTCCTGTCTCCTTTTTTATCAAACTGCAAGAAAATTTGAACAGATGCTTGGTTGGAGGCATCTCAACAGTCTTCCACATCCCAATGTCCTTCAGATATGGAAATGAGATCTGTAAATCCTACTTAATCAAGGAAGAGTTCTCCAAACAGCTGTTTGAAGAACCTGGGGTAATTCCAAAGTTAATCTGACATTGGGGGAAAACCTTGCTGAGGACCAACTAACAGTAATTTCTAAGAAATACTTCTTTTTTTCATTTTAATTTCACTGATAGGATCATGCTGACAGGTTTTGGGATTTATTTATTTTTTTGCATGAGTTGAAATTTCCCCCCCTCATATTGCAGAACTAAGCATGTAGCAGTAATTTCCCTACCCCCCCTCCCACTGGAAGAGGAAGTGAGAGATTTGTTTTTCAAGAAGTAAATTCCTTAAAAACAGAAGGGAAATCCCAAAGGTTTCGACTCTTGAACCAAGTAGGGGAAACTGATCACTTTTTTTTAAGAATAAGGTTTATTTCCCTTATTTTTAGACTAACTGGAACAGTGAGAGTCAATAACACATATTAACATGCCAACTTCTTCTGGGGCATTTTGTTTTACTCATAGATTGAAACAAATCAGATTCCCAACCAGGCAGAATTTTCCCTTTTATTTTATGCAGTTATCAAATAAAATAATAAGTAAGCATCAGCTGAGTAAGATGGAAGGCTTTTTCATAATTGTTTTGTTGACGTAGGTTATTCCATCTTTCTGAAAAACTCAGACTCTCCTGTTTGCTCAGAATTGCAACGCTATTGGCCCCGGTCATTCCCCCCCCCATAATTGACCAGTCTGCTCTTCCTTGGTCAAGTTTGCTTAGACAGCCAAAACTGTGAGTCAGAATATATTTAAATAGCCAGTAATAATATGCTTGGACCACCAGTTAAGACACAACATGAGCAGTTTCTGTAGGGTTTCTAAAATGTACTCATTCAGATAAATCCTTTCTTTTCTCTTTAGCTCCTAAACTAAATTATGAAAAGAAAGGAAACCCATGTTGCAGAGGAATCAGAAAGAAGTTATATGGCTTAGGTTCCTACAGACCTACCAATCTCCAGAACCTGCTTCGGGAAGGAAAGGTGGGTGAGAGCGATTTTGACATTGCAAATTCTCAGAATCTGCTATGTGAAACCAAAGGATAATAAGAGCTCTTCCTTCTGATGGCTTGATTGTTATCTAGGACAGCACTCTCATGACATAAACAATGGCATGTCAGGAAAACTGACCCTATATTGCTAAGCAAAATTTAGTTCAACATAAAACTTGAAAAATCTTCCTTTGCCATCATCACTAGAATGGAAGAGTTGCCATCACAATCTGCTCTGTTCTTTGTGAATATAGCAGCAGCAGATTCAGCTGATGCTCAGCTTTTCAATAAACAGATCTGTCTTTAGTTCTTGAATGCATACAAATTCATTTCTTCTACAATCACCCCAAATATCCCAGCCCAATTTCCACATGATTATATGTCTGCTGGATGTTCATTTTCAAAAAGGATGCAGTGCAATCAATCTGGCTACTAACAAACAAACATGGATACAGAAAATGTGCCATGCTATGGGGAATACTGTCTAGAAAGAATGAAAGAAACCATATGTTTTGGAAATCATTAACTGATGCCAAAAGCTAATAGCAATTTGGATTAAAGGTATATCTAAAACAATAAAACACAAAATTACAGCTAGGTTTCTAGCTAGCTATAAAGAAGACTCATTAAAGTTGTGGGAATATAGTGATTCTTTGCTTATTTGGTCCAATTTTGGATGTGTTGGCTCTAACTATAGCTAGAGAGGCAACCCAAGACATAAATGTAACAAATAAATACTGTACCCCACTTGCCTAATAGGTGAACATTGGATCAATTCTCAGGATAATAATAGCTTGCTCAAAAATGAATAATGTTTCTCAAAATATTCTACTTTGCCCATTAGTTTTGGAGGAGTGCTGAAAAATGACATGTAGGTAAAAATCCATATTTAGAGATGTTTTGGGGGCATCCTATAATTATTGGGAGGCCATGTGACCAATGCGTTTATCAGCCTGAAATAGACCATACTTCTCTTTCACGGGGCGCTACTATGCCATCAAAGGCATCTTTCATGATGGTGGTGTAATTAAGATGGCATGTATGACTATGCAATTGATCCTTTGCCTGTATGCAAGGTCAAAGCAGATTCAAAATGGTGGACTTCAATTATGTGATTGTATCATCCTTCCTCCACCTCGAAAGGTGCCCTGTAGACTAGAATATGGTTTTTGATTTTGACTTAATATTGTATTAAATATTAAGTATGCACCATTGTTTGTAAATGGTGGTTGATAGTTTAAAGTTGTGTGGCCACCACAAATGATGGGTTATTTATTAAATGACAAACCAAACCACATTAGTGGAATCCAGCCTATGTTTCCATTGCCAATCATAAAAAATCTGAGAAAGGCATATGGCAAAACTAAGAGAACAATCTTACAAGAGTTACCAGAGCCATTGAACAAAATGTCATTTGCTTCTTACTCCTTCTGGAAGCAGTTTGCTGATAAAAAAACCTCCATCTTCTTATATGAGGACTTTATTCATTTGGTGCAATTCTACGTGCTCCAGAGTTAGTTTACAATTCTTTGTGAGATGTTTGGTTTATCTCTGATCCAAGAGAGCCTACCAAGGTTCAAGAAACAGTCTTGGCCAGAGTTCTTTGCATATCGCTGCATTTGCTGTGCTCCCCTAAAATAATTTATTCTTCTATCATTGTTTATGTAAATCTCCAAAAGGTTCATGGCTGCCTGGAGAAATAATATTAAACTGCCCTGCAACTCTTCATGCGCTGGTTACTTTTAAAGATACCTAAAGTGCACAAGTGTCAAACATCCTTCTTGGTGTCAAACATTGCATTTCTATTGACTGGCAGTGGAGGGTTATAGCACTTAAAACTGCACTACTTTGCAAGGGTCTGAAAGCAATGGCTGTCATCTGGATGGAAGAAAGAGAAGGGAGTTTCTCCAACTGAATACTGAGCGCTCCCATGGGACTACCTCACCACCTGGAGCCAGATTACATCTTATGAGTCATGAAAATTGGGGTTGATGTGATAACATGCTGGAGGGAGCCACTTCTGAGGGGAGGGTGAAACTGTGAGCATTTACATTTTTCTTACCTAATCATTTAATTAGCGTAGCCAAGAAAAAGCAAAATCTCCCCTGTGATTACAGGCGGGAAGTTTCCGACAGAGAAATAATAGTTGCAAAATGTGACATCCAGCCCATCTGCAAGCTAGGAATTAAAACTTTGAGTTCCTACTAGGCTTTTAGTTCCTACTTGGAACTAAAACTTTTAGTTCCTACTTGGAAAGCTGATTCTCAGAGGGAGGATTTTGCTCAGGTAAGTCCTCAGAACCATGGCAGGGAGGGTTTCCTAACAATTAAATTTCAAGCAGCAACACTTCCTTTCCATCTACCGCATAGGAAGGATGTGACCAACATCAAAAATAACTTTTGGTTAAGTTAGTAATGAATGTGCAAATCAGATCTGACTGAAAAATATAACTGTCCCCTTGTTTGCTATGTATAGTCCACTCAAATATTTGCACATACTTGCTTAAGCATTTTACATTATATTAATAAGATCACTGAAATTTTGCGGAGTCACTTTTTTTTTTTTTTGCAAGGGCTGCAGCCAATGCTTAAATGAAAGGAAATACCAGGCCATTTCAATGTCCCCTAAACTTTCAGGTCTTTAATCTGCTGGGCAGACTTTTCAAATAAGAGTTAGCACTTTCATCTCTGCTATGGAGAAGTGTTTCTTTTCGTGCTTATCTTTTGCAGATGAGGCTAGTGTCGGGAAGTTTGGCAACTAGACTTACAACCATATTAGAGCTTTGTATTTAATCAAGGCCAGCCTCCAAACCTAGAGCCTTCTGAAGCAAAGGATAAGACCTTGTAATCATCCTGATTTCTGTGTACATTAGCCAACTAAGTGGAAAGTTGAGTTTTATTTCAGTGGTGGTAGTAGAGCAGTCTCTTTCGAGAAGGCACGTTTTTTTTACTTTGAAGGTTTAGAGAAAGTCATATGGGGGGGTACCCAACTCTGTCTTCCAACTCTTTGCTGCTGCTGCTTCTCTTTCCCTGCCCTCCAGTATTGTCTTCCTGAGGTATTTATTACCCTTAATGAAAAAGCCTTAATAATAGAGCCGATCTTTCAGCTAGTGTTTCAAATGGGTATGTTCTGCATATTTGCTGGAGTCAAAAGGAAGGAAATCAAAACAATAAATAAAGGCCCAACATCTCTGTGATTGCCTCCACTCAAAGTATGCATGCATATGAGTTATTTTTTTAAAGTTTTTGCTTATGATTCTTGTGAGCAAACAGAATGTGGAAGTGAAATAGAAGGACAGCTGTCAGGAACTGCATTCCATTTCCACATCTGAAACCCCCAGGTTGCAAAAGAAAACAAATAGTTTGAAATACATCTTTTTTCAATAAGCCATTGCAGTGCCCCTGAACTGAAATGTTAAAGGACCCACATGGAGAAATAGGAAATTACTTTACTTTTTTTTTAACAGTAGGATATGAAAAGAGAAAATCTTGCCCCCTTTCCTGTCTGCTTTTACATCTTGCCACCACTTTCTGCTCTTTGATTGAAACTCGTCATAAATTAAGGGACCAGGATTAAAATTACTTGGAAAGAGATGAAACTCTAGAGTCAGCTTTAGTGCATCAGCTTTCAGCCAAACTCGATGGGATAGAAGCTGTCTCTCATTAAGTGTGTGAGGAATGCTGACCACAAATCTTGCTTGCTTTTCAGGAGTTTGGCAACTATAACCAGCTGTCACTGTTGTGTATGGTTTATTAATAACCATTTATACCAGCAAAGCTTCATTAAATCATTCAGGCAGGTTTATGTGATATAAAGAAGGAAATGTAGCATCCGTGCACTGAGGTTATCATTTTCGTTTGGAGTTACTGTCCCGCTAAACACTATTGTAACAATACTTTTTGTAACTATCAATTTAAGTCTCTTTTCATTATGTAAAATTATTGGTGTGTGTGTGTGTGTGTGTGTGTGTGTGTGTGTGTATTTGAATTGAGACTTGAATTTGTGTGTGTGTGTGTGTGTGTATGTGTGGTATATAGGTTTCTTCAGGTATTTTCCCATGTCTTAATATTTGTGCTTTTATTATAACGATGTTTCGGCAGAATCTCATCTGCCATCCTCAAGCTTGTGTACTGGGTTGCCATCATCTGCCATCCTCAGGCTTGTGTATTGGATGGCAAATGAGATTCTGCCGAAAAGTCGCTATAATAAAAGCACAAATATTAAGACGTGTGTGTGTGTGTGTGTGTGTGTGTGTGTGTGTGTGTGTGTAGTTAGTATTCAGCTTTGTTCGGGTATTTTCCCACGTCATTGTAGTTGTGCTTTTAAAGTTGTAGCAACGTTTCGGCAGAATCTCATCTGCCATCATCAGGCTTCTGTATTGTGTTCGTCTGTGAGTCAGACTTTCACAGCCACTGTTTTCACGGAACATTTTTGTCTCAACAGTAATATAGCCATAGAACATACCTTCATCTTCCACTCTGCTTCTTTAATAGCTATGATAATTCTAGAGAGTAAAACTTTGTCTTTAACCAACTAAGATCTTTCTTTTAGACTCCTATAGTAACAGCATGTTTCAGAGAAGAGACTCAGCATTCTTTTCTGATTTAGAGCCACTTGGCTTTGGACTGATTGAGAAATAACCACAGCCAGAGCAAAAACTAAAATTAATTTGTTGCTAGTTTTAATTCAATTTAAATTAAGTTTATTTGAACATTCCAAGAAATGCTGCTTTGAGAAAAAACTGATGCTGCTATGTTAGCACAGGACAATTTTGCTGTGAAAAGAAAGTAAAAGCCAAGAGCCCTGGGCACCTTATATGTTTTGAAAAATAAACAAAATGTATGCCTAGATGTTTCATTAAAAACTTGGAATATTTGCCAGAACATAAACCTGCCATGCAAAAACAATTTAAATAGTAAAAATGAAATAAATATGATTTCCATTAAGTCTCCCCTCTCTCCCTCCCTCCCTATCTCTCTCTCTCTTTTTCTCTGTGTATGAGTGAATAGCCTATGTGGCATAATGGTTAAGGTAAGTGCTGGACTAGGAGCAAGGAGACCCAGGTTCTAGTCCTACCTTAGTAATAAAAACCAGTTGGATGACTTCAACCATTCCTTCTTAGTCTAGACAGGAAAGTTGGAAAACTCTAGCAACCAACTTTCAATTTTGCCAGTATAGTACAATCTTTAATGAAGAAAACTTCAATCCGCAATGGATTATATATATACAAAAATACATATAGGTAGTCCTCAACTATGTTCAACATTACAGCAGCCGAGAAAATATAGATATAATGCTGGTCTTTGAGGTTTCAGCAATTGCAGCACCTCTGGGATCATCTTCACAATCTGGGTGTTGGGATACCTGGCTCATCATTATGACATTGAAGAGAAGCACAATCAACTAATCACCATTTTTAACTTTCCCTGCCAGTCTCTCATGCCTGAACCAGCCTCCGAAACCTTCCCTTCTCCACATCTCAAGGTATCCTCATGGTTCTTACCTGGAACTCCCTCCTCTTTCTCTTTAACAACTATGCATCTTGGAGTTACAGTAACAACCAGAAATGCCAGAGATTGCCATTACTTTGGAACCTCATTGCTTAGCAAAAGCAATCCTATTGTAACTTGAAGACTACCAGTATTTACATACCATATGTGATTGCGAACCTATGGCACACGTGCCAGAGGTGGCACGCAGAGCCCTCTCTGCAGGCACGTGAGCTGTTGCCCCAGCTCAACTCTGCCACACATGCGCACATGCCTCCCACCAGCCAGCTGGTCTTTGGGTTTCTGCCATGCATGCATGGGGGAAAGGGCGCATGCAGGGGGGATATGTGTGCATGCATGGGGGAAGAGTGCATGCAGGGGGGCACATGCTCAGGAGGCAGGGCACATGCAGGGAGACATGCATGCATGCATGGGTGTGGGGTCCATGTGTGGGGGGGCAGGATGCATATATGCACGCACATTGCATTTTGGGGTTTTGCGCATGCGTACTCACTGCCATAAATGAATACATACAATGCATATTATTTAATAAGAAGCCCACTGTTAGGATCCTTCCTAAGGGGTGGATGAATTTTCTGAAGGTGAAGGGTGAGAAAAGTCTATTTGAAAAGTCTTTTGGAATGCTTATCTTCCTCTGATTCTCCCCAATAGACATTTAGGGATTGAAGCCTGGGGGGGGAGCAGATTAGAGCTATCTATATTTTGCATGTCACCATTATTAAATTTCTCATGGGAGCTAAATTGATCATATGAAACAATATGGATGCAAAAGAGAAATTGTTTTTACTTTCATAATAATTGTCGATTCCCTCAAGTGCATTTATTAAGTAAAGCTCATGTCCTTGGGGTACTTATGCACAGAGTACCAATTCATGCATGTACATACAGGGCAATTAAATGGGAGATTAAAAATATTACACTTTTGTTAGAGATAATTAGCCATTGTTGATGATAACACAGCAGAAGATCCAATGGCAAGGAATGAATTAATCCTCCATGCCCACCTTTCAAAAAGTGAGATCCACATCTTTTGTACAGTCCAGAAAAATACAGACTTTGATCTATTTTTTTCTTACATCTTATCTTAGGGCATGACAATTGGATTCTAGAGTGTAAGAAGGATGCTACCATAGACTTAACAGTGTATAACAGTGTGGTCTTTTAATTATCCTGGACTGAGGCATGTTTCTGAACAAAATAGATCAGAAATCCCAACATTTTGGGAGCAGATAAACACATTTGGAATGTTGAGTGCATATTATGAGCACTCCCACAAAATGGCTGCCATAGTGAGCATGGCTAGCAACAAATGTTGTTACTATGGTTGATACTATGTCCGTACCAGTATACCAATTCAAAGAAGGCCTTTTGCTCCTTAAATTTCTCACAGTTTTTTTTTTTTGAGCTGAATAATTCCTTATCCCTGCACCATACAGTAGTATATATGATCTTCTCACTCTTCCTTTCACTAGCTTTTTAAAAGAACAATTGTAGTTAATGATGAATCAACTATTGTCCTTGAGCCTATGGTAGCACTAGCAATGAGAAAATCACAAACATTCAGATCTAGATCAATAATATGCACTGTTTGCTATCCTAAGAAACAGTTGTACAGGTCAGTTTTATATTCTCAAGCAGGATTGAAACATAGAAGCAAAGCAAATGGCTTGAATTGACTGTGGGGTACTTTTCTAAGGCAAGGCTAGAAAGCCACAGAAGCATATTGAAAAAGGAAAAGGGAAAAAACCCCTCAAATTTTGCTTCTGTTACAGAAGCTTCTATGACCGCATAAATTTCTCCAATAGACTAGAGACATTTCTTGATGGAATTACATTTGTTCCTTTTCCTCTAATTTCAGTATTCTTCCCTGGATTTTCCTAATGAATGTAATTACATAATTAACTTTTGGGGAAAACCCTGGCCTTGTGCTGTTGTTTGCATTCATTGAAGAGAATGAAGAGCCATAATTTTATTATTTAAACTTAAATGAACCGCAACATTAGAAATGGAGAAAACATTCAGCTTCCCTTCTTTCTCTGCTGGATATCTGATTGCTACCAAGATGAGAAAATAAAAGGGCTTTTCTGCTGCCTAACTTTATTTTCATTGGCTAAATGTTTTCACCCCCTGCATATCTTAACAGTGGTTCTGGCAGCGTGGATATTCATTAGAAGCCAGGAACATCACAAAAGCCCAAAGATACTATTCATTCTTGGTTTCTTGAAGGCAGTAATCTATGAGAATTATTTCAAGTAGGCCTTCCTTCAACCCTGTGATGCCTGGTGTTGTTCCTGTTTTCTCTCCTCTCCTACTGCTTTTCTAACTTCATTGTGCCTGCCAGTTGTGACCTAATTAAATGCTCTTGTTTCAGTTGAATCAATAGTAACATCCCCATAACATTTAGCCACCACAGAATCAAAAGTATTTTTTAAACATGCTTTTGGTTATCTCAACAAACCTTAGCTATATGTTTAAGGAAGTGAATAGGAAGACTACAATGGTCAAGGAATGGCTGAGGAGTAGACAGTGCTCTTTGAGTTGTGCATACTACTTAGTTGGGTTAAATGACCTGATGTGATTCCATTCCACTTAGAAGGTGATGCAAAGTATCTTTATCTTTCTATGGAATGAAAAATAATGTAATGCAGGGAGCTAGGGGGAGAGCAATGTTTTCTTGGAAATGGATGCCTTTTAGCTGAGTCACCAAAACTTTTGTGGGAGATCTTTTATTTTGTTGTTTGGGTTTTGAACTTACCTGAATGCTTAATGTGCTTTCTTCTTTTTGCTCTCCATTGAAAATTGGAGAAAACTATACTTCTGTTTTTTGGCACTGCTTCCAAGTGACAAGAAAAATAGATCGGAGAGATCTGCAAATCAGCTGTGGATTGCCCACTATTCTATTAATGGCAGAGAAGGAAATTTCATATAATCAGGGAACTGTACCCAAATAACAATAGTTTCCATTTTTAAAGAAAACAACCAGGTCTGGAATTGAAAGCTTTGGGAGTAGTTTCTAATGTTTATGGAACACTTTGGATTCTCAGTGCTACGGTAGAAATAATTTGCAGGGAATTTTCCTCAAAACAAATGGTTGTATTGCTTGGATACATGTTCACCATAATAAACAAAGTAAAATTTCATAGTAGGATATGTCCCTATTACTGTGAGTAGCATGTTGCCTGCATTGATATGTGTAGATAAATAAAATTGAAATATACCTCCAACCACATTAAAGTACAATTAGGGAAAGAAGCATTTTGTCATTTCAAGAATCACATGAATCTAAAAGCATATTCCAAAATGCAATTTGTTCTAAATAAAAGGTGGTTTTGAAGGTACACAAAGAATTAAGCAACAAGTGAGTGGAGTGTGTATAGAGTCTCGAGCAAAACATTTCTGTCCTATGATGTGGAATTGCTGACTCTGTTTTGGATCAGAATGGTTAAAACAGGAAAGAAAATGGGGAAATGTGTTTATTTACATTGGTTATTTTCTGGAACGAAACCAACATTTCCAAATAAAGGTAGAGTGTTGAATGGCTAAGAGCATGATAGAAGCAAGTACACTAATCATAATAATCAAGCTAAGATTTAAGTCAAAATGCTTAAAATAATGTGTTAAAGTTTAGCTCCTAAGCCAATGCACATAAGAACTAGTATATTATATAATATACCACCTTTGAACATTCCTGAACTAATGTTCTTTTGGTTGAGAAAGAAAAATAATTATTTGGAACAGCTGCTAATGAAGAATGCTGGAGTTGATTTATTTCTGTGTATGTGGCACAAATGCCTCTTTTTGCTTTGATTATCATGCAGACTGATAACTGAACTCATGGTTCACAGAAGGTGAGGAAAATGGAGACCCTTAGATGCTGCTGAGCTCTCAGCTACCTAGCCATCATGGTCAGTGACAATGAAGCTGGCTGTTATACTTTAGTGAATCCGAACATCATAGATTTCACACTCTTGGTTTACTAATATAATAGTTATTTTCATCCCCAAATACTTTTGTTAGCACTATAAAAACATAGGTTGTCCGTAGGTGAGATTAACGTGGAAGCTCTAAACAGTATTTAATATACAATAGTTCCAAAGGATAATAGACCCTGTTAGGAAACTGAAGTTTTATTCTTTGTGGTTGACAAGATGTTTCTCAAAATTAAATAGTCAAAATCATCTGGAAACATCTGGCTTGCTTTATTTCTTTTCACATTGCATCCCCTTCTGATAATTGAGGGACAATACACAACTAAGTAGGATAACAAGATAAGGAATTAATAAACCTAAAACTGTTCTCTAGAGAAGTGTGACAATCATTGCCCTCTTGCATGTTTTCTTTTTGCGGGGGCAGGCCATTGTCCTAATAAGTAGAAACCACTTTATAACTTTCCTGTGAAAACAAAAATATTGTATGCTTGTGAAACTCTGTGTGTGGCAGTAGAATTGCAAAGACCAGAACTTCCACATTTGTTTCTCATCACTTGGGAAAACTTGCTTCTTTTAGCTCAATAAAAATGTTGAATATAAAAGTTTTGTTTAACCACCAAACCCCCACATGATTTGGAGTGGGCAAAATGAGAGTGGGGAGTTTTCTACAAAGGACTATTTCAACATTGGCTTCACAATGAAATATGTAGAAGTATTTGTGTAATAGTTTCTTATAAAAGGGTAACAAGGCATGTAAGAGCTAATTGTAGTAGCTAACCATTCAGGAAACATTAGTTTTGGTATTTTTATGTTCTCTCTGGGTACATTTATGCTAAACTTATTTTAAGTATTGGCTTAAAGATACAAGTCATTTCACCACTCGTGACTTATAGCTTTTGATTGCATCAACCAACAAATGTAGAAAGCAAATAAATCATGTCCTAATTACTATATTTATTTATTTATTTACTCATCCAAATTTTATCTTACCATAATCTCACAACTTTTTGTGGTTATGCTATATCCACACCATAATACAGTGATGCTATAAAAAATTCTTCTGACAAATAATGGGGAACTGGACTCTGTCACTGTCGTAAAATATAAAATGTAGTACTCAGCCTTCATTTATCCTTATCCTTTATCTATCTGTATATCAATAAAATAAGATGCAATGAAAACAACAAAAGAATAAGCAACAAATATAAAGTGAAAAAAGTGGTAGGCAAGAATGACCATCAAAAATAATTCATATCATCTCAGAGTCACCTAATTTCCTGACTCCCACTCCTGCTTGGGAGAAGCTGAGGGAAAGTGATGGCATGTTATACAATTTAGACATCTATATGTTCAGATTCATGGAAGATGATGAGACAAGTTGGCAGGGCCAATTGCTATATCCTATTTAGTGTTTTTCTACTTTGTTGTGAAATATATAAAGCTTTGAGAGAAGAGACTTGGGCAACTATTCTTGGTGGAATCTCTTCTCTTTTCTATTTTTACTGTTGTCTTGGGTCCATCTTTCATGCTCACGTACAGGGAAAGAGCAGGGGGCTCTGTTGTTTAGTCCTTCAATGCTTAAGGACAAAATCATTATTGAAAATTATTTGTTTCATTCAAAAGTAGTTCCTCTGACACCTGGTTGGAAGAAATCTTTTGTTCTGCATGAACTGTAAGAGAAATTGAGATTCAGCATGTTGTTATTGTTTTGCTATATTACTTTTCCAAACAAGGGTACACTGTGATGTATACTTATTAAAGTATTAGATACCAAATCTATCACAAATATAAATGAAATGGAAGACACAAGCACTATGATTCATTTACTCTCCTAATACAGGTATCTCTGCAATACAAAGCGGTAATGATGCATGACTTTCAATACAATCTTATTTACCTCTGTGTGGAATTTACTGCTGAATTCAACAGAGCTTAATTTCAGGTTGTGTATAGAATTGTGGTTTTAAGCTCCAAATACCCATTAAGCTAAAATCAGAATTGCTTCCTTTAAATTGCCTATATAATAGAGGACATGTTTCATATGGAAAAGATATTTGGTTTAGTATCAGGATCAAAATTAAAAGGAGTTCTCTCTTAATGGATTTCTCAATGTTCCGAAATGATACTGCCAGGGGCCAGCAATATTTCACTATACTAGATAATGATGTGTCATATTGATATATATATATATATATATATACCAAAGAATAAAAATTTTAAATGCCAAAATTTTACAAGTTCAAAATGAGAAAGTTCAGTTTTGAAATCTTGGAAAGTTTGGGCATTCCATTAAGGTCTCATGTGATTTCAGCTTTCCTATGAGATTTTTTTTAATTGACTTTGACCATTTTGTTATGGTGACTATTTTGTCTAAAGTCTCTTTTTGGTTATCCCTTTTGGTTATTTTGTAAGGTCACCATTTTATTTTTGGTATTTATATTTGGTATTTGTTTATAATTGCATGGTGGTCTATAAAAAAAAGTTGGTGTTTGTTTTTATGTGGAGCTTCCCTGTCACATTGATTAAATTGGGCAGCATTATAACTCTTGAAAATAAATAAAAACAAAGAAATGAATAAAAAGGAGAAATATGGGGTTCTATGCACACAAGTGAACATTTTACAAAGGAAAATATTTTTGTTTTGAAAAATACTTATTCTGGCAACTGATTTACCTGATATATCTATGTAAAGGGGGAGAAATAAAGAGTAAAATATAAAATACTTCAAGGTGCAAAAAACTAAGAAGGCTTGGGATTGATTTGAAATTGTATTTTATAGCCTCTTGATTGGTTTGGATGAAAGTGTAATTTGCTGAGAAAAAAAATAGGATTAGAGAAGCCTAATCTGAGGTTCAGGTGGCATGGCCTTCTGTGCCATGATAAAGTTAAGGTTAATGTGGATTTTAAAGAATTGTTATATTAGGAATTCCATATTGAGAATATAGAACAGATCTAAACCCAGCTGTGCCTGAAAGTGTTTTTATGGGCCTCAATGCAAGAAGCATTTTACAGGAAAGATGCAAGAGTAAAGAAAAATGGATAACTGATCAAGAGTTGTTACAACAAGAACATGGAGAACATAAAATGAAATTAAAAGAGCAATTGCCTGCAGAAGGATTTACTTTTCAGTGGTTTTCATCTGCAGTTAAAGATTTCATATAGAAAATAGGACACTTGGAACTGAACAGCAGAAGATAGAATCTGAAGTTGAACTTGTTCTGTATATATATTTGCATTCTTGTAAACCTGCACATCTGATTGGCTATACACACAGCAACCAGATTGGTCGAGCGTGCGGCACTGATTGGCCGTTACGAAGCAACCACGATTGGCCGAGCCGATTGCGGGTGATTTGAACGGCTGTCATTGGCCGCGACACCCGGCACCAGTTCAATATAAGCCGCCGCACACTCAGCCAGAGCCAGATTCAACTTAATAAAAAGAGCTTAAACCAGTCACTGCCTTGCGTCTCTTCTTGGGACCAATCAACCGACTTAACACTGGCGATGAAGGTGGGATCCTGAAGCAAGACCCACATTGCACGTGGCACACGGAAAGGCGACCGGCAACATGGCCAGCAGCACCGCGCCACCCGCACCCTTCAACCAAGCTGCCGAGGACTGGGAATCCTACATCAATAGATTCCTCATGTTCTTAGAAAGCAGCAATTTGAAAGACACAAATGGGCAGAAGAAGAGGGCCGTATTCCTGACCCACTGCGGGCCCGCAGTGTTCAAGATGGCGAAGGCCCTCCCCAAACCCCTCGATGTAAAGGCGATGGACTGGGCTGACCTTGAGCCTTTACTGCGAAGCCACTACGCACCCGCTGTGCCCACCCTCATCCGCCAGCACAATTTCTACCGGCGGGATCAGAAGGAGGGCAAGAGCATCAGCGACTTCATGGCTGATCTACGGGACCTCGGGGGCCTGTGCGGGTTCACCAACCTGGACGAAGCCCTGCGAGACCGTGTCATCCTCGGCCTCAAAGACCCCGTCCTACAAAGCCAGCTCATGGCGAGGGGCAACATATCCCTCACTGACGCCCTCGCTGAGGCCACGGCAGCAGAGGCAACAAGGAAATCGGTGGCCCGAATGCAGCAAACAAGCACCACGGATCACCCCGCAACAGCTGAGATGACCCCGACCCCCGAGAGGAAGACCGAGACCAGCCTCTGAGCAACCACCTCCACACATCATGGCGATCTTGACTCCCTCACCGATTCCGAGGACGAAGAGGAAGACATCCACCGGCTCCAGACGGAACGAGACCGATGCAAGCGGCAAAGCCGTAAGTCGAGGTTCCAATGCCCCGGGTGCAGCAGCGATCATCCACGGTTGGAATTCCGTTTCCTTGATGCAATATGCCGGCACTGCGACAAACGGGGCCACATCGCCAAAGTGTGCCAGTTCAAACAGAACCACAGCCCCCGGCGTCGAGACAGCAGCCCGCGGAGATGAGATGGCAACCCCCCAAGGAACAGAGACCGAAACACCGAGAGCCGATGGAGCCGGGAAGGAAGAAACAGGCGTTTGAACGAGGCCCAACAACGAGAAGAAACCCACCAGACAGTTGTTATCGGCCATTCTTCAAACTGGGATGGCCGGAAGGTCCACGTGGAGGTGGGCATTGAAGACCAACCATGCAAAATGGAGGTGGATTCCGGATCCTACCTCTCCACGGTCGCATGGCGGGAAATCAAACGTTTGGTGCCAACCATCCATCGGCGCGAGCTGGAAAGCCAGAAACTCATCCTCAAGGACTACCAGGGGAACCGCATCCCTGTGGTAGGAATCGGACATTTTAAAATTACGTTCAAGGGGCGCACCGAGATACTCCCCTTAACCATCATGGAGAAGGACCGCCCTCTCCTCTTGGGACTACAATGGTTCGCACCACTGGGCATAGAGGTGACGGGCACCAACCACATCGCCGAGGAGGAGCACTGGGAGGAGCAGCTCGCAAAGGACTTCCAGGAGGTTTTCGACGGCAGCCTAAGCAAGTACCGAGGGGCCCTGATAACCTTCAACCTAGACCCTAGCATTGCCCCAATCCACCTCAAACCCCGGCGAGTACCCTTTGCACTCAGACCCAAGATCGACGAACAATTAAATAAGCTCATCGAACAAGGAGTACTCAAGCCAACGGACCATGCCAGGTGGGAGACCCCCATAGTCACCCCAGTAAAACCAGATGGGTCAGTGAGAATTTGTGGTGACTATAAGGCCACCCTCAACCGCGAGCTGCAACAAAGAGCTTACCCCGTCCCAGTGGTACAGCACCTTCTGCACTCACTGGGGGGGAGGCAAGATTTTCGCCAAACTCAACCTGGCACAAGCTTATCAGCAACTGCCAGTCGATGAGGAAACCACAGAGGCACAGACCATAGTCACCCACCACGGGGCTTTCCGCTGCAAGAGGCTCCAGTTTGGAGTCAGCGTAGCTCCGGGGTTTTTCCAAAGTTTAATGGAGAGACTACTCCAAGGCATCAAGGGGGTAGTGCCCTATTTTGATGACGTGTTGGTGTCAGCGGCTGACCAAAAACAACTGGAAAGCCGCCTGAGGGAGGTGCTTCAAAGGTTCAAAGTCGCAGGGCTAAAAGTCAAGAAAGAGAAATGCCAGCTGCACACAGAAAGAGTCAAGTTCCTAGGGTACCTCCTAGACCAGCACGGGATCCACCCAACAGAAAAAAAAAAATCAGGGCCATCAAGGAAGCCCCTAGACCAAGAAATAAAACTGAATTGCAGGTGTTTCTGGGGTTGATTAACTTCTATAATGTTTTCCTGCCCCAAAAGGCAACCGCGACGGAACCGTTGCATAGGCTGCTCGACAAGACAGCCACCTGGAACTGGGGAAGGCGAGAGAAAAACGCATTCAACCGAACAAAAGGCCTACTCACATCGGACGCTGTCTCATCCAATACAGCGAGACACTACCACTAACAGTAACATGCGATGCATCACCTTTCGGCGTTGGGGCCATCCTCAGCCACACTCTCGCTGATGGAAAGGAAGCACCCATCGCTTTCTTTTCCAGAACCCTCTCAAAACCGGAAAGGAATTACAGCCAGCTGGACAAGGAGGCCCTGGCAATCGTCGCGGCCGTAAAGAAGTTCCATGAGTACCTTTACGGCAGGACCTTCTCCATCATCACAGACCACAAACCGCTACTCGGGATCCTGGCCAGGGACAAGGCCACCCCGAACATCCTATCACCAAGAATGACAAGGTGGTCCGAATTCCTCGCCGCCTACAATTACTGGCTAGACCATCGCCCCGGTAAGTCAATCTCACACACAGATGCGTTGAGCCGCACTCCGCTACCTGACCTGGACGCTGACCCAGCACCCGCCATGTCCACCCTCAGTATAGAGACCTTACCCAATCTCCCCCTAACCACATCAGACATTGCCCAGGAAACCAATAAAGACAAACATCTGGCGTGGGTTTTAAACTGGGTGGAGAAAGGGTGGCCGGAAAAGGATGACAATGACCAGTTCAGAACCTTCCGGAGCTGCCAAACAGAACTCTTTACACAAAAGGGCTGTGTACTATGGGGGGACAGGGTCGTAATCCCAGAAAAACTACAGAAAAGAGTCTTGGACATGCTGCACGAAGGGCACCCAGGCATTGTCAGAACAAAAGCCCTGGCCAGAAGTCATGCCTGGTGGCCAGGGATGGTCAAGGAGATCGAAGCCTGGGTGGCATCCTGCAAGCAATGCCAAGAATCCAGGCCGAGCCCTCCCGCCGCCCCAATCCTGGAATGGGAAACCCCCAGAGGGCCATGGTCCAGGATTCATATAGATTTCGCTGGACCCACCAAAGGACACACATTCCTGGTGACGGTAGACGCTTACTCCAACTGGCTGGAGGTAAGCAACATGAGAACAACCACCACAGAAGCCATCATCAAGGAACTCAACAAGCTATTCTCAACCCATGGCCTCCCAGATGTAATTGTATCTGACAACGGGCCCCAGTTCACTGCGCTACCCTTCGAGAGATTCCTGGCAGAACAGGGGATATGGCACGTGCTGACACCGCCGGCTCATCCGGTGGTGAACGGGAGGGCGGAACGAATGGTCCAATTTACGAAAAAGACAATTCAAAAAATTGGAATCGGGGAAATACAGGACAAAATCAACAGGATGCTTTTCATACAACACATAACCCCGAACACAGCAACGAACAAGAGCCCGGCAGAGCTGCTTATGGGGAGAAAACTGCGATCACCACTTGACCAGCTGCACCCCACATACAACCCAGAAAAACCCTCCGGCTCCTCCAGCAAGCACCGAACGTTCACACCAGGAGACGTGGTATATGCAAAGAACTTCACAGGGGACCCACTCTGGATACCGGCAATGATAACCCAGGTGACAGGTCCCCGCTCATACCAGTTACTAACAAATGACGGGCGAGCATGGAAACGGCACATCGATCAGCTAAGATCGAGAACCACTGCGGGAAATACAACCAACACGCAATCTCACAGAAATAGAGAACCAGGAGCAGAGCGGGAACACCAAAGCACCAACCAAGAGGGGAGGGAAAACCCCAAAAAACAAAACAAACAACCCCAGCAAAAAAGAAACCAGGAATACTCACCAACCGAAGCACCAGGAGACGACCTGCTCGTAGCCTCGCCTGGAAGAAGCAGCCAAGCCAGCTCGACCAGCCCGGGGAGCCCAAGTGGGAGCAGCGAAGCCAGCAGCTCGAACAGCCCAGGTAGACCAGGAGGGAGCTGCGGCGAGAGGCCCGACTCACCCTTCCAGGCGGTTCCATCGATGAGGCAGAGAGCAACACAGACCCTGACTGAACCAGCCGGCGGCCAAGAGACAACTAACCTGTGCAGGTCCAGTAGGCAAGTATGGAGCCCTGCCTACTTACGGAACTACGTCACGTAGGACCGAACCAAGAGGGGAGGGGTGTTCTGTATATATATTTGCATTCTTGTAAACCTGCACATCTGATTGGCTATACGCACAGCAACCGGATTGGTCGAGCGCGCGGCACTGATTGGCCATTACGAAGCAATGCGATTGGCCGATCCGATCGCGGGTGATTCGAACGGCTGTCATTGGCCGCGACGCCCGGCACCAGTTCAATATAAGCCACCGCACACTCAGCTGGAGCCAGATTCAACTTAATAAAAAGAGCTTAAACCAGTCACTGCCTTGCGTCTCTTCTTGGGACCGATCGACCGACTTAACAGAACTAGGTACAAATGATGAACATGCAATTGCTAGAACATATAAACCTTTATTGAAATTTGAAATGGAAGAACAGCTGAAGAGCCATATGATAAACGTGCTAAGAAGTTTAGTCACATGTATTGTTAGAACAGTGGGAAAATATATGGTTAAAAGGGTTGTAATTTACATTGTTACAATCTAAAAGGGAATCTTTATAAAATGATGTACCATTGGTATATGACTCCAGAAAAATTGTCTAGAAGGTATAAAGATACTTCAAATCGCACAACAAGTCTTTATTGCAGTCTTGGACTAACTACCAATGATATTGTTTTGACTATCAATGTCCCTATTTTTTTTTTACTATTAATTTGGCCCTTTTGAAGGTTAATTGGTCTAAATATTCAGCAGAAAGGCTAAGGCTGCAAAGTTCTTTGATACAGATAGTGACAGTGAGACTGCTTGCTGTCTGACAGTAGTAGAAGCATTAGGTCAAATATGATTCTAAGTCCTGTTCTAGGCCTAGGCCTTAATCCTTGGCATGTTAGCTTCAAGTCTAAGACTCCATTGGGGTGCATTTTGAGGTAGCAAACAAAGTCTGAAGGAAATTCGACTGAATAGTTTCATAAATTCTTAGATTTATATGTGTGCCAAGTTGTATCCATATAATACCTGTTTTAGCTGTAGTTTGATTGCTGCTGGAATGTAATTTGCCCCCTGTTGTCTATAAAATTTAGTTATTGCTAGTGTGCTCTTTGGGGCAGTAGAAGTGGGATAATTTAC
This sequence comes from Pseudonaja textilis, assembly GCF_049901715.1. Taxonomy (NCBI): domain Eukaryota; kingdom Metazoa; phylum Chordata; class Lepidosauria; order Squamata; family Elapidae; genus Pseudonaja; species Pseudonaja textilis. Next base: position 98,283,082 of record NC_141990.1, read on the forward strand.
CTGGGCTTTTAATTTCCTGGAGATCTGAAACACTATGCCCTAGCATTTAAAACAGTTGACTTGCTCTAATTGATGGGAATCAATCCCAATTGTGCCTTTATCTATTGTTGAAAAAAAATCTAAAACTTTAGATTTGTTACAGTTGATAACTGATTGTTCCTCATTAGGATGCCAAAGAGAGAAGAACTGCATCATCAGCATAGAGTGGGCGATGTCCACCAGCTAATTTAGGCATATGGATGTATTAAGTTTCTGAAGTTGATTTATCTTATCTCTCTCTGTCTACCGGTCTCTCGCTTGCTCGCTCTCCATATACATATACACACATACCATATGCACACACACACACACACACACACACACACACATTTTATTCTAAGGCGAATTAGAGTCAGGCCTCCTGAGCAAGGAGCCATGGTGACGCAGTGGTCAGAATACTGTATTGCAGGTTAATTCAGCTTACTGCCAGGAGATCAATCCTGATCAGGTCAAGGTTGACTTTCATCCTTCTGAGGCTAATAAAATGAGCTTCCAGATTGTTAGGGGGGCAATATGCTGACTCTGTAAACTGCTTAGAGAGTGATTTAAAGTACTATGAACCAGTATCACTTTAAAGCATTTAGAGAGTGCTTTAAAGCAAGGGTCACCAACCTTTTGGACCTCAGGGACCACCAAACTCATAATTTTAGATCCCAGGGACCACTAACCAGTTTTGTGGGTGTGGCCTAATTTGTGGGTATGGCTTGGTGGTCATGTGACTAGCTGGGCATGGCTTGTATGTAAATATTATAAATATTTATATAAATATTGAATTTTTTATAAAAAAGAGCAGCTTTTACCCAAAATCAGGCAAAGCAGGCAGACAGATTGAGTTGCTCACAGAATCACAGATTCATTCAGAGATCTATCTATCTGCCATTGGCTAGCTCAGTCTGTCACATAAAATTTGCTTGCAGGCAAACTCACAAAATTAACTCACAACACACCATGCATGTAAATATTGAATTTTTTTATAAAAAAGAACAACTTTTACCCAAAATCAGGCAAAGCAGGCAGATTGAGTTGCTCACAGAATCATTCAGTGGTCTATCTATCTACCATTGGCTAGCTCAGTCTCTCAAATTTGCTTTCTCTGAGTTTGCACTGAATTTGCTTGTAAGCAAACCTTCAGTCCTAAGGGAGGTTCGGCTGTGCTGAGCCAAAGATCTAAAGACTAGCTAGAAAGCAAGAAATCCAACCATTTCCTGCTTCCTAGCTAACTAAATCTCCTGGCACGGCAGAACTGATGATGGTGGGATAAAGGAAAAATAGCAATTTAGCAGGCAAGTTTACCGGATAAGGAGTGAGTGGGTGGGGAGGGTTCCTGCGGGCCATGTGGGTGGCGCAGACTTGTGTTTCTGCGCAGCCTGGATTAATTGCTTTGTAGGGATGCTCTGGGGGTGAGATTTCTCTGCGGCCCACCAAAATTTTCTCACGGCCCACCGGTTGACAACCGCTGCTTTAAAACACTATGAAGCAGTATCACTTAAAGCATTTAGAGAGTGCTTTAAAGCACTATGAAGTGGTATCAGGGGTGGGAGTCTACCAGTTCGGACCAGTTCAGACAAACTAGATGTTAAAGTTACATCTGGTACGCCGAACAGGCATTTCAACCAACCAGCTGGACCCACCCACCCCACCCCTCCCAGGAGTCTCCACAGGACCCATTTTTGATGGAGGAAAGTGCAGGCCAGAGACTCTGGGAGGGAGAAAAATGGGCCTTCCGGAAGTCCAGAATCAGGTCTGTTTCTGGCTTCCGGAGGGCCTCCAGAGCCTGGGGAAGCCCGGGAGAAGCCTCCAGACCCTTGGGAAGGTGAATAACAGCCCTCCCAGAAAAACCAGAAGTCACGAAACAGGCCTGTTTCCAGCTTCCAGAGGGCCTCCAGAGCTCAGAGGAGGCTGTTTTTGCCCTCCCAGAGGCTCAGGGGAATCCTCTGAACCCTTGGGAAGGTGAAAATGGCCTCCCTGGGCTCAGGAGGCCCACAGGAAGCTGGAAACAGGAAGTTCTGGTAGGCCACGCCACACCCATCCAGCAACCGGTTCACTGCCCAGTTGCTGGGATTTTTGAATCCTACCCCTGAGTAGTATGTAAGTCTAAGTACTATTGCTATTATGCATAGCTTATGAATTAGAAGCAAGAGCCTTTCGTGTATAGAGGATGTACTCAAAATGTCCACAAGTGTAATCTTTAGATATTATCAAAAGTTGCCTTGAAATCAATGAATGCTACATGTATTGTAGATTCAAGTCAAAATGATTTGTATATTTGTCTGCCAAAGTGATTTGTCTTTAGAGCTAGGCAATGGTCTATAATGGATTGTCTTAGTTGAAATTCTACTTGCTCAGAGTCAATTATTTATTTTCCAGGTATGGCATCATCATTAGAGAAAGGGAAATCATCTACTTCCACATCAAATAAGGCATAGGATATATTAGAGGAGATTCTTAGGGGAGAAGGGGAAGAAGAAAACTTACATACTGTGTTCTTGTGCTGGAACAAACCCAGCAGTTTTAGCTGTCTGGAGGTTGCTATAATTTGGAATGCTTGGTATTTTGCCATTGCAACATCTCGAGCTTGTTCTTCCTTTAGTCTTTCTCTTTGAATTCTTTTCATTCCTGTCTTGTAGCCATTGTTCTCACCTATCCAAAGCTGCTGGATTCCAGACTCTAAAATGCCAACTGATCTTAATTGTAAAATTCTAAAATTACTAATCCAAATACAGTGAACTAAAATTACTAATTGATATTAAGTAATGTTTATTTATTAGTAAGTAAACTATTTTAAAGTTAAATAATAAAGTAACTAAAATAGAAGCGTTAAGAGTTCATTTAAATTGCAGTCACTCTGTGGCCATGTTGCTCTACACCTCCAAACTACTTTAGATTTATGTCATGTGGACATCATGAAGGGTCATGTTAAGTTTGAGCAATGAGAGGCTGAACCAGAGCATGAGTGCAACAGTACTTTATTTTACAAATAAAGGGCTGACCGTGCTTGCCAAGCCTGAAACTGGCTCGCAGCAATCAGCAACCAGTTGGACCCCGCAGCCTGCTTTTATAGCTGGCTGCTGGGGAGAACAACCAATGGGAATGGGGGAATATCGCCCACACAAAGTGAGTGGACCAGAGTGAGAACTCCTTGAGTCCTCAGGACACAACACCCCTTCCCCCCAGATGCGAACACGCATAGTCCTTGAGGTAGATGGGGGGTTTGTGTTGGCGCCCGGAGCGGCGCAACTCGGGAACATTGTCTGTCTGTTCGGTATCAGTCTGTGACGGTTGAGCTGGCATAGTGTCGCCAATACTCTCTCTGGACTGGGCATCCTCGGAAACCACCGGGTTGGTTTCTGGGGTCGAGCTCTCGTGGGTTGGATCAGGTAGGTCAACTCTCTGGTCGCTGTTGTCCGAGTTTGGGCTGACCGGAACGATCGCTGGCGCAGACTGGTCGCTGGGTGCGATGTGGCTGGGCGGTGGATGAGACGGTTCCCCTTCGACTGGAGACTCTGGATTCTTGTTTGCGAGGTTGCTGAGGCGCCTTCTGAGTTGGTCTATGTGTCTCCTCCAGACACGACCATCCTCCAGCCTGACTCTATACGATCTCGGCCCGGTGACGGCGATGACCTCGCCCGGAATCCAAAGTGGGTCCCCAGCGAAATTTCTTGCAAATATCGGCTCCTGTAACATAAAATGTCTAACCCCCGAAGTGGAAGCGAGGGGAGAGTCAGGGCAGTATTGTGGGTGCAGTCTATCTAATACAGTCCTCAGGCGCTGGCCCATCAGAAGTTCCGCTGGGGACTTATTGGTGACTGCACAGGGGGTTGAGTGCTGGCTCATCAGGAACCGTGAGAGTTTGTGGTGCCAGTCATCTCTGCCAAACCTAGCGAGGGCCTCTTTGGTGGTCCTGACGGCCCTTTCAGCCAACCCATTACTCGCAGGGTGAAATGGGGCTGTGAAAATGTGGCGAATGCCTAGGTTGGCTGCAAAACGGCTGAATTCTACTGATGCGAACTGTGGGCCATTATCGGAGACCAAGGAGTCGGGTAGTACATGTGTAACGAACAGGCGCGTTAACACGTTGGTGATTGCTAGTGTGGTGGTCGTGGATAGCTGTGCCACGTCTATCCATTTGGAATAGGCGTCCACGACCACTAGGAGCATCTTTCCATGCACGGGGCCGGCCAGATCGATATGGATTCTAGACCAAGGGGCGCTGGCGCTCTCCCATCTGGTAGGGGTGGCGATGGGGGGAGCAGGACGGGATTCCTGGCAAATGCTGCAGGAACTTACCCAATTGACAATGTCCTCGTCTAGACCCGGCCACCACACGTAGCTGCGTGCCAACGCCTTCATTCTCACAATGCCGGGGTGTCCCTCGTGCAACGCCTCCAGGACTCGGGTACGCAGTGAGGTCGGAATGACCACTCGAGTGCCCCACAGTAGACAACCCTGCAAACTGGACAGCTCCTGCATGCGAGTCTTAAAGGGTGCGAATTTGTTATCAATGTTGCCTCCCGGCCACCCGCTCCTCACCCAGTCGAGCACCTGGGCGAGCGTTTGGTCTGCCTTGGTTTTGGCGGCGATGTCAAGGGCGGTGACGGGCAGGTCCAACTGGGTGATTTCAAAAATGGCATTGACAGGAGCTGGGTCTTCAGCCGGAGCGGGTAAGGGGCAGCGACTGAGCGCGTCAGCGTGGGATAGAGTTTTGCCCGGGCGGTGGATAAGTTTGTATGAGTAGGCCGCTAGGAAAAGTGTCCACCTTGTCATCCGAGGGGAGAGGACTTGAGGTGTCTGTTTGTCGCCGGCCAGTAGGCCCAGGAGGGGCTTATGGTCGGTGACCAGTTCGAAGAAGTGGCCAAAAAGGAATTCGTGAAACTTTTTCACGGCTGCAACAGCTGCTAGGGCTTCCTTGTCTATTTGGCTGTAATTTCGCTCCGTGGCCGAGAGCGTCCTGGAGAAAAAGGCGATGGGGGCCTCGGCGCCATTGGTGAGTCGGTGACTAAGGACCGCCCCAATTCCAAAAGGGGATGCGTCTGCTGCCAGTACTAAAGGAAGGTTGGGGTCGAATTGGATGAGCACTGCCTCTGACGTAAGTAGTGATTTGACGGCGTTGAACGCCTGGTCTTCTTTGTGCCCCCAGTGCCATGGTGACTTTTTGTCTAGTAATCTGTGTAGGGGTTCGGCTACTGAGGCTTTATGGGGCAAGAAGGATGCATAAAAGTTTAGGAGCCCCAAGAAAGCTTGTAGCTCCGTTTGGAGGTCGGTGTGGGAGCTTCGTGGATCGCCCTGACCTTGGACTCCAGGGGGGTGAATACCAGAGGCGTCAATTTTATAACCCAGAAAGTCCACCTGTCTAGTGGCAATGGCGCATTTTTCTTTTTTTAACTTGAGGCCATGCTGTCTGAACCTCTCTAACACTGCTCGCACTCTCTGGAAGAGTTGGGGTCTGTCCCTGGCCGAGACCAAGATGTCGTCGAAGTAGGGTACTACACCAGGGAGGCCCTGTAAAATCCGCTCCATGAGGGATTGAAAAATACCCGGGGCAACACTTACGCCAAATTGGAGACGCTTGCATCGGAAGGCACCCCTGTGAGTGACGATGGTCTGAAGTTCCGCTGTTTGGTTATCAACAGGGAACTGTTGATATGCTTGAGACATGTCCAATTTAGCAAAAATACTGCCCGGTTCGAATGTGTGCAATAAGTGCTGAATGACGGGCACAGGGTAGGCGCTAACTTGTAAATATTTATTGATTGTTGTCTTGTAGTCCGAGCAAATTCTCAGGCTACCATCTTTTTTGAGGGGTGTGACAATGGGCATCTCCCACTTGGCGAAATCTGTTGGCTCAATGACCCCTTGTTTTAGTAGTTTATCCAATTCAGCGTCTAATTTTGGTCGAAGAGCGAATGGAACTCTACGTGGTTTTAATCTGATTGGGATTGCCTGGGGGTCAACGGTGAACGAGATGGGGGTTCCGTTATAACACCCCAGCTCCTCGCTGAACACATCTGCGTAGTCAGCGAATAAGGAGTCAGTGTCTGAGGTTGAGACAGCATGGACTCCTGTTAACCCTAGGCCGAGGTGGGGAAACCAATCGAGCCCCAATAAGGTGGGTAGATTGCCGTTAACTACCACTAGAGGTAGGTGGCCCTTAAAAGCTCTAAAACTGACAAAGAACTTGCCTCTGCCGATCACGGGAATGGCCTTCCCCTGGTAGTCCTTCAGACCGAACTGGCATCTCTGAAGCCGGGTAGTAGATATGCTGGGGTGGAGTCTCTTGAGGGTGTTCCACGAGATTATTGAGAGCGCTGACCCTGTGTCCACCTCCATGTGGCACGGTTTACCTTCTAGGGAAACGGAGAGAGAAATTTTACTAACAGTGTGGCAAGTATGCCTGGCAAGGCGGTGCGTGCGACAGTTTAATACTTGCCTCTGTGGTCCCGAGTGCGAGGACGGGGGTCTGTGCGCAGCACTTTGGGGGGCTTGGCAGACTCTCGCGATGTGCCCCCTCTTATGGCAGTTGTTGCAAACGGCTCCTTTAAACTTGCAGGTGGCCCTTTGATGTGATCCCCCACAGGCTAGGCACAGCGTGATGTGCTTGGGTGGACCGGTGTATTCTTGTTTGGCCCCTACCTGCGACCGTCTGTCATTGGTGAGGCGATGGACATCGTTCTCATCATTTTGGGCTTCCTCCGCTTCCACCTCTTCGGAATGGACTGGGAACGATGCTAGCTTGGCACTTGGGCCCTGAATTTCGGTGGCTGAGTTCGTTGCTAGCTCGGCTGCTAGGGCCTCTCTACGCTGCGCAAGGTTGAGGTCTTTTTTAGCTAGCAGTCGCCTCTGTAGGTTGAGATCCTTGACCCCACAAACTAATTGATCGAGGAGCATGTCCTCCAGGTATGTTCCAAACCCACAGTGCAGGGCTGCTGTTCTGAGGGCGGCCATATATTGATTGATGGTCTCCTTACTTGATTGCTTCCTCATACGGAACGTGAACCTCCTGGCGATTTGTGAAGGCCTGGGAGCGTAGTGGTTAGTGAGGATCTCAAGCAACTCGGACCACGGAACGTTTTTCAATTCTCTCGGCGCTACGAGTGCTGCGGCGGTATCGTAAACGGTGGCTCCGCAGTAGATTAGGAAATAGGATTTTTCCGATGCTCTCCCGCATCCGCCAGGCCGACCGCATTGATGTAATGATTGAAACGGTTCTTATACGATTCCCACTTCTCTTCGTCTGGTTTAAACGCTGGGAATACTGGGTTGGAACTCATGGTGCTGGAACGGCTGGGCTACCTGCGGAAAAATCTCTCTGGGACTACGAGCGCTCGTGAGATACTAGTGATATCAGCTCTGGAGAGGTTTTTTGCTAACCTCTCTCTCTCTCTCTGGGTTACCACGTTGGCTGCTAGCCGTTGGAGGTGTCTAGATTCGCGCCAAAAAAGTGGGCGTTAGTGACTCTCTACAGCGCTGTGCTGTGATTCCTACTGGCTCGAAATTCAAATGACACCCGTTTGAATTTCGCGCCAAATGCAGAGCGGCTGCGGCTCGCAGCGCTTCACTTTCCCCGTAGCGGGGCTAACAAGCGGCTACAGACGCTTCTAACTTTTTGACTCAGACCGCTTTCTCTGGCTGCGGATCTGCGTTTGCTCTTTTTGATCGCTCGTTTTGCTAGCTGACCGCTCTCTCTGGCTGCGGATCAGCGTTTCCCTTATCGCCAGCCGATCGCTCTCTCTGGACTGTGGATCGGTGGCTAGTGACTCAGCGGTTGCAAGGTGCATCTGGTAGCCATCCCATCCTCGTCGCCAGTGTTAAGTTTGAGCAATGAGAGGCTGAACCAGAGCATGAGTGCAACAGTACTTTATTTTACAAATAAAGGGCTGACCGTGCTTGCCAAGCCTGGAACTGGCTCGCAGCAATCAGCAACCAGTTGGACCCCGCAGCCTGCTTTTATAGCTGGCTGCTGGGGAGAACCAACCAATGGGAATGGGGGAATATCGCCCACACAAAGTGAGTGGACCAGAGTGAGAACTCCTTGAGTCCTCAGGACACAACAGGTCATGCTATCATTTTTGGTGGATTTGTAAAAAAAACAAAAAACCCACAAATTTCTGGGCTGAAATCAGGGGTGGGATTCTACCAGTTTGCACCTATTCACTGGAACTGGTTGTTAACATTCTAAGCAGTTCGGAGAACCGGTTGTTAGAAGAAATTACTGGCCTAATCCTGTAAGGAAAGCAGGAAGGAAACATTCTGGTGTTGCTTACAGAAACTGCCTCTCCGTTAACCCTTATTACATTCCTTGGCAGGACCTTTCAAAGTTACAATGGCACTGAAAAAAGTGACTTATGACCATTTTTTACACTTACGACTGTTGCAACATCCCCACAGTCATGAGAGGCCAGGCGAGGAGATGCATGCCTCAATGTGCATGATATTGAGTTGGCCACGCTCAGCCAATAACATGACCACCAAGCCATGTCCACCCAGTCACATGACCACCAAGCCACGCCCACCCCCTAAGCCAGAACTGGTTGTTAAAAAAAATGAATTCCACCCCTGGCTGAAATACATATAATGAACAAAGAATTTTAAAGATCAACATTCAGTTGAAACCAGAACTTTTCTTGCAGGGATTAATGGAAAGCCAATTAGAAAAGAGCCATGGAAGATTATTTTTATACATGATTACTGCTTCAAGACTATTATATGAGCAAAAATGGAAAGACACACAACAGAGGAAGGATTTGTAAAGATGAAGAACTAGCAGAGATGGCAAAATTTACTAGTTTGATTTGAAAAAGATCAACTCTTATGGAATTTTTGCTGAAAAAAGAGAACTTGTAATTTATGAGTTTGAAGTTTAGAAAGGGTAGTTTATGGAAAGAAAGAAATTACAATGTAATTTTAGAAAGAGAGGGCAAAATATGAATGTATTTATGCCCTCTGTCAAGAAGATAGGAAGCTACTTCTTTTTAAACTTTTCCTTTTATTTCTTTCCTCTTTTCTTTTTCCATTATTGGCTATTTTTCTTTATCACCTTTATTTTCTTTTATGGGTTTTACTTTGTTAAAAGAATATCTTAAATTATATAAAAGAGGAAGAAAAACTGGAACTTGTTGCTTATTCTCACCCTTCTGGCAATTCATCCTTCTGGGAAATCATTGGAGGCATCTATGATAGAATGGCTGCAGTTTGGATAATCTGTTGCCTGGGAGAAACCAAAGGCAAATTCTTAGCTTTCAATAGGACTGAGGGAAGGTATTGTTTTCTCCAAGCTTTGATCAAAGTATTCCTTCAAAGTCAGCTGCAATGACTATCTGCTACTAAATGTCAGAGAGGGGTGGTTGTCCTGGTTTCCTCTGTATGTGCCGAAGCCCTTACTGCCAAATCGGAAACCGGCAAATTTGAATCTGACTCACCTTGTTCAAGATGAGCAAGTTGCCTTTGCAAAGTGAATTGCCATCTTAGGTCAGAATATCATGTTGAGAAAGAACAATTCTCCTCTGCAAAGCAAAGCAAGGTGGTTCCATGAAGTTCCTGTTTCTTCTATAACCTCCAGATGGAGTGGCACCCAACTCCCCGACATCCCAGCCACCATACCCAATTGAAAGTTGCAGCCCCAACATCAGATCCAGGAAGGAGTGTCTAAAATCTTTTGGTGCATTGCCACTATTAGGTTGCAAACTGCAAGTAGCAAAAGAACAATTTGTCATGTGTTATCCCTAGACCAAATAACAAAGAGACAAGTAATCTTGATGGCTGCCCAACAACAATTGAATTTCTTTACTATTTGTCCAAACCTCTCTCTTAGTAGAATTTTTGTTGATATTGTAGTGTATGACAGTGATAACAGAATATATTTATAAGTATTTAGTCACTATATATACGAACACAATACACAAGCCTGATGATGGCAGATGAGATTCTGCCGAAATGTCACTACAACTTTAAAAGCACAACTATAATGATGTGGGAAAATACCCGAACAGAGTGCCATCATTGCAGATCCATGATGGCAGATGAGATTCTGCCAAACGTTGCTACAACTTTAAAAGCACAACTATAATGACATGGGAAAATACACGAACAAAGCTGAATACCATACATGTAAGTACCCGCGAAAACTTAAGAATATATGTATATGTACCATTTTTTAACTAACATATGATTTAGAAAGCAAATACAGACTTTGAGGTCAGAAGCAAAGTTGAAATCCCTCTCAGATAAAAATAAAAATAATAATTCATCACTCTGATATAAAGCAATCTGGACACAGTTCAATCCTGTTAGCTGCGAAGTATCTGAAAAATCATTATGTCTGCTTAAGCAGATTGTAAGGTCTCCTTCAAGTCTATTGCAACTTATCTATGTAGTTTGGCAAACTCAGTATGGAAATTATTTGCCATTGCCTCAAAAATAATGAATGTAGTTTTCTTAATTTTTCAATGAAAAGTGCTAACTAGTGTATCTAAGTGCTAGCCAGTTCCCCCTTTGGTTTTCAAGATGAGCTAAAGTTAGCTATTTGTTGCTCCCGCACTAGATTCTTAAGCATAAACAATAATGCAAATTAAAGGAGAAAATACAATTGCTTCCATCTCTGTTTATTTTTGTATGTAAGATAGCAATGCCTATGCTCTAAACCCAGACCCTGTGATAAAACCAAATCTTTAAGGATTTACAAAAGGCTATCAGGGCCAATCTGATCTTTGGGGGAGGGGATGATCTTCCAAAGGGTAGGAGACCCAATAATGTCCTTTATGGAAATATCCTATGCTATGTTTTCAGTAATTTTGCACCGCCTGCAATCATCTATGTGAACATGACTGAACAAGGTTTTTGAACCCAATATTCCAGACATTTCAAAGTTTTTGAAGAAGACAGCCATATTTCTATTTAGCAAATGTGATTGGATTAGGAAATAGACATTAAAAACTTCATTAGTATGATTTATCTCCATTAGAACTGCATGCTGCTTTTATACATTTCAACAGTTCCAACATTACTATTGGTTGAGAATTATTTTAGAAACTTATAATCTTACTCCATTGCACAGATGGTGAGAGGAATAGTATAGATGGTATTTTTTATTCAGTAAGAAAGTATATGTTTATTTGATTTTATTCTGTTTTGGAAAGGCTACACAGTTCATTGTATGTATTGTTGGCATGTTTTTGGATCCTAGTGAGACACTTGGGATATAGGCAGTATAAAAACAAACAAATTTACTCAATTTACATCTCTTGAATCTTGATGCAAGCACCAATACACTTACACAATAAAATTTGTATTTTTTTTTTGGCATGAAACAGTTTAATACCATAATTTGATTTTGCTGTTGGAAAACCATGTTATTCCCTCCATTGTCCATGACAGCTTTATAAACATATTCTCAAAGATGTTTGTGTGGCAATGAAAGAATGGCAATTAAAGAAATTTTCCAGTCATCACTGTTCCTTTTTATTTTATTTTGCTAATCAGGCAAAAAAGAAAGTACAAACACACATATAACAGCATTAAAGAGTCAGGTTTATCTAAATGGAACAGTAAAAAAAGTAATTTTTTTAAAAAACTTGCCTCCTCAAAATTGGGTTGACTCAAAGCAAGGATGTTGTGAGAAATTCAGTCTAGCATCACCTGACAAATAAACAAAAACATTAGATGCTATATTTAGATTGAAATTATTGTGTACTATATGCTTTTCTTGGATAAAAAGATGAAAGTTATACTGAATTTGGAATCCAATATTTTCCATAGTTGTTGTTTAGAATTATATGCAGCAGTTGAACTGTATTTCTGAACAAACAGGACTGTTGCCAAGATTTCAGAGAGGCCGGATAAATAACTCATAGGATGAACTTAACAAGGACTTCAGCTCTACAGTTTTCTATTCCAGACATAACAGATAAGTGACCTTATGAAATTAAGCAGGAATACCCTGGTTAGTACCAGGAAAAAACAGGTCAGACTGGGAAGTGAAACAAATGAATAAAGACTTCCCAGTTGAAAGTGATGGCAAATGAGTTCCATGTTTCTGCCAAGGATATATTCATGGAATTATCATGATTCCAAGCTCAACCTTGAGGAGATTTACTTTTCTTGAACACTCATCATTCGTTTGAGTGTACATAGAATGTGATGCTAATTATTGTTGAAGTATTGATTATGAGTGGATCTTCCCTTCTCACCCAAAGAAAATCAATAAGACAAGATACAGAAGGATAGGACTGAATTACATAACCCAGCATGGCTTCCTTGTGGTTGAAGAAATGGTTGTAACATTAATAGTTTTGGCTTTAGAAGAGGACTCTAATGGATATTGTTGATTTGTTGCAATTCATCCCCATATACAGCATTTTAAGAAAATGATACTCTTCTTGACTTGACCCCAACATATTTGGCACAAACATTGTACATATTTACTATATATGTTGACAGCTGGTGGCTGCTGATTTTTTATATTTTATCTGGAAGGACAGAGCTAGGGCCACACAGGAGAGAGGAATTATACCATACTTCCAAATAAAGGGGTAGTTTTGATTTCATGTGGAATGTTGGGGAGATAATTTTAGAGGAATTAAGATTCCTAGTATTTTTATATTTATAATGCCAATGTAAATGAAACTTAAGTTGGCTTTTAAAATTAGATTTTCTGTTGAAGAAAGGGGAATATTATGCTGATTTGATGGTTTTCTGCCAAGTGTTCATGGTGCAATCTTGGGGTGGCTGGGGGGTCTAAAGGGGATATTTTGGACTTCAAATGCAACTCAGAGCCCCAGGTTGTCCAGCCCTGTTTTGTTAACATATCTAGATTCTACTGCACCAAATAATATCTTTACATTACTGGAATCAGGATTTTGGATGTCTAAAATAAATGGTTAAATTTAGTTCTGATGTCAATTATTTACTAAAAAATATTAAGCTTACTAGGATATTTAGCTTTTGTTCTGGGGCCACTGAGGATCCTTTCAGATGAAATCAAGCTTCATTGGAGAACACAATCTTCTTGAGATGGCATAATCCTTTATTTTTCAATGTATGCATACATATACATATATGCATGAGACTCTATATATCCATAAACATTGAAAACTTGCAACACATTTCCTACCTGATAATAAAATTCCTTCCAAAGATCTCAGCAATCATCCATCTCTAATGAGAGTTTGATCTGTAAAAAAAGAGAAAAAAGTGTGTTTTCTGTAGTTCATTTTTCTTTCTGTGAGGTTTTCTAGATGTGGAATGGATGAATAAATAAATAAATGTGACAGACAGCTCTTACTGAAACTGAAGACAGAGAAAATAGGAAGGCAGGTCAGAGAACATATGCATAAATAGCAAACCCATCTGGAATATAAAGGGCATTCAAAACTGGTACATAGCTTTGAATCAGTGAAGGATTCTCTGATTTCCACTGATTAATTCTATGCTTCTCTTATCATATATACTGTAAGAACCTGATATTATTTTGGTGCACATTTTATCCAAATAATGAATAAGCAACTAGGAAAAAGGACTAATCAGTCATTGCACTGGGTCAATCTATGTAAGCATAATTGAGACTAGGAGGAACCAAACAATAAAGTTAAATCACCTTATCAATCCATCATGGAGGTCACTGACTTCCTGAGCAGCAATCACAAACAATAACTTTCACTCTAAGAATGATCGACAGAGGAATGCCTACCTGGCAGCTTTCCCACTCTCCAAAACCCTCTGAGAATAAGAACACAAACAATGAAGGATACTGAACAGAGAACTGCTGGAAAAAGATACCATAAACTGGGAGGAACCCCAACTATATAAGACAATTTCCTCGTCTCTCATTCAATCTAACCATACAGGTAGTGTTCTGTATTAACATACTCCAAATGCTAACTTCTGATTGGTCCACACAAACTGCATTTCGATTGGTCTACTAGACGGCCATGATTGGTCCGTTAAGAATCAACCACGATTGGCCGAGCCGATTGCGGGAGATTCAAAGACCTGTCATTGGCTGGCGAGCCACGAGCAATCCCTATAGGAGGGGCTGCCGCAGCTCCAAGATCTTCTACAGATCTTAACATAAAATAAAGAGCTTGAAGTACACTGGTCTCACGTCTCTTTTGTACCCGATCCAACAGGTAGACTTTTAGAGGGACATCAATAGCTGCATGATTAAATTAGGCCTCAGTAATATCCTTCAGTTATTAATCACCTGATCACTTGAGGTTATATTCTGTCTCTAGAATTCTGATCTAGATTCAGATACCAAATCCCGAATCTGAGCAGCTACATGTATATATATATCATGATATTTTTGCTTTTTACATTGATTTTATAGGAATGTCTATAGCAAATATAGGTTTGTTTTTTTGTTATTGAGCATGTTGAAATGGAACATGTTCTTTAGCAAAGGCAGTCTTTATTTTGTGAGAAGTAATCTTGAAAAAGCTTCTGTAAACTTGATGAATACTTGCTGTGGCATGAATTTTCTGTACGGGAAGATTTTGGTTGGAAATCCAAGCCCATCCTAGTGGTACCCCTGACCTAGAATTATAAAATGTTGGAGATGTCATAATTTTTCAGCCACAGTGTCCCAAAAGACTTTTTAAAATGTTCAACTGTACAGTTGTATATTTTCCACTCAAATAAGCCTGAATTCTTGTCTTTAGGGATTGCTGTTCAATTATTCTGTTCAATAATTTCTGCCAAGACCTTGGCTTTTGTTTTGTTTTCCAGAGTCAGTCTGCCTCCCACCCAAGAAACTTCTGAAACTTCACCTCCAGAACGTACTGCTTATTCCCTGGTTCTGTAGGCATCATAGTTTGCCTCACTTTTAGATTATGACTGTCTCTGTCAGCTATTAATGAAACACAGGAGGAAGCTGGAGATTCAAGTCAGCATATAGTCTAACAATTTTGTAATGGCTGACCTTATTATTCTGGTTGCCCAAAGTTACAATTAGTGAGTTAGGTTGATATAGAAATTGACAGTATGTAACATCACACAAATATGATTGATTCTATTTTTTAAAAAAATAAACTTGACAAATACTGAGATTTTATCATAGTGACTAGATTTTTGTAATATTGATCATCCCTTCCATTTCTTTTTCAGTGTTAAGAACGGACATAGTGTGTTATATTTAGACTGTTTTCTTCATTTCCATTTTAATTCATATCATTATACCCATCTCTGCTCCTTTATTTGTTTAATAGGGGCTTTATATTACAAGCCTAAGGAAATTCTGTTAAATGAATTGCCTGCCCTTTGCACGAGCTCTTTGAATGACATGGCTAATCATTGACAATTAACAAGATGCTAATTATACCTTCAAATTACAGTCCCACTAAGCAAAATAAAACTCATTTATGAGAGAGGGAAAAAAATGTTAAAGGGACAAACACTACATTAAACTAAGTAACATAAATAAATAAACAAACAAACAAACAAACAAACAAATAAATAAATAAATGGCAACTGATAAAAGTATGAATCAGCCAAATTGTTGAACACATCAAATAGCTTGCCAACTTGGATGAATGCCACATTCATTTTTTTTCTATGAGAGTGCACAAGTAAGAGCGGTTATGTGTACCATATTTTCTGGACTATAGAGCGCATTGGAATATAAGCCACACCCACTAAATTTTAAAAGAAAAAAATATTTTTACATATATTAGCCGCACCAGACTATAAACCGCAGATATATACGTTGTGAAATGAGATATTTAAACAGAAAGATTTTGTAAATGTTTATTTACATACCTTAATTGTTTCCAAATGATGCCTGTAACACAGCAGTAAAATGGCTGATTGAACAAAACAGAAAAGTCATTAATGTTTTCATTCATCCTCTTCCTATGCACTGAACACTGAAGTCATCTTCTTCAGTGTCGGAGTTGAAGAGCCTCAGAACATCTCCGTCACACAACTTTTCAGTCTCTCTGTCAGTGTCGCTCTCAATGTCACTTTCATCTCAAGGCACAGTTACCGATGAAGTTGTGCTGTTCTCTCCACGCAGCAGTCCAGCCTTTTGAAACCCCTTGGTGATCGTGGATTCTTTCACACAGCTCCATGCTGTTAAGATCCACTGGCAGACCTCAGAAAAGAATGCTCTTTGCATGCGGCCAGTTTTTGTGAATAATTTCTCGCTGCGGGTCATCCAAGCCTCCCACTCACCTTGGAGTGCCGCTTTAAATGCATGATTCACACTGATGTCGAGTGGCTGCAAAAACTTAGTTGTACCTCCAGAAATCACAGCTGGAATTGAGTTTGTTCTCTTGATGGATGCTTTCACAGAATCTATTATATGGGCCCTCATACTGTCCAAAACAAGCAATTATTTTTTCACAGGAAAAAGTCCTCCCGGGCGCTTACTGTAGCACTTCGTCGGCCATTCAGTCATTAGGCTTTCTATCATCCACCCTTTTTTGTTAACTTTAACGACTATGCCTTTCGGGCGTTTTTCTTTTGGCATAGTCATCCGCTTAAAAATCACCATCAGTGGAAGCTTCTGTCCGGATGCGATGCAGCTCAAAACACATGTGAAATGCGTTCTCTCATGGCCAGTTGTTTTCACTATAATGGATGATGCTTCTGTCTTGTTAACAGTTCTAGTTAGAGGCAGGTCAAATGTTGAAGGTACTTCATCCATATTTATGATGTCATCTGGTCCGACTGAATTCTCAGCTAGTTTTGTTTCAATAAATTTGTGGAAGTTTGCAACTTTTTCCTCGTAGTAGGAAGGGAGTTGCTGACAGACAGTCGTCTGTGCCCTGATGGACAGATCTTTTCATCTCATAAATCTACAACACCATGACAGTCCACCTTTAAAATCTTCAATACCCATTTTGCTGGCGATTGTTTTAGCTTTCAGTTGGATCTGCACAGTAGATACACCTCGGCCGTCTGCTCTCTGTGTGTTCACCCAGTCCTCAAGGAAACTTTCAGGTTTAGGCTATCTGCTTTTATGACCTCTGAAAGCCTTTGTTGTCCTTTGGCATTGAATTAGTTCTTCACGCTGCCATCTCCAACATCTCACCATTGATTCATTAATGCTAAGCTTACGTGCAGCAGCTTTATTTCCTTCCTGGATAGACAGATCGATTGCTTTCAACTTAAAAGCTTCATCATATGCTTTTTTTCATGTACTTTCCATGACGAGGGTGTGAAAAATATTTTGCGTTTGTGCGTGTCATGCTGCTTTCATTGAGCACGCCAAAAACTACCGGTAGCATCTTCTTCTTTGCATTGACCTCTTGCGTCTGTCACGTTTTTGGGCCCCCTGATGGCAGTTAGTGAAGTAAAATCTATAGATAAGCAGCATTGTTGTACAAGCCGCAGGGTTCAAAGCATGGGAAAAAGGTAGCGGCTTATAGTCCGGTAAATATGGTAATATCTTTAGAAGCATGACTTAACAGTGTTGCTTCTCTTCAGTTAAGGAAACAAAGCATTAAAAATGCATTGATCAATCTTTCAGGACAATTTATTTAATAAGAAAAGTAAATATGATAAATGCAGTGTTTAAAATCAGCAATGGCACAATGCAAAATGATTTATTGTAACAACCTGATCAGTGTAAGTTTCATTTAAAAAAAAAAACTCAGAGTATAGACAAGAGATGCCTTATTCTGCAGTGTATAATCCAAAAGCAGACCCTTGGAAAAAGCATGCCAATAGGAATGGAAAGAGTTCTGTTTGCTACGTCTTTTAAATAAACCAGTTAATTCTAATTTCACAGATTAGTAACACCAACGTTCTTCTGATTCCACACATCTCCAAATGTTGCATTATTCCCAGCCCAGAAATTCCAACAAACAAATACAACATGTTATAAACAAACACAAAATGCTACTTTAATGTTTATTACTGTTGACAAACATTGATATAGAAATTGGGCTAAGCAGACTGGATGGAATATATATGAAATTAAATGGATCAGTAACAGACTAATTATAAGATCTGAACTTGGTTTGGTTTTTTTTGTAAAATATAATTAGCTTTGTGCCACATGAATAACTTCAATTAGTTGAATATGGAAACAGATGCTTCTAGTTTTACCTGCAATTATATCAGAGGAAGTTAGATATGGGAAAACTTAGCCAATCCTGATGCTGTGGTATCCAATGAGTCTACTGTCAAATTTGAAACAATACTGTTGTGTAGAAAGTTCAAGAATTCTAAAATTTAGTATGTTGTCAAATCAATCCACAGTTCTGACAGGAAACAAAAATGACCAGCCTTGAACACATTATGCTAACTCCTGGTTTTCCTGAAAAAAAATAATCTGTAATGTTGGGAAAAGTAGAAGGAAAATCAGCAGCAAGATACATGAACTCAGTTATAACAGTGATAGATTTACCTTTGGAAGACCTGAAGCAGAGGTGGTACTCAGCAGGTTCTGACCAGTTCTGGAGAATCGATAGTGGAAATTTTGAGTAGTTCGGAGAACCAGCAAATACCACCTCTGACTGGAGATTTTACAGTATCCTTCCCCTGCCATCCCACCAAGCCACACCTATAGAACTGGTAGTAAAAAAAAAAAATGAATTCCACCACTGACCTGAAGGATCAGATTGGAAATATATACACTTGGAGAATATATCTAGAGTATGTGAACACTATCAACGTGGATATATATAATTACTGCTATCCATCAGCATGAAGGATGTATATTAATCAGTGGTTCCAGACATGCTGTCATGCCCCTGGTGGAGACTGACTCTGAGGAAGAGGAGGAACAGCCAACAGGAAGTGGGAGTGCGGCTTCAGAGGTGGTGGAGGAGGCTGGGGAAGGGCAAAGGCTGGCTGAGCAATCAGAAGAGGATCCAGACCCATCCCCTGTCCATCCTAGGGCATGCAGAGAGGATAGGATCAGGGAAAAGTGAGGTCTACTCAGGAGGAGATCACCATGATCCTCCTTGTGGCTTGCAGCTGGGAGCTATGTATATAAGTTTATAACTGCGTAGTCAGAATTGCTGGAGTCAAAGTTTAGTGTTTCATTTGAAAGAGGTTTATCTTTGTTGGTGTTCTTCCCATGGACTCTACCCGTTATCTTCCTGGAATGTATGATTAATTATCTTGGCTTGCTTTGGAACTCTCGTCAATGCAATTTGTTTTGGTTTCCTTTTGCCTCATTATTTACTTTTGTGACTTTAAACTGTGCCTAATAAAACAGTGAAGTTAAGTTGAAGGCATTACCGGACTTTAATGTATGTTTTGAGTTTTGGGTTATTTTGAGAGACTACGGGTCATCACACATACCACTGCTATGTAGCTACATACAGTCTGTCTATCTATCCATCGCTAATTAGTACCTTCAGTGTACTACTGACATTCTGTTACACAGTATATGATTGAAGCACACAGAAAATTCTGAATATTCAAGAATGTTACACAGAGAGGCTCATCTAGTGCATGATTGGACAATGCATATCCTGTGGACAGGGCCATATTCTGCTAGAGAACCTTCTTTTTGTCACTGAAAATTGTCTGTAATATATTTTACCACCAATTTCAGCTGTGCCGGTTTAGAAGTTCAACTTCCAAACATGTGTGGCAAAGTTGAAAAGGAAAGGCACATTAGTGAGTTAGTAATTATTTTGTTTCTTCTGTCTGTGACTTATATTAACCAATCAAGACCAACCAAAGCTTTGCCTTTCCATTAGTGTAGATTATTTCATTCAGACTCTTGTGTTTCATGACTTAAGTAATTAATAATAGGCCATTTTCCTCCTTTGGGCCTGTTCCCTTTGCCTGACCCACCACTGATTGTGAAACATCAATACAACCTCATCATTTTTTTCTTATATTAGGGCAGGAATGACCAACATATTATCTGTAGTCTAAATATAGCTCCCCTTCTTTTTGTGTCCCTCCTCAAACATCCTGAGACTATCCTGTCAATCTAATAGAAAGTGTGTGTGTGTGCGTGCACACGCATGTATTCTAAAATTGGTCTGCTAAGGAATCTGTAGGCTTTAGGGCACCTATGTTATAAAAAAAAATAGAAAGCTTTTAAATTCCTTAATGCTAAATCAATCCAGTTTTGGATTCTTCTATAATTTCTCCACTTCATTGCCATGTCCTCTTTATTCTCAGAGACCGTGGACAAGTTTTTTTTTTTTAATGTGATGTCTGATTGCAAAATACTTGCTTTCTCCTGTCCTTGAGATGGCTGCTTTAATTCTATCATTTTTAGAAAGCAGGATATTAAATTCTACATGGCTTTGACATTTCAGAGACCTTTACATTTTAAGCCCAAACTATTCATGTCATCAGCAAATCAAGGATTGATGGTGGTTCCATTTTGGAATGTAAGCAAGATGTTGGTTAATAGCCACTCTGCTTCTTCTGATAACTTGCAAACTAACAATATGGATCTTTCTTTCTTTCTTTCTTCCTTCCTTCCTTCCTTCCTTCCTTCCTTCCTTCCTTCCTTCCTTCCTTCCTTCCTTCCTTCCTTCCTTGCTTTGCTTTGCTTTGCTTTGCTTTTTTGCTTGCTTTCTTGCTTTCTTGCTTTCTTGTTTGCTTGCTTTCTGAAATTTAAACCTAACTACATTACAGAGAACAAAAGTATACAGAATCTTATCCTGTTTCTACCCTCTTCTGATTCATGATCATGAATTCAGATATATAGGAGATTCCAGAGAGAGCTTACTTTCATAGAAGCCATTGCTGTCCTGCATAATAGTTAGTCCTTTAATGAAATGGGCATGCAGAGGTGTTCACAGGATCTAGCCCTGTAATCAAAATGCTGAAAGCAGCATTGTATCATGCCGTTCCAACTGAAGCTTAGCTCCTTTCTTATACAATATGCAATGTCATGAAAAGTTCCTGTCCCGCTTTAGGCCTGAAAGTTGACTGAGCAACTTTGGGCTGGTCATTCTCTCTCAGCCAACCCACCTTATGGAGTTGTTATTATTATGGGAAAAATAGGAGAGGAAAGAGTATTATGTATGTTTTCTGTCTTGAGTTACTTGAATTGTCTTGAGAAAAGGGGGATAAAATTCTAACAAATAAATAAAAGAGGATGGGTTTGCACTGCATTGATACAATGCTGTTTTCAGCATTTGAACCAGTTAACCTCCCCACAAGATACGTTTGAATATGAGGCTTGGCTTTCCCATTTGATAATAGGACTGCTACAGACCTGATATCTGAATATACTGCATTGTTTTAAAAAGCTACTTAACATGTAAGTAATATATGAACATCAACAGTAATACTCAGTACAATATAAGTCATAAAATAAAATCTCATAAAATGTGATTAGGATTTACAATAATTTCTATATCATCAACTAAGGACTCTGTTCAAAGAAAACCAAATTTTGGAGTGGTACAATCCCATCTAAAATTTTATCTGAAAGTTACAAATTTGTCAGTGGGCATCAAATAAAAGGAAACAATATAAACTTTTTTTTAGGCTGAGAATGTTTTCAGTATGAATTTATTGATGTCACAGATATTCCAGCTATTTTGAATAAACAGCCAATCCCAATTAAATTTCATTAAGAATACAAGATAGTTGAATCAATATGTACATTTTTACAAATGGTAAATGTGTGATGTTTACCTTATTCTGACATTTAGGAGGGATATTTTTCCCCTGCTGCTTCAATTCAATGCAAATACTGGATATGCTGCCCATCAGTCTGACAGGCTATTTATAATTTTCATTTAGCCCTATTTAGACCAAAGAGACATGCATGTAGATAGAGAATACATACCCTATACCACCAGAGTTGAGATTCTAGGCTTAGACAACCTTGAACTATGCCAACTAAGATTGGACTGAAGCATAGTACATAAAATTATGTTACAATGTCTTACCAATTAATGAATATTTCAGCTTTAACCACAACAACACAGAGCACACAACAGATATAAACTAAATGTAAGCCATTCCAAACTTGATTGTAGGAAGTACGATTTCAGCAACAAAGTGGTCAATGTCTGGAACTCACTACCTGATTCTGTTGTCACATGCTCAAACCCCCACTCCTTTACCCTCAAACTAACCTCTATTGACCTCACCCCATTCCTAAGAGGTAAGTAAGGGGCATGTTTAAGCGCACTATTGTACCTACCATCCCTATGCTATTGTCCCCAATTATTAGTTCCTATTTCATGTATTTAAACTTATGTTTATTCTTATTTCTTTTATATTGTGTTTGACTAAATAAATAAATTAAATAAATTAAGTGTATGTTTTTGGAAAGCACCAACTTCAGAAGGCAAAATTTTAGTTAATTATCTTAGATCTGCTTGCTTAGTAAAGGAGAATGATGCTCAATGTCACTATTTCGACAGAGTGAATAAATGCAGCAAATTATTTAATTATTTTATTTAATGTATATGTAATGTAAATGTATATGTCTGTCCAACTCATACAGTGACCCCAGATGGATTACAATATTAAAAATCCACAATATGAAAGCCATAAAACCCCACCCCTATCCTGTGGTAGTTCAGGATTTTCCAGAAAAATCGCAAAATTTTTCAGTAATCTCATCTTTGGGAAAGTGATATTCCAGAGGGAGGCAGCCACCACCAAAAAGTCCCTTCTCAGCAATTCTAGGGCTTTTAAGGAGTCTGTTAATCCAGGGGTCCCCAACCATCAGTTCGCGGACCAGTACCGGTCCATGGAACAATTTCTACTGGGCCGCCGGTTTGCTGGGCACCGCCATCTTGTTTTGATGAAAAAGTGCTTCCGGTGAGCTTTTCTGGGTAGAAAGCGGCGTTTGGGTGCTGAAAGAATCCTCGCGCCTTAGTTTCATCAAGGAGGGGGCAGCTTCGAACAAAACTAAGGCGCGAGGATTCTTTCAGCATGCATGGCAAGGCAAGCCGACAACCGTCCCGAAGCCGTCGCGAAGCCCATCGACACAGGTACAAAGGAGGAGTTGAAGGTGGTGGGGAGAAGCGGGGGATGGCTGGCTGGCCGGTTGCTCGGCCCGCCTTGCCATGCGTGCTGATGCTGGTACCGGGCCGTGGATGATTTTATGATGCCAGTACCGGGCCGCGGCACAAAAAAGGTTGGGAACCACTGTGTTAATCTAACTGAAATTCTCTCCTCCTAATGAGTTACATCGGTTGACAGTTATTTATCCCTGTAGGTAGAGCAGAGTGACACTGAGAACAATGCTTCCATTTCACATTGTGTGTACCTTGCCTTGGAACTTCACCCTTGACTCTTTTTCTGGACTTTGGACTTTACCTTCTGGACCTTGGGATTGGATTTTGGCTTGTGGGATTTATGTTTGCCCTGTGGATCTGTCTTTGCTGGACTTGCTCTGCGTTTTTCTTGACTTGGGAAATTGGACTCATTGGGTTTTTCTGTTTCCTGTGTGGGGATTCCTGGGGAATACTATTCGGGGCTGCTAAAGCCTCAAGGACTTCAAACCTTGTGGTGTGTGCATGTGTGAATGGGACAGATCTGTGATTAGCTTAATAAGCATGGATAAAAAGATCTTAAGATGGGACATGACTTATTTAACAAGTGTTTCAGAAATGTTGACTTCCAGTGATGTAATTTCCATACTGCATAATAAATTAGAGTTCTATTCATATCTTAAGTAATAGCATATTATGATTATTATACAGAAAACTCTTGTCAATTTGCAATATAGTTCACACATAATAGCACATACTTTCAGTTTATGGATTATTTAATGTTTCATTTAAGATCCATTGCTGTCTGGATCTGGGCTTGCTACAACTTGTGTGCTGCTATGGATCCAGTTGTTTGGTTTTTTTTTAACTTGGGTTGAATCAAGTAGTTATTGGATCTCAAAAAGTAGCTGTTTTTTGACCTAAAGTGGGGATAAATTTCATGAAAGATAAATGTGGTGAATAAATAACAGGCATTTTTGAAGGAGATGAAGCACATTTTAATTTTTTTAAAGCTTAAACTATCTTGCTAAGTCCATTTGAGAGAGGAAAGGAATGTAGCTACTATTATCCTTATACTGTTATAATTATGTTTTCAAATCAAAGAGAGAAAAATAACAATGGCTACTTTTTTAAAAATAGGTAATGGTTTAAGCTTGTCAGCAGGTTTGTCTTAAACTTTACAAACAGAGCCAGTCAGGGACATCCTGTTAATTTTCTTGATGCTGTGCAAAATATATTATGACTTGTTTTTCAACTATCACACCATTTATTCGTTCATTCTGGCCGAGGTTCAGACAAGTCAATATTCTACCACATTAGCTACTGCTAGAAAAGGACAGGTCT
Organism: Pseudonaja textilis; assembly: GCF_049901715.1. Lineage (NCBI taxonomy): Eukaryota > Metazoa > Chordata > Lepidosauria > Squamata > Elapidae > Pseudonaja > Pseudonaja textilis. Next base: position 98,307,339 of record NC_141990.1, read on the forward strand.
TTTGCCACAGCAAAATATAAAGTGAGGGTAACTGTCGGTTTGTATAGTATTGAAATCCACTGCTAAGAAAAACATAAAGGACTGCTAACAAATGTTTCCTATTATAATTAAATGCAAACATGTTGATGTGGAAATTTGCATATGCATACACACATGACTTTTATTTGTATTCTCTAATATGGAAATCCCAGTTCTTATATTACCCAAATCAAAGATCATACTTGAGGTGTCTGTTGAGCAAAGGGCTAGAGTATAAAATCCATAATTGCAAAACTTAAACCAAAACATCCAAAGAGCAAAGAGACCTTATGCAGTTCTATTTCACTTAAAATAGACCCTGATTGAAGTTTTACAGCCAGAATGGATAGCTGTTGTCCACTATTAATTATAACTGAATACATTCTTGATTTCAAGGACTGCTTGGTATTTCTCAATAGAATCAATGCAAAATAAATCAGGGTTTTTTTCTTTTGCCAACCATTTTTTTAAAACCAGCTCTAGGTAACACAATTGTGCATGCTTCAGAAATGAAGTGGTAGAAGTACTGCAGACTTTGTGTGAGCACAATACCTTTTTTCTATTTGCGAAACAAGAGTTGCTCCCATAGAAGCCTGGATAAAAGGTGTTACTGATTTAAGAGTCTCCTGAACTTTAATTAATGGATTCCTCAAAGCAGCAACTTCTTGTTTCGAGTTCTCTCCAAAGCCTGAAAAAAATTGGATTCCTCTAAAGAGCAGAAAGATGCTATTGAGCAAGATCCAAAACTTTTCTTCTAAGTTATTTTCAAATGCATCCAACCAGACTAGGTAAGAGCTGTGATTGATGTTTCATGCTTACAAGCAACTTTGTATTCAAGGACACAAATTTTAAGGTTATGTTATTAAACTGTATTAAACTCTCAAATACTATTTTAATAAAAACAGAAGCCTACTTATTCTAAAAGGTCTAGGGCACTGGTGGGATACAATTTTTTTTACTACCGGTTCTGTGGGCATGGTTTGGTGGGCTTGGCAGGGGAAGGATATTGTAAAATCTCCAGTTGGAGGTGGCATTTGCCGGTTCTCTGAACTACTCAAAATTTCTACTACAGGTTCTCCAGAACTGGTCAGAACCTGCTGAATATTACCTCTGGTCTAGGGGTCACTTTAATCTTGCAGCTTTTGATTCTTCTTCAGAACTTACATAAGCTGATCAGTGTGGCTGCACATCATGAGATGAGTAGCATATAAATTTGATAAACACAAGTAAACATTTGCCTACATATATATCCATACATACATATACACTCACCAAGAATATGAGACATTTCTTCTGAAATCTAAATGCTTCCTTTAAAATAAAGGCGCTATCAACAATATGCTTTACATGTGTCTTTATATTCTTTATATGTTATGTGCAATAATTACAACATAATGTATATTATTATATATTATGTATGTGTATATATATATATATATATATATATATATATATATATATATATATATATATACACACACACACATATACATGTGGATCTTTGGTTGTTCGGGTTTTCTCCTGCGTAAGATTCGAAGTATCTAGGCAACGTTTCGATGAAGTCTCATTCATAATCTTCAGGCTTCTGTCTCCGGCTCTGTGCTTCTCAGAGTGATGTGAGATTGCAGCTGCTTCTTCCACATCACTCTGAGAAGCACAGAGCCAGAGACAGAAGCCTGAAGATGATGAATGAGACTTCATCGAAACGTTGCCTAGATACTTCGAATCTTACGCAGGAGAAAGCCCGAACAACCAAAGATCCACATACAAATACCCGCGAGAACCTCAGAAAACATACATATACATATATATACATATACATATATACACATATACACATATACACATACACACACACACACACACACACACACACACACACATATATATATATATATATGTGGTATTCAGTTTTGTTTGGGTATTTTCCCACGTCATTATAGTTGTGCTTTTAAAGTTGCAGCAACATTTCGGCAGAATCTCATCTGCCATCATCAGGCTTCTGTATTGTGTTCATCTGTGAGTCAGACTTTTACAGTTGTTCCAGTTTTAAATTTGGGGCTAGCCTACTGTAAGTACCCGCGAAAACTAAAAAAAACAAATATCAGACTTCTACGGGGAGGAAATAAACAGTCAGACCAAAACCTATGAGAAGCTAGAAGTTAAAAGAGCAGGAATACTATGTGACCTCAAATTCCTATGCAGCTGCAGAGACAACAATGCAACACCAACCTGCTTCAAATTAACATTTCATCACAGCACAGCAGCTACTAAACTTATACTGAAAAGAACTGAAATGGCTCTATTCAGGAACGAGCTCCACAGGAAGAGATTCCAATTGGATCACTTAAACAAAGATTTGGTAGCACTACACCTGGAATTGAGCAGCAAAATCCTCCCTCTACTTTGGGACAAGATAATACAACTTACAACTTGAAGAGCTGAAACTGAAACCACTTACAAAAATGACAAACTCTTGAAGAAACTAAAGAAATTAGAACATGACAAGAAAGCCCCCAACAACTCACAACAACACCTGAAACAATTAGTATATAACATTTCCAAGAGAGAACTCACCAAAACAGAAACAGATGTCCTAACCAAAGGATTCAATTATGCTATAGCACCCAAAAAAATCCCCACAGAATCCATCATATGTGCAGTAGAATCCAGCCTAACTAAATTAAATACAGATGAAGCTGATAGAATAACACACCAAGTTACTAACATCCTATGCACAAGCAAACCACACAAAAGCAACTTGCACAAAGAAGAACTAAAAGCGCTGCAAGCTCTAAAAAAGGATTGCAGTATAATCATACTTCCAGCAGACAAAGGGAATGCCACAGTAGTAATGGTTAGAAAAGACTACGAAACAAAATTGACAGACCTACTCCAAGACTCCACATAAAAACCCATAAACACGGACCCAACCACATATCTGGAAAAAATAACTAAGAAGAAAATTATAACCAGCCACATGAGCAAAGAGATCCAACAGACGATCATCCCAAGAGAAAAATCTTCCAGATGCCCCAAACTATACGGCCTCCCAAAAATATACAAAGAAGGCATACCTCTCAGACCCATAGTCAGCTCCAGAGGAGCACCACTACAAAACCTAGCTAAACACTTAGCAAAACAGCTACAGCCCCATGCTCAAACAGCAGCTTCACATGTACAAAACTCATACCACTTCTTGGAAATGATCAAAGATCTACACGTGGAATAAGAAGATCTGCTTGTAAGATTCAACATGGTTTCACTATTCACTCAAGTCCCGATAAAAGAAACTCTTGAAATCATCAAAAATAAATACCAACCAGTTAAACACCTCATGGAACTAACAGAACACTGCTTAACCAACACATATTTCATATACAAAGGACAATGATACAAGCAAATTGAAGGAGCCCCTATGGGATCACCACTGTCACCCGTCATTGCAAATCTGTTCATGGAAGAATTCGAATCCAGAGCCTTGGCTAATGCCACACACAAACCCAAACTATGGTTAAGATACATCAATGACATATTTGTGATTTGGCCCCATGGAAGAGAAAACCTAAACAATTTCCTAACACACCTAAACAGCACACACCCCAAAATCAAGTTCACCATGGAAACGGAAACAAACAAACAACTACCATTCCTAGATGTACTAATCTACAAAAAAACAAGTGGCACACTAGGACACACCATATACCAGAAGAAAACACACACCAACCGCTACCTCAACGCCCAATCCCACCACCACCCAGCACAGATAAACTCCATGGCCAAAACACTAATTGCTAGAACCGAACGCCTGGAAGACAAGACACACATAAAGACTGAACTATGCACCCTGACTAAAGTACTGACAGCCAACGGCTTCCACAAAAGCAAAATCACCGGCTTGATCCACAAAAACACACTGAGATATAATGGAGACCTAGAAGATGAATAGACCTATGGAACTGCTGTCCTGCCCTACATAAGAGGTACTACAGACAAAATCAGTAAGATACTACACAGGCATCACATCAAGACTGCCTTCAAAACAGACAGAAAAATAGCAGCCATCCTTAGAAACCCCCAAGATAAAATTGACCTGGAAAACCAAGGCATATATGAAGTCCTCTGTGCATCATGCCTGGCCACATACATTGGACAGACCAATAGAAGAATAAGCACCTGCCTGGATGAACACAAAAATGCAGTAAAAAAGCTGGAACACACTTCCTCACTAGTCCAACACATGAAAGCCACATGTATATTAGGTCATAGCATCGACTTCTATGGCACCAAAACCCTAGCCACTATAGAAAACCCCAGCCACAAAATTATCAGAGAAGCCATAGAGAATGAAAAAAGACCTGAAAGCATGAATAGAAGAGATGATTCCACCAGACTGTCAATTATTTGGAAGCCTGTATTCGCAAACAAAAAAATCTCCACACCACAAGCCAGGCAAACACCTGGGCACAAACAGATCCCCCCTGATACCTCCAGCTCAAACACACCCCAACCAGGCACCCAGATGAAACCTAACTTCCTAACAAATGATAGCCACCCATTTACTCAGAGCCAAGATACACTAAAAGCCTCCAATACAGGAACACAATGTTGCCAGCCAATCAAGACACAAAAAAACCCACAAAACAGACAGAAGATATTAGAAACATCAATCAAGCAGAACACAGCAAACTCCAAGACCAATAAACACAGACCAAGACTCCCAACCAATCAGGATGAAGAAAAAACCATTCTGGCACAGCAGTAGGCTAGCCTCAAATTTAAAACTGAAACAACTGTAAAAGTCTGACTCACAGACTAACACAATACAGAAGCCTGATGATGGCAGATCGTTTTGGCAGATCTGCCAAAATGTTGCTACAGCTTTAAAAGCATAGCTATAATGACATGGGAAAATACCCAAACAAAGCTGAATACCATATATATATACATATATATATATATATATATATATATATATATATATATATATATATATATATATATATATATATATACTGTATATAATATATATATATATATTTCATAAGTTGCAAATTGTGAAGAGTGCAGTTGCCCACTACTAGTAGAATAGTACAATCATAGTCAGGCAAAAAAACAAAAAACAAGAAAGCCATGGTTGGAGAAAATAACAGACCTATTTGATTAGAGAACAGACAATATCTATGTTTATTGCTAACCGAAAACCTCTTATGGACTTTTTCTGAAAAACAAATTAATAAATGAATTAAGACATATGGTTTTAACAAGTAGATAGGAGAGGTTAAAAAAAGAAGAGAGGCATAATATAACTTTAGAGAAAGGAATAAATCCACAATTGTACTTATAACTGCTTTAAAAGAGATCAGAAAAATACATTCATTTATTGTCTAATTTCATTTGCCTTTCCCACATTTGATGTCATCTAATAGAATAACTGTTTCCCCAAATCATATTACTGCAGTATACATCATTCCTATTTCTTTATCATCATGTAGTGTAACAAATAAACTTCAGCAATTATGAATTCCTACCTTCATAAGCATCCACAGCAGTCTACACTATACTAATTCACTTCCCAAAATGCACTTTTTACACTTTCATAATTCAATCTTTCTCTTCCATTCATAAACTGCACAAGTTTAGTGCACCTTTATCTAGATTTGCATCTTTCTTAGTTTTACACACAGAAACATACACACATATGTACACACACACAATCATTTTTCTTTCCTTCATTTCTGCTTTTTATTATATATTCCTTTCACATTTCAAGTTACAATCTCCTGTACTTTATCATCAATAGAAGGGTCATGAATGTTCCTCTCTACAATCTACCTTGCTTTTGGTCTTTAATAAATTAAGAAATGATCTGGTTACCAGTTTTTGTCACACTATGCCACATGCAGTATTTCCTAATATCTATAAGGATACATTGTAGTTTGAGAACATATGAAAACATAGCCCCAAATTACTGCAAGCATCTTCATACTACTACAGTATATGCAAGCTAAGATCTCAACTTAAAAGATTATCTTGCAAGTGATATGCCACTGACTGCATCCAATCAAGATACTTGAACTGAGAAGGAAAAAAAAAGTCAGTTTTAAATAAGCATGTAGTAGACTATCATCCCCTTGGCCAACCAGTCTGGGGCAGCTGTTTCTTGTGGATCACTTATTCATTGTCTTGGTAGCTATGCAAATAGTTACTTTGGGAAGGGTAAATATAGCCTTATTGCATAATAGCAAGAGCACTGAGGCTTATATTCTACTTCACAGTGCTTTACAGCCCTTCTAAGCGGTTTACAGAGTCAACATATTGTCCCCAACAATCTGGGTCCTCATTTTACCGACCTCAGAAGGATGGAAGGCTGAATCAACTTTGAGCCTGGTGAGATTCGAGCTGCCAAATTGCAGGCAGCCAGCAGTCAGCATAGACTATTCCATCCTCCACTTTTATCTCACAAAAAATTTATAAGTACTAAGACTTGCCCATGTTACCAAATGAACTAATGAGTTTAACCTAGATGTCTATATTTCTCCAGTCTTAATTAAGGACAATAATTTGGCTTATATCAACACTTTTGTTGAATTCTTTACATACAATCCTAATCTGAATTTTGTTGGGAATTGTGAAACAGTGACAATATTTTAAAGAGTGAACATGCAATAAATGTTCTTTTAAACCTATATGCAGAAAAATGTTTGATGAAATTGCCTTCCAGCTAAGTAGTTTTGCCTTGTTTATTTAACCTCACATGTCATATTACTTTAACTCTCTACTTTACCTGACTGAATCTTCCCGATGTACTTTTGATGTTTTGCTCTTCAGATTAAAATTAAAGCAACATTTTAGCATCTCAATTAAAAACAAAATGATCAAATCAGTGCTACCTATTTTAAAAAAGGTTAATGCATAGTTTAGCCATAATAATGATAAGGAGCTATCTACATGATGTATAGTTCCTGTTTCTGTATGAGGCTCAATCTTTGGAAGCTATAAAAACTGGCTAGTATAACAGAAGTGTTTGTAATTAGAGATAATGGAATTATCTGAGACTAAAAGAGAGGAGAATAGCTATATTCCCAGGTGGCTCCATAACAAAGAAGTGTATACTTGGAATGGAAAAATATTATAGTCCTTTGTTGCTATCCCTCAATATAACCTATAAACTGAACATACTCTTTCATCAACGTTGTTTCAGCATTCTTCTAAATATCTACTTTGATTCAGATCATACACAGATATTTTGATAAATTTCGGAGTGTGCAAATAAAAAAACAAAGTGGCCTTTTGTTCCTTTTTTACTCAGCCATGAGTCTCATACACATAATTATATCCATCTATTTTGGTTGTCTCACACTTTTTTCCCATCAACAGAATCAGAATGAAGGTTGTAAATCAAGCACTACTTGTAGTTCAGTTCCACACCAGAGCAATCTTACATCAATAACACATACCATCAGTGCCATGGTCTGGGTTCTTGTAACAGCAGAAAAGACTATAAATTTATTAATTTTATTTTATTTTTATTTGGTTTGTCAATTGCTTACAAGATAATAGGTATAAGCAAAAACATAGTTATGAATATAAGGGAAACATATAAGAAAAATAAAAGAAGCAATAGGACATGGATGGTAGGCACTCTGGTGTGCTTATGCACGCCCCCTACAGACCTCTTAGGAAAGGGGTAAAGTCAATAGTAGACAGTCTAAAGTTAAAGTTTTTGGGGTTTGGGGAAGAAACCACAGAGTCAGGTAGAGTATTCCAGACATTGACCACTCTGTTGCTGAAGTCGTATTTCCTGTAATCAAGCTTGGTGCGATTAACCTTGAGTTTGTATCTATTGTGTGCTCTTGTGTTGTTATGGTTGAAGCTGAGGTATTCATTGACAGGTAGGACATTGCAATGTATGATTTTATATACTGTACTAGGTCTAGAATTTTGAGTCTGGTGGCATAAGGTATTCTGCAATGAGTAGAGGAGTAGAGAACTCTTCTTGTGAAATATTTCTGGACTTTCTCAACTGTGTTAATATCAGATACATAATGTAGGTTCCAGACTGATGAGCTATATTTGAGCATTGGTCTGATATATATTTTATCTAACTTGTTTTACTCTTCCTAAGGATAAATAGGTAATTCAAGATCTTCCTCATTTATTTGTGCCTGCCCCCCCCCCCCTCGCTATTAATTTTATCAACCTCTAAATAACTTGGTTTGTTACAAGATGTAACAATTACTTAACCCACATGCACGTTTTCAACATAAGGCTTGGTTTGCTTCAGCTGACTTTTCCCCCAAGAGGTTCAGGAGGGTGGGAATCTCAGAACTGTTAAGCACCATCAAAGGTGAGAATTTCTTTTCTTTGTTGTATGAAATCTTATCAATCTCTTCTCAGTCTCATGACCTCAATATCCTGCTTTAGAAATATTTGTTTAAATATCAACATTTTTTTTCTGTAGGACTGCAGGGTAGAACAACACATGGGAAGACCTCAAGCAGATTGACCTTAGCTCTCTGGTAAATGCTTACAGTTCTCTTTGACTTTATTTGTAGCATTATCACAGGCTTACAAAAAGATGTATGTGTCCATCAAATCCTTAAATAAGATTGATGAGAAATGGCATTTCCTACTTAAGAAAATATATGTTTGCCTATGCTTTCTATTCCCACAGTCACATTTTAGCTCCATTTGGTCTAAATAACAAGAGGTGAGAGAGGAAACATTGTTTTCTTTCTTTCTGTACATTCTTTTTTTCTTTTTAAGTACCATTCTCCATGGAAAAGAGATACTTCCTATGACACTAATTAACATCAGATTTGATAAATTTTAGTAGGTGGTCATGAAAGAAAGACACCTTTTATTAAAAATCCTGATGGAAACAGTCAGTCGGGATGGTTTATGCAATCTGTACAGAGAGCTATATTCTCTCCTGCTACCAAATCTCAGAATGAAAACATGCATTTTATTGCACATTATGGTCAGAATTATCTTAGAGGAAGAGTTTGAGGAATGGCATCAAGATCTTTAATAATGAAATCCACATAATAGGCATGGGGCTGGGACAATCTATTCTGTACAACTAAGCAAGGATATTGTTTTAAAGCAGGCATGTAAGAAAAAAACTCTTTTAAGTATTTTCTTGCTATCTCTTGCTTTTGAACATTATATTGAAAAAAAACCACATTATGAGACAAATCAATATCAAACCATACCCCCTTATTCTAGGTATTTTCCTCTAGGAAGAATAAATAACAATTTGTGCAACTAATGCTTCACATGTAACATCAACCTTAATTATGAGAAAATCTGGCTGCTAGAAAATAGATGTGGAGCAAGCTAACTGTCAGGTAAACACTGTCATTCTGGGATTTGAGAACTTGTTATGCCCTGGTAAATAAGATGGCTCCATCTTATAACTACCTCACCGTACATAGTAGTTTCAGTCCAACTGAGGTAGTTATTTTATTTTATTTTTTAAAAAAGATGGAAGACTAAACATATTCTCAACAATTAAGGTTTGGATGAGTATTGAGGAGAGCCAGTTTTACTTTCACCCTCAACAATGAAAACTGGGGGAATAAATTTTGGGCAATAGACACTGTCTTTTGGCCCAATTTACTATAGAGAGCCACAAAGTTCCCCTTAGAGGAAACACAAAGAAACAGCTACAAAAGCAAATATTAAGTTCAGGGAAACAGAAAAAGTGTAAGAAAGAAGTTCAGACAGGCTCTGTCATAATTCACTGGGGTATAAAGGAAGGGAAGGAGAAACACAGACAAGTTTTCAAGATTCTGGCCTACTGTTTCTTAATATTGGTAACTTTAAGATGGGTGGACTTCCAGAATTCTCCAACCAGCAATCAGGTTGATTGGAGAATGTTCACATTTGAAGTTCACCCACCTTAACATGTCAAAATTGAGAAACACTGTTCTAGCTTATTTCAGTAAAACAGAGATCAAGTCAAACTTGTAGAGTTGTTTCTGAACTGGCCTAGCTTGAAGGGCTGATATTACTGCATTAGGATGACTGGAACATAAAATTGCCTTGAGCTGCTGCGGAAGAAAGGAAAGCAAATAAGTGAGGTGTCATGCAATTTCCTCTCATTCTCTGAATCTGTACAAGCAGTTCATAAAAATCTAAAGTGGGAAATTAAATAGCCCAAATTATGAACTTTCTAAAATAGCTGATCAATGTTGCCAATACAACCAAGCCATCTATATTTAGATTTACCAAATGTAGATATGCTGTAATTAAAAATCAACCAAATCTTGAGTATTCATATTATATACAAATGGCAAGTCCATTCACATTGTCTTCCCTCCTCCCCTCACCATTACAGATGCTTTTTGTTAGGACACCTTTCTTAAAATGGGATATCCAGTTATAAGTCAATTGAAAATATGAAATCAACTGATAGCACTCAAACAAACTGGATTTTCAACAAGAGTGGGGAAAGAGTTACCTACAGCACAGAAAGTTTGAAGTAAAGGTGTACTTTTATTGTTTTCTTGCTGCTCATGTGTAGAAACATTCCAAAGATTTTATACTGGAGACAAATGAACTAACATTGGATATAGCCATTAATAAATAGTGTGGTTCTGCTAAGCTCGCAATAGCACTTAGACTTATATACTGCTTTATAGTGCTTTACAGCCCTCTCAAAGCATATTGCCCCCAACAATCTGAGTCTTCATTTTACCCACCTCAGAAGGATGGAAGACTGAGTCAATCTTGAGCCTGGTGGGATTCGATCTGCCAAATTGTAGTATGAGTAGCTTGCAGTACTACACTCTAACCACTGTGCCACCGATACTGTAGCTCCATCAAACAAATTTCATCTATTTTAGAAATAAGGAGGCAGAAGGAGAAAAAGGAGGAGGAGGAGAATATGGAGAAGGAGAAAATGGAGGAGGAGGAGGAGAAGTAGTAGTAATAGTAGTACTACTACTAGTAGTGTCTTTGTGGGGTCTTTTTGTCCACTTCCTCTATGAATTTGTATCCACCTGTGCTTAATTCAGCAACAAAGATACCAACTATCTATAACTTCATAACAAGGCATCATTTTTGATGTTTTGTGTTGGGCTTTTTCCCCATAAAAAATGAAATATGCTGGCTTTCATCTCAGAATCCTTGGCCTCAGTTTTTGATCTCTCACAAATCAAAATATTTTGCAGCCCTCCCACTGCTTCTTTGAAAAATGGGAATCATTTTGATATCCCATTTTGCTGGGAGGTGACTGATCAATTAGAAAGAGCAAAACCAAAAATGTTGCAAATATTACTCCAAATGCTAAATGTAAACAGGTGTTCTTAAGCAAGGCTTCTGTTTGATCAGTCAGCACAGATCATTTCAGGAAATGGCTTTGATGGTTTAATTCTTCTATTAAGTTACTGCTGGAGATGCTATCTTTTGTGGGAGACATAGCATATTTACCTATGGATATCAAATTTCTTAGAACACATATCTGATGAAACAGAAATACTCAATTAAAGCCACTTAGACTGCACTAAGAATGGAATCTTGGAAGCAATTCCTCTCCCCACTCCAAACTAGTAGATTTTAAGACTACACTTGATACAACTGCTTTGTAGCTATTAAAGCCACTCCCTAAGGACGTGGAATGTAGTAGCAAGCACTCTTTAGCACCTATATGCCCACTGTGAAGGAATAATTTTCTTCTTGTCTTGGTTGTCCTTATAATTTATGGAAAAGTTTATCTAATCTGTAGAGCAAGTAGCCCATCATCAATAGACTGCTATGGACCTTCACCCAAGATTAATTAAGAAACTGCAATTGATATATTGTGGCCTTGTTTGGAAGCAATAAGTGATTGCTAGGGGCAAAACAATGATTGGGCTTCAGCAAGATACAGCTGCTTTCAAAAAGCAACCACCAGGGTTTCCATATCTTCCACACTCCTACTGGATAAGGTTATACTTCTAATGAAAGGATACCAGAGTTAGATAATCAGGTCCATCCATGTGGATGAGGCTGTTACAGCTGGGCAGCACCATATGCTGGCTACTAGGCAGTCTGTTGTTTTGAGTTTGAATTCTTTTACAAATTCAATAGAATTTCATATGATCTCAACCTGGATTTTTCAAATTGTAGGTCAAGAGACGTTGCATTTTTTTAAAAAAATTACCTACAAAGCTGGATTACTGTCATAACTTGCTCTTCTCTGCCTAAAGAAATGCAAAGCAGAGCTGGGTATGCAATCAGAGCATTACCCTGGTTTTCTCTTCTTTAGTGTCACATGAGCTACAGGAGAATAAAACCCTGCTGTGAAAATGTCCTCTCCTTCCCAAAGGAAAGAGGAGGGGGTGGAGGTAAATCCTGGGAGTTTCAAGGAGCCCTCCCCAATCTGAAAGTTATATGCTGGGGACTTGTTTTGGGAAGAAAGGACACCAATTTTCTTGAAAGCTTTCTGAAGATGAGAGGCGAGTTAAACTGAATTTTTTTCTTGGACCTATCATTGGAATTAGATGACTGAGCAGTGACAATCCTGGCTGAGATTTCTGTCCAAGGACTTAGTAAAAAAGAGAAACCCTGCACTTATTTTAGGGTTGCATTCATAGAAAAAGGCTTGAAAGCGGGAGGAATGGGAAAAATATATGTTTCTTGGGGACTGAAGCTTTTCTTTGAAAGATGAACTTTCTGCAATGGGCAGTCTCCCAGTCTTTTGATGGTGTTGAGCTATAACATCCAGAATGCCTCTCCTTGGTTGGGGCTACATGAAAATTTAGCAGCATCCAGAGATTTTAAAATCTAATTATTAAAAATAAAGCAGTGTGTTTATTTCCCAGCCCTAAATGCAATGGGATCATTTTTTATTCCTTCTTGGAGAGAGGGTTGCCTCACAAAATTAATTTGTCATTTAGGTCAGGGGTGTCAAACGCTAGGTCCACAGTCTGGATGCAGCCTGCGGGCCACCCTGGAAACAGTGAAGGACCTGCCTGCACTGCTTCTTCCAGTGAAAATGGAGCTTGGGAGACCCTGATTTAGATGGTCACGAGCTCTGAACTGAAGCCCTTTTTATTGTGCAATATTTAAATTTTTCATATCCATCTGTACATTAAAGCCAAGATTTTTTTTCTGCAACAGTAGTAAAGGTCCAGAGGTTGTAAATCTTCAAAACTGAGAGCAAAGTAACCACACCTACTACGTAAAAGCACAGTAATTCTTCAGATTGAAGAAATGACAAGGTTCGATCTATCCCAGAAAGCAGCTTTCAGATTTACCCAATGCATGGTAACTAAATGTGTAACTCTATAACTATGCAACCAGGGACAGAATGAAAACCAAGTCAGAAATTATTCTGGTAAAACCTGGATTTTAAAAATTGTATTAAATAATTAGATGGATTTGTTTTAAACTGTATTAAGCAACAAAAGCAAGCAAGCAAGCAAGCAAGAATATGTTCTTATATATTTATATACTGTTATGTATAGTAATTATAGTGGTCATTCTTCTTGATCTAGTCTCTCTCTTTTCTGACTATAAAACTGAGCCGGACATATTTCCAAGTTATCAGGCTACAGTTCTGTCCTGGCCAAGAGTTTTGACAATTCAAGCTCAGACTTAAGAGTATTCTGTAGACCCAAAATCAAAACACATGCTTTCTGAATTTGTATTGTCCCTTCATTGACTTCTGAAGCATGTTTTTGTATTGAGATAGTTACATAATATTGAATACTGATAGCTCAAGCCTGTATGATCTGAAAGTTCTATAATGAAACTCAAAGAACATTGTGGGAAAAAATGGAACTAAGATTAAAGAAAACCACTAATGACAACACATATATAACCAGGCTTAGACAAGTCAGTGAAGATATTTAAGTGGTGGATAGTTTCTACATTTTAGAATCAACTATAGGCAGTAAAGGAACCATGAGTACAGAAACATGTTACAGATTAGCCATAAAGACCTTTGGGAAAAATTCTGATGCTGGGTTGTGTCTATAACCTCTAAATTTAAAATCATGCAGGCATGTCTTATGTAGAAGTAAAAGTGGAAGCTAAGAATACCATGGACAGCCAAGGAAATGGATCACCATTATAAAAAAAAAATCAACCAAAGTTCTCAGTTGAAGGGTCAAAATAGCTTTCTTTGAATGCTCTATAACAAGGGTCTTCAAACTTGGCAAGTTTAAGACTTGTGGACTTCAACTCCCAAAATTCCTGAGCTAACATGACTGGAAGAGGAATTCTGGGAGTTCAAGTCGAGAAGTCTGTCAAGTTTGAAGACCCCTGCCTTATACAAACAGCTGCCTCTAGAATGTTGGGAAAGGTGATGAAAGAGAAGACCAGAAGCAAGATAAATGGCTCAGTTACTGCACTGATGGATGCACCATTGGAAGATCTGAAGTTCATTATCAAAACCCTGTGGCAAAGCAGAAACAAATTACCCCCCCTCCAACACACACACTATTTTGGTTTTATTTTCCATAAGGGGCACATCTTCTCAGGGTCTGTAGACAGTATGGAATATTATCCTGATAGAAATATACAAGAACTGACTCTTACATGGGATTAATGCATTTTTAAAATCCAGAACTAGAGTATAACACTGAGAAGTGACTCACGCAGATGCTTTCTATATACAGTGTAGTTGCTAGCAACTGAAAACAACTTAATGACATATCAAGGTGGAGAAGGCACAGCAAAATCAAATTTGCAACATTTTTTTATATCTAATCTCCATAAAAGTAGTTTTAGACTATCTATGCAGTTGATTACCTGATCTAGTCTATCTAGTAGGAGTGACAGGGCTTCAGGAGATAGTTATTATTGTTTGCTTGGTAATTATTAACAATAATTTTGAATATAACTTCTTTGCTGAGTTCAGGCTTAAGAATAGAGGCCATAAGCAAATAGCTTCATGTCTTTAAGTGATGTTGGCATCAGATGCAAAAGACAAGGTTCCTATGTCAAGGTACAATTTAACTGATTTATTGCTAAAATCCCATCCACAGGAATCTTCTCAGAATTGTCAACAGCTGATTATAGTTTGTAAGGGTCAACAGCAATCAAGATGGAGCGAACAGTTCATTTGTGGCTATGTAACAATTCTAAGTTGATCCCCTTTTTTTACTCCTCCCTCTGGCTCAGCCAGTCTGCTCTATAGTTGGCTCACTTTTGATGGCCAAGGTTAATTCTGCATGTACCTCAGGGGGAAAATGGGGTCTATGCTGGTGGATGTAGCATCTTTGCTTTAAATGAACATTTCCTGCTTCAGATCATTTCCCAATCCCAAGTCATGCATACCCCATTATTTTGAACAATCTTCTCAAATTTCAATAAAGTATAAACAAATAACATTTTATATGCTGATATAAATGTGCACTACAAATAAAAGTTTTCCTTAATCCCACCCTTAACTCTTGGTTATTGTTGCCCAACAGTTTCACTGAATGGTCCTCTTGTGAAAAATAATCTTGTTTGTAACATGAGAGGAAAAGCAAATTGTGAGGAGGCTAAGCATACAACACCCTACAGCCTTGAAACTGGATTTTCTTCAGTTTTATATGGTCAGGAAAATAGAAATAATCATTTTCAATCTTCATTCTTTGCTTATTTTGTCATTCTGTGTTAAGAAGGCACAGCAGATGTTCCCTTTCAATTTCTCCTTTGTATGATTAGTGCATTCAGCTGTGCTCAGGAAAGTGTATTATTCTTTTGACGATCGAAACCATCACACCCTAAGTTGGAAACACTCCTTTTTCAAGCCAATCAATTCTGGCAACAATTTAGGAGCTGCCTGAAAAGTTTAATCTAAATAAGCTTAACTGGAAAAGTTTGTCTACTTAATAAGGCATGTGCTATATAATATATGATTTTGGAGGGAAAGGCAAGGAAATAAATCACCCATAATGATTCTGTATTGTTTATAGAAGTACAGACATAGATATCTACAGATTATAAAATACAGATATAGGGGCTGATATTTGATTTTGCAAACAAGTTCAAATAGAGGAAATAGAAACTGTAACATTATATTTAGCATGCCCTGTGCAGAGCTTATCTTGCTCCACTGTCTGCTAGGTGTGTAAAAGGAAAACCATCTATACGTAGAATTTTTCACTCAGTAAATTTGTGGAGGATTCTGTGAATGCAGGGAGAAGAGCATGAGAAAAAAGGAGAAGAAGAATGTCCTGTAATTCTTTTAGGTGTGTTTTCACTATTGCCAAGAGTTTTACATCCTGTATTTATATTTTTGGGGCACTCTGATCATTTTAATCTGCATTATTGTCAGGTGTGAAAGTTCAAGCCCACACATGATGATCCAATACACACACAGACACACGCACACAGGTAACCTTTGACATGACCACAATTGAACCTAAAATTTCTATTGTTAAGTGAGACATTTGTTAAGTGAGTTTTGCCCCGCTTTATGACCTTTCTTCCCTCTGTTGTTAAATGAATCACTGCAGTTGATAAGTTAGTAACTCAGTTATTAATGACTTCCCCATTGACTTTGCTTGACAGAAGGTCACAAAAGGGGATCATATGACCCCAGGACACTGCAAATATGAAGCAGTTGTCAAGCATCTGGATTTTGATCACATGATCATGGGGATGTTGGAAAGGTCGTAACAGTGGAAAATGGTCATGTCACTTTTTTCAGTGCTGTCATAACATTGAATGGTTACTAAATGAACTGATAAGTTGAGGACTGGATGGATGGATGGATGGATGGATGGATGGATGGATGGATAGACGGACAGATATATAGGGAGAATATTTTTATGGTTTTTGCATTTTTAATGTAGTAAGCCACTCAGATGTGAGATGGGTGGTAAATAAATATAATAAATAATTAAATTTATTGTTACTCATTAATGCTATGCACAGGAATATTCTCAACTAATGGTTAGCACCTGCTTGCAATTGGACAAGGGTCAACAGAATTCAAGGGGAGTTGGACTTAACTTGCTTGTGGCCACAAAGGGATTTTACGCTGATCTCTCTCTTAACTCTGCCCCGAGGTTCTGCCAGTCCTTCCCCTACATTAAATAATAAAAATAAAATTGTTTCTCTAAAAGGAGGAGGCTTACAATCAGGCTTACAAGATTCTGTTATTACAGCCATACTCAATAAAAGTTATTTATTGTTGTTTGGCCTGGTCACTGGCACATACAAGTTAAATGTCTGTATTCCCTCAAAAAGCTTTGGCCTGCTCCTGAGCTTTCAACATAGCCTGGTCTATGTTGATCTAATGGGTTTATTAGACCACTTTGATTCCTGTTGAATTAATAAAAACTTCAGTTTCTGTCCAATGAATAGAGTTTCATTCAAGGTTCTTAACTTTAGCCCAATGACCAATGTGCACCTTGTGTAGGAACACTCCTTAGCTCAGCAGTCAAGCATATAAATGGCTATAGGCTTAGTTCCTAGAGTTTCCTAGTTGGAAACCCTAAAAACTGATGCAAATCCAAGGAGACACAGAGAAAAGAGGAAAATAAGTGTTACCTTGTTATGTGGTAGCTGCCTATGTTCAAAGAATAGGCAGCTGCAAGGAAAAGGCTAAGATTTCTATGAGACTAATTTAACATGTGCTTCTTCATACATCTAAAACCAATTATAGCTGATAGTTGTGAGCCTTTCTATAAATAAAATGGGACTATAAAATAAAGTATGGAAGAAACACCATTGTGCAAGACTTTCAGTCTTTCAGTGCTTTTTTACTATGTTTCTGGAATTTTCTGAAAGTTGGCTTCCTATGTTCCATGAATCGTTCAAACATATGAAAATTTTAGCACCCAAGAAAAGCAGTATAATTATTCATTTGAAATTAAAGAATCTGATAGAAATGGCAATTTAACATAGACATAGTACACTACTCTGCGTGGGGCAGTGGGCTGACATGTTTTAGAGCCCTATTTCTTATCTCTACAGCTCCTGAATAATGAAAGAACTTCCATTTCAGATCCTGTTAGATCAAATTGATTACTATCTTAGGTCAAACTTGTTAGTGATCATTGCACATAATTTGCTCTAAGCTAAATAAAGACCAGCATGCAGGATCTATAAACACTTAAGAAAACTATGCTTCCAAAAATGTAGGATCATAATCAGTCTCTATGGTTTGCTTGCCATATCTCTGAAACTTCCTCCCCCACTCCTACAACTCTCCTATTTTTTTCTCACTTAATAAACATCATGTAGGAAAACCATTGTACTTACAAATAGATTTTTGCAAACAGCATATTGGCAGGAAGCTAGTCTCCACCATGTATTTTTAATTTCATTGCTGTTTATAGCCTACTGTAGTGTAAATCTATCTTTTCTAAAAAAAAAAAACCTAGCAACCTGAATCATATTTAGCTGAACATGACTCTAGTGATCTGCAGGATCAGTGCCAAACAGAAGAGAGAGAAAGGCATCCTATAGGTACCAAAGCACCAGAAGGGAAGATAAGAAACAATGGATGGAAACTAATCAAGGAGAGAAGCAACCTGGAATTAAAGAGACACTTCCTAACAGTGAGAATAATTAACCAATGGAATAGCTTCAGAAGTTTTAGGTGATTGATTCATCACTGGGAGTTTTTTGAGAAAAGACTGGGCAGCCACCTGTCTGAAATAGTATTTCCTGCTTGAACAGGGGATTGGACTGGAAGACCTCCAAGGATCCTTCCATTTTGATTGATTGATTAATCAAACTAGTACCTGTCAGCTTACAACACCCCCCCCCCAAAAGGTATTTAGGATGTGGATTCAAATTAGTCTTTTCTATTACAACAAACCTATTAATCAGTAAAACCCAAAATCAATGTTTCATTTTTTTTCCACCTCAAACACAGAGTCCAGAAGTGGTTTCCAAGTAGAAACAAAAGTAATTGTATTTTTTTTTCTTTGATCAAAGCATTCAGTTTAGCCAGTTCTGCTAATTCCATCAAATTTTGTAGCCATTTATTCAAGGTATGTAACAATGGAAAGAAAAAATTAAATTAGACAAAAAGAGTTATGGATTTGACTTTGTGAAAAATGAATTGGAACTCCTACTGCATGGTAGTGATGAACATATTGTTGCTAAGGTTTATAAATTGTTATTAAATTTGAATTTGGAGAATGAATATGTAAAACATTGTATGATTCAGTGGGCAAGAAACTTTGGATATAATGGAATGTTTGAACAATGGGAGAATATGTGAGCAAAAGGTCTAAAATTTACACTAAATTATAATTTAAAAGAAAACTTTTAATGATGTATCATTGTATCATTTACAATGATGTATCATTGGTATTTAACATGGGATAAGTTGTCAAGAATGTATAAAGTTATTTCAAATGAATATTGGAAATGCAAATGTAAAGAAGGGACCTTTTATAATTTATGGTGGACATGTGATAAAGCAAAGAAATCTCAGAGTAGAATTCACATCTTAATACAGAAGATTCTCAGAATGAATATAAAGATAAAGCCAGAAAAAATTCTATTGGGTTTAATGGAGACAGACTTGGAAAAAAAAATGAAACTTTGATGTTATATATGTTGATGGCAGCATGATTAGTTTATGCACAAAAAAGCAACTTTAAGACTTGTGGAGTTCAATTCCCAGAATTCTTCTTCCAGCATGGTGGCTGAGGAATTCTAGACGTTCAAATCCACAAGTCTTAAAGTTGCGGAGGTTGGACAGCCCTACTCTAGAGCATTAGGTTTATGCCTTTCATTGGGTGAAGAGTGGTGTGTCCCACTAGTCTTAACTATAGAGTCTGAGAAGGACTCTGTTTTAATCCAATGGCAAAATAAAATTCAATGCCAGTCCTGTAGGAGAAAAAGAGAGGGGTACAATGCCTTTGGCCATTCTACTGAAACCTCTGCCCTTAGGTTAAAATGTAAATTTAGCAAATCCTCGGAATCCTATGGCTTCATTTTGATTTGTTCTTTCATTATCTGCTTGAAATGAACATGCATTCCACGTGATCCAGTAGCTAATCTAAAATTTATTTATGCATTATTGACATTGTGGACACCTCCCTAACAAAAGGCAGAAGAGAATAATTAAACCGAATTGGGCATAAGATGATATATTACGGGATACATCCCTTAGCAGGGATTACCTGCATATTTAAATTGAGGAGAATATTGGTTTGTGATGGAAGGATAGCTTTTAAAAGCAGCTGCTGGGAAATCTCTCCAGTCCTGCTTCATCCTCTTCTTTGTTTCCCCTAAACGAATGGCTTTAAGCTGATAAATTGAAAAAAAAAGAAAGAAAAGCCATTATCATAAGACATGTTGGTTTTTCAGAGGAAGAGATGGATGGATGGGGTGATTTAACTATTGAACCATGACGGTGCTGAGATGGGTCTCTATGACTTCCTTGTCTGTGAACTACAGTGAAGGTCAAGGGGTTATTGCTACAAGGAGGTCAAGTGAAATATTAATGTGCAAGGAGTCCTGCAATCCAGCTTGATGCTTTCTCCAGTTTGCCAACAATGAACAATCAGTCATCATTGAATCTATCAAAGGACAGGAGATTAAAGAGTGGAAGAGAAGAAAATGACAACTAACAAATAGCCAAAACCTGTATGCCATTTTTTTTCACTGTATATTTGCTAAAAACAAAAGCGTGAAAGTAAATGGGGATAGCGATTCCTAAGAAGATGCTTTGGCAGGATTACCTTTAAATAAATGAAGACCCGTTAATTTCATACCATGAAGATACTGTAAAATAGTACAGGGCTTGGCAATATGTCTGCAGGATCAGGCAAGCTCATTGATTCCTTCTTTTGTGTCTTCCAGTTCCCTACTGCTAAAGTGGTAATATTTAAAAAAAATATTCTGTTGTTGTTTTGTTTCTTTAGGGGAAAGCAAAACTACTAAGTACCAGACTCAAAATCTCCTATTTTTATCATACCTAAGAACCACACTTAGGCATCACAATTCTCTTATGGAGTTGCAGTAAAAAAAGTATGTTTAGATTTTTGCAAATCTGCTTAGGCCTCAAAAACAGGTAAGGTTGAAGGGACGAACTTGGTAAAATATAACAAGTGGTAGGGAGTATGGTCACCATTGCCATTGCCATACTTTAATCCAAGTATGACTATAGATCTTTTGTTGACAAATATTTTGTGGAGAAACATAACCTGGGAAACAGATATAGTTTAACATATTTTGTTCTTGGCCATCTTCCCCAAATTTTCAAATATGTCAATGAGCTGGAAAGGTTGTCTTATCTCAGTCCGTATTGCTGACGACTTCCACTGGTACAAAAACATTGAAATCTAAGTTCAAATTTTAATCTAATACATCTATAAGATAATATGTGCTCTTATTTTTTATATTTGTATCAATATATATTGTTCAACAGCATTCAGCGTTGTGTTTTGAAAGAAAATCTTTAGATTAAATGGCTATATAAGAATTGAATCTCCCCTAAAAGTTAATTTATGCATACTAAATATGAAAATTGAATAGAGACAGACCATTTTTGTTTGCAATTTGTAATTGAAACCTTTTGTAATTTAAACCAGAGGCAGACGATGTGTTTTTTTCATAACCACTGCTTTACATGTTTATTTGTACTGACAGCTAAAGTAGATGAGAGCATATAACATAAGTAGGTATGACTTTCTGAAGTTTTCCTGATTTTTAATACAATATCCAGTTATTGTTGGGTTTTTAGCCAGTATTTAAGCTAAAAGAATCCACTCCAACAAAATTATTTATTTATTTAATCAAATTTATATGACTGTCTATCTCATGGAATGTAATTCTGGGCGGCATATAATAATCCAATAGAACAATAAATATAAAACAATAATTACTTGAAACCATTACATGATAATTATTAAATAATTAAAATTATAAAAGCAGAACTAAACAAGAAAAGGAAAAAATGAGTTGAACATTATTATTAATAATAGAATCCCTGCATGAGTTCATGAATCTGCTGGGATTCCCCAGGTCTGCTGGCATAACTAGGTCTTGAGGGACCTTTGAAAGCTCAGGAATGATGAGGTTGATTTTATTTCTATAGACAGAAGTTTCCACAATGTGGGTGCCCCAGCAGAAAAGAACTACCGTCTAGTCCTGCCTTAGAGAACAAACATGCCCATTCTATTTGATTTGGTGGGACAAGCAGGTTAAATTGGGAGGAGGAAGTCCCTCTGATAGTCTAGTCCCATGCCATGTAAGGCCTTAAAGATCAACACCAGGACCTTGAATTGGACCCAGAAACAAATCAGTTACCAATGCCATAAAAATTGTATGATTTAGCAGAAACATAAATAACTGCTTGCATGAAGCATTTTGCATAGCTAAAGTTTTCAGATACTTTTCAGTGACAGCCCCAAGGAGAAGACATTGCAATCATCCAACTGAGAAGTGGCCAAGGTATGAATGACAATGAGTTGATCTAGGAACAGACACAACTGGCAGGTAATATGAAAAAGCTCTCCTAGCCATGACTGTCACATGTTTCTCCAACAGGAGTCATCAGTCCAAGAGTACCACAGGACTGTGCATAGGATCTGGCATGCTTCCCCCATGCAACACCAGTTATTCTTGGTGGACAGTCCAAAAAATTCTGTAGTACTATCCTAAAGTTCCTAGATATTATTTAAAAAAATGCTCCAAAAATGTTTGGGGACGTTTGCAACCCAGAGTCAAAACATTGCTTAGTCTTGTTTTAACCAGTACTTGTTTCAGATTTAACAATACATTGCTAATTATGCCTATCCAGGAAGAGTCACACATAGATGAAAGAGTTTTCTGAAAAATTCAATGGGAAATCGCCACATTATAAACACTGCTATAATTACTGGTTGTTTAAATGTATCAAAGCAATGTGTAGCAAATTAATAGAAAGTCTTACACTAGCACTGACTCTGATTTAGTTTTGTGAATTAACCGTAGAGAGCAAAGTTTAAAACTCATCAGGATTTAATTTAATATAACTGATGTCCTTTGGAACATCCAATCTTTCTGTTGTGTTCTTGGAAACAACAAATCTCTGTGTTTTAAACTGATTTCCCCAGTTTCTTATATTATTTTAGAATTAAGTATCCAAAACATTTTTGTACTTCAGATGAAATGAGACATCACTATCTTGTTCCAAATGTGTGGGTGGTTAGTAACTCAATATTTGCCCTTTTAATTAGACATTCAGATGCAAGCCTTGCCATTATGTAAAACCAAATTTACAAACATATATAACAGGCAACAGCATAATGTACACACTTGATCTACAAGAGCATTCACATGATGGATTAGTTTCAGTGTTTATTGCACTTAAATATTTTATTCTTATGACCAAAGACCCGCAAACATTAAACTTATCACAAAATATCTTCCCATCACAAAAGGGTAGAAATTATACAAAGGAACATCAATGCTTTCTGACTTCAACGTGGACATCCAATTCACAATGACAATACTGCATTCTGAAATGGAAGAGGATCATATTTCCTTCTTTTCCATAGGGACGGTTGCCAGTTTGATAAATGACAGAATCAAAGTCTTGAAATAGTGAGGGCAAAGGCTACCTCAACCTTTTACAGTAAATTCTGATAAGGCACAAATGAATGGCCTAATGTAGCAGAAGTGGTACACCAACCTACCTTCCTTAAAGGCTGAAAAGAACTTGAAAAAGCAAAACAAAACAGTCTCTAAGGCAGCTCCTGAAGATCTAATGACAGCTGGAACTTCTTGGTGACTCCTATAAAATCTTTTGTCTGTAGCTTTGCATAGGCCCAAAGAAAGTGAATCTCCTGACTGCAGAATTGGAGACCACAAAATAAGCCTAATATTGCTAAAAAAAAAACAGGCTCTTCATTGCTTAAAGTGTATGGCAGAGTTTCCCAAATTTGGCTTTGTGGACTGGCCAGGGCAGGGAGTGGGAAAGGGGATGATTTCATGTGCTGGCTCACCTCTTCCACAGCCCAATTCTGAAAGGCTCAAGGTCCAGTAGTGGGTCATGGGGTTAGGTATCCCTGGTGTATGGTATAACAATATATACAAGTGGAAACGTAACAGGATTTAACAGGAAATAAATCCCAGTGAATTTTACTTTTAATTAATGCATTAACATGTATGTATGTGTCATTTCCAAAAAAGAAAAATACGATTTTCTTATATTTTGAGTAACTAAAATACAGCATAAGTAGAAAATATTTAACACTATCATTTTAATGCCCATTTTATTAAATGGCCTGTGATAATGAAGACATAATTCCCTCCTCCAAAAAGTCAATGAACTTGGTGCCAGGCATATGTCAATGAAAAGAATATATAGTATTAGGGAGCTATCACAAAAAAGTCCTGCTCCCGGATAGCCTTTTGTCACCTGCCAGTATGGGAGAGACCCAAGGCAGACCCTTAAGGCATTTGTCAGACAGCAGGCAATGTTGTGGTCCCAAGCTATAAAGAGCTTTATAGGTTTTATAACAGCACCTTTAAATGGGTTGAAAAACAAACTAGGAGCTAGTGAACACTGGTACAATATATTTACAATACTCAATTTCTATCATTATACTTGCTGAAACATTCTGTGATAATTGCAGTTTTCAATCCCTTTTCAAGGGCAGTCCACATGCAGTAGTCTAAATAAGACATCACTAAGACTATTCTGATGAAGCTATCTCTGTTCGAGATGATTCCCTATAGATGTTTGGAGATAATAAAACAGAATCCTGTAGAGTCATAAAACATGACACAATATAAATTAACAGATTATTAACTGATAAAATCAAAGGCCAAATGCAAAAGTTAAAATCAATCTCATGGAATAACAAGTAAAACATCAATAAGGAATGAATGCATTTTTAAAGCTTAGGCTGGACCCATGTCTGATAATGAATTTTATAAGTGTGGTGTTAGTTCTTTCTCTGGGAGCATCTGTGGAGTATGGACAAATTATAAAATGTGTATCCCAAAACTGTGATACCAACTCAGGTGCTTTCATTCTTGCATTGCTGTGTCACACATACATACATAAAGGTCAATTTTGAAAGGTCACAACCCACACTTTTGTCCTTTTGACAAAATGCTAGCTTGCTGCAGATGACCCTGCCTACCCCTTTTAGCCATTATTCTGATTGCTCTTAATGGTGGTCAGACAAGAAAAGCTCAAGGATCACACAGTGCAGGAAAATTAGTGTGGATGAACGTGGCTCCAAACCTTCTATATCTTTCTGGATGAACTTCAGTTAAATTTTATTACATTTGTGCTTGGAAATTCAATACCAGCTAAAGCAGCAGAGTTTTTTTCCACATTCAAAAAGAGTCCACATTACAGACATTGTAGTAATCCAGATTTAACAAAATAGTCCATGAATCATCACCAAATTTGAATGACTGCAGATTTAATTGGTTAAAATAACTCCTGGCTATTGCCACAATCTGAGCAAACCAATGCACAAAGAATTTCCACCCTGTAGACAAATATATATATATCCAAGTTCTGACATAAAACTACATCTGAAATCTTCCTTTTCCTTCACATTAATATCAGTATCCTCCTGGATTAAATTTCAGTTTGTTGTCCCTCTTCCAACCTCCAAACTCCCATCAAAGAACATAGTCAACACTTCCTCATAGTCAAAACTTCCTCAGCAAGATCCTCCAAAAACACAACATTAAGACAACATTCTGCACAAACAGAAAAATATCCACCATCCTAAGAAACCCTAAAGACAGAATCGAGTTAGAAAACCAAGGAGTATACGAAATCCCATGCACCGCCTGACCCACCACATACATCGGACAAACCAACAGAAGAATAAGTGAATGCACTGAAGAACACAAGAACTCAATCAAAAAAGAAGAACCGACCTCTTCCCTGGTCCAACACCTCAAAGCCACAGGACATGAAATTGACTTTAAAAATACCAGAACTATCGCCAAAACCAAACACTTCAACAACAGAATAATCAGAGAAGCCATAGAGATAGAAAAACGCCCACACAGCATGAATAAATGAGATGATACCTCCCGCCTACCAGCCATTTGGAAACCCACCCTCATTAACAAATGAATACCTAACATGAAGAATGACACCAAACC
Organism: Pseudonaja textilis; assembly: GCF_049901715.1. Classification (NCBI taxonomy): domain Eukaryota; kingdom Metazoa; phylum Chordata; class Lepidosauria; order Squamata; family Elapidae; genus Pseudonaja; species Pseudonaja textilis. The sequence goes on from NC_141990.1 coordinate 98,333,376, forward strand.
CACACCCACGAGGGCCACCCAAGATGCTACCACCACACTTCCATGTAAAAAGCAGACTCACACCCACATAGAAGATGAGACACGACCACGGACCAGAAGCCGTACCACAGCTACATCACTACCTGCTTCAAACCCCTCCGACCCATACATGAAGTGAACTGATGCTCACCATAAAGATGTGGCACGACCACGAACGCGAAGCCAAACAACAGGATCACAGCTCACTAGCTCAAATACCCCAGCAACTAAGACTAACCTGAGCACAATCAAGCCCCCACCTGAACAGAAAACACACCCAGCCAACCAGAACACAGCCAACCCCCCAACAAATCAGAACAAAGCCAAACCCCCAACCAATGAGAACACACCCCCACCCAATCAGAACACAGCCAAGCCCCTACCCAATCAGGTCACACCCCCACTAGCAGTTAAAAGGAAGAAGCAGCTGCAAGCTCACATTACTCTGAGAAGCACAAAGCTGAAGACACAAGCCTGAAGATGATGAATGAGACTTCATCAAAACATCACCTAGATACTTCCAATTTCACGCAGGAGAAAACCAGAATAACCAAAGATCCACATACAAATACCCGAAAACCTCAGAATATATATATATATATATATATATATATATATATATATATATATATATATATATATATGGCATTCAGCTTGTTCGGGTATTTTCCCACGTCATTAGTAGTTGTGCTTTTAAAGCTGTAGCAATGTTTCGTCAGAATCTCATCTGCCATCATCAGGCTTCTGTATAGGATGATGGCAGATGAGATTCTGATGAAACATTGCTACAACTTTAAAAGCACAACTACAATGACGTGGGAAAATACAACGAAGCTGAATGCCATACATGTAAGTACCCGTGAAAACTTAAGAAATATATATATATATATATATATATATATATATATATATATATATATATATATATATATATGGATCTTTGGTTGTTGGGTTTCTCCCAAAGATTGAGTATCTAGGCAGCGTTTGATGAAGTCTCATTCATCATCTTCAGGCTTCTGTCTCTGGCTAAGAAAACTCTGAGAAGCACAGAGCCGGAGACAGAAGCCTGAAGATGATGAATGAGACTTCATCGAAACGCGTTGCCTAGATACTTCGAATCTTACGCGGGAGAAAACCCGAACAACCAAAGATCCACATATAAATACCCGAGAACCTCAGAAAACATATATATATATATATATATATATATATATATATATATATATATATATATATATATATATATATATATATATATATATATCAACAGGTTTAAAATATCCCATCTCATTAAAATATCCCATTATGTTTAAATATGTCTATGATTAGAAAGCATTTGACTGTGTCAAACCATGGCCAAAGATCTGCATATTCCAGTTACATATTAGAAATCCTGCCAGTATAATTCATGCTATAAACCAAAAAAAGTAAATGTCCCTGGCACATATTTTCATATTATTTTTAAAAACCTATATTGCATTTTACAGGCTTGCAAAATTAAGTCATGGGATGGAGAGATGAATGATACAGAACCTTCGTCTCTATCTACAGCCATGAAGGTTATAGTATGCCATACATGCTAGAAACTAACCTATATTCTACTGGAGGTTGAAGAACTTCAGGCAAGTAATTTCTACTTGAAATTCTACATTCTTTGTGAATCAGTACTGGCTGATTTTTACTAAGCTAGTAGTGCTCCAACTATAACTGTCAGAGCTTCTTTGCCCTTATTTTGCATCTGAATTGTATTGTTCTTTTCAATGGCATGTTGTGTATAAAAGCTGGAATGGCTGCTATCACTCTATATCAGAAAATTCTTTACCTTGTCATGGCCCAGAAAGGACTCTCTGTCTCTCTAACAGTACATCCATCTACACAAAGGCACCATGACAGTATGAAACAATTCTAATCCTCTGTGGTTCCATGACATTAGTCATGGCCAAAAAGCAAAATGATTTATTTTCTGGCTCAGATCTGGTGTGTGATTTTTTTTCTTTTTTCCTATTATGTATGTGTGTGTGTGTGGCCTCTTTCTCTGTATAGAAGAGTTCTTGTTATACCTCCATTCTGGATCTTTTGAGAAGAAAAATAGCTTGAGGTTTTTTTTTCTGCTGTTCCTCATATAGGAGCAGCTCAGATTTTGTTGCTTTTATGTGTATTTTGGGTATTGGAGTAGTGGTAACATAGAAGTGCCAAAATTACTACATTAAAAAAAAAATCTTCAGCTAGAATCTGTGACAATAATTCTTACTCTTCAGGCTACCAACTCTGGAACTCAAAAGATAGAAATACGTGGTTTTGAGATTCACTCTCTTAACCTCATTAAAAAACAGCTACAAGGTTATGGAGAAAAATTCAAGGAATTTTTCCTAAACAATGCTACATGTGTTTGTGTGTATGTGTGTATACACATGTGCATGTGCACAAACAGTGATTAAGGCACCAGGCTAGAAACCGGAAAACCATGACTCTTATCTCGCCTTAGGCACAAAGCTAGCTGGGTGACCTTGGTTCAGTTATTCTCTTTCAGCCCTGAGAAAGGGGCAAGGGCAAACCATTTCTGAGATCTTGCCAAGAAAACTGCAGGGACTCTCCCAGGCAGTCCCTCAAAACAACATTCACTCATGGCCACAACAATGAAAATCAGAAAATACTAGCAATCACTAGCAATGATAGTAACAGCAGCAATTTAATGTCCTTATTTCATTGGTTTGCATGAGACACTCCACAGTCCTAGTGCAAGAAACTCTGTTCATTGGCCCTCAAAAAGTTCCACATACCCTAATGATACTTGCCTCAAGGCTGTAATTTTCTGCCTTCTGCAACTTAGCACATCTGGTAAAAATTAGATAAACAGATTAGTTCTGGTTCTGTTTTCAGTTAATTTGGCCAAACCTCTGCCTTCCCTCTCTTCTCCACTGCCGAGGAGAGTCATAAATTTCCAAGAGGAATAAGTGTTCTCATTTACTGGCATGGGTTAGTGATAGTACAGCCTGTGTCAAGAGTAATTAGATTTCAAGAAGTCCAGGTTCACCACGTGTGACAATAGCAGCATATACTGATGATGTGTTTCTCTGCTGAGAGGATCTATTGGCCAGTGAAAGAAATCTCACTCTAACCCCAGCTATTTGTTACTTGTAGCTGTAAGAAAATGGTAATCAACCTCCCTTCCTCTATATTTCCTTCACATTATGCTAGGAGTAATTAATTCTGAGATTTACTTTTAGAATCTTACCTTTCACTGCAAATTCGTGCTTTCTAATTCTTTGGCTGCTTTTCTCTTGAAAAAAATGGGTCAGTGAAGAACCTCATTCATGAAAGATTGAAATTCCCTGTAATTTGGGGTTCAAGGAACTACCTGGTCCCTTTGGTTCTGAAGGTGCTCATTGGATTTCTGAATGGGAAATCTGAAGGGAAGGAGGCAGTTATGATTAGGATTATAGTTAGTTATTCAATTATTATTAAATGTGTTTTCCCTCTCGTTTATCCCAGTTCTCAAATGGCTTGTAAGAATGAAATCATTCAGAGTATCCAACAGAATAACATTGATGCAGTGAGAAAAAAAGAAAGAAAACTAAATTATAATCAATCATTTATATTAAGGATTAGATGATATGTTGTTACAGAGCCCCAACCCTGCTAGTCCCACTTTAGTGAAAGGCACACACACACACACATACAGCCACTACAACACAGATGGGATCTGGTTAAAAAAAATATTCCAATCCCTCTTCCATTCAGTCTATTTCTCCATTAAGTAATGCCAATTATGAGATCATCGCTTTCTTTTGCTCACACATGGGCAAGCCAGATCAGGATAGGAAAAGGATGTATGGGCTCAGCCCAATGCATGTATGTAGATTTACACATTTGTACCAGGTTGAGTGGATGTTTGGGAGATGTATTTATATTTAATATGAACAAAGAGAGTCTCGGTCAATTTCAGAGGTGGAGGGGTTACTACAGTAAAAGCCTAATTATTTGTAAATTCATATGCTTTTGCTAGGGAAAATTATGAGAAATGAGAAGTTCTTAAAATCCTTACAGGGCCATGTGGGAAGATAAGTCCCTTAGGTATTTGGGTCCCAAACTGCTTAGAGCTTTAATGTTACACAATACATCTTGAATTTAAGAAGAAAGCAAAAAGGCAACCAATCTGATTCTTCCCTAATATATAAAATGTTGCAGTAATCCAACTTGAAACACAGTACATTGTCAATCTCTCTGGCTAGTCTATCCTAGTCTAGGAATGGCTTCAATTGGTGCAACAAATGAAGTTAATAAATCTGCTGAAGTGATCTAGATTTCAAGTGACAACAGTGGATTAAAGATTATCCTTCAAACTGAGAGACTAAGTTTTAGAGGCTGAGTGCTCATCTGTCAAGAAGAGGCTGATCAATCATTTCCTAGACAAAACAGCCCTACTCACAGAGTCTCAGATTTCATTTTTGGTCCTAATCCAACCCATTATGATGAGGGTTGAAGAAGCCTGGGCAAAATGCCCTCAGGGTAAGAAGAGCAGAGACATTGTCAGGAAGCCACTTCTCAGTTCATTCCCTTCTTTCCCCTTTTTGATTCAGCTCCCCTTACCACTTTCTCTGTCCATTTCCTCTCCTATTTTTTTTTAATCACATAGTGAGGCTTTCTCCCTTTCCTTGCACTTTTGCAAAGCTTAGGAAAATTCAGAGGAAATCAATGTAAAGAAGATTTAAAAGGATGGGGGACAAGCTACCTATTAAATCTGGGTGCCATCCAAAGCAATAGTATCCACAGGATTTCCTATTTAATCAAAACAATAAATGCCCTAATATTGCAATGCAAGTGCTGCAACCTTCATATATATGCATGCCACAACATGATCCAAAAGGGGAAGACTTTGCATCACATTGGCACAAAATTGTTTTCATCATTCACCTCCTGCCAGCCCCACGTAGATATCAGTGGTCTCTGTATTAGTACCTGATGCTTGGCTCCTAGTTGCAGAACTGCCTGCACAGGCCATCTGACATGGATATTGGAAAGAAATTTGAGTTGGCTATGTAAACATAAATTCAGTGGACTGGAGGAAATGCTCCTTGAGGTTCAATGATTGAACCCTTTTTCATCTAATCATATCCAAGGTTGAAATGATTTAAAGATTCTTGCTTTTAAAGATACATCAGGGTGGTTTTTCAGAATGTCAAAATTATGGTAAACAAGTCCAGGATTGTTGAGTCATTGCTGGTTATGTCAACACATCTCTTTAATTTATGGTTATGCTTTGATTTTCTAAGCATAAGCTTAGCTAGGCATCTTTTTCCCCCTCCTAAATATTTCACTCAGAGTTTGGGGGCATTTTATAACGGTACATTCTGGATATAAACCCAGGTTTCAAGTTTCAATTTGATTGGCTGTATATGCTCTGTGGTTCTAACTTATAGTTACTATAAGTACCAAAACAAAGTGCTTAAATGTGCTTTCAGTCCTGTATTCAGCTGAATTAATCTGAATTTCATCTGAATAGACATCCATAGAGTTGTACTATAAGACCATTATAATAATTAGGCACTCTTAGTTTTCTTAAATTACTAACATTTTCCTGAAGTTCTATTTAAGAGCTCAAACAGGAGGCTTCTAGAATACCTGATGCTTTAGACTGAAATTTCTTGGCTAGCTATTGAATCATACATATTATTAGGAATGCCACATTGCTTATTTTAACAGCTTGCTCAGAACTTTACCATATAATTAAGTCCAGCAGTGACAAGTAGGCATAAGTCTTACTCACAACCAGGAACGAGGCAAGCTATATCCACTATATTAATCTCAGGGAATTACTGTATAAACTATTCAAAGGGAGACCTGCAATAGACTGCTTCTGAACTTCAGTGCTGCTAAACATCTAAGATGAGACAGCAATTCTATTGCAATCACTTGAGACCAGTTGAATCTCAGATTAGAATCTGAGATCAGTTAGGTCAGCCATTCCTGCATTGGTGGTACAGTGATATCTACTAGATCACCATTCTTCAGGCTCTGGATAGAGGGCAGCCCCATCTGCTTCCAGATACGAAAGTCCCCCCAAAACTGGAACTTCAGGATCCTCACTAATAATCCTGTTGTGGTTAGACTTGCTGACCTGTTAGATGTCACCAAAGACGTTTGATTTTTAGCAATATAATGTATCTACATATAGTTACTGCTTGTCAGATTCACAGAATAATTTGCATACTATTATTTTAAAATAGCAATTAATTTACTGAACATGAACTAAATAATAGGGATCAGACAGAATAACAGATCTATTGTAATTATATTTCTGAAAGTCAGAAAGGAAGATACTAAAGGAGCTTCAATGGAACAAAGCCCATGGGTACCACTATACAGAGGTCTTCTTTTGTATATTTACCATTACCATCTGTGTTTTATATTCTGTATTTTGATATGGTTTTATATTGTCTATTGGCCAATCAACAATAAAGTAACTTGTATATTTACCAAGACACAACAGACAATGTTAGGCTGTCAAGCAGAGCCACCCACCAAAACTCTTCTAGGAATTTCTAGAATCAAGCTATTTATTTAGTACAGTGGTTGAACTTCTTACCCCAAAAGCAGGGCTGTATAGGTTGAAAAGTTTTGTGCAACTGGGAAACTGCCCTTCCCAGATTATCTTTTTCTTTATGATATCTGAATCTATGCTGTCTCTTGTTTATTAGCTTATATCTAACCTGGCACAGTTCAGGAGAACTTGAGAAATTTATTCAGCTCATAATCAGTTATAAATGATTTAGATCTATATCTCCTGAAGAAATATGCAGATTAAAACATATTTATCCTGCTGATTCACATTTATAACAAGGCCACTGGGGCCCAGAAAGAGAGGTGATATAATAAAATAGCAGTTTCCTCACTGCTTCATGCAATATCCTGGGAGAATAGCATGCCAGAATAAATGACACGTGTGAATTCCTGGATAGGAATTTAAGAGTTATCAAGAACCAGGATGGATTTATCACGAACAAGACATGCCAGACTAATCTTATCTCCTTTTTTGACAAAGTTATTAGCATAATAGATTGAGGGAATGCTATGGACATAATGTATCTTTGACCTCTGCAAAACATTTCACAAAGACTCCCATGATATACTCATTCAGAAAATGGTAAAATATGAGCTTGATGATACGAATGTTAGATAAATTCATAATACCTAGAGAGTACTCATAAATGTTTCCACATAACCTTGACTGGAATGTTACGGGTCTCTGTCCTTGGCTCTGTGCTGTTCAAAGTTGTTATTAATGTCCTGAGTGAAGAATTAAGAGGATGTTCATCAAATCTGCAGATGACACAAAATGATGAGGTGTGGCTAATACTTTAGTAGAAAAAGTGACATTTCAAAAATATCTATAGTAAGTAGGTTTGAAAAGTGTACCTAAACATTCAGAATGAAATTTACTAGGGAAAATATAAAATACTGCAGCTGCATAAAAAAGAAAGAAAGAAAGAAAGTCACAAATATTGGATAGGGGAAATATGGTTTCCAGTGGTATACCTGAAAAAATTATATGTGTTGTAGTAGATCACAGCTTAAATATGAATCAATATGATGCAGATTTTAAAAAAGCCAATACTGTTTTGTGATGTATTAACCAATCCATAGGATCCGAATCCCAGAAAGTAATTATCCAGTTTGCCTTGGTTCTGGGCACTGCAATCCAAGACAGACATTAATAAACTGGAACAAATTAAACAAGGAACTGTGAAAATGGAGGGATATTACTAAACAGTTCTATAAGGATAAAAAGGAAATATGTATTGATTAAATGTAGTATGCATATAAATCTGAAACAAACGTAATTCTCTTGGTTGGATGGTCTTCATGGCATGACAAGAGCCATACAACCTATTTTCGGGGTAGGGTTAAGTTGTGAAACAGATTAAGCCTCTGCAAATCTTAACTACTAATTTGTCACTTTGATTGTCCAAAATTTGAAAAATAATGAACTCTAGCTAAAATGTTTGACGGCACATTTAGGAATGCTACAGAATGGATGCTGGAAAGCCACAGAGTTCATTTTTGAGCCCCTGGTCTGCCATAAATATATCTATATGTTTGTGGAACTTACAGTATGGTAGGATAAGGTTATTGCCTTTAGGAAAACAGCATGTCTTTGTATGCTTTTGCCATTTTATTCCTCTTGCATTATGTATATCTGTTCTATTTTTAACTATATTTTCCATATTATCTTGCCTCAGATTCTCTTATTGATATGGGATTCAGGGCGCTCATAAACTTGGCCACTGCATACTTTGCAGAGGTTGTAAAGTGGCTGTGCATCTTTCTAATGAAATCAGTATTTACCATGCATTCTACTAATTTCTATATCCACTATACCAAGCAATACTAAATGAGCCTAGTTGGTAGCTAGCTTTTTCCCTGCCTTGTTGGGTCTGTGTACATGTGTGGGTGTTTGTGTGCACATCCAGAGGTGCCCTATTTTAGCATTTGTCCAGTTATCTACAGGGAAGAGTTTTCATTCCCAGGTCTCTTAGGATCGAATAGTTGTGAATGGTTTCCTCTTGTACTTTTGTTGTGGTAATTGTAGTAATTTCATCTTTTTCTGGCACTACAAATTTGTTTTCATTATGCTCATTGTTCATATTACAAATTTTAACTTTATTTATATGTAGCAATAGCAATAACACTTAGATTTATATACTGATTCACAGTGCTTTATGGCTGTCTCTAAGTGGGTTAAGAGTCTGCATATTGCCCCCAACAATCTTGGTCCTCATTTTGCAAACCTAAGAAGGATGGAAGGCTGAGTCAACTTTGAGCCTGGTGAGATTCAAACTGCTGAATTGCAGGCAGCTGGCAGTTAGCAGAAGTAGCTTTCAGTACTGCATTGCATTACGGTGGCTCAGTGACTCATGTAACTCATTCAGGGCTGATACTGGATGGAATGGCATTTAAACTCTAAAAAATAAAGACTCATTAATCAGAATGGATACCTTGTGTAACGCCAACCATAAGATATCTGTGTACTCTAAATAATTGCTATGTTGTTGGTTGTCTTACAGAATGAGGCATTCAGAGAAAGTTGGGAAGGGTTTTTTTTTTTTTTTAGAAAAGAGCATTATGCTTACAATTGAGAATATATTTATCTAGCCACTTTGTGCTTTCTCTCAGAGAAGGGGCCTCTTAGTTATAGAGGTTATATAATGTCATATTTATCAAAGTTGTTTATGTGATCACAAAGGATGACACTCTATTTCTTGATAGTACTGCATTTCATCTTCATAAGCTTTTCTCTGTAAATGCCAGGGGCTTCAGGGATATATTTTAACTGAGGACAGATGCCTCCTTGACATGTAGAATACAATATCATCCCAACACAGTAATCTTGCACAGTGACATCTCTGATATGTGGCTTGTGCTATATATTCTCATATGTCTACAGTCTACACTAAACATCTGCTGTACAAGAATCACTCAGAATCCTCATAGCTATGGTAAGAAGTGAACATGCATTTCTTGGTTACTTAAATTTTAAGAGTCTGTATACTTTCTTGGCCATACTTTTTAATTGCAGAAAGAGCAATAAATCCTCATGCAATTATAACATAAAAATCTAGTAAATAAAGTAGTAGTACACTGCTCCCCATGTAGCTTTTTTATTGCAATGGAGTCCACAGACAGAAGTCAAAAAAGGGACAGAACAGAGAAGAAGCATTATCTGTTAAGGCTTCATCTACTGCCAAATTCTTTCATCTCTCTAGGAAGCTTCTATGCAAACCTCACAAAGAAAGCATTTTCTTATTTTAGGATTTCTCTTTACTGAAGGCAAAACACCTCTCAAATTGCTGGGATAATATTCTTCCATATATTGAAAAAGTAAAAACTGCTGGCAGAGAGAAATCAATATCTCATTCTTTACCATCACACTTTTAAAACTTTGGATGTTTCCCCATTTCTTGTGATTGACTTAAGTACATGAAATGTTCTTAGCATTTCTACACAAATGCAAGGTATCTGTGAAAGCTTCAGCAGAATCCTTATGGAAGGGAAGTCTCTTTAAGGCAGAGCTGGCATGATTTCAAATAGCTTGTAGATGTTGTTTGGGAAGGAAGGAAGGAAGGAAGGAAGGAAGGAAGGAAGGAAGGAAGGAAGGAAGGAAGGAAGGAAGGAAGATGTCCCAAAAGATATTTTGACATTTTCCAAAGTGTTGTTTGCAAAAATATGGCAATGATACCAAAATAAAGTCAATTGCTATGTCAAGCATATGTTTGGACTATGTCCTTTGCACCAAATAACTATGTATGTGAAAATGAAATATGACATTTGATGGCCTTTTATCTATTTACACATATGTTTATGATGCAACTAAATTTAAATTTACAAGGGTATAAGTCCTCTTGAATTCAGGAAGCCATTGTTTCTGAATAAATAAATATCAGGCTGTGCTATTACGCATTTATTCTGCTAATTATCAATTTAATATCTCATTGTAGAGTATTCAGATTTCTGTTTAATATTTATGTGTTTGTTTATTTAATGCTGCCTTTATCATTTTTTTATAAATAACAAAAGGCCATGAACATGTCTAATACTCCTTCCTCTTCCTACGCTCCCAACAACAACAACAACAACAACAACAACAACAACAACAACAACTCTGTGAGTTGAGTTGAATGAAAGTGACTGGCCCAAATTCACCCAGTGAGCTTTCATGTCTAAGGCAAGACTAGAACCCATAGTATTCCAGATTCTAGCCTGGTGCCTTAATCTTTAGAGTAGACTTCTACCAAGACTTCTTCACAGCTCCTTTCTCAAACTTCAAAGTTTTCATCACACTCAAAACAAAAACCGACATTTGTATTTCCCTTGCTGGCTTGTTGACAATCATATCCCTACCCCAACCTTGCTTTCTTTGGCGGTTTAGATTTTATAGTACATTACTGGAACTATTATTAATTTGTAAATAACCTAGAAAAGTCAGTGTCCTGTAAAATGCTACATTCTGGAAGAAAAGTTCTTTATAAGATGTCCTCTTTTTAAATACATATCCATTGGACAGACAGAAGAAATCTTTGTTCAGTTTTGCTTCTAAACAATTTAATATAATATAGTAATACAGTATTGGGAGTTGCACTTGACCATATCCATTATAATTTTGGTGAAGCATTCAAATGTCTTTTTTTCAATCTGCCCTTTTAACCATGCATAGAGGGTGCTAATATCTTCATACACACTTTTGTTCTGCTTTAGATTGTGTTATTTTAATTTTATCTCTATATTTTAATTAGATTATTTTTATTGCATAATTTATGTTGTTATGACCTTTAACATATTTTATGAACAGAAATATGGTATGTTGTTGTTGTTGATTTTTATTTATATACTACATTTTTTTCTAAGAGGAACCCAAACCAATGTACTAAAAATGCAGTTGAAAACAATAAATAATGAAACTGTCAATTTTGAACAAATAAAAAATGTCAGAAATATGGCTTCAACATCCTTTGAATGGGGAAGGTTATAAAGATATCCTATTTTAAGTAGGGTGGGTTAATGTTTAAATATTCCTTGAAGAACTAGGCCAATGTAGATAGATTATGCCATCCATAACATCATATCACTGCAAATTGTTTAGCAAAGACAGATTTAATAACTGAAGGTGAATATACATGTCCCAGAATTATGTTGCAGGATCCAATCAATCTGGGTCGGTTGCTGGGATCAGAGATTTAGTCTTCTGAACATTTATTTATTTAATTTATATTGCTACCTATTCATCCATGGTGACTCAAAGCAGCTTACAGAATATAAAACCACATTTAAAACAATAAAACTAATAAAAAGAATCAAATAAATTAATATAATAAAATCACTCCTGCTCCAGTGACAGCAGATCACACAAGCCATTTAATGGGCTCCATCCCACTCTGGGTTCCCAGGCTTTCTGGCAGAACCAGGTCTTCAGCGCTTTCTGGAAGAGTATTAGATTGGGGGCCATTCTAATCTCTGGGGGAATGACGTTCCAGAGAGAGGGAGCCACCATGGAGAAGGCCCTTCTGGCTCCTACCAGATGTATCTTCTTGGGGATGGGTCCCACAGCATTCCCTGCCTCCCTGCTCTGATGGATTGGATAGATATGACCAGCAAGAGACGGTCCCTTAGATAACCTGGTCCCAAGAACTTTAAAGGTGACAACCGGTACATTGAAAGCAAATCAGCAGCCAATGCAACTCCCACAGGAGAGGTGATACATATGCACACTGGGAACTGCACAAAACCATGCAGGTCACTGCATTTTGCACCAACTGGAGCTTCCAGGTGCTCTTCAAGGGCAGACCCATGTAGAGCATGTTGCAATGGTCAAGACGGAAAGAGACTAGAGCATGAGTGGCTATGAGTAGGGATTTGGAGTCATGCTGGAGCCCATCCTCAAGGAACAGATTTAATATTGGCAATATATTTGCAGGTGTGTTCCACCCATGGTTTGTCATTACTCAGATCCAAAGCTGCTTTATTGCTCAGAAAGGAACAAGACTTATTCTAGCCAAACTGTACTTCAATGAAATCAGTTTGATACCCCCTTTTATTAACAGCCTGTGAAATCACCAGTGAAAGTGTGCTCCTACTTTCCATCTGACTAGGAAAAAACAATAGATCACTCACCACTTTTCCCTTTCCATTAAGGTACCTTTCTCCTTTAAGGAACATCTATGAAAGATAGCACATACCCAACCAAATGAACTGAAATCACACTGAATACTAAGGGTGATGTTGAAGCCTACAGTTAACCCTCCTATTTCAGCCCCTGGAACATTGCTATGCTTTTTTTCCCCCATTATTGAATTATGCCTTCCATTCTCCCACTCCCCTCCCTCCCTGAGGACTACGTGGCAGTGAATCAGTTATAAAGCTGCATCATAAAATTTTCACTTCTATCCGCACATGGGAAAAAAGGGCACATCTGTTTAGCAGAAACATGTTTTCCCTTATTTCTGCCTATGATCTGTTAAATCCCACCTTCTGTGTAAACCCTTTCACTTCCTCAGAAATACCAAATCTGGGATTGATTCATTTGAAAGCCACATTTTTTTTTAGCCCCATCATTTCTTTTACTGTCAATATCTACATTTGTTGATGGAAATACTGATATTTCCCTCTAGAGTCAGTGCCTGAATTCTGGCAAACACTCCGGCTTTTGTCTCTAAGCCCTCGCAAACTTGAACTTGGCAGGTCCGAAGGGCTGTGTATCAAAATATGTAAGTTTTCTGGCAAGTGTAGAAGGGAGGACATGATGAAGTGAAAGCCAAGTTTTGAGGTTTAACTGCAGGAAGTCTTCAAAAATGCAGACAAAGAATCCCTAAGGATTCCTTTGTTTGTAAATACCCTTCAGGGTTCTGGAATGAAATAAAGATGTATATATCAGATTGACTAGATATTGTAAAGATGGGAACATGAGAGCTGTTTCAGTTTGAATCTCTGACCATTTGAGATTGTACGTTTAATCTGACCTTTTCGAAAAACCTGCCTTTGATTCATTTCCTGGCAGATTTTTCGGACAACATGAGCTACCTGAAAGTTCAGCCAAAGTATCATCATATCTCTGTATCATTTGTGTAGAATATTTTCTTTCTGGAGTGTCTGAACCAGAAATGGACTTGTCTATCTGCTTGCTTTTGATAACGATTGCATTTTATTAAACACATATTCATCCAATCCTGCTTGCAGGTAAAGTTCACACAACATTTCCCCTCAAATATATGTCTTCTTTTTGAATTTTTTCTTCAATGAGTTATTTTTGATCAGAAAATTTAATCACAATATTTAGAGAGTTGACTATAAAGAGATTATTAAGAAATGACAATTACGGCAAATGGCAATTAAATTTTGGATCCATTAAATTTCTCCCCCTTTTTAACAGAAGCCTTTGATATACGTTTTCCCCCTGCCTCCCAACAGTAGCATCTGGGGAAGATGGGAAATAGACATCATTACACCAGCTGATTGGTAAGCTGCCCCAGATGTTGCTGATAGGGAAGAAGTTGCAAATCATGTGGGTGCTGTTTTCTGTGACAGCCATACACAAGCAGAATGTTGAATTAGAGTTTCCTGAATGGTTTGTTATTAAGGTTATGCAAATACTAACCCTAAGACAGAGCTTGAACTCAAGTTAGAGTTGAAAAATAACTACTGACTGGGACCATTTCAGAAGCTGCCTGAAATTTGTATTGCCCATTGACTAGCATAATAAAATTATAAATGCCTACTAAAGGGTAATTTTCCAATGAAACAATGAAATTTGCAGGAATGTTACATAATTATAAGGGAACTGGGACTCCTTGTCCTTAAAACAAGTACTGTATTGCTGCTTTCCCCCATTATGGATCAATGCATGATGAAGCCCAAACAGCATCATCTATGCACCATGCATAATCCACACTTTGAAAGAAAGCAGAACTTTTATAGGAATGACACATAAGAATGGGAGTACCCTCAAGAACTGTTCAATGAATTGAAGCATGTTCAGTGGGAACAAAATGCTTAGTGAAAGAGGGATAAAACAGAATACACTGATAGAAGCCTGACTGGCTGAGGAAGTCAGAGCATGAACAATCTTCACTGCAACATAGGATTGCAAATCCATTTGTGACATCTAACCATTGTCCATTGTTTCTGGGATGCACTGGGAACACATTCATGGCACATAAACAGGCTGCTTTGATTCAGTTTTAACAGATAGGGATTTAGACTAAAAGCGTAACCAATGGCTTAATAACAGCATGGGAAGAGGGAAGAGGAGAACCCTCGAATCACAATGCTGGTCCTTCTCAAACACATGTCAGAATCAGTGGTGGGATTCAATTTTTTTTACTACTGGCTCTGTGGGTGTGGCTTGGTGGGCGTGGCAGGGGAAGGATACTGTAAAAACTCCAGTCAGAGGTGATATTTGCCGGTTCTCTGAACTACTCAAACTTTCCGCTACTGGTTCTCCAGAACTGGCCAGAAGCTGCTGAATACCACCTCAAAATGCTTGGCATTGTAGCTTCACAAAATGCCTAACTCTGAACTGGCTGCTGCTTAGGGTGTCTCAGTTATTAAAGACTTGTTATATAAAAAAACACTTCCATGCAATAAACACACTGGACGGTTGTTTCTTTGAAAAAAATCTTTGAGTTCTTTCCTCTGGTTCTCTGTTAGATTTTTAGTCAGTAATTTCGTCTTATTTCTGTTGATCTTTAGTCCTGCTACTGAACCATATTGTTCTAGTTCTTTTATTAGATTATGTCCTTTCTCCATGGGATCCTCTAGGAAGAAAACCATATCGTCTGCAAACGCCTGTAATTTATATTCCTCTGCCTTGACCCTAACCCCTTGAATTTCAGGATTTTGTCTTATCCGCGTTAACAATGATTCTAAAGCAAATATAAATAAGAGGGGTGAGAGAGGGCAACCCTGTCTAACGCCCTTTTCAATGCTTAGTGGGCCTGTTTGTTCACCATTAATTAGTATATTGGCTTGTTGGGTATTGTAAATTGTTGTGATAATATTCTCGAATTTAGTGCCCAGATTCATGTTATAGATTTTTGTATTAAGAAGTGCCAATGTAAGTTATCGAATGCTTTCTCCGCATCTAGAAACAAGAGTGTAAATTGTTTCTCTGGATGAGCTTCATAATATTCTAAGACGTCAATAACGGTTCTTAAATTGTTTTTAATTTGGCGGAATGGAAGGAAACCATTTTGGTCTTCATGAATGTATAAATTTAAAACTTGTTTTACTCTATTCGCAATAATTGAGGTAAATAATTTATAATCGGCATTTAAAAGTGAGATTGGTCTATAATTGTTGATATATCTGGCATCCACATCCTCCTTCGGAATTAACGCAATCAACGCCTCCCTCCATGAGTCTGGCATTTTGGCAGCCGAAAGTACTTCATTAAACACTTCCAGCATCAGAGGCCCTACTAAATCTAATGTGGCTTTATATAATTCTACTGGAATCCCATCTGGACCAGGGGATTTATTATTACATTGATTTTCCATTGCAGATTTTAACTCAGACCATGTAATATCCTTATTTAGTAATTCTTTGTCTCCTTCCCCTATTGTTTTATCATTCGTATTCTCCAGATAAGTTCTTATTTTATCCTCATTGATTTCTTCTTTTTATATAATCTTTGGAAATAGTTTAATATAATATCCTTTTTCTTCTCAATCTCATGTTGTGGGATGCCTTTCTCATCTATTAATTGGTGTATCAATCTCTTTTCTTTTTCTTTTTAAGTTTATAAGATAGCCATCTTCCTGGTTTATTGGCGTGTTCAAAATAATTTTGTTTGGACCTTCTCAAGCTAACTTCTAATTTATCTTGTTCAATTAAATTCAGCTTATGTTTGGCTAGTATTAACTGATTTTGTAGTCCTTGGGTCTTAGGGGTTTTTGTAATTGTGTTTCTAAGTCTTGGATTTGTTGTTGTAACGCGTTTTGTTGGGCATAAATTCTCTTGTTTCTCATAGCATTATAGGAAATTGTTGTGCCTCTTATAATTGCTTTCATAGTATCCCAAATGTTCTGTTTTGAAGTTGTTTCATTATTATTATCTTTTAGAAAATAATTTAGCTCCTCTTTCAGTTTATTAATATACTCTTCTTCGTTTACAATTTGGTTATTTAGTGTCCATCTTTTTTTTATTCGTCTCTTATCCCTCCAAATTAGCTGTATTGGGTTATGATCAGCCCATTCATTCGGTAGAATTTTGATTTCTTTTATTTCATTAGCCAAGTCCAAATCCATCCAAGCCATATCTATTCTGGTCCAAATCTTATGTGGGTTAGAATAATATGTAAATTGTTTTCCTTCAAGATTCCGTTCCCTCCATAGATCTTTTAAATTTAACTCTCTCAACATTTCCTTACATGCTGCAGAGAGTTCCCTTTTCCCCTTCTTGTTTTTCCCCATATTACTATGGTCTTTCTGGTAGTCTGCAATGGAGTTAAAATCGCCAATCAAGCAAATGTTTCTTTTTTCAAAGCCTACTATTTTTTGGTGAAGGTGTTTAAAAATTTCCCTGGTCATCATTTGGGGCATAGATTGCTACAAGTAAAAATGTGATGTGGTTTATCCAAACTTGTATAACCAGAGTTCTTCCTTCGGGATCCGACCAGATTAGTTCTGCCTTTACATCTTGTTTTACATAAATTGCAATTCCTTTTTTCTTGTGTTGGTCGGCCGGTGCTGTAAAAGTTTACCTAATTTTGGACAAATTAGATATCTTTCATCATTCTTCGAAATATGTGTCTCTTGAAGACATATTATATCTGCGTTATGTTGAATAAGTTTTGAGAATATCCTTTTTCTTTTTAATAATGAATTTAATCCATTTATATTGATGGAGAGCAACTTCTTCCCCTCCACCATTTATCTACTTCTGCTTAGATTTTTGCCTAGTAATGATTCGGTTCTCTTGTTGTTGTTGTTGTGGGATTTGCTCTTCTCTCCCATGTTGTGGATTATCACTTCTTGAAATTGGAGAAAGTCGTTCCTTTTGGGTTCTGTGATAATATCGGACCTCCTGTGGTCTTGTTTTAGGTTCTTCTTTGGTGGGTTGACTATTCTTATCTGTGAGCTGTTGATGAAAAACTTGGGCCTGTTCTATCGATTCTATTTTGATTTTCCTCTCTTTCCATGTAATTAACATCCCTTCCGGGATTAACCATTTAAAATGGATTCCTTCTTTATTTAAATCATTAGCTAAAAATTTATAATCTTGTCTTATCATCCTCACTCTCTTTGGAATTTGTTTTAAAATCCTAATTTCTCTGCCCTTATATGATATTGTTTCCTCCCTAGACATTTTCAAAATTAAATCCCTCAGACATCTCCTAGAGAAGCGGATATGAATTTCTCTTGGACAGTTGTTACGCCTGGCGTAGCTTGTGCTAACCCTATATACCTCATCAAACTCTTTAATTAGATCATCTTTTTCCTTTCCTAGCCATTCAGCCAATATTTCTGCCATCAAATGTTCCAATTCTTCATTTTTGGCTTCCGCCACATTCTGGAATCTTAAATACGCCATTGCTTTGTCCATCTCGAGGTGAATCAGAGAGTCTTCCGTTTCTCTAAGTACATTTTTAAATTCCTCATCCATCCTTTCAAAGTTAGACTCCATGCGTGTTGTTCTACTCTCTATATCTTTTATTTTCACTTCGTTTCTCTCCATGGCCTGCTGTAGAGACCCTATCTTACCTCCACCTTCGCTATATCCGCTTTCATTTCAGCCTTCATTTTCCCCATCTCATCTTTCAATTCACTTATATCTGCTCTAGTTTCCTTGTGATTATTAATCATCATTTCTTGCATTTTAGATATAGCTTCCTGCAAGGCTAATATGGAAGTTTGTATATTAATATTGGGGACATTGGGCTGCTTTTCCCTATTAAAGACTCCTCGATAGTTTTTTGAGATGTTGGTGGGGTGGCTGTCAACGTAGTTGATAGGGTCGGGATAGCCTTCTTTCCTGTTTTTAAGGCCATAGTTGTTGTGATGTCATCTCTCTAAGTATTTGTTTTTGTTGATGCACAATATTAAATATATTATCCCAAATCACCATTCAGTATTTGGGTTCTGTACTTGAAAGACTATTCACGTATTTCAATTTTATATCTCACTCCACAGTCTTTTCCCTATATCATAAATAGAGATCTGCAACAATATTCTAGTCAATGTAATAAGAAAATTGGTCAACAATAGTACATCAATTAACACTTTAAGGAATTAATCTTAAATGTCGTAAGTAGTCTAAATAATTTATAAATAGATTATATCAACAAAGTTTATCCCTTTTACTATTAATACTTACAACAGTAAACTCTTAACTCTTTGATAATAGTGTATCCTCCTCTTCCCCCCCGCCAGTAAGTAAAATTATGTAAAGTGTTTAGGAGATACAATAGGGAGGCAAGGGGCAAGATAATAAGAGAAGGGGTAGAAGAGAGATTACCACAGCTTCAGAAAATCAACAAACAAACAACCACAAGGAAGTCATCTTAAAGAGAAAATAGTGCCAACTTAGTAAACTTAAGTAGTACCACGTAATAAAGAGAGCAAATTGGGTGAGCTAAAGTTCCATCTTCCAGCTAGAGGTTTCTTTTCATCCTTCCAATCAGCAAATGGTGAAAAGTGCTGACTAATCTGCAGTCTCAAAACCGTCTTTCCCAGCGTTCTGTTCGCCTCTGGCTTCTTCCTCTTGCTGCTGCTTCTTTCTTTGCTTTCCAACTTTTAAATCCACATACAAATCTTTCAAAGTCCAATATAATGCTCAATTTATCTTCTCCCAATATTAAGTAGATGTAATAGTCATGTTGTGCTCAGACCAGTTCCGGATCTCCAATCTCCAGGTTTTAGCAATCTCTCTCTTTCCCCAAAGCTTCCCCAATTGCTTTTCTGGCCGCTCTCCGCCCGACTTCCAAGAGGTGCTTATCACAACCAGGAGAGAAGAATTTATGCTATCATTCTTCTGTCATTCTACTCCCTTCAGACTTCAAAGAATCCAAGATATAAACCGTTTCTCTGTTCCTGTTACTGGATCTCGCAGGCTGTCACTGCTTTGCTTATTCACTCAAGTGGCAGATCTGATTGGAAGCCGCCATAAAATGACAGCTTACTCTTTAGCGCCGAGCTCGGGAGCTTCCTCTTCACTGTTGGGGAATTGCCTTCCCCTCTGCAGCTCGAGGATCTCCACGCTGACACGAACCTCTCCGGGTTCATGTATCCCTGGGGATCGCCCTGACGCCAGAAAAGGTGTTCGAAGCCTGCACCAGACTTCTTCACCTCCGATCTCCTGTCCTCTCACTTGAGACTCCTAGAAAATTTAATCACAATATTTAGAGAGTTGACTATAAAGAGATTATTAAGAAATGACAATTACGGCAAATGGCAATTAAATTTTGGATCCATTAAATTTCTCCCCTTTTAACAGAAGCCTTTGATATACGTTTTCCCCCTGCCTCCCAACAGTAGCATCTGGGGAAGATGGGAAATAGACATCATTACACCAGCTGATTGGTAAGCTGCCCCAGATGTTGCTGATAGGGAAGAAGTTGCAAATCATGTGGGTGCTGTTTTCTGTGACAGCCATACACAAGCAGAATGTTGAATTAGAGTTTCCTGAATGGTTTGTTATTAAGGTTATGCAAATACTAACCCTAAGACAGAGCTTGAACTCAAGTTAGAGTTGAAAAATAACTACTGACTGGGACCATTTCAGAAGCTGCCTGAAATTTGTATTGCCCATTGACTAGCATAATAAAATTATAAATGCCTACTAAAGGGTAATTTTCCAATGAAACAATGAAATTTGCAGGAATGTTACATAATTATAAGGGAACTGGGACTCCTTGTCCTTAAAACAAGTACTGTATTGCTGCTTTCCCCATTATGGATCAATGCATGATGAAGCCCAAACAGCATCATCTATGCACCATGCATAATCCACACTTTGAAAGAAAGCAGAACTTTTATAGGAATGACACATAAGAATGGGAGTACCCTCAAGAACTGTTCAATGAATTGAAGCATGTTCAGTGGGAACAAAATGCTTAGTGAAAGAGGGATAAAACAGAATACACTGATAGAAGCCTGACTGGCTGAGGAAGTCAGAGCATGAACAATCTTCACTGCAACATAGGATTGCAAATCCATTTGTGACATCTAACCATTGTCCATTGTTTCTGGGATGCACTGGGAACACATTCATGGCACATAAACAGGCTGCTTTGATTCAGTTTTAACAGATAGGGATTTAGACTAAAAGCGTAACCAATGGCTTAATAACAGCATGGGAAGAGGGAAGAGGAGAACCCTCGAATCACAATGCTGGTCCTTCTCAAACACATGTCAGAATCAGTGGTGGGATTCAATTTTTTTACTACTGGCTCTGTGGGTGTGGCTTGGTGGGCGTGGCAGGGGAAGGATACTGTAAAACTCCAGTCAGAGGTGATATTTGCCGGTTCTCTGAACTACTCAAACTTTCCGCTACTGGTTCTCCAGAACTGGCCAGAAGCTGCTGAATACCACCTCAAAATGCTTGGCATTGTAGCTTCACAAAATGCCTAACTCTGAACTGGCTGCTGCTTAGGGTGTCTCAGTTATTAAAGACTTGTTATATAAAAAAACACTTCCATGCAATAAACACACTGGACGGTTGTTTCTTTGAAAAAAATCTTTGAGAATGTTTGATGTGATTCTATCTCAGGATCCCAGCAAAAAAAAATTCCCTGTGAAATTTCAAATCTATTCCTTAAGCCAGAACTGTCAACTGGTAAAGCAGGACAAGCATCTGCTGCAGGCAAGCTTCTCTGCAATGATATTGGTTGACATGGTACACAGATATCAGACCCTATAGACAAAATGATCTAGCATATGGGGCCCTGAGGGAGTGGGATGGAATGGGGCAAAAATATATAAATATAAAAATCAAGATGGAGTCTGCAACTGTGTAGTCATCTTCCATGAATTTCTCTCTATAGATGCTGTTGCTAGCATCATAGGTTTTTCAGGACTGGTCTCTCAAAGGTGAACTGCCTTGGGAATTCTCCAGCATCTGAACTAAAGCAGGCTGAAGACTGAAATATTAGACAGGTGTCCCAATGCTGCCTGGCGTGGATTGCTTTTTTTCTAGACAGATTATTGATCAGCCCTTCTTCATATGCAACGAGACAAGAAGGTAACAAGATTTGCTGCATCTGTTATGACAGGAACTGTCCCTGATACATTTTAAACAGATTAGAAGAGTATCAAATTGATGGTACCTTTGGAGAATAAAAAGAAACTTCATAATATCACTGTTTGCTAAAATACCAGGACTATTAGAGTGTCCCACCCTGTAGCCACCCCTTAGGGATTTTATTGAAGAGAACTCTGCAAATAAACTCTATAAATCTTCCAGGGCTAGTATCTTCTGTTTATATTCAGAAAGGAAGTCTGCCCAGAAGTTTCAGATTCTTTACTTATCCCTAAGATTATTCTACCACACGGGTAACCAAAGTGCAAAAGCAGACCATCGTGATTGGAAAATAAAATTCCAAGGATCTTTCATGCTTACAAACCCATCCAAAATACTCTGATCTTGTTTGCCTGGCCTCCTTTCCTCCCATCCTCTCTAGACGCTGCTATTGTCTGTTCCTTGCAAGTCTCAACTTCAACGTCTAGAAAATCTTGGGATCAAGTTAAAAACAAATAAAGCTCACAGTTTTATAATAGCTTTGCTTGCAGCTTCCCGTTTACTACCTCTCATCAAATTACAAGTCTATTCACCTCAATACGTATAAGAATCTGTACAAGAATATAATCTAAAACATGGAAAATCAGTCCCTATGATTTCACTGACATAACAGCAGGTATAAGAAATTCTAACCATATGCACACTAGACTAAATGTTCATTTTGTGAGGTCTGGAGGAATAGGCTATGATTTCAAAATAATAAGGATTGTAGGGTAAGAACTCTAAGGCCAAAATTAGCAAGAGTCATACAACTTAAAAAACATCTGCAAGAAGCCTGCATTTCTTAGCCATAACTGTATAATGTTTAATTTGTAACTAACTGTTCTTTAGCAAAGTTAAAAAAAGCCTTGACTAAACCTGTGTGGGCAACCTAACCTATAAGATTGAGTAAATGTCCTATTTCTTTATCTTGTATTGCCGCTGGATGGAATATATAGAAGGTGCAAAGTTAGACTTGCATGCAGTTATCTAATAATATTTTTATTAGTAATTTGAGGCATGCCATAAGAAGAGTCTTGGGTTCCAATAAGTCCATGGGAAGACAAGAGGAAGACTTGAGACAGTTTTCCATCTTCCATGTACAGGAACTGTCTGTGACATTGTAATAAGAATTCCAACATATTAGCTTCCCTCCCGAAACCATAACATTTGTTTTCTGAAGGTTGTACAGATTTTCTAAGCACCGTATCGGGCCCTTCAGGAATCCATGGACATTAGGAGACTGCAAAATTGGGGGAAAAAAATGCTAATTCAAATTGTCCCCTATTTTGTTTCTTCACTGAGAATCAGAAAATAGGTTAAAAAATTTAAAATGACTGTGATCCATTTTTCCAATCCAATAATGGTTTGTTTTGCACAAATATGAGGGGGGGGATAGATATTGTTATATGTTATTTGCATGATAACTTTTGTCCTGCAGTTACTTAGAAAATTAGATGACTATAGCTCTTCTCGTTCTTTTTTTACTCAGTTGTGAAACTTTTTGCTGCTAAATAGGGAAATGTTAAATAAAGGAGGAAGAGATTTTAAAATCTAGCAAAACTCAGAGGATCTAGGCTTGCCTCGTTAAATTATTAGGGGGAATCCTTTGACCAGTTCTTCAACAGATGACACTGTAGATGGGAATAAATTGTCAGCATAATGACATTTCCAAAATATCAATTGCTGAAATGACAGAATGTCTTTTTTTGTAGGGGGAAGCATTTTGCTTCTGTTTCTCTAAAAACAGAAACTTGCATACTCATACTATTTAAAAGTCTACCGAGACTTCAACATCTGATTTGACCACAACTTCTAAAATGTTGATGTTGCCAGGATGAATGCAGCTATGAAGTACCAAGGTCTGAAACCAGCACAGGAAACAAACAAACAAAAAATATGCAAGCGTGTTCTTCTAGTTTCAATTTATTTGAGAGAAACCAAATTTTATTGTTCATCTTTTCACCCCAAGACTTGATCTAAGGGATCTTTCTTGGTAGACTTATAAATGTGTGCAAGTTTCCTTTTTAGAGAAACAGAAGCAAAGCCCTTTCATGTTTTTCAAAAAAAAAAAAGTATGGTTTTAGAGCAGCTCTTGGGTTGACCCTACGTGGTAATTTCTGCCCCATGATCATTACTCAGCAGCTGGGCCAAGTGCTTCTTTGCATAAACATTCTATTCCATTTGAAGGGATCAAACTGCAGGCAGGACCAACAGACAGGGGGCAACTGACAAAATGTATGTTGTGACATCCTAAGGCAACCCTTAGGGTTGAAAGATTGGAGCTTGCAACCTGTGTCATGTCATTGTGGTTAGTAACTACCATCTACAGATTAAACTTTAGGAAAATTGTTATTACTTGTGTCCCATCCTGAGATAAGAACTAAGCCCAAATATGGCCAAAGCTGAATTGTATTGAATCCTGCAGGTCTGAATTCAAAGTGAGTGGACTTTTGGGGCAGGTATGGATGCTAGTTTTAGAGCAGCTAGAAAAAGGAAAAGAGACACGGCTGCCTTTTCTGCCAGCTTGTTTTTAGAAAGTATAAAATTCCCTGTTACAGGGAATATTACATCAAAAGCAGAAGTGTTTGTTGCCATTTTACTAGACTTGCATTACTTATTGGCTTTCTACTTTCTCAGCCCTGAACTTTCCTTTCCCTTCATATACACATTAGCTCCACACCTGCCCCCAAAGCACTTGCAGGGCATAAGATCACATTCTACCTACCATGAAAAAGACAGGGAAATGGTTGGTATGAATGGAAAGCCTTAAGGCCACCTGTTCATTGAACTCTTGCGATTTTGAAAAGATAATTAAAAAAGAACACCGCCGGCCAAACAGGATTGAAAAGAAATGCAATATGTTCATCTGATGCAACCTCCAGTACCTTGCCTTTATTAGGTGATACAAGAATGATTTCAAGATTTAATCAACAAAAGATTTATCGGCAAATTAATTAAAGCGTTCACGGTTGTTACGAACCAATTTTAGTTGGTAAAAGCAAATTTAATTGAGCAAGACTGTAAATTAAGGGCCTATTTTTTTGTCTTTTCAAGGACATTATGATTCTAGTATATTTCAATTTGAGATTAAATAGCAATGTTTCTTTGTCACAGTAACTTTCCCCTATTTGGCTGAAAAACTTATAAAGTCGCATATTTTATTTGCCTTATGTACCTTATCCCAACTTCTCTTAAAATCAAATCTCTTGGTGTTTGCTCCTGTCCTAGTGTTCCTAATAAATACTATTCTTGTATACACACATCCTTCGAAGTCTAGCTCCAGGCAGTTTGTATTTGACTTCAGTGTTAAATATTTGAATTTATTGAATATGTTCAAATATAGCATCTATCTGACACAGTGATTCTTATATAAAGCTTGGCTTCACATTTGCGTATACATATAAGTGAGATTTGACCAAGCACCCTGTTTTCTTCCTGCCCATACCCACACACAGACACAAACTTTAAAGCTTCTCCATTTCTTTTAGACCACAATTACACATCTTTTGAGTGAACATAGTGATTACAAATCTTCTGAGGCAGCTATATATGCGAAAGTGGGTTATTTGAGAGAAAAAAGTGGTTTTGGCCAGAACAAAGATTAAGTTTGATCTAATGAATCAATTATACTTCATGTGATGATGGCTAGGTGCTTCTTCGTATATTTGACACATTTTTAGGTTTTTTATGTAATAATCTCCAAATTGATTTACAAGATAAAAATGATTCACATACAAAAATAGATTTACAATGAATTTTAGAAATGCATTAAAAGGCTGATGGAAAGGAAGGTAAAATTAAAAGAAATTATTTATAGCAGTGTTTCTTGGATTATATTTATTAACATTTACTTATTAAAATTAAACCTGATGCATTCCCTGCCACTTCTCGCAATTGTTCTATGGGATTTAAATATTGTATCATTGTATTATTTTGATTGTTTATTATTTTTTAATATAGGCTGAGAGGCAATTTTGATTTTGAGGACTCTTGGGGTGCACCTAGGACCACATTTTAAGAAACAATGATTTATAACATTCATATGATAAATGCTGGGTATAGAGACAATTCTTTAACAGGATGGTGGTTGGTTGATTTGTTTTGTGCCTTCAAATTATTATTGACTTTTGGCAACCATCTGGACTAGTCCCTGTAGTTTTCTTGGCAAGATTTCAGAAGTGGTTTGCCATTGCCTGTTTCCTAGGGCTGAGATTGACTGGCCCAGCTAACCTTGTACCTAAACAGGATCAGTCTCCTGGTTTTTAACCCAGTGGCCTATCCTCTACACCAAAGCTTCTTCTTGAGGATAAATTTGATACTTGGAAACTCTATAGTCACCTCTGTTTAGTTTTCTTAGCTATGTTGCACAAGTAGTTTGCATTTTTTCAGATTTTTTCCCCCAACAGCCCGATCTAGTCTACATACCATGGAGCCTATGATCATGGTGACAGTTTGTGATCATTAGCATTGGTGATCCTCAAAAACATTAAACATGATTGCTGCTGGTTAATACTGGGCTAGGAGATTACCAAGGAATCCAATGCTTATAGATAAGACTGAGAAGCTGAGAAAACAGCTTGGAAGAAGAAAATGCAAATCGCTGAGGTAATGTTGCCAAGAAAACTGCAAGGCTACTTCCATGTAGTATAACTTAATTTGAGGACACTTTATCTTTACCTTCATAGTTATAGAAGTACACCATAAGTTCATTTAATTATGGAGCAGCTGTTGGTAAAGCTAAATTAAGGAAAAACATGCCTTTGGTAAAGCTTCATCCTCCAAAACAGTATTTTGCCTATGCAAGTTTAAACCAGATGGATTAGGCATTTGTATAGAAAATACCTCTGAAGTTTAGATTACCTTTTGTGTTCTGGTGGGAACAGCCGAGTACTAAATAAGTGTTAAGCTTATCTCCTCAGGTGTTGCAATCAAAACTAATTCAGATTACTCATACAAATAATAGAGAAGTTTGTGTGGCTGTTTCATATGTGCTTTCAAACAGAACACCTATTTTTTAAGAAATGCTTACAATTAGGGTCAGTTCTAGGCCTGACATTTTAGAAAGGATTAATTAGACAAAAAGTCAATTGTGGAAGTGAATGAAAGAAAAGGCCCTTGAAATTTCAGGATATCTGGATTAAATCCATTGAAAAAGGAAGTAAGTTAAGATGGGAACATTTTGAAATGTTGCCTCAATGGCAATTAGTAATAGTAAAGAAGACTGAAAAGGTACGGTAAGCTAGATTGCCTACAAAGTTATTTGTGTATAAAATTTAAGATTAAGGTCATTGTCATCATGGCCATCATGATCAGCAACAACAAAAAGGAAATCTGTTCCTGAACTAATATCTTCCTGATTGGGGCTGTTGGGACTATGATGTTCTGGGTTCCTACTAGAAAGGCTTGAGAATTCTAGGAATTGTAGTCCCAGGTCACCTAGAAAGTATTCATTCAACGTTAGCTGCATTTTGACCTCCTAATATGGTGCAATAAAGGAAACTTCGGAAAACATAGATCAATAAAAATCTGCTTTGCTCTTCTCAACAATCACGCTCAATCACAGATATGCACTCAAACCCATACACTCTTTCACACATGTAATTTTATGAGCCATAATGTCACTTTTGCAGTAATAAGTGAATATTAGTTAGTAATAGGCCACCTTGAACATTCTTCCCTGGTTAAAAAAAACCGCCACCAAGTTCTGTCCTTTTTCATTGAGAAAGGAAAAGTGGCTTTGATGTAGTTTTCTCCTTTGACAATTAACATCAATCCTAATTCCATTTGTGCTTCAAGTTTTCGCTGTTTGAAATTTGACCATGTTAAAATAACTAGACCATTGGTTGTTTAGGAAAATTTTGGTATTTTGACCATAAGTGATGTCTAAACTGTTTAGAATAGAATACAGAATACCAGAGTTGGAAGGGACCCTGGAGGTCTTCCAGGCCAGGGGTCTCCAACCTTGGTCACTTTAAGACTTGGGGACTTCAGCTCCCAGAATTCCTCAGCCAACAAAGTGGCCAAGGTTGGAGACCCCTCTTGTAGCCCAACATGCAAGAAACCCTATATCAACCCTATATCATTTCAGACAAATGGTTGTTCAATATCTTAATTAAAACTTCCAGTGTTGGAGCATTCACAACTTCTGGAGGCAAGTTGTTCCACTGATTAATGGTTCTAACTGTCAGGAAATTTCTCCTTAGTTCTAGGTTGCTTCTCTCTTTGATTAGTTCCACCCAATGCTTCTTGTCTTGCCCTCAGATGCTTTGGAGAATAACTTGACTTCCTCTTCTTTGTGGCAGCCCCTGAGATATTGGAACACTGCTATCATGTCCTTCTTTTCATTAAACTAGACATATCCAGTTCCAGCAACCGTTCTTTATATATCTTAGCCTCTAGTCCCTAATCATCTTTGTTGCTCTTCTCTGTGCTCTTTACAGAGTCTCAACATTTTTTTTAATATGGTGACCAAAACTGGATGCTGAATTCCAAGTTTACTAACAGTTTATTCTGAAGAAAGATTCTCAGCAGCACCTACTGAAGTAGGTGTCTTTGGTGATCTCAACATGCAGGTGTGTGAGAGAGAGCAGGTGAGGTGAGGGTGTATTTCTCATCCCAGGGAAAAGAAGGTTTGGTCAAGTAGCACTTATAGCATGTCCAGGCAATTGTGTGCATTGAACCACTGGAATTCCTGCTCACAATGGCCAGCATTGAATTGTTTCAGGTTTCCTATCAAGAACTTGTTTTCCACTTTCATTCTCTGAAGTGATTAAATTCACAAAAAGTGGTGCTTTCATTTGTGTCTTGATAAAATTACAGGATTTTCCATCTGTTTAGCTCTTTTATGTTTTCTTTAAACTGTAATTTCACAAGTTTTTGTTCCTCTGGGAGAATTATGATTTTTTTAAAAAGATCTCCCCCTGTGTGTGTGTGTGTGTGTGTGTGTGTGCATTTGTGTGTGTGTGTGTGTGTGTGTGTGTGTGTGTGTACACATGTATGGGTTTTAAACTGAAATAATTCTTGGGTAGAAAGGAAATTTTATATCATAGAAGAGACTTAGAGGAAATATTCATCTTATTGTTTACCTTAGTACAATGGATCTAAAACAATTGTATGAGAATATAATTAATTTCATCATGGGTGAATGTAACCTTTATATATACTATTTGCAATTGTCTAGAATTTTAGTTCTGGCAATCTAGCCGGAAGCATATCCAACAGGCTTATGTCTCATAATGGAAGTGTAATAACAACACAAAACAAATATTTCAGTCATGCCAGGTTGTATACAGCAGTTCCTGCCTGCAATTTTAGCAGTGACACAATTCTGTCCTTGAAATAGAAAACATTCTATAATAATCTGTAAGGATCTGTCTTTCATGAACATATTTAAATTTTCATAGGGCATGATCCACATATAAAAATGAAAGAGTATATGTGTCTACAGAGACAATGATGCCAATGAAACAATAACTTAATAGCCTGCCTTCCCATTCATCATGCTTGCTGTAGATCATGTTCTATGCCTTCTTATTAGAATAATATTTTCTTAATTTTCTGCCATATAGCAAACTTGCATAAAGGAGACTTTTTCCATGAACAGAAAAACAAGCTACAGCAAGAGATAGCTTTAACTGAAAGTCACAGATTCTATTTGTCCTACATGGTAAGTTTATTGGTTGGTTAGCTTTCCATTCCCAGACTGCAAATCCTTTCTAACCCAATGACTCTCAGTGAAAGCAGATTTAGGATCTAGATCAGATAATCCATTTGCATTTGTCCACCTTTTTAACTTTATTGAATATGTTTATATTTAGTATGAGATGGTTTAACACTGCTTTGATTGGATTATGGATTGAAGAAGAGCACGAATAATTTTAAATGGTCCCACATCACTGATATTATAGAAGATGGAAATAAAACTTTTGCTCATTTTTATTGAGGATTATTGAGACACTTTGACTGCACTTTATTTTTGTTTATTAAGTTAGTTTTGAATGTTCCCAAAATAATATAAATCAATTTGAGTAAGTTGTTCATGAATTGGGATATTTGGAAATTCCCACAAACCTGAATTAATGACAAATGTGCATAGGTTGGTACTCAGGTGGTTGATTCAGTATACATTCATATGTTTTAATTCTGATTTCATTTTGAAAATAATTTGGCACAGATGCTTCCTGCCTTAGAAAGAACTTCTCCATTCTGGAAAAAAAAATTGCAAATGAAATCTTCTCTATCTCTGTACGTAAAGAACTCCCCAATTGAAGAAGCTGCCATTCCAGATGTGATCTATCAACCCTGAAGTGAACCAGGCTGAGGCCAACTTTGAGGCTTCAGGGTTGCCACACAGTGGTGGCAGGGGGAAAATAGTTAGATGTGGTTTTTGGTAGCAAAAAACAATAAAGATTTCATGTGGGAACCAAGGACATTCTTGCAGTGGCTGGCCAGAGGAGGAGCAAAGTAACCAAGCAACAAGCCAGCACCTGGATTGGACAGCGTGATCAGTGACTTGAGGGGAGAGGGAAAACTTTTCCTTTTAATCAGGTGAAAGCCACAGGAATGTTCAGAGTTAGCTTTCACTAGTTGTATCAATATGAAGTATCCAATCAATTGTTTTTTGAGGAACCTGCCTGCCTCAGAGTTCTGTGGGTGCATTACTTGGAACCCTGACATGATCCTTAGCATTCTTTGTCACTTCTTTGGCATCTGTTGTCTGTAGCTGAACTAGCTGATAAAGCCTGAAGAAGATGAACAAACAGGAGTGTCCCTTCTGACTGTATTCTCCCCCACCTATCCTCATGATGGGCTCTGGGAAGGAAGGGTCACGGGAATAATAATTCTGCACCTGCAGCCCAAAGGACTGGGCATCCACTTCCCAGCAAGCTCCATCCGTAATTGATGCTAATTGCTACTAAACCAAAGCTGGCCCACATAGAATAGCAGCTTGGAAGGCTATATGCTGCTGTCAGTATCATTATACTAATAACAAGGTTAGGATTCGCCACACAGACCTTCAGAGAAAGAGCTACCCTTTTCTTTTTCTTCTTTTTTTTTCTTGCGGGGTGGGGGGGAACGCCTTTTTTAAATGGCTTAGATGAAGCATCATAGTCTGTTTGAAGCTAAGAGCCCAAAGCAGAAGAAAATCATATTATGAGCTGTACCACCTTGGAATCCATTAAGTTCAAAAGAAGCCCTGGGAGTTTCAGTCAAGTAATCAGATATTTCGCACCCCCTCTGTCCCTTGCCATCTGTGCCGGGAGTTAGGTTTAAGCAGTTACTTTGGGGACCTTGAGACCTCATGGAGGGTTTTTTTCTTTCTTTCTTTCTTTCTTTTTTTTTTCAATGATGCCCCATCTGTTGATTTGCGAATTTGGTCATGGCAAGAGAGGTTGGGGAAGAAGTGGGGGTGGGGGAAGAAACAGGAAATGAAGGGAGTGCAACCTGACTCTGATCTGTGCAGAGATAATCCCAGACCTACTAAAAGTCAGTTAGTGCTAAACCAGGAGCACTTCTGTGCTCACTAAACCATTAACCCTTTTAGTACTTCTCTAGGGAGAAGCAGATCATCAACAGGAAAACTGACAATTAGGCTTAAACATTGCTTTTGGCTGCAGTAAAGAAGTGGTAGCAGAAAAGTGGGGTAGCGGGAAGGATATCTTGACCAAAGCAGAAAAAGAGCAGACCGTTTGGTTAGAAATTGTAGGGGAACTCACAGTTCAGTATTATTCTAAATTCAGCAAACAGCTCTTAGATTTAGACAGAATAATTTTATGGTCACTTTGAATGCACACTAATTGGCAAACATTAAATGAAATTTTGTTGCATAAGGCTCTCAAAGGGTCTCCATCTCCAATATACACTACATAAACATAACTAAATAAATAATAAATATGCATATACCCACATATATTATATGACACAGAGAATCAACACAGTTCAGTTTGGATGTATATATATATATACATGGCAAAAAAAAAATGAAACTTGTG
Source organism: Pseudonaja textilis (assembly GCF_049901715.1). Lineage (NCBI taxonomy): Eukaryota > Metazoa > Chordata > Lepidosauria > Squamata > Elapidae > Pseudonaja > Pseudonaja textilis. The sequence goes on from NC_141990.1 coordinate 98,365,154, forward strand.
AGTTTACCAGATGGATGGCACAGGGAACAAAGCCGTTACAGAATCTGGTAGTCCTGCTAGAAATACTTTGAAACCTCCCCCCCGAGGGGAGCAACCGAAACAGACCGTGAAGTGGGTGTGTGGGGTCTCTAACAATGCTTTGAGCTCTAAGCACATAGCACTTTTAAGCAGTATCCCGAATGACCCTAAGCGAGCTTCCTATAAACTTCTTGGCTGTCCTTACCACTTTCTGAATGGACTTTCTCTCTGAGGAACTGCAGCCACCAAATCAAACAGTGTTGTAGTTTGTAAAAACGAGCTCTCAGGATCACTATATGAAGGAGTTGATGTAATGTCAGGATGATTTAATGGAACCTCTTGTGGCCTGTCACCAGGACTTTTCTTATATACAAGGAACATTTGCAGGAAAATTCTGAGAGTTGAAGCCCACACATCTTAAAATTGCCAAGTTTGAAAAAGACAAAAGAACATCTCATAAGTGACCAAGTAATAAGTAATTCTGGCTAATTCTCAACACATGTCCAACAATGCTAAGGAATGATTCTTGGAAAGAATTGGACATGCAGATGCTACAATAATATTCTGGCAGTCCTACAATAGGTTTAACTATATATTTTTTTCAAATATTTCCAATTACCCAGATGACTGGTCTTTCAGGTGGGCTGACGTACACTTTTAAGCATTCCTAGATAAAATAACTATTGATGAGAGAGTCATCAAATGTGAATTTAAGATGAACCAGAATCAAGTCTAGGAATAAAGTGATGTTACACTTTGCTATCAAAAAGAAATACTCGTATCTTTAGGAAAGAGCAAGCAAAACTTTGTAGAAAAGAAAATTCTGGGTTCATTTGCAACATGGTATGTTTATCTTTAGTTTAACAGGAGATAAAGGAATATCCAACTAAGCCTTCCTGAATTAGGAAGGAAAATTACCAAACTTTAATCAAATAATCTCCAAACAATTCACAAGAAAAAAAAATAGCAGACCCTGTACTTATGGAAAAGTGCTGGGGGGAAATTAAATAAATTATTACATATAATCTTTTTTGTCATTGTTTCTGTCTTCTTTCTAATCCTTAACTTTTGTGAACTGTTCACTGTTTTTATAGAAAAACATTTATACAGATTGCTGCATATTTAATGAGATTCTTTATTGTTTCTATGTATTATAATTGCTGTCAGCTAAAATGTTTCAATAAAGAAAACAATAATGTAAAATTCAGTAAAGATGTCAATATTAATAATAATGCATATCTTTAAGAGGAGATAGGATCATAATGGGCAACGTCATCTGGCGCTGAAGATTTCTGAGAGTGAAAAGTAGTTAAGTGCTTAATTTAATCATGGGCATCTTAGCTTTATGGCTAGTGCAAAGGACACAGTGATCTATTACAAAGCTTGTTAGATCCAAAATTAAGTATTCTAGGAGGCATTTCCTTAAAAGCAGCCATGGAGAAGTAGACAAGCTATCATATCCAGACTCAAAGGTCAGCTTAGTAAAGGGTCATTGGTTACACTAGCATACTTGCTGCTCTGTAAAAATCTTGAAATTTTTCCCCTTTAATCTACTCTAGGCTTATACAATAGATACTTCAGCATCTTATAATCATACACATAGTTCTTGATTTACAACGAGAACTGGGACCAGAATTCCTGTTGCTAAGCAAGGTGGTTGTTAAGTGAGTTGTTGGCTTTGCTTATCAGAAAGTGGCTGGAAAGAGGAGGAGGAGGAGATTGAGGGGTGTTAGCCTGTTTACCCTGATTAAACATCTCTTACTTACACTCTGTTTGGCAAATCAGCAAGTCTTGCATTTGCTTTTGCTGTAAAAATGATCCAAATGTCTGTTGATATACAAACTTGGACACGTTTTCTCTGACACAAGTGATTAAATCCCAAATGCAGGATTATTGTAGTTTAATCATAAATTCCTTTGTTTCTCATTTTTATTGCTTGTCATTTTCAAGATCTTTGTGACAACTCATAATGGAATAATCTATCACTGGCCAATTTCAAAGAGAGCCAGAGAAATTAAGACACACCACCCAAAAGTGAAATGTATGAGAAGTTGCTGAATTTGAAATTCATGAAGCATGACTATTGTCTTTAAGTGAATGAATCTGAAAGTCAGACTCTTACAATTAACACCTGATTGCTAATCCTAGGATAAAGCCTTTGAACATTGTGGGAAAGAAGAGAGCTTTATACTTTTTGACTCTGACTTTAGCAAAATGAACCCTTAAACTGGTGCTCTAGAATAAAATTGCTTCTATCTCATTCCTAAATATGTGGTCAGAGTCTTTTCTGGCAGTCCAATCCTACGCATTGTTTCTTGTCCTGTGATTTTCAGTAGGATTTCCTGTTAGGTAAATGTGCAGTTAATTGCTTTGTATAACAAAAATGTTATGGAAGAAGTACAGACTATCACCTCAGTCTGGCAGTTCAGCAAATGGTCAGAGAAAAAAGTGTGTATATCTGAAAGGCTGTGTAGAGAGATCTCCACCTCAGCAGAGGCTCTAATTAGAGCTTTGGTGGTTCAGTGGTTAGAATGCGGTACTGCAAGGCTAACTCATTCCATTCAACTACTCATTCCAGCAGTTCAATCCTGACTGGCTCAAGGTTGACTTAGCCTTCTATACTTCTGAGGTGGATAAAATGGAAGAGCCAGATTGTTGGGGACAATAGGCTGATTGTGTAAACTGCTTAGAGAGGGCTGTAAAGCACTGTGAAGCAGTATATAAGTTTAAGTGCTATTGCTATTTTGTCCATCTCACAACTCACAACAGCCTTTGGCAGGAAATACAAGGTTCATCAACAAAGCAAGAGAACATTTTATTCAGAAAGCCTTCCTTTATTAAACTGAACTGAGATGATCTTTAGACATCTCCACAAATTATACTTTTCTAATCAAAGGTAAGCTCATGTTCCATAAAAGAAACTCTTGCAGTTATGAACTTTCACTACCCTTAGAAGAAGCACATCAAACAGAAATGCATCTAGGCAGTTTTCGGGGGCGGCGGGGGGGGGGGAATGTAGCTTCTCTTCTCCTTTGTCCTCCTTCAGAATATTCAGCAAATGTTGGTGGTTTAGGATAAATAAATAACTTTATACAAAAACCTTAGAATTTTCCAAATATCACATGTGAGGTTCCAAGCAAAGCTGTTTTTTGTAAGCTGAATGACATGAGATCAAATGATTCCATTCTCCCCCAGATGTTTTGACTATTGTACTGTTAGAGCTCTTAATGATCCAATAACTATGGGAAAAGCTTTTGTTGGTTTATTCCATAATCTCTCTAGTTCAGGCTTTTCCAATTCATTTTTGAACTACTTTACTGTTATTTCATATTGATACATCTATTAAAGGTAAAATTAAAGGTTCCCCCTTTCCAGTCATATACAAATTTAGGGTGCTTATCTCCATTTCCTAACCAGGAAGGAAGCCGGCACTGTTTGAAAACTCTTCTGTGGTCCTGTGGCCAGCATGACTATAGGCCGAGCCATATGAAACTCTGTTACTTTCCCACCAAAGTGGTACCTATTTATCTCCTCACATTTGCATGCTTTCAAACTGCTAGGTGGGCAGGAGCTGGGGCAAGTAACAGGAGCTCACCCTATTATGCAAGGCTCAGGTATTGAACCTGGGCTGTCAGCTTTCCAGTTGACAAGCTCGGCATCTTTAACCACTGAGTCATTGCACCCTCTGACACATCTATTAGTAAAATCCTATTGGATGATTTTGATGTAACTCTTTATTAGAAGATGAACAATTTTTTTCATAAGCTTCATTTGCTAATGTTTTCACCACCCACCCACCCGCCGCTTTTATGGCAATCTCATTCTTATTCTACAAGATTAACAGATTAGCGGAGTTGGAAAGAACCTTTTAGGTCATCAAGTCCAACCCCCACCCCACCCAAGCAGGAGACCCTATACCATTTCTGACAAATGGCAGTCCAATCTCTTCTTGAAAGCCTCCAGTGATGAAACTCTCAGATTAATCCTTCTTTTTCTTCTTCATGGATCTAGTCTGAAGCCAATGCCATGTTTCACTACTGTTCACCAAACACACACCAGTAGTGGGATTCAAATTGTTTTACTGACAGTTCAGTGGGCATGGCTTGATGGGTGTGGCTTGGTGGGCATGCTTTGCCTAATGCTGGTGGCCAATCAGCTGAGAGGATAAAGAAGAGAAAAGCACAGGGGTAATCCTGTGCTTTTCTCTTCTTTTTCCTCTCAGCTGATCGTCAGCGTTTTTTACTATTGGTTTGGCCAAACTGGTCCGAACTGGTAGCATACCACCACACACACACACTATTAGTAACTTTGATTGTTTTACATTAATGCCATTCAATTTCAAATTTAAAACTTTTCTAACTTGTTTTACATACTATTTCTTTTGATTTCCCTCTCATTATCAAAAAGTTAGCTTGTAATGAGCCAACAATTTGTCACTCCTTGCTACATTATTTCATGGAAATGATGATCATATAAAGGTAAAATTTATAGATGTTTGACCAAACCAAGGTTCTGAATTTTATAATTTCTTTATTCTCTCTCTCTCTCTCTCTCTCTCTCTCTCTCTCTCTCTCTCTCTCTCTCTGTGTGTGTGTGTGTGTGTGTGTGTGTGTGTGTGATTTTCTTCCAGTCATTTTGCAATTCCTTGTCCTGGCTACCTAGCAGAAGAAAACTGAACCCAGATGTCATCTAATGCTCTGGAGTTACAGCATCATAAACAGTACTTGTTGCCCCCAGGGAATGGCCAATTCAGGGAAACTTGTTTTCCAATTTTCACCATTCAGAATGCTAATGGGGATACTCTTTGTTAGGCTTCTTTGGCTAAGACTTGTCTGAGAAACCATGTCAGTATCTGCAGTACCAGCAGCACGCTCTTTAGCATGACTGAGAGCAATAAACCCCATCATCACAACAAGGAGGCATCCCATAGTGGATTGGTTGTTGCTGTTGTTTTTGTTACTTTAAAGATTACAAATTGACATTTCAGATGCCCCCAAACAGCTGGTAAGCAGCTTGTATTTTTCATTATTTAGACGTGATGCCTTTATAGTATGGTACTCCAAGTGGTACCATAGACGCCTCATTTTGTATGAATTAAAACTTCTAGACACCAAAGTCTCTCTATGTCAAACAGGCCATCTGGGGCTCTTATGTCAAAATAGATCTAAGACAATAGTTGAATTGTTCTGTCAAACAGATCTTGGGCCTGGGAATCATCAGTCTACAGTTCCTGTATCCTTCCATTATTCAGCTTGACTTCATTAGCCTTCTCAAGCCTGCAACTGCTTGGTACATGATTTTCACTTTCTGTGATCAAAGAGTTCATCATGAAGTGCAATCTCAGCACCTGTGTGTGGATTTTTAAAAAGGAAAATAAGATGAAGCTGGAGCCCAATGGAAGCTTGAAGCACATCTGCTGGGGCTTTCACATCAATCCCTCAATAGGACAAAAGGTGACTTTGGGTCACTCAAACTGTCTCAACCCTTCTACTTCACAAACCTGTTGAAATTATAAATAGGAGAAGGGAATGACTGCCCTTAGCTCATGAATGAAAGATGGAATATAAATCTAGACAACATTTCCTGCTGTTTCTGAATGTAAACAAATCTACTCATGTGATATCAAGTTTCTTATTCAATCCACAGAATAAGCCTAAAAATAAATTATAATTAACCATATTAAAGAATATTTGATCAAAAGAGGAATAATATTGTTCTTTCCTGATCTCATAAGTGTCAAGATAATGCAAAATATGGTTTGCATTAACCCTATTATTTTGTCAATTTATTTTGTAAAATTTCTTTCATTTTAATTTCATCTGTAGATTTGTGATATTTGCATAGTAATGTGGCAAAACTATATAAAATAAATACATTATTTGCTGTCCAAAATGGCATAAAAGTAGGCATGGCAAAAGCCTTTTATAGTAATAGAATAAATTAACTGAAGGTTAATCTGAGCTGCTAAGCTCCAGACAGCCACTAGTTGGCAGTGATGGGATATTAAAAAAACCAACTTTGTGCTCCAATCTCATACAATTCTTGTCCTAACTCCTGAGTACTACAGCCCATATCTCTTATATTAATTCATGGTATTATATCATGCAGAGTCCTATGTATTCTCTAAATTTCCTTAACTTCAGAAAACTCTGATGAATATTTTGTATTTTTCTATTTTATTTGAAGAGATCAGTGGTGGGATTCAATTTTTTTTTACTACCAGTTCTGTGGATGTAGCTTGGTGGGCATGGCATGGGAAGGATATTATAAAATCTCCAGTCAGGGGTGGTATTTGCTGGTTCTCTGAACTACTCAACATTTCTGCTACCGGTTTTCCAGAACTGGTCAGAACCTGCTGATTACCACCTCTGGAAGAGATATATGAACAACCACATACAAAAAGAGAAGGAAAATATCTAAAAGGAAAAAGAAATTTCTTGTGATTTGCAGTAACAATTTTGAAATAACCTTGAGTTAGCTGAATAGCTGAGGATCTGGGGATCATCATGTATCCTGAATAGATACTAGAAGCAAGAGTGTAGGAGATATTCAGATGAAAAATCTACATTTGAAAATTCTTCCATAGTGTGAAATATACAGTAATGATGCTGTTAATTTTTAGAGAGAATGCGAAATCAGTAGATATGGGAATAAGAGCATTTCTACAACATAGCTCCAAAAAGCAGTATGTTGTATAGATAATCTTCCAGAACTTCTTGGACCAAACATAGGGAGACATTATGCATCTGAGTGGTGGCTCAGTGGTTAACTTGCTGAGCTTGATGGCTGGAAAGCCAGCAGCGCAGGTTCAAGATCCAAGTGCCACTTGATGAGGTGAGCTCCTATCCTCACATCAGCATCCTAGCAGTTTGAAAGCATACAAATGCAAGTAGATAAATAGGTATCACTTTGATGGCAAGGTAACTGCTCCATGATGTCCTGCTGGCCACACGACCACAGAAACATCTTTAGACAGTGCTGGCTCAATGGCCTTGTATTAGAGATGACCCCTATAAGTAATGGAGTAAAGTCAACAGGAACTCTTTTACTTATCTATCAGTTAGAACATTTTAGCTTTACTTTCCTTTTTTTATCTAAAATCAGTTTCCTGGTTTCCTTTTGCAGATATAGTACTAAATAATTGGGTAGTGGATTGGGAGGATTGCTTTGAAAAAGGGATTTCTCCACTTAGTTTGCAAGGCAGATATCTAATACCTATGCCCAAATGTCTCCAGTGCATGGAATATAAAATTGTGTATCTGATTCCCAAAGAATCCCAGTATCTGCCCACTTCTATTAACTATACATTATAGTGAGATTGGCTGAATTACAATTTAAACTAATTTTAGCTGATACTATTGAACTGACTGCATTATGTACACTGACCCTTTCACGACTATTGCACATGATAACTGCACTTTGAGCAGAATATTGTACTCTGAAACTACAATTGCACTTTCAGCAGCACAAATGGTGGTATGTTTGTTTGAATTTTCAGGGCTCCCACTGTGGTAGGACTTCAGTATTCATAGGTCTTTCACCTCAAGACATGCTTCTTTCCCATTTGCAGTGTTGTACAAAGAATATGAAAGGGACGTTGGAGAAAAACCTAATTCCAAAGGGTTATTGTGTTAAATTTCCTGAAGAATAGATGTAAATGAAAGCTTGCCAAAGTTCCAGGGATAGAGTAAATTTTACTTCATTGAAGTAACAAAGAACTTTAAGAGAGTCTTTAAAGCAATCTGTGAAAGTGATGATTTGCTGAAACTTGTCAACCCAATTGCTTTGACAGAGTCACTGTGAGAAATTCAATGAATGTGATTTGAGGAATTTTGCCAGCTCCAAATGAAGCTTGAATAAATCCGATTGAATAGGGTCATTTCTACTTCAGAAAGTGGAGCAAAGAGTTAAGTATATTCCTCTTGCATATTGTTTCCCCATTGTAAAATCATTTCCATCCCATCTCTGCAACTGTGACTTGATTTTCCACAAGACTTAAAATTCTGGCTTAATAAATCTACTGCACTTAGCTATGCTGGATCAGGATATTCTTTTCCAGATTTTGGTTTTCAGATTGCATAATGCCAAATGTTTATTTAAAACAAAATGCAATGACCTGAGTTGCTGGTTGTTACTTCCTCCCCCAAAATAATTATTGCTGGCTATAGTGATTTGATCACATGGTGCTTAGTGGTGAAATAGAAACTAGTAAACTGGTAAAGACAGGATAGATCCTTCAGGATATTCAGTTATAACTTGCAGAGTTACATTTTAAAACACATCTGGACTTTGGAGAAAGCCTTCAGCATTTTAATGAGCTGCAGACAAACCCGACATGCAGTGAAAGGCAAATGTGAACCAAGGCATTTATTATGCTTGGAGATCACAGCTGACTTGAGAAGCTGCCAGGAATCAGGGGCATTTATACAAACTGCCTACAATTTTTTAAGAATTAAATTACAGCTGTAGTGGATTTGTATGTATTGTATTGAATTTGTATGAGACAGAGATATGGAAGTGTTGTCCCATTACTCTGTATCCAGCTTGTGCTCTAAATCAAGCTTTTGGATATTGGTACAATTAGTACAAAGTGGCTTTTTAAAGGGAAGGACAATAGATATGCAATCACATAAGTCTGTGGCAATACTATCAAAATATAACTATGCTCAGAAAAAAGGCTATGAAGCTTATTTTCAAATAAATTCATATATGATTATTATTTATTAACAATGTGGTGAATAAAGATATTATCCATTAGCCAAACGTCATTTGAACTTTGATCAGAGTCAAAGTCGTAGCTGGTGGCAACAACTAGCTTACTTTGGTTGATTTCCAAAATGCCAGACAAGACTGGATCTGATTAGTAGTTGGATGAGAAACTATTAGAGAATCCTTGGGAAATTAAAAAAAGATTCCAAAAGAAGACAATAATCAATTTTCTTTCACATTATTGGCAAGAAAGCATTGAATAGTTGTATTCAGCTCTTGGGAGATCCTTACTATATAAAGTCATGAGAACATTGTGCAATTCCAAGAAAGCTATCTAAATCTCAAACACTAGACCAGGTCCCCAAACTTGGCAACTTTAAGACTTATGGACTTCAACTCCCAGAATTCTCCAGCCAGCTATGTGGTAGTCACCGAACCATAGTAACACCAGTTGAATCCCACACCTGACATGGATGTAATATTATGTCACATAAAGGTAAATTAAATTTCTCTAAGAAATATCCTCCTGTTTCAAAGAAAAGCAGTCTAAAAGCCAGGACTGCATATGGCCTGGCAAAATCTTCTCTGCACCCTTCCAGAACCATCTTCAGCCACCCACAGTTCCCAAAATTGGAGACATGTTTTCTACCATTTTATGGAAGAAAACAAAAACTGTAGCATCAACCCTAAATAGAATCAGATTAAAAACAAGGAGACCTCCTACAAGGACCCAATAAATCCTCAAGCACAACACAGGCCTTTCCCATTAGCATCCTTTCCATGCCCACCTCTCCCATACTCCTGCAACCATTTTTAAGGTCCTCTGAACCACATCTATTATTTCTGCCAACGCAGAGTCTTCAAATTCATCTGCCAATTCCATTCCATTCCATTGTATTCTAAGTGAAGCAGACAAGGAAGACCTAAATAAGTGGTGTCCATGACACACAAAGAATCTCTAAATAAATAGATAAGTGGTAGATTTGGTTTCCATAGTCCTGCTTCTCCATCTTCATTAGATCAACTTGAACATCTGTAAGGGATTCAGTTGCACAGCTGTTCCAAGTGTATGATGCATGAGATGGCATTTAAATCATCTCAATGTTCAGAGATTAAGCATCTACTAAGAGCTAAAACACTACACACTAATGCTGTAATGTATAAAGAAACCAAGATTATTTCAACTTGGTTTAAAGGTGTATTAGAGTTAAACTTTGAGTTTGTTTCACTAGAGCCCATTCATGAAGATTGGGAACATGGAAAGCTGTTTTATTGTCAAAGTACTTGACTGTTTAAAATAATATCCATTTTAGTTGAATTCTGACATCTTTGGGGTCTTGTGTGTCCAAGCACACATGACAATTTTTTGGTTTGCTTTCAACACATCCTTTGTTAAAATTGGATATGTATACCTGTCCATTCTAGGAAAAAAAACTAAAGTTCTTCATACAAATTAAGGCTTCCTTAGGCAAACACTAAATTGGGATTTAGATGATACATTAAGTATTTTTCTCTTGGCTGTCTTCTGCTATTACTTCTCTGGGCCAGTTCTCATGCTCTTTGGGTAGATGGCCAAGATTCTTTTAGCATGAATGCAAAATGTGGTTCATTATACAAAACAATTTTTGAGAAGGGAATATATGCCTCTCCCACCTCCTCATTTTTACTTCTTCATTTACACACATAAACACACAGCTTAAATAAAATGTTAGACTTAAAGTGGGAGATAATTAAGGACAACAAAAAATGTTGTTAGTTGACATCCTTTCTTTCTTTCTGAAATACATGGATCAAACTGCACATTTTTCTGAATTTTATGATGCAGTCTTCAGTCCAGAGGTGGTATTCAGCAGGTTCTGACCAGTTCTGGAGAACTGGTAGCAGAACTTTTGTAGTTCAGAGAAGCGGCAAATACCACCTCTGACTGGAGGTTTTACAGTATCCTTCCCCTGCCACGCCCACAGAACCGGTAGTAAAAGAAAATTGAATCCCACCACTGCTTCAGTCCCAAACCTGCATATAAATAAGCACATGTCTGAGGGAAACTGCATGCAAAGTAGTTAATGGAAAGTTTAACAAGTTAAGCTTGTTAATGGAAAAGAAATGGTAAAATTCATGGGAAAATTCATGGAAAAGTTAGGTGGATAATGGCTGCATTCCTACAATATTTTTAACCCACTGAGCTACTATCTTAAAACAAAGATTCAGGCTGACTGGTCAAGGAACACCTCCATGTCTCTTCCTTTCAGCACTGATTGGTATCCCATCAGACTCTGGGACAGGAGTGCCCCAGGAAAACTCCATTACATCATTGCCTTTTTGACTTTGGCCAAACTTACATCAGCAGCTTGAGTGCTGCACATGGGGTAGGGAGGTGTGTGGCATGTTTCCTTAGCAATGATTTGTGCTCCTGTGGGTTTATAACCTCCAGCTTATTTTCTTGGAGAACTGATTGTACAGGGTTTGGTCATGCTCCATAGATACATAATTCGTAAATTGCTGCCTTGAATATGAACTTTGGAGGAGGGATCATCTGATATCCTAATTTTCATATTTATTCTGCTGCTGCAGTATGTATGTCAAGGGTTAAAGCTAGATATGGTTTCCAGGGGTTCTGGAAAGTTTTGTACCTTTTAGATAATACAAGTTTCCAGAGATGTGATTCAATTTTTTTAACAACTGGTTCTGTGGGCGTGGCTTAGTTGGTGGGCAGGGCTTGGTGGTCATGTGACTGGCTGGGTGTGGTCAACTCAACATCACTCACATTGAGGCACACATCTCTTGGTCTGGCCTCTCGTGACTGTGGGGATGCTGCAACAATCATAAGTGGGAAAAATGGTCATAAGTCACTTTTTTCAGTGCCATTGTGACTTTGAATGGTCACTCCACACAAGCAAAGTACTAGCAAAGGAGGGGAAAAAAACTCCAGAGGAGTTTCTGAGACGGGAAGTCTAGTCCTGCCAAAAATGTAAAAAGGGTTAAAGGAGAGGCAGTTTCTATAAGCAACACCAGAATGTTTGCTTTCTGCCTTCATTACAGGATTAGGCCAGTAATTTCTTCTAACAACTGGTTCTCCGAACTACTTAGAATGTTAACAACTGGTTCTAGCAAATAGGTACGAACCTGTAGAATCCCACCCCTGCAGGTTTCTATTATTAAATAATTAAATAACCTCTTTTAGCTCTTGCTTGCTGTTCAAGTCTTATTCTGCCCCTGTTTTGCCTGACTTTTATCCCAGTTTGACAACTGACTGGTTTTCTTGCATAGTAGTGTTTAATGAATAAACATAATTTTTCATGATTAATGAATAAACATATTTCTGTTAGCTGTGTGTTTGCTCTGAGCTGATATGGTGGCTGACAATACAGGATTTGGGATGCAAAGTAAACTGGAAATTTATCCATGGTAATTTTCTAATGCTAGGTTTTGGAAATGTACTAGATGCCTCACCAGAGGAGATACTTTGACTTAACAATTGCTCTAGTACAATTTGGGAATAAAGTTATCCTGCTTTTGCCCCAGGGCTGAGGTTCTGAGGTGAATTGGTTCATACAACAATCTAGATCCTTAACCACAACTGGTTAAATTGTGGGAACCCAGTTACTATGTATATTAAGGGAAAATGCATAGAAATGTGCCTGTGATTTTCCTTACCATTTTTAAAAATCACAGAATGATACTGGCATTTGAGAATCACAAATTGGAAATAGACTGATTTGTATATCCCTAGCAACTACTTAAAGGTAAAGGTAAGCCCTGTGGCACAGTGGTTAGAATGCAGTATTGCAGGCTAGTTCTGCTGACTGCTGGCTGCCAGCAGTTTGGCAGTTCGAGTCTTTCACTTGCTCAAGGTTGACTCGGACTTCCATCCTTCCAAGGTCAGTAAAATGAGGACCCAGATTGTTCGGGGTAATATGCTGACTCTGTAAACTGCTAAGTGAGGGTTGTAAAGCACTGTGAAACAGTATATAAATCTACTGTAAGTGCCATTGTTATTGTTAAGATTTCCCCTGTCCAGTCATCTTCAAACTTGGCAACTTTGAGACTTCTGGACTTCAACTCCCAGAGGGGTGGTACTCATCTCTGTTTCTTAGCCAAGGGAGCCAATGTTGTCCAAAGACATTTCCATGCTCATATGGCCATCTTGACTATATGCACGGAATGATGTTACTACTTTACTATTTAGCAGCTACTTAAGCACTCAGCATTCATCTGTAACACTGCCAGGAAAGCCTCATGGAACAGCACTGTGACTAGTTTGAAGTGTATCATTATCACTATAGAGTTTTGGTCCCTTTAAGAAGTCTATTATAAAGCAATGTGGCAATCTTTTCTTATTGCAAAGAAGTTTACTAGAGGATTTGTTCAGCCCCCTTGGCTGCCTCTTGCAAACCATCAAACAAAGCAGCATATTCAACATCTAAATCTGAATATATAACACCTGAAGTCAGTACATGTATATGCATGCTGGTCCTAATATTTACAATTACATTTTTCCTTGGAAAAATGCTTTCATAAAAGTCAGTCAGTCAATTTTTTTCATTAAAAAAAAACAGAGCACAGGAAAAAAAAGATATACATAAGTTTTCTCTCTCTAAACTCACACAGTATTATAATTTGGGTTTTTAAAAGCTTAATCACTAGCACTTACCTCTATTAAAGATAGCACAGGAATTATTTGGCATTGATTTTTGATGAGTTTCCCAGTTAACAGTATCTAATAATATGAACATTGGAAAGAGTTTGAACACCAAATGGATGCTTTTCAGAATTTCAAAATGCATTTCACAATTCAAAAAGGGTGCACAAGATGTATAAATTAAAAATGTGTAGATAAAAATTATATCTTGGGGAAAGTATGGGTCAAAATACCTTAAATCATATCAATTTTTGTATAATTTTGTGCATATTTTAGGCAAGTAAAGGGATAATTCCTTACAAAAGCTGTCATAATGGGAAAATATGTACAATATGTCCAAAATGCATTTTGTCTACATTTATGCAGACTTTTTTTTAATCTTAATGTAAAAATGGGACTGAAACCAATTTGTGGTGAGGGATATGAGCAACTGTATAAAAGTTAAAATCAATATATTTGCTTGCACTTATCAGATTTCTAAGGTTCAGCTTGTTTTGTTTTATTGTAAACTTTATAATGTTCTACAAGGAAGACTTCGAATGGAGCCTTCAAGTATGTTACCATGTGAGAAAGGAATAAACCAAATTAATTCAAAAGAAAACATATTTTTCAACAGAGTCCAGTTGGATTTGAGAGGAATACAAATTCCAGAAAACAAAACAATACAAAACAAAATAGTTACGTCCTTTAATAGGATATGTATATCTTCCTTTCTCACTGTTGATCTATTTTTTTTAAAATGAAGACAGCCAGTGAATCAGAAATAGAAAAAAGTATTTTTGAGATGTCAAAATCATCCGGCATCTGTATGTCTGGTTTTATTTATTGTTATTATTTTGAGTTAATCCCATTTTCCTGGTTTTTCATTACAGAGTGGCTTATTTTCCAGATGTTAATGTATTTATCTTTATTATCTTAGTCAACTTTTGACATACTTACACTGCAGATCTGAAAAGAAGCAGAGGATACATTTAAACCACTAAAAACAATACAAGATTCTTCTACTCATTCTTACATCTAGTCCAGAAATTCAAATAATGTAATGAAAAATTTGAAAATAGATCAAAAAGAAAATGTTTCAGGAATGTCCAGTCTTCATAGATTTTTTTTTTTACCATGCTCTTGTAAACTGTGAAGGAATATTTTCCTGGCTCGTGTAAGAGATGATAATGCACTACAAAGCACAGAATATCACTATCAAAATATCATCGGTTGGACTTTTGTAATGAGTCAATGCAATTTATTTTTAAGCCTCATTTGTGGAAGAGCCTATCACAAATATGCTTCAGTATTTGAAATGGTTTTATTATACAGATTTCATTTATTGATCTGTGACTAGTTTATTTGATCATTTCAAACACTGAACCAAATTTTGAATGGCCACCTTCCACTTAAAATATAGTCCAACTGATAATTTCAGCATTTGGGTTATTTTAACCACATTCCCATGCATTGGGCCATTGATTTCAATAGAGAAATATATTTTTTGATGTAGGCTTGTGGAGAAGAAAGTATATGCTTCCTGGAAGCTCAAATAAACATTTTGTGCCCCCTGGAGATTTTTCAGAATCTTTTAAAATGTCCTGGCTGCCATATGTCAGTAAAAGTGATCAGCCAGTAAAAGAGGTCATCTGTCAACACGGTTAAACACAAATGAAATACTAACTTCTTAGCACAAGTTTTCTTTCAGGTTCTTCTAAGCTTTAGATCTATTTTTACCTCTTCGTTGGCTTTAACTTACACTTCCCTAATCTGAGCAAAAAGATTTGAAAGAGGAATTGCCACACACATGACTGAGAATTAGTGCTCAAAAATTCTGCTCTTTTGTTCCAACCTTGGTAAACACTTCTTTCGACAGAAAGGGGAATTTCAGTGACATTTTCAAGGGTGATGGGTGGAGTGCTTGCATATGCTGAGTTCTGAGATGGCCAATCTCCCAGTGTGCAAACTTATCTCCTGACTCCTTGATGCCCACAATTCTAATAAATCCCAATGGGGAGGCATCATGAGAAATTCCCAGATTTCTCAGATTTGAAGGTGTGGGCATCCAGAATGATTACAGAGTGGTGGATAAAAGAAAAGTGACAGAAATTAGCCACATACGACATCAGTTGAAATGTGTGACTGTGTATACAGGGAGCTTTGGCTCCCTAAGAGCATGAACAGAAATGAGCTATGAAAGATAGAGGATGCAGAAATGAAAGGTCTCCAGCTGGTTACCTCCATCACTCTGCCTCTAAGAAGCATCACTCATTCATCACACACAATGTTTTTCTCAGACAGGCAGGTCAAGTCATAAGCTAGCATAAGTTGTTAGCTTACCTTAGTCAGTAGACAGATATGTTTGGGTCCCCCAAATCTAGAGGTACTCTACTGTTCTCAATGGGTTTGACCATCCCATCCAGTGGTGGTATTCTATCAGTTCTGCACGGTTCTGGAGAGCCGGTAGCGGCAATGAGCAGTGGAGATCGGACCGGTTCCCTTTGCTGCTCTGTGGTTGGCCCACCTGCCTGCCCGGGATCCCATACTCACTTTTTATGGCCAGAATTCAAAGCACAGCTGCTTTGTGCGGCACAGAATAGCACCGCGCGGCAGCTGCACTAGCGACCACCATCGTGCAGGCTTGCAGGAGGCAAGTTAGAAATGCCTCTGCACCTGTGCAAAGTGTGTGTTTGGGGCGCACATGCATGCAAAATGTGTGCATGCGTGCAAAGTGCAGCCACCAAGCCACGCCCACCGAACCGGTGGCAACTTTATTTGAATACCACCACTGGTCCCATCCCATCTGAGACTCATGAATGGGAAAAGGTTCACTATTGCACAGCCAAAAAGTTGACTAGGCTGTAGATTTGCAAGGTGACTGATTTACCTATTAACTAGTGAAGCTACACATTAGGCAGATCACAGGTAGATTGGGCTAAGGGGGTTTAATCAATCAATTAGAATAGAGCTGAAGGGGACCTTGGAGGTCTTCTAGTCCAGCTCCCTGCTCAAGCAGGAGACCGTATACCATTTCAGACAAGTGACTGTCCAGCCTCTTGTTAAAACCTCCAGTGATGAAGCACCTACAACTTTTGAAGGCAAGCTGTTTCACTGGTTAATTGTCCTCATTGTTTGGAAGTTTCTCCTTAATCCCAGGTTGCATCTCTCCTTGATTAGTTTCCACCCACTGTTTTTTGTCCTGCCTACAGTTGCTTTGGTAAATAAATTGATCGCTTATTCTTTGTGGCAGCTTCTCTAATATTGGAATATTGTTATCATGTCCCCCCTAGTCAGGGGACGTTTAGGGGTCAGGACAATCCATACAATATCACTCACCAGTGTTAGTCAACAATAGATCAGGCGAAGGGAGTATTCTCCTGAACAGTATTTTAACTCCGTGGTAACCTTGTATCTTTAGTTTTCTTTAGTTAGATCTTTAATTCAGACTCTCTGCTTATTCCATTTTGACCACATCATTTTAACATCTTATTTTACAAGAATCTATCTGCAATTTTAATCTAAAGCTGTCAGGGAAGATTACTATACAAGAGAAAATAACTTTTAAGTTGTTTTTTTTATCCACACAATATTATATAAAATTTACCCCATGTGACCATGTTTCTTCATACTTTCAAATATGACCTTCCTGGTTGACTTATAAAGATCAAGGAGAATCAGCAAAGCAGGATATGAGCATAAGAAAACACACACAGTCTGTCGCTGCCAGTAACCAGATTTACATGAAAGGAGTAATATAACACATTTTTCCAAAACCTCAATGATTTATTACTATAATAGCATACGGTACTCAAAGCAGAAAAACATTACTAATAAATGTTTAGTAGAAGATGGTCCATTGTGGGCCAGCACTGAACAGACCCTGCTGCAGAAGCAAACTGCACGGCCTGTTGTCTTGGATTTTTTAGTTTGCTTCTTAAGGTCACAAAGAATAATTCCTCTTCTGACAAATTAGGAAATATATTTTGCAATATACGATTTCCCCGTGAAGAGGATATGCAAAGGAAATATCTTAGATGATAAATTGTGGTATTTAGAGCACAATGTTTCATATATCATAGCAAATATAATCATCTACAGATTATAGATGACCTAAACATTTAAAACATACGTTAGATATCTAAAAATGAGGAGGAATTTCTTTTTTTCCTGTTTTTTATTTTTTTATACTTTTTAATTTAATTTTTTAGCATTTTAAAATTCCTAAATTTATTTTTCCTTTATTTACAGGTACAAAAGCATCCATACATCCATATTCACACACCCATTACACTTCCAATATCTACCATGAAATGGTGGGGATTTTAATAACAAGCAATATACTAAAATGCAAACTGTAAGATAATCTTCAATTAACAACAGTAATTAGGATCAGAATTTCTGTTGCTAAGCAATGCAATTGCAAAGGATGGCATCCAGTAACTGTGCTGCTTAGTGATGGAAAATCTAGCACTTCCAGTTGCCATTGTTAAGTAAACTACCACATTTTATTTAGTTGTTAAGTGAGAGTTTCACATGATCACCATTTGCAATATCCTACCAGCTTCCTTATTGACTTTTTTTTTTATTGATCATGTGATTGGGGGGAATGTTGTGATGCCTGGAACTTTAGTAGCATCATAAGTTCAAATGGTCATTGAATGAATGGTCATTAAAGAAGGACCCTCCCCCCCATATCACAAAATAAATATATTGTTTCATTTTCTCTTTTGACTGGATATTTATCATATTTGATTTTGAAGAAAAGTCAGTTAATTATAATGATTGTAATGATAACATTCAAAACTATAATTAATATCAATAGAACATCCACTTTTCTTTTTTTTCTCATTACTCTTACATGTAATACATCATAGAATATTGAGAATACAGGCAGATTGTATAACTATTGTATCAAAACAATAGCATACGGTACTAAAACTGAGAGGTTGAAGCAAAAGATGGTCTAGATGACTAGATTTAGTACTATGTAAAAGAACTGAGATAGCTCTATATTAACATTTTATGAATATATTTTTAGTTTCTACAAATGTCACTCACTTATTCATTCTACATTTTTTTCTGATTTTCCTCAATCTCAGTTCCTCTACCAGAGGTTTGGGAATTAAGGGTTCTACACAGGATCTTAGTTGCTCCTTGCACTGCATTTTTCTGGACAGAAAGTTCTGATGTCATTCCTAAGATCTATTGCAGCAATTCTCCCAGCTTAGTGATCAGAGCTTCAAATGCTTCTACCATCACTGGGACCTGTTTACTTTCTACTATTTACTTCCATTGTTTCTAGTTTCTTGATACATCCCTTAATGACAGCAATTCCAGCAGGGTCCACATGCATGGGTACCAGAGGTGGTATTCTATCAGTTCGGCCCAGTTCTGGTGTACTGGTAGTGCCAGCTGTCAGAGAACCAGTTTGCTCCAAGTGTCTCTGATGCTCTGCAGTTGGGCCCAGTCATCCGTCCCTGCTCCTAGATCCTTTTTAACCTTTCAGCTGTTCAGTGCGGTAGAGCGGATTGCTGTGCCAAACAGCTGAGAACCACAGTAGCTTAGTTTTTGCTGTTTTAGCATGTGCACAAAGCACATGTTTGGTGTGCGCACATGTGCGTGAATCGTGTGAGTCACATGAGTCGTGCGACCCACCCTGCAGCCACGCCCACCAAGCCACATCCATAGAACCAGTGGTGGGAACTTTTGAATCCCACCACTGATGGGCACTTAAGCAGGCAGCAGAAAGAGTCCCAGTAAGGAGTGTGAAGGTGCTACAGGAGGTGTGAGGGAGATCCTGGAAGGGCCAGTGCAGGCTATGCATGACTTGGAAGGTGCTGTTGCACTATAGTGTGAACTCAGGATGGCCAAGGATGTAATATGCTGTGGTTCAGGGGTTTCTTGGCTCATTCATCCCTAGAAGGGCCAGTTGCCCCAATCAATATGGCAACCAATTCTATCCACAGCCAATTCTCAATGCTATTGAAGATGTGATAGGTTGCTTCCATTCCAATAACTTGAAATGTACTCAATGTTGATAGCTTTAGAGATGTTTCTAGTCAAAGGAGAGCTGCTCTTGACAATTTTGAAGGAAAGTACTTCAACCACTGATAAAACACATAATGAGAAAACCTGGAAGCCTTAGAAATAAAGAAAGAGGAAGTTAAACTAACCCAGAGTTTCTTTCATTTTACTTATCTGAATGTCTAATGCCTCACATAGAATAGAATAGAATAGAATTCTTTATTGGCCAAGTGTGATTGGACACACAAGGAATTTGTCTTGGTGCATATGCTCTCAGTGTACATAAAAGAAAAAATACATTCATCAAGAGTCAAGAATCATAAGGTAAAACATTTAATAATAGTCATAGGATACAATAAGCAATCAAATCATACTAGAATTGTTAGAATATAAGCAACAAGGTTACAGTCATATAGTCATAAGTGGGAGGAGATGGATGAAAGGAAGGATGGAAGGATTAATAGTAATGGTAATAGTAATGCGGACTTAGTAAATAGTTTGACAGTGTTGAGGGAATTATTTGTTTAGCAGAGTGGAGGAAAAACTGTTCTTGTGTCTAGTTGTTCTGGTGTGCAGTGCTCTATAGTGTCGTAGATTCAGGCTGAAGTCTGTTACCTGGTTTTTAGTTTATAGTGAAAAATAGAAGAATCCTCAAATACCTCATAGCTTGCAACCACAGTGTCTTTCCTTTTCAACTGAGCCAATTTCTTTCCGACTAAGACCATTGTGAAGCTGGTTTGTTTCATTGTTTTTAGTTGCTGTGCCCTCTTTGCCCTTGTGGAAATTCTTTTCATCCCTAGCCTCTCAGCCTCCAGCTCTAGTTTTGCATTTATGCTGTCAAAACTTCCTCTTCAAAGGCAAAACCTGCATAATAGCTTTAGAACCTCCCCTTTCCAGTAAAAACCAGGAGATTCATCTTGTCTGTTGTAGACAATCAGGCAAAAGATGGCACATAAAGTGAGGAAGTAATCTATCCTACTTCCCTTTGGTTTAAAGTGAAGGTTAAGATTCATTGTTATTGCTATATGACCTGTGGCAACTCATGGTGAGGTGGGGATTTTCACTCTTTGCTCTTAATATTTCCAAGTCAACAGAAATGAAGATAATTAAACATGTTCTCCAAACTATATCTAAATGTTTGGGGAATGAAATTCGTAGCAGTGTGATGCTCATACACTCTCTATCCAATTCACTCTTCACCTTTCTCCAATAGTACTCTAGGCATCTCTGTAGGGTTTAACTCTACTCAAATTATAGTTAGTGTCAAATCTTCAACAACTTGGATCAGATCCATGGTGACCATGAACTCTTGTTGCCTCCAACTCTACATTCTAGGACAGGGATGTCAAACTTGATTTCATTGATGGATGCATTCATTGATGGCTGTTGGACTTCAGGGGGCTGGGGTGGGTGTGGCCAGGTGGGCATGGCCAGCTTGATATCACTCATGTCAGGAGGGTGCCTTTAGTGGCCCAAGTGCTCTGCAAGTGAAAATGGGCTCCCAATTGAACTCTGTTTGCATCTGGGATGGCCTAATGTATCCTCTGCCAGTGAAAACAGAGCTCAGGAGGGCTACACATGGCTCTCCCAACCTCCATTTTTACTGGCAGAGGTACCATGGGCTGGTCCTTCACTGTTTCCAGGGTGGCCCTGCTGGCCAGATCTAAGCACCCCGTGGACCGAATCTGACCCATGGACCTTGAGTTTGACACCCCTGTTCTAACGGCAAGGCCAGGATGATGCTGTACAGCAGGGAGAGTAGCACTGAATCCAACTAACTTCTACACTCCATCTTCAGCCAAAGATTCTGACATCCAATTATCTGTAGAGCTACTGAAAGCCCTCAAGACTTCCTGAATGATAAGCTTGCAGTTGAGGCCAGACATGAAACCCAGGTGATTATATCTCCAAGAAGGGAAACACCATTCCCTGAACCAACTCAGGCCTTCTTTATGCATACCAGCTTAGGTGCCTAATCCACAATTAATATTACTCCACAATTAATGTAATGTGTCTGTAACAGGGAGGGAGGGAGGGAGGGAGGGAGAGAGAGGGGGGAGGAGGGGAGAGTTTTCTCAATGTTCTTTAGTTTTCAGGTGAGAATATAAAGTTGGGTGATATATCAATATATCAATATATCCTGAATAAATTTCAGCATTTGACATTTAATAATATCAAATATTCATTTTCTGTTCATTTTCTTTCGCAATGAAGAACCAACTGCATGATATGTCAGTGCTGCATGGATTCACATTATTTTGTTCCATCAATTCACTTTATGAACTGCATCTAATCTATAGTTTCTTCTCATCTTTTCCTTCAAAAATGCCTGCTACAAAATAGTTAATAATTTATGTATCTTATTAATATTGTGTCAAAATCAGTCCTCTGATTCACTACAAAAATTCCATGGCAAGAGAGTTTTCTCTTTTTCTCTTGCATCTTAATCAAATATATGTTTTATTATATTTTTAAAATTACTATGCTGTTGCAAGGAAGTGTAGGGCGCTCTTGTTTTCATTCATCCCTGTGCAATCTCTCTGGCTTATATATACTTCCTGATCTTTAAAAAATGCTAATTGGAGTAATCTCAAAATGACAGCCTTGGAATTTAAGCAAAGTGTGGGAAGCCAGAGAAAATGCAAACTGCTGACAGTATGATTATGAAGTGAAAAACATGAACTTTGGTCACCCATATTTCTCTTATGAGAATTTACCCAAACTGGTCTTCTCCCTTTGAAAATAAGTGTGCAATTCTTTCTCAACAACTTGAATAAGGATGGTTGGAAAAATGCAGAGGTTCACACAACATGTACTTAAGCACTCAAGCTAGGAAGGAAGATGTAAGGTCAAGATGAGAGTCATCTTGAGATTCATGATTTATTTTAGTAATGTACTGTATCTTCAATGGCTTTTGTCACAGCTTTTTCAGCTCTTCTTATTTCCTAGGTTCTGTCCCCACTTCTCCTTCTCAGAGATAGGCAGCAAATGCTTGAATCTTTTCTTTCTAGTGATCATTCCATGGAACAGAGTTGAATTCCTAATGTACAGGAAGCAGAGAAAGTTTCACAACTGGCACTGTCTTGCCTACCTCCAGAAAATAAAAATGGACAAAAGAAACAATCACTTAAGAAGTAGGACTTGATAGGAACACCAGAGATATGTGAGAGAACATGGTATGGATTGTAAAACATTCAGCACAGGGTCATAGACAACTCTCCATAAGAATTCTTCTTGGGTTTTTTTTGTGTATATCATATCCTAACCCACCCATCCCAATACCTTTCTAAGTACTATGCACCAAAAGCAAGACAAGAAACAATGGCTGGAAACTAAACAAAGAGATAAGCAACCTCTAGAACTAAGGAGAAATTTCCTAATGGTGAGAGCAGTCAACCAATGCCTTTAGAAGTTGTGGGTTCTCCATCACTGAAGCTTTCAAAAAAAAAGGATGGGACAACATTGATCTGAAATGGTATAGGGTTGGACTAGAAGAGGTCCCTTCAAACTTTTATTATTCTATGTTCTATATACTTGAAAGATTCCCTTAGTTTGTATGTTGTATGCTGAAATGAACAGATATATTTTTATTGTTTTAATCAACTTCAGCAGCCATCTGTATCAAGAAAGATATTTATTTGGATAATAAAATATTTCACAATAGCAGAGTTCTGTTATATACTTTATTTACATAATTAGTGGCTGCAGTTTTAAGAAAGGGTTGTAGTCAAATGATGCAGATTCTAAACTAATCACTCTCTACTCTCTTGAACTAATGTTAAGCTTTGTGCATTTTACTTATTTGCTTATATGACTTATATGGTTGTCCATGTCACATCAGTGACACTACTGTAAATTTAAAAAGGTCCTAAGTTAGTTGCACACCAGATACATTCGGCAGCTTTACTTTCATAAACTTTAGTGGGGGAAATCTCTTAATGAAATATTGAGCAAGATGGCACTATGATTCAATTGGAACAGACAGTTAGCTACTTTGGAAGAAAAATATGGTTTTCAGTTCAGTCACTTGCAAGAAAAAGACACACATCCTTGCTAGTTAGAATCAAAGAGGTCCAACATTCTCATGATGTGTTTTATGTTATGCTTGTTTTCTTGTCTACTTCTGGCCAAATGTAAATGGCAATGCACATCTCATTGTAAAGAATGCAGTGAGCGCAGGTCTTGATGCCCTCTGTGTCATGTAAATCACTGTTAACATCTTGACATAATTAAAATATTAAAATGGTCTCCTTAAAAAGAAATCAAATTTATCTATGAATGTATACATTCATAGATAAATTTGATTTCTTTTTAAGGAGACCATTTTAATATTTTAATTATGTCAAGATGTTAACAGTGATTTACATGACACAGAAGGTATACATATGAAAAAAGTTGGACATGGATAACAATCCTGCAGTACAGTGCTGGTGGACAATTTAAAAGCTCACACCTTGTGGCAAGTGAGGGATTATTGTTACCTAGGTAATGAAAATGTATTCTCATTTATGTGTAATTTTCTTGAATCTCCTAGGGGCACACGGTGAACACTGGCACCAAACTGGAGATTTTTAATGGGCTTATTTTGTCCTCTAAAAAATTAAATTAAAGACTACAAGAGATAGGTTAAGATCCTTGGTAACAGAAGCCATATGGGTTTTTTTATGCCCGAAAATAATATTAATAATAATAGGCATCTGGCTGACTGTGTGACCTACCTTATTAATAAAAATTTATACGTTTCTGGAATTTTTAACTGCACACAAGCTGAACTGGACAGTTCAGATAAAAAAACAAGATAGCTAATGGCTATTTATTTTACAGTGCATCCCCATAGTGATATTGATAGATTATATTTTTTCCATAGAAATGAATGCAGACAAACAAACTGTGGGGGGAACAAAGCATGCGTTGACATAAAAGACAGCCAAGAACAAGCATTTAAACAAGTAAAAAATGAATGTGCAGGAGACAAAACATTAGTACCAAAATAGTTTAATTAAAAACAAGAACAGAATGCCAACAAGAAAAAACATTGCATGGTCAACTTCTACAAAAAATCAAGAGGAAAGTGGATAAAGATAAAACCTGGTAATGGCTTATAATTGGAACATTTAAAAAAAGAAACTGCAGACTGACTTTTGGCAGCTTGAGACCAATCTATTCAAACTAATGCAATCACATCCCAGCCTGAATTGATAAATTGTCAAATAATTCAAAGTACAGATTCGGCAAAGAGGCAGGAGAAACAGTAGATTATATACTCAGCTCATGGGAAAAGATTGCACAAACTGATTAAAAACAATGACACAACACAGTAAACAAAACGATTCACCGGAACTTTTGTCAAAATTTTTATGTAACAATAATAAAAAATTGGTGGGAACATAGAATTGAAAAAGTAATCAAAAATGAGCAAGTTTAAAAGGGGTTTCTGAATACACACTTGTAAAGTCTTGGCTCATAGTAGATATTACTATAGTTGAAAAGAGGAACATGTGAATAATTGAAGTGGCAACACCAGGGAATAATAAAATAGAAGGCAAAGAATTGGAGAATGTGACAAAGAATCAATATCTGAAAATTGAAATTGAAAAATTATGGCATTAACTAGCATAGTGGATCCGGTAGTTATTGGCACAGTGGATGCCATACCCCCCCAAAATCTTGGATGACCATTTAGAAGTCTGCACATTGATAAACTTCCATCTGTCAATTGCAAAAGGCCACACTGTTTGGATCTCCACACATATACAGTATTACCCTGATCACTACAAAATCTTGCGAAGAACTCAGTGTGTATATGAAGGCCAACCCCAACTAAAGAAGTGGTAGCTGTAACTTTACATTGTTGTAAAAAGATAATAACAACATTACTTACTGCATGATACTTTTAATACCACAAAACATCTGCTTTTCTTGGGTCTTTGGGAAGGACTTGATAGGTGGATAAAAATGCAAAATCCAGTCTAAACATCTGGCTGACTGTCCAACAAGCCGTAATAATACTCTTCACTCTTTTTCATTCCCCCCAATTTTTTGCTAAAAATTATAATAACATTTAAAAGTGGTTGGCTTTCATCAATAAGATAGCCATCTTTTCAGGAATAAAGAAGGAAATAATTTGTTATACATATAATGAATCAAAATCACAGGATATCATTAGGAAAAGTCAACCAAAAGTTTACAAAATGGTGTGAAAAGTTACAAAATCTCCAGAATTTTTCATCAATAAACATGATAAACAAAACTGGGCCAAAAAGGAAAAGGAGCTGGCTTTGGCTGAAACCAGAGGTGGTATTCAGCAGGTTCTGACCAGTTCTGGAGAACCAGTAGCAGAAATGTTGAGTAGTTTGGAGAACTGGCAAATACCACCTCTGACTGGAGATTTTACAGTCTCCTTCCCTTGCCACTCCCACCAAGCCACACGCACAGAACCGTTAGTAAAAAAAAATTGAATCCCACCACTGGCTGATACCATGGCTTACCATGCAACAGATTTTAGAGGGCACATATGAGAGGAAGCTGCTGATATTTCAATTAGATTCCTGGAAGAATTTGAAATATGCACATTAAATAAAGGCATTGTTGTATTAGAAATGTTGGAATAATGAATTGAGATACAATTAAGTGAGTCAACATTAGAGGTATCGCAACAATGTTCTCTGATTTTACAAATATACAGTATACACTATAAATAAACAGAACTGGATCAGAATAACAGCAATAAATTATGTTCCTTGGCCCAGAAAGGTTGCTTGCACTCCTAACTATTAAGGTTTTAGTTGAAAGAACAGCAACAGCTGCCTTGGAGCAAAACTGAATCCAGTGCCTAAGGAATGTAAATCCAGGATATTTTGCTCACCTGTGCTTCACACCTGGATTATCTGGCTGGCTCTCAGATATAACAAAAACGTATTTGCCTTTTGGTTGATTATTTTTGTGCACAAAAGCACAGAATTTTGTGCAAGTCAGTGCCTAGGGGGTCTAATTCTGATTTTATCTCTCCTTGTTTATTACCTTATCCCATTCTGTGCAAAAGACATTTTAGTTTAACAAAAATAGTCTTTGATAATTGAACAAATGGTGTCAGAGTTTTGAGCCCGAGCAACTGCAATATAACTCACCAAGAGAATACCTATACCCAAGTCCCTATTATGAAACAGTGTGTAATAAATCATCTGAATGTCCACAGTTGTTTTGACCAGTCCTGGTAAATTTCTGCTAGTCCTGATAGAAGAAAGAGAAAAATACTTGGCTTTGCACTGTCTCTTATCTCAGTAGATGTTCTGTTACATTTTGCTTTGTTCTGTAACCTCAGGCAATTGGGCCCACTGCAACCCAGAACTAATCTATCCTTCAGAAATCCAGCCTTTTCCCCATCGGGGAACAGTTTGGCCAGCTTGCATGGTGGCTGCTTCATCAATATATAAAATGGCTATAATTGGCAAGGATTTCTCCTCCTGGCAGAGAGAATGTGTGTGTGTGTGTGTGTAGCAGGCAGGCAGCAGCCTTTAGGAGCAAAGCCC
The DNA here is from genome assembly GCF_049901715.1 of Pseudonaja textilis. NCBI lineage: Eukaryota > Metazoa > Chordata > Lepidosauria > Squamata > Elapidae > Pseudonaja > Pseudonaja textilis. The sequence continues at coordinate 98,392,055 of NC_141990.1, forward strand.
TCTGTGGAATGTCCAGGTTGCCCAGCTGCTGTCTTTGTTTATTCTCTGCGGAGATCATTAGATGTGATGCTCAGGCATGTCTTTGGCTGGCATTTTCAGTGGCCTTTTTAGTATCTTAGGAATATCTCATTTCTTTCCCACCAAGATGGCTCTTAAATATGAGCCTATTTAACTGACATGCTTCTGGGTTTTTCTTTTTTTCTTTTGCAAGACTTATCTGTAGCATTCTTACTGCTTACCCAAAGGAGAAAAGTCTTGATTCTATACTTTTTAGGCTTATAATTGCTACTTACATGAAGAGCCAGTTTGGTGTAGTGGATACAGCATCAGGCTAGAATCTGGGAGACTGTGCGTTCCTGTCCTGCCTTAAACCCAAAGCCAGATGGGGGACCTTGGGATGGACAGTCTCTGTCTCTGTCTCTGTCTCTCTGTCTCTCTCTCTCTCTCCCTATCTCTCCCCCGCTCCCTCCCTCTCAATCTCTCTCTGCTTTGAGGAAACAGGCAATAACAAATCAGGAATGATTAATGAAATCACACCAAGAGAACTGCAGAGATTATTCCAGGCAGCTGCTGGAAGTCAACACTGAGTTGAAAGGTGTACACACATACTCATATGCATACAATTAGATAGTTCTGTCTGGATTTGGTACTTTTTGTTATGTCCTGAGGACTCTAGGAGTTCTCACTCAGGTCCATTCACTTTGCGGGGGCGTTCTCCCCTTTACCCATTGGTTGGTTCTCCCCAGCAGCCAGCTATAAAAGCAGGCTGCGGGGTCCAACCAGTTGCTGATCGCTGCGAGCCAGTTCCCGGCTTGGCAAGCACGGTCAGCCCTTTATTGTTATAATAAAGTATTGTTGCACTCATGCTCTGGTTCAGCCTCTCTTTTCCCAAACTTAACACTGGCGACGAGGATGGGATGGCTACCAGAAGCACCTTGCAACCGCTGAGTCACTAGCCGCCGATCCGCAGCCAGAGAGAGCGATCGGCCGGCAATAAGAGCAACGCTGATCCGCAGCCAGAGAGAGCGGTCAGCAAGCAAAAAGAGCAAACAAAAAGAGCGAACGCTGGTCCGCTGACATAGAAAGCGGCCAGCAAGCAATAGAAGCGAACACTGATCCGCAGCCAGAGAGAGCGGTCAGAACGAAAAGTTAGAAGCGTCTGTAGCCGCTTGTTAGCCCAGCTACAGGGAAAGTGAAGCGCTGCGCGCCGCAGCCGCTCATTGTTTAGGCGCGAAATTCAAACGGCTGTCATTTGAATTTCAAACCTAAAAGGCACAGCACGGTGCCGTAGTCAAGTCACTAACGCCCACTCAGGCGCGAATTCAAACGCCGCCAACGGCTGACGGCCAAACTTGGCTAACCCAGAGAGAGAGAGAGGGCTGCGAAAAGCCTCTCCAGAGCTGAAATCACTTGCCTGCCACAGGCACTAGAGCATTTTTCTGCTGCCCCAGAGAGATTTTTTCCACAGGTTGTTCTACCGGCCCCATCACCATGAACTCCAATCCAGTCTTCCCAGCGTTCAAACCGGATGAGGAGAAGTGGGAATCATACAAGAACCGCTTTAACCATTATATAGATGCAATTGGACTTGCTGATGCTGGAGAACATCGGAAAAAATCGTATTTCCTGATCTACTGTGGGGCCATCGTCTTCGATACTGCCACAGCCCTCGTGGCTCCACGTGAGTTGAAAAACGTTCCTTGGTCAGAGCTACTTGAAATCCTCACTAACCACTATTCCCCAGGCCCTCACAGATTGCCAGGAGATTCACCTTCCGTATGAGGAAGCAAGCGGACAAGGAAACCATTAATCAGTATATGGCTGCTCTCAGAACAGCAGCATTGCATTGTGGGTTTGGAACCTACCTGGAGGACATGCTCCTCGATCAACTAGTCTGCGGGGTCAAGGACCTACACCTTCAAAGGCGCCTCCTCGCGAAAAAGACCTCAATCTCGCACAAGCAGTCGAGGAGGCCTTAGCAGCAGAACTGGCAGCGCACTCAGCCACCGAAATCCATGGCCCGACTGCCAAGCTGACATCAATTCCAGTCCATTCCGAGGAGGTGGTAGCAGAGGAATCCCTGAGTGATGAAAACGACGTCCACCGCCTCTCCAACGACAGACGGCCGCAGGTAGGACCCAAACAAGAAAACATCGGTCCACCCAAGCACATCACCCTGTGCCTAGCCTGTGGTGGATCTCATCTGAGGGCCACCTGCAAGTTTAAAGGAGCCACCTGCAATAACTGCCATAAAAGGGGGCACATCGCGAGAGTCTGCCAAGCCCCTCAAAGCTCAACACAAAGGCACCCCCCCGTCTCACACTCGGGGCCGCACAGGCAAGTATTGAACTGTCGCACACATCACCGTGCCAAGCACACTTGCCACACTGTTAGTAAAATCTCTCTCTCCGTTTACTTAGAAGGTAAACCGTGCCGCATGGAGGTTGACACAGGGTCAGCGCTCTCGTGGAACACCCTCAAGAGGCTCCAGCCCAGCCTATCAACTAGCCGGCTCCAGAAGTACCAGTTTAGCCTGAAGGACTACCAGGGGAGGACCATTCCTGTAATCGGCAGAGGCAAGTTCCTTGTCAGTTTTAAAGCTTTTAAAGGTCACCTACCTCTAGTGGTAGTTAACGGCAATCTCCCTACCTTATTGGGGCTCGATTGGTTTCCCCATCTCGGCCTAGGGCTAACAGGAGTCCATGCTGTCTCAACCTCAGACACTGACTCCTTATTTGCTGATTACTCAGATGTATTCAGCGATGAGCTGGGGTGTTATAACGGTACCCCAATATCGTTCTCAGTCGACCCCAGGCAGTCCCAATCAGGCTAAAACCGCGTAGGGTCCCATTCGCTATTCGGCCAAAACTAGATGCTGAATTGGATAAACTATTAAAACAAGGGGTCATTGAGCCAACAGATTTCGCCAAATGGGAGACGCCCATTGTCACACCCCTCAAAAAAGACGGTAGCCTGAGAATTTGCTCGGACTACAAGACCACAATCAATAAGTTTCTACAAGTTAGCGCTTACCCAGTGCCCGTCATTCAGCATTTATTACACACTTTTGAACCTGGCAGCATTTTTGCCAAATTGGACATGTCTCAAGCGTATCAACAGTTCCCTGTTGATAACCAAACAGCGGAACTCCAGACCATTGTCACTCACAGGGGTGCTTTCCGATGCAAGCGTCTCCAATTTGGCGTAAGTGTTGCCCCAGGTATCTTTCAATCCCTCATGGAGCGGATTTTACAGGGCCTCCCTGGAGTAGTACCCTACTTCGACGACATCTTAGTCTCGGCCAGGGACAAACCCCAACTCTTCCAGAGAGTTCGAGCAGTGTTAGAGAGGTTCAGACAGCATGGCCTCAAATTGAAAAAAGAAAAATGCGCCATTGCCACTAGACAGGTAGACTTTCTGGGTTATAAAATTGACGCCTCAGGCATTCACCCCTGGAGTCCAAGGTTAAGGCAATTCACGAGGCACCCACTCCAACCTCCAAAACTGAACTACAGGCCTTCTTGGGGCTATTAAACTTTTACGCGTCTTTCTTGCCCCATAAAGCATCAGTAGCTGAACCCCTACACAGATTACTGGATAAAAAGTCACCTTGGCACTGGGGGCACAAAGAAGACCATGCTTTTCACGCCGTGAAATCACTACTCACGTCAGAGGCGGTACTTATTCAATTCGACCCCAACCTTCCTTTAGTCCTGGTAGCAGACGCATCCCCTTTGGAATTGGGGCAGTATTAAGCCACAGGCTTCCCAATGGCGCCGAGGCTCCCATTGCCTTTTTTCTCCAGGACGCTCTCCGCAACAGAGCGTAATTACAGCCAGATCGATAAGGAAGCGCTAGCAGCTGTTGCAGCAGTGAAAAATTTCACGAATTTCTCTTTGGCCATTTTTTCGAGCTGGTCACAGACCACAAGCCCTCCTGGGTCTACTAGCCGGAGACAAACAGACCCCTCAAGTCCTTTCCCCTAGGATGACGAGATGGACCCTCTTCCTAGCAGCCTACTCCTACAGACTCTTACACCGCCAGGTAAAACATTGTCCCACGCTGACGCTCTCAGCCGCTGTCCCTTGCCGGCTCCAGCTGAAGACCCTGCTCCTGTCCACGCCATTTTCGAGGTAACCCAATTGGACCTCCCCATCACTGCCCTGGACATTGCTGCTAAAACCAAGGCAGACAAAACGCTCGCCCAGGTGCTCGACTGGGTGAGGAGGGGGTGGCCGGGTGGCAATGTGGAAAACAAATTCTCACCTTTCAAGACCCGCATGCAGGAGCTGTCCAGTTTGCAGGGCTGTCTACTGTGGGGCACTCGAGTGGTCATCCCGACCTCACCACGCACCGGTCCTGGAGGCGTTGCACGAGGGACACCCTGGCATCGTGAGAATGAAGGCATTAGCACACAGCTACGTATGGTGGCCAGGCCTCGACGAGGACGTTGTCAGTTGGGTAAGTTCCTGCAACATCTGCCAGGAATCCCGTCCGGCTCCTCCCATTGCCACCCCTACTAAATGGGAGAGCGCCAGCGCTCCGTGGTCCAGAATCCACATCGACCTGGCCGGCCCCTTGCATGGGAAAATGTTCCTAGTGGTCGTGGACGCCTATTCTAAATGGATTGACGTTGCACAGCTATCCACGACCACCACACAAGCAATCACCAACGTATTAACACGCCTGTTTGTTACACACGGGCTACCCGACTCCATTGTCTCCGACAATGGCCCACAGTTCGCATCAACCGAGTTCAGCCGTTTCGCTGCCAACCTGGGTATCCGCCACATTTTCACAGCCCCATTTCATCCTGCCAGTAACGGATTGGCTGAGAGGGCCGTCAGGACCACTAAAGAAGCCCTGGCTAGGTTCGGTAAGGATGACTGGCACCACAAACTCTCGCGTTTCCTGATGAGCCAGCCTTCAACTCCATGTTCAGCCACCAACAAGTCCCCGGCTGAGCTCCTGATGGGCAGGCGTCTGAGGACTGTATTGGACAGACTTCACCCACAATACTGCCTGACTCTCCCTCGCTTCCACATCGGGGTTAGACATTTTATCTTACAGGAGCCAGTATTCGCGAGGAACTTCTCTGGAGACCCCCTGTGGATCCTGGGTGAGATCGTGGCCATCACCGGACCAAGGTCGTATCGGGTCAGACTGGAGGACGGCCGGGTCTGGAGAAGGCACCTGGACCAGCTGCGTAGGCGCCTCAGCACCCACACTAGCAGGGACCCAGAATCACAAAGCGACGGGAGATCTCAACATCAACCCCACATCCACATCCTTCCCAGCGACCAGTACACACCAACAGTCAGTCCAGAAAGCCCGAGCACGGACAGCGGCGCCCAGACGGTGGACCAGCCCAATCCAGTATATGGGAGCACGTCCCCAGTGACCAACCCTACGAGTCCCGGGCCTGCCCGAACCGAGGGGCACGTTGGTGACACATACCCGGCTCTGCCTTCCCAGACAGACTCTGAGCGGACAGTCAGCGTTCCAGAGCTGCGCCGTTCTGGGCGCCAACATAAACCTCCTGCCTACCTCAAGGACTATGCGTGTTCGCATCTGGGGGGAAGGGGTGTTATGTCCTGAGGACTCTAGGAGTTCTCACTCAGGTCCATTCACTTTGCGGGGGCGTTCTCCCCTTTACCCATTGGTTGGTTCTCCCCAGCAGCCAGCTATAAAAGCAGGCTGCGGGGTCCAACCAGTTGCTGATCGCTGCGAGCCAGTTCCCGGCTTGGCAAGCACGGTCAGCCCTTTATTGTTATAATAAAGTATTGTTGCACTCATGCTCTGGTTCAGCCTCTCTTTTCCCAAATTTAACACTTTTGATTACGGATCTAGGACAGTTTATTTTTTATTTATTTATTTATTTGATTTGTCAATCGCTTACAAGATAACAGGTGTAAGTATAAACATAGTTATGAATACATGAAATAGATACATCATGCTCTGGTTACTAGGACCGGCTTCGCCAGTCAAATTGTTAGAAAATCAGATGACTTGCAAATGTTTTATCAGAATGTCTCAACTTTTCTTTCTCAACCTCTGGACCAGCTATAGTTCCAGATCAGTGGTGGTATTCAGCAGGTTCTGACCAGTTCTGGAGAACCAGTAACGGAAATTTTGAGTAGTTTGGAGAACCAGCAAATGCCACCTCTGACTGGAGATTTTACAGTATCCTTCCCCTCCCACCAAGCCATGCGCACAGAACCAGTAGTAAAAATATTTGAATCCCACCACTGGTTCCCGTACTATTGCAGGTAGGACAGTATCATAAAAAAAATGAGAAAAGAAGATATATAAACTATCTAGAGAACCTGCAATTTTCACTTGGAGCATATAAATATCAGTCAACTCAGGATTTATCTTGAGACCAACAGCACCCATTTAGATCTTGGGGGAAAAGACCCATTCTCCAAAGTCTAGGGCTAAAAAAACTAAAAATCTACTCATTATGCAAGACTGGTCGAGCAAACAGAATCTCTGCAGGCCCCAATTCTATATCTTTTCTCACTGTTGTACAACTACAGGGATTAGTAGAGCTGAATAGGGAGTCAAGGGAAGACAGGAGTCTGGACCTCAGCACCAATGAAAAATGCATCATTTCTAAAACAGAGAAGATTAGAAATTTCATCAGAGAAACAATTGAGGGTTGTTCAATTGTTACGTTCATTTTTTACAGCTATGCATATGTTATTTTAGAATGGCAAACATCAATAAAGACCCTCATATTTTATGTGGGAAGTTCTTCAAATTATTTGTACTGATGTGCCAGGCACAATAAGGGAATGGAAGAGCTGTCCAAGTGCACTAAAAAAATCTTTATAATAATTTGCCATTTTCAAGCATGTCTGAGTCTTGTGTTTTCATTTCAAATGCTTGTGCCCCTTTTTCTAAAGAACCACTCAAACACTCAAGGGAGGGAGAGAAGATGAAAGATACAGCAAAGTTATTTGCCAAGGATGTGGTCTGGTAGGGACTGATTCTCAGTATTTGATGGGCATGCTTTTAAGTTATAATAATATTTATCATTTTTAAAAAGTCCCAAAGTCATCAAAAGCTTCTATATATTAAATAAACTTTTTGAGCCCACCTACCTTCCCTTCTTTCTTACCCAGAAACAGTAAAACATCTTTTTTGCTTTCTCCAAACTGAAAATTGGAGAAGGCTCCAGAATTAAATTCCTATCAATTTAGCATATGATTATTTAAAATAGTTATGCTTAACAAATCTATTGAACATTATAATCAAGCAAGATATCACTTGTATTAACTTACAAGTTTTTATTATGTATTAAACATAAATTCTTCAACTCTTCTACTTCCCTTACTCCACAAATCCACCCAAAATTCTAAAATGTTTCCCCTACTATTATGGAAGCTACAAATCATGTATTGGATGTTTTATGCCACCTATGCGATCTATATTGTGATCCCAGATTTATTCTAATTTTTTACCTTACTTCTCATAAAAAATAATCCCCAAATAGGACACAACAAAACATTGCAACGCCTATTTCATTGTAATGTATTGTATCATTTTCTGGTAAATTTCCCTTAACTATCATTTTGTTTCCTGGAACAAAAACATCCCTACAATTAGTGATGTTTCTTTGTAGTTCTTAAATTGTGCTCAAAGGTGGTGTATATACCAGAATCATTAGTTACTGATAAATCACTCGGTTTTAAAATGTCAGAGACTCCATTTTGAAATACATATATGGAACGCCACAAACAAAAACTTAAACTTTTGTGACTAGAAAACTATCAGGATGGGGAGGAATAAACCCAGACTCAGTCATGATAGAGAAGTTATGGATTTTAGAAGCCATTTGACTCAAATTTATCCCTCTGATAAATTGACTCATCCCTTTGCAACCTTTTTAAAATTTGGACTGTATGTAGAACTGTCATTGAAGCTACTCAGAAGCTACAATTGGTTCAGTATTCAGAGCTTAAGTAATTATGACTATCAGGACTCCAACATGCACCCCCATTTAAATCATAAAAAAATACTTCTTTTTAGTTGTCACATGCCTTAATTTACCCACTTTAAAATGCTACGGCAAAAGCTACACTGGTAACCAGCTGGTTTCTGGATGCTTTAAAGTTATCAGGATCTGAGTATCTATGAGATCACCCTGCTCCCAATAGTTTCTACTTACCCACTTAGATTAGAAAAAGAAGATTCCCTCCAGGTTCTTTCTCTTAAGAATGTTAACTATAGGGCATTCAAAGCCAAGCCTTTTCTATCATGGCCTCCTTCTCTGGAGTGCATCTCTTAAGAGATTCAACTTGCTTCAACCCTATTGGTGATCAGGAATGCTATTACAACTCAATTATTTCAATAGACTTTCAGGAGGGGATGATCTCAAAGAGATTCTCCTGTGTAATCATTTCTGCTCTATTGGAGGAAAGATTTCATGTGACTCCTTATTCACAGATACTTTGTGCTTCTGGATCCAAGAAGGTAGAAACTCCCACTTGTCTAACACCATGTTCTTTCTATGATGCCCCAATCACTTCCAAATATAAGGGCCATACAGATACATATCATGTTTATTCTTTTTTCAAAGGAGGTTAACTTGCATATCAGGTGGAGAAACATTTTCACTAAGCTATGCAACTGTGCAGAATTTTAAATGAGATATACTGTTTTGTTCTATTATTTTTTTCCTTCCCCAACAATAATTGCTGGTACTTTTTATTGTAAAGGCTGGTCAAAGACTTTGTGTATATGGAATTATAATTCCTCAGCATGGAGATACTTTATTATCCATATTGTTTATCATTAAGCCATTCAAATTAAAATGAACATTGGAGCAGTACAAGTGTCCACCGAGGGAATAAAAAACCCTCAAGATTGGCCACAACTGCCCATTTTTTATTTGTGTGGTGACACACATGGAAAAAAGATGGGCCTTTGATAGATGGTTATGACTACTATCTTGATTTTTTCTCGGATGCCTTCCCTACTGATACCTTCAGTCTGGTAAAACAAACTGAAACTAGCATTGAAGTTCAAGTAATCTTCATTTAGCAGATATCTCATTTAGCAACTGTTTGCAGTTATGATGGTAATGAAAAAGTAACTTTAGAACCAATTCTTGCATCTTCAACCTTCAGGTCTGCAAAGTGAAGGAAAACTGAAGTAAGATCATAAGCACAATCATACTGGCACTTAATGATTGGTTTGCTTAATAACCAAGTTGCTATTCCCAATTGTAGTCACTAAATGAGGACTATCTTTACATATGAAGATTGCAAAAGACCCTTATGATAGAAGATCTTCTACTTGCTTTGAGTGGAAAGCAGACAAGACTCAACTGAACTGGGGAAAAAAGGTTGTATAAATGCACAATTCCATACACAAGAACACTTCTCACGACGTAAGGAATTGAAATATACCTCCAGAATTTAATTTGGAATTCGATTCATATCCCCTTATATAAATAAACAAAAAAGGCAATGCACTGAACTATTTTGATGTCAGCTGTCACTTAGAATGTTCTTTTAAAAGTTGTATATTATTTCACAAAAAGCTTAGGTAATCAGATTTCCATTATTCAATGTCACATTGTGGTACTTATTTGTTTTTATGTCTGGAACCAGAGGCCCAGAAATAATCCATATCTTCAGGAAACCATCCAAACAACCAAATGGATTTCCCAACAATATTTTCATGTGTGTGCAAATTTGTAAAGTATTCTTTTTCCATTGTCACCTATTTTCTATATCCTCAAATGGGAATCTCCAATTTTCCATTTTCTAAAAATGAATACCTCTTAAGACAACATGTAATATAACACACGCAAACCCCATTATGAAAAAAAAATCAACAGTGGAATTAAATTGCAAACAGTGTTATCTATGAGTAGATAATGAGTCTTTTATAAAGAAGCAGAAATTCTTTTCCTGGAGACTTACTGAGATTAGGGTCACATAGCAGCATATTGTAATACATAAATCTCTATAATCTTTGGCAGATTTATTACCTACCACACTTATTCACACAGTGCCCTGTGAATCTCTGAAGTTCATAACAGAACCAATTGGCAATATGTAATCAAATATAATGTGGTTGGACAGGCAGAAATTCAATATATCAGTTCTCTAGGATTGTTTATTTGATATCATTTTGATATATAATTTATAAAGCATTCTTTGAGGAGAAAGTGAATATTTGTCAATTTTGAGGAATGAAAAATATTCACCCCAAATGTGGATTTTTTTTGGTAGTACAGCAAATGTTGTAATGATGAAACACATAAAGGGGTTTTGGATCATGACACTGGAGAAGTGGATTTATTCATATCTTAAACAAACTGATTTGCAAGGAAGAAAGTGTAGAAAGTGTTTTTGTTTATGTTTCTCCCCCAATATTGAATATATACACTCAGTTCCACACATTTACCAGAGGTGTAGATGAGTAAATGATTGGGGAGGCATTCTGTAGGAGAGGTTACAAATTGAAAAACAGCTCCATGTTCAAACATATTTGCTAACATTCAAAGTTTGCTATCCTTGATTCTTCTTTTTTCTTGAAAATATATTCCTCACTAATGAATTTAAATGATAAATACCTTTTTTTGTTTTGACTTAGATAAAAGTCTGTGCAGTATTAGGTACAGAATTGGCACCAGATGGATAACAAACTGAATACAGTCTTGATAAAGAAGTCTAGCATTGTGTGATATTGTACTCGTTGCAGAGCAAATCTCTCTAGAATGAAGGTACTTAAAGTTACGCTTGCTTCCTAAAGCAATAGTATAAGTCATGGCAAAAATGCACAAGTCAAGTTTTACAGCTCATAAAATCCCTCCTCCACTTAAGAATAAAGGAGCAATTGTGAGTAATAATGTCTTTTAGCTATTATTATGGGTGGGGCAGATTGCAAAACTGATTTTTATTGAGGCTTGATCAAATCTCAATGATACATACAACCCACCAGAGAAATGAGATTTAAATTTGGGATTTGTGTTCCCATCAGCACTTGGTTTGATGTATTGTCCTTCTGTGGACCAGAAAATTCTATCTCTTTATAGACTGTTACATGCCAGTAATTACATTATCCCTAGTTCTGCCCTGTGCAACAAGATTTGAAACTGACTAGAGTTATGGCTTTCATTTAAACTCACCCTATATTTGCTCCACAGACAGTATAATTAGAGATGCGCTATCATACAATAGTAGATTGGATGCATATAGGTTTTATGACCAACTTCAGTCATCAGTAATGAAAGACTGGGTAATGAAAGAAAGGGATAAGCATAGATGCCATCCACACATTTTCTGGAGACATTTGGCATGCTAAAGTGCAGCACATTTTTCTAGCCATTTTTGAAAATGTGCAATCTTGTGCAACTGCACTTATGTGCCAGTTCAAAATTTGATGTGCTGTGCAAGTTACCTTTCAATGAGAAGCACTTCAGTGTAAACAACAAGACAGCCTGTCTCTATTTTTCCCCATTCTTGTGATGCACCTACAGTACATATGTAGTCGGGTAGGGTAGGTAATGATGCTTTTTGTATCTAATACAAAAATAAGAACAGAAGCACCCTGCTGAAGAGCCAGTTTGGTCTACTGGTCAAGTCACCAGGTTAAAAAGAGACTGTGACTTGTAGTCCTGCCTTAGGCATGAAAGCCAGTTGTGAGACCTTGGATCAGTTACATTCTTCTAGCCCAACCCAATTCACAGGGATTTTGTTGTGGGGGGAAATAGTAGGAGGCAGGAATATTATGTATGTTCACTGTCTTGAGTTACTTATAAGTAATAAATAGCAAGCACACTTAGCCTTATATACTGTTCCATAGTGATTTACAGCACTCTCTGAGTGGTTTACAGTGTCAGCATATTGCCCCCAATAATCTGGGTCCTTATTTTACCAACCTTGGAAGGATGGAAACCTGAGTCAATAAAGGCTGGATAAGAACCTAATAAATAAATAAATCAGACTCAAACCTTATCTATGTTGCACAGTAGCTATAGGTAGGATCACATGATTAGGTAGTTATTGATGGTCCTGTCCTCCATGAATGAATTAGCCTTTGAAATAGATTAAATGGAAGTCAGTTACCAAATTGGATAGTTGCAAATTCCATTGATTAATTCCATTTCATTGATCTGGAATCACTTTCCATTAACTTCTAGAGATAACTCCACATTTTAATATTGTTTATGAAAGAGAAACAGATCTCTGTTTACATTTTACATACCATTTATGGTTTTATATAATTGCCATGTTTCTCCCTTTACTTGCTTACTCTTTCCTCAACAGGAAGTCATTTGGAGTTCATTGTCATCTACCCTCCCCTTTAGCTTTACAATATGCTGTTTAAAAGAGAGTGACTGAAACTCAACCAAGTTATAAGCCCCGGTGGTACAGTGGTTAGAATGCAGTATTGCAGGCAAACTCTGCTCACAGTCTGGAGTTCAATCCTGATGGAGTTTGAGATTGACTCAGCCTTCCATCCTCCCAAGGTGCATAGAATCAGTAAGATCAGCTTGTTTCCACTGGCCTAATTATTTTATGAATCATAAAACATATTTTATGTTCAGGTATCATAACATGTCCCACTATTATTTGAAGAAATATCCCAATATGTGATAGCACAGGAAGGTTTAATAACTCTCTTGATACTCCCATTTGAGTGGTCTTGGTACCATCGTGCATCTCATTTAATTCAAATTGTAAGAAGCCAATAAATTATTCTCCCTTAAATCAAGTTTGACTCCTGGTGAGTACATAAGCACAACCATGCAGGATTTATTGGTAACAATATGAAAATAATTTGCCATTCTTTTATTCAAGTTTTTTTTAACTTTCCCTATTCACACATGTCTAGAATTTCCTGACATTTTCCTATTCAAGTACTAACCAGGTCAAACTCTACTTAGCTTGTTGGAATCAACTAAGGTCAGCTGGATTTTGCTATCTGACAGCAAATGGTATTTGAACTCAATAATCCATATTTCAAAGGAAAGTTGCAGAGTATAGCACCTTCACTCAGTATGCACTTGCTCACTACTTAGTGCTTGTAGAAAAAGTGTTGAAAACTGTCTCCTGGGCAAAACTGCCAAAGATGATCAAATCAAACTCTGTGCTAGTTTATGTGGTGGTGGTTTTTGCAATGACAGTTTGGAAAATATAGAAATACCCAACAACAAATGTTTCTTAATACTCTATGGTGCATCCATGATTCAGACCAACCTTCTACTTCTTGACTGTTCCTCTTTCTTTCCCTAAGCTTCCATTAATTTCTGACTTACCGATTTACTCTCTCCTCCTGGTCCTTAACTTTACATTCTATCAGCCTTCCCTTTGCCCTTTATCTCTGTTGTGTAACAGGATTGTAACTGTTACTGAGTACTAATATGTCTTGTATACCCCTAGCAGCAAAAGTCATTCACCCAACAGCATGAAATCCAGTAGAATTCATCATTGTTAAGAAGAACTTAGAAAAAGTGTGTCATAGTTCAGGGGGGTGTTGTTGCTCTGGCACTAAACAATACCACTTGGTCTTTGCCAAGGCGGGTGTCAGCTGGTGAATTATAACATTGTCAGATAGGACACAGATAAGGAGAGAGAGAAATATATAATGACAGCTGCTACACAGAGCTGTTCTTTCTGGCTTAGTGAGTACAAAAATGCATTGTGTAAATACAGACAGACAGCTTCATTATGCAACTGTCTGATGCCATGTTTCAGCTAAAGTTGTAGTATTGATTCAGGAAACTGTACCTCGAGTGATCACGTTAATGAGTTATTGCCTTTGGATGCACCATAGAGGATTAAAAAATATAAGAATGTGATTTTGTGTGTGAGGGGGAATAAAATTTAGCCTTTGTAAGCCCTTTTCAGTAAGATGAATAAGTTACATGAAGAGATCAAAATCGAAAGATAACTGCCTCAGCTGTGACAAATCCACCAGTAGGGAAATACAATTTTCCAAACTGGTAATAACTCTTGGTCATGGTTTTCATTTGTTAGGGACTGAAGAGAGGCAATAGCTTTCTCTCTTTGGGAGGGGAGCCCCAAATGTATTAGCGATAGATGGCCGCTATATGCTGGCCCAGCATTTGCCAATGAATATGTCAAAGGCAGGATATATAGTTCATTTCCAGTGGACAGCAATTTGGAAATGACTGTCATGAGCTCTTCCATAATTGAGGGCTACACTTAATCAAGATCAGTGCCATATTTGTGTGTTCCCATACACCCTGCATTTTCCTAAGATCTTTGCAAGCAAAAAAAAAACACAACTTCTTTAACTGCTAATTCAGAAAGTTCAACTGCTAATACAGAAAAAATGCTTCAAGATATTCAATTTTCAGGTGTATTAATGGCCCAATAGTTAGAAGCTCTCTGGAGAAGAACAGCAAACGCAAATACAAATCAGTGCAAATAATGACACAATTAAATGAGAAGTTCATACAGCAATTAAAATGCTGAATTCATAACAGCAATTAATAGCTTCAGAAGCAAAATAAGGACCTCAAACATCCCTAGAGAGGGGCAAAACCTTAGGCACAACAAACCAGCAGAATAAGGGGATTAACTTGCCCGAGAAAATAAAAAGAACCTTGCTTGCTCCCAGGATGAGAATACAGTAGGTATCTGGCAAATTTCTTCAGAGTCAGTGTTTTAAGTCCTAAGGTTTTATTGGAAATACCAGTCCCAGACAGCCCTGGCCCATTCTTTGGCAGGCAACCTCGTCATTATTGCTTTGCTAAAGTTTCTTTTACTCTCTCATAGCCTTCATCAAGGCAAGTGCATTCCAAAGATAAACAAATGGGTAAATTACATCACACTCAACAACTACGATAGTCACTCAGACAGAACTAGGGGAAAGAACCTGGCCAGAACAATTCTATTTTTCTGTTTTAACTTGCTTCCAAAAATAAGGAGGGTTGGAATCATCTGTAATTCTGAGAGTCATGTATTCCTTAATGCGGGAGCCACCACAAAAAAGGCCCATTGCCTGGTTCAAACTCCCTGGATTTTAACTTGCCATCAAAATATTTTTATTCACACATATTTAATACAACTGAGTTTCATTTTTCCCATTGTTAAAGACTGACATTTTCTTGGATTTTATTATAGATCTTTTGTTCTTGCCATTTAAGCTGGTTTTTATGACTTTAAAAATAGAGGTGTGTGGGTTTTTTTAAAAAGAAGTTATTTGAAAATATGATTATATCAAATTCAGTGACACATTTCAATGCAAATACATTGTGAATAGGAACATTGAGAGGAAATGGAAGTTTATTTCTCTTCTGGGAATTTACCTGAAGATACAGGTTCTCTCCTTCCTTCCTTCTAGCATCTTTAAATTTTAGACTCTCCCAACCCCACTTTCTGGCTGAAATGGACTTTTTCTCTCTTTGTAGCTTCCACCCACCCACCCACCCTTTTTTTTGTATTCATGGTATAAACACTATTAAAGAGCCATTCAGAAAGTTTTCAATTCATTTATTAATCTGTTCAATCCTGGTGTAAGCCCTGGATACAGATAAACTACCAAAAGAATTTCCCCATGTTGAGATAAAGCGATGTGCAGAGTTAATAGTGCTAAAGACTAAAGAAATGTAGTTTTAGAGAGAAAATATGTCCTTTTTTTTTGGAATCATCAGACAATATTCAGACTATTAATTCATAAGACAGTAAACAGTTGTTGAGTTTTGCTCTGAAGGATTTTCATAACACGCCAGGATCCTTTCCTATATATCTGCAGTGTAAGTGAAATAAACAATTAAGTTCCAGGAGACAAATGCCAGTAACAGTATTTATTTAGTGTCATCTTTTATGCTTAAGTAGTTCTATGGCTCCCTTGTGAAACTGCAATCTTTTATGAAGCAACAGATTGCATTCCTGGTTGTGGAATCACACTTAATAGTTTCTTCAAAGCCATTTGAAAAAAGCTGTAAAATCTGACCATTATTATCCCTTTCATTTCCTTCATTAAAGCAAACTTTTTTTTAAAGAAGTTTTTATGCTTTCACTGAACAGAAAATTTTTCAGTGCTATGAACACATATTTAGAAACATTTTGTCTCAAATAAAGCCTTGTAAAAATATCTGATTTATTTAGTCACTGACAATAACATTACCAATAGTTATGCAGCCTTAGCATGGCCTTTAACACTAAATCACTGACTTAGAGGACAGAGACAGATTGACTGCACTCTAGTGTCTAGTTATATATAATTAAACTTCATTACTCTGAATACATCTTGCAGAAATCCTATAGGTATCCACTCTGAAGTATGGCTTACCGAGCTCAATGGGTTTAAATGGCAGAAATGGATATCCAATTGCAAGCAAAAGAATAAACAAGAAATTCTTATGGGCCAATGTTCTTGGTGCAGAATCCTTACACTTGAAAAGTTGTAGATAGTTATTTATTATATTATTTATTAATCAAATTTGCAGTGTAAAATAACCTAGTTTTATTTATTCAGCGTAATGCTCTGTTGCAATCCAGATGGTTGATAGCCTTTTTGTGTTCACTTACTAGCTTTCTATACAAACAGTAATCTCTGAAGTTATGTGATATGATGCTCGGTATGAGAGCAATGCATGCAGTCATTAGCCACTGGACCATTTCAGTATTAAAGACACAAAAATAGAAAAATAAATGGATCACTAGCATCTCCAGCTAGATGTGGAGACATCCTGGATTGACTGTGTGACTGATGAAAATCTACACTGAGTGGTTTAAGTTACCGAGACAAAAGTATTCTTCTAAAATAGACTTTATCCATGATTCATTAATTAAATAATAATAATCCAGGTCAGTTTCTGGCAATCTCTAGAAACATTTCCTTCTGAAATCCTATAGAGCCTTAGAAAATCAAATCAGAATAGGCTACAGTCTAATTTAATACAAAGCAGCTTTCTATCTCCTATTATTAACAGTTTTTCACATTAGACATCTGAAACATTGCATTTTTCTGCCTTTCTTCCTATACTAACTGATGCTGTTGTGGGAAAATGCAGATATCCAGTGATTGGCAAAGATTTAATGAAGTCTCATAATGGCTTCCTTTCTGCCATATCCCTGTCTTCAATCTTTTTGTAAGCAATTTTCTTTAACATCATACATTAAAAGTTACTTTTACTAATATGTGTACTCCTCCCTCATATTTGTGATTCTGTATGCTTCTTCCTAATTAAAAATTAATACAATTTTGTCAAATATTGCACATTATTTTAATTTAATTTTAGAACTGGATTTAGATAGTGTAAGATTGCACGGACATGTAAACTTAGTGAATTTCTCTTCCATTTTTTGTTGAATTTACTAGGAATGCCATGTGTTCACTGAGTAACAGAATATCTGGAAGGAATCGGCTGTTGCCATCTGTGTATTTATACCACTTAATTTAAGATAGCTTTCAATATTTTAAGGTAGAAAACTTTCTTAAGGTAGTATACGCTGTTAGTAAATTGTTTCAGAAATTTGTTTTAATGTTGAGTTATTGGCTGCCCTTCCAAACTACAAGATAAACTCTGGTAATATCACACTACTAACTAGAGCATACAAAACATTTGCTAGACCAATACTTGCTCATCAGTCTGGAACCCGCATTACGTATCTGATATTAATACAGTTGCAAAAGTCCAGAAATATTTCACAAGAAGAGTTTTCCACTCCTCTGCTCATTGCAGAATACCTTATGCCACCAGACTCAAAATTCTAGACCTAGAAAACCTAGAACTACACCACCTTCGGTCCGATCTAAGTATAGTACATAAAATTATATGTTGCAACATCCTACCTGTCAATGAATACTTCAGTTTCAACCATAGCAATACAAGAGCACACAATAGATACAAACGCAAGGTAAACCTCACCAAACTTGATTGCAGGAAATACGATTTCAGCAACTGAGTGGTCAATGTGTGAAATACTCTACCTGACTCTGTGGTTTCTTCCCCAAACCCCAAAAACTTTAACCTTAGACTGTCTACTATTGACCTCACCCCTTTCCTAAGAGGTCTGTAGGGGGCGTGCATAAGCGCACCAATGTGCCTACTGTCTATGTCCTATTGTTTCTTTTTATTTTTCTTATATGTATCTATTTCATGTATTCATAACTATGTTTATACTTATACCTGTTGTCTTATAATCATTTGACTAAATAAATAAATAAATAAATAAATAAAATCAGAAAAAGTGGGTTGAATAAGATTCCTAGGTTATCAGAGGCATCTAAGTGCAATGTTTCAGTAAGAAAATGGGCAGACCATATTGTCCAATGACATTCATGAGAGCTAGTGGTCAAAATAGTGACCAAGATGGTGGTCATAGCATGCACTTCAAATCCTGCCCCTTTTGCACATTAGAACATCACTCTGAGATGAGCCTCAGACAACTGTGCCATTTGTATACACTCACTCTTTTCAGTTGCCCAGTTAGATCTTTTCAGTTGCTCTTTTAGCCCGGAAAGATTTCACAGTTTGGCAGCATCCAGCCAAACTTGGAGATCTTTCCAATAAGAGGTTGGAAAGCTAAACAAGGTTACTTTGAGTAAGAATCTGATGATGGATCACCAAGAAATTCAAAGGCTAAGAGACTGAGAAATGATTTTTTTTTTTTAAAGTGATGGCAAACCACTTCTGCATTGTTGGCCCCCAAAACCTTCATAGATATGTCCATGCAGTTTTGAGATGTTTAACTTGACTTAGGGAGTCTTAACTTTATCTGTCACTTTCAGGTTAAAGGGTGATATACCAAATGTGATTCTGGAGAACCTATTGAGGTAAGGATGCCACTTGCCAGCGATACAACTGCATTATATATCATTCTTTCAAATAATTGTGGACCAATCTACACAAGTTGTCTTCATTTAGCAACCACAATTAGGGCCAGGAACTCAGTTGTTAAGTCAAGTAGTTTCTAATGGAAACTGTGACTATGCCTGTGATCTTACTTCAGCTTTCCTTTGCTTTACAGTACTACGAAGATCATAGATGTAAGGTCAATTTACAAAGTTACTTTTTCATCACTATCATAACTATGAATGGTCGGTCACTGTACAGAGAGTACCTGCGTAACTCATTGAAATAATAGTTTTAGCATCTGAATTTCTGGATTGTTTTGATGAGTATGGAACACTTTTTGACGTTCTTCCTTTGTATTTTTTTCTCCTTATTTTGGTATGATTTCATGATTCAAGCATCCCTATTTGAATTGGAATAGAATAACCGATTCTATGCTTTAAAATCTTGTTATTTCCAAGTCTCTCAAGTCTTGCTGATGAAGGAATGCAATATTGAATTTCAGAAGTGAGGGTGTTCTGAAAATTATGAAATTAAGAGGAAGAAAAGACCTAAATTAAATGCTTTATTACACAAAATAATAATAATAATAATAAAAGCTCTGGGATAGCTGGCTGTTCCTAATTAAACAACTAGAGAAAGTGTGAAAGCAAAAAATCATACTGGCTGACCTATTACTAGAAGTTGTTGCCTATGGCTGAGATAGGCTATTATTGCACATATTTGAGGCTCAGTAAAATAACACACAGGAACACTTATTCACCCAGTTTGAAAGAATAGATAGAACTAGAGGCCTATTAAGAGAGAAAAAAATCCTAAAATATAAAACAGATGTAAACTTTGTGGAATAAAAATGAAAGTTTCTTGAAATCTAAGTCTTCAGCGGGTATCTTAAGTTGTTCCATTTTCTTTCTCTTTTTTTTTTCAAGCAGAGAGATGACAGCAAACATCTTCCAGAAATGTTGTTTCTACACTAACAATCTTAAGCCAGGGACAAAGAAACCAATAGGATACTTTGGATTTCATCAAGGTGAGAAAAGGCACATTGATACCTTGATTATTTTATCTCAAACATTCCTCCAGCAAGATAGGAAACTATGCCTACTAATGCATAGTAATGCAGTGAGAGTAATGTGATATGCCCTATGCCAACAATTTATAACAAAAGGCAACATTATTTTACCACCTTTCTGGGAGAGTATTGAGACTTAAACCAGCCTGTTTTTAGTTCCATCAGAGAATTGTTGGTAAAGGAGTCACACTGATGGACAGAATTGCAGCCACCTCGATAAGATCTCTATAAACATATAGAAACCTGTTTTGTGGTTTCTAGCATCCAGTGATCCTTAGGTCACTATTCCTGTGACCAGACAATTGAAGTCTTATAATGAAATTGTAACACAATCAATGTTATTATATTATAAACTATTTTGAATCAAGGTTCTCTATTAAGTAATAAAGCAAATTCCTATTGAAAATATTCTAAACATGCCTAGAATTGCAGTGACTCAGAAAATGGTACAGAAGGGGGGAAATGTTTATGAATGTAGGAAAGATTATTTTAGCTGCCAGGTGACATAGAAACAAACTTAGTTACATGGATCATAAATAAAACAAGTTTGCGTCCTTGTCAGTTCCATGCAGCAAAATCCAGAAAGAATGTTGTGGTTTACCAACTATCACCAACAATCTTATCTCATGAAATTTATAGTCTTGGGAAGACTGATATTTATGTTTACAATTAGCTGCTTGAAAGGAAATAAAATGGGATGGGGAGTGGTTGAAAAATATACTTGCTTTGGAAAAGGCCAGACATGAAACATTCAAAATATTTGACATGGAATTTTTAGATAATGTAACATATCAGACCTCAATCTGTGTTGAGGCCATGAAATTAACAAATGAATTTCATTCAGTTCTGCCATTTTTTCCTCTCCGTTCAGTCTGTTCATATACTTCTTTCATATAGTGCCATCTTGAGGTCCATCAAAGAACATCATGGGGAATTGAAATCTTCACCATCTGGTTTCAGAATATCATCAAATTTTGATGGTATATTTCTTTATCTATAAATTGCAGAAATGTATCTAAGTACTCACCAGGAGTAAAGTTCTCCTTTTGTGCAGGAAATGTCCAGGTTATCCAATATAAAACTGATATATGATTGATCATATGACATAGAAGAATGAGCTAGTGGATTATTGAATCTTCTAATGGTGTTGTCAGGATGAATATAAGGGGCAAAGTTAACACCTATTTTTTATATAGAATTTACTCCTGAATCCAGAATATTTCTGTTACTGCTAGCTGATTGTTCTTCAAATCAATTTTTATAATGTTCATAAACCAAAACATAATAGTTGGCCTTTAAAATTAAAAGAATTCTAATTCAGTAATTCTACACAATCACTGCAGAGAATACATAGATGATTATGTGAGACTTGTGGAAGACAAGTGGAGTTTTTTAGGTTGCTTTTCTGAGTTCATCTTATACCCAAAGAACTCTATGATTCTACTTTTGACTTTCTTTGATGGATATTCCTGATTAAAACCTTTCATTTATGTGATATCTGTTGATAAAAGATAGAAACATATAATTGTGTATAATGGATAATTGATGTCTTACATGAAGTAGGAGTTGTCAGCCGTGAAGCCATTTTGAGCTGGAGTCATTTTGGGAGCATCTTCAGGGCTGCCACAGCAAGGCTGGTTGGAGCTGTGAGAACTAAAGGGGGGAGATAGAGATAACTGAGTATGTGTAGCCAAAACAACATTCTTTCCTGTGGGAGCCAAGGATGCCCAACCAGGTGTTGGAGAGGCATGGACCAAAGCCAGCCAGGATGGTGGCTGCGACCTGGTTGGACCATGTGATGGACGTGTAACCTGGGAGAAAAGAACTTTAGGGTTTGATTTGGGTGTGGGAAACCTTGGGTCCTTCAGAATCGAGTTTTCCCCAGATGTGCCAATATTACATGCCAAATAAATCTATACTTTGAGGAACATGGAGTTTTGATTCTATTGGGCATGTTAACTGGAGTCCTGACAGGAGTTATATGTCCATTGGCCTAGGCCTGTGATGGTGAACCTATGGCACGTGTGCTGGAAGTGGCACACAGAGCCATTTCTGCCAGCGTGCCAGCCATCGACTGGAACAGACCCACTGCACATGCGCATGTGCCTGCCGCCAGCCAGCTGATTGTCAGGTATCTGCTGTGCATGTGCGGGGACAGGGTGCAGCACGTGCAGGAGATGCACGCATATGCACAGAGATGTGTGGAGTACATGGGGGGGTCATGCGCACACGCCCAGGGGGCAGAGAGGTCACACACGCATTGCATTATGGATGCAGGTATGTGACGACAAAAAGGATAGTCATCACTGGCCTAGGCCTTCTTTGAATATTTGAAGATAAAAGATTGTATATTTGTTATCAGCTAAGTATATACATATATGCAACCATAAAAGCACATTAAATCCTATATTTAATATAAGAGAAATTCACGTTGACATGTAGCCAACATGATAATTGTGTTAGCCAATGATAGGCAGGATGGTTTTGTTGCATCTTGAAAATAAGAAATTTATTATCATATAAAGCTCTTGTGGTTCACAGTTATACAATGTGTCTGTGATCAATGAAAGCTTTACAAGGTGCCACACAACTTTAATTTTTGCCAAACTACTTAATTTTGCTTAAAAAATTCCATGCAAAAGCTTGGGGGGTAGTAGTTTCATTTTTTTTATCTTATTAAAGAAAAATTGATAGAATCAGGAATTGATTTTTCTGCTTGCTTGTTTTACTAACACTGCTAGAACTCTGAGTCTGCAAGAATTACAATATATATATATACACAGTTCAAAGAACCAAGTGACAGTGCAAGATCATAGGCGTAATTAATCAACCAATAACAATAATAGCCAGTATTCTATACTGCTCCCTACTGAGATACAAACCATGTTATATTTACAGGCATGATAATGGTTTTCTCATGTGAATAAAAGGCCAACATAAACAAAAATCATCCTTGTGTCCTCCTGGTACCAGTAACTATAGAATAACTACCAGCTATGTGTTTCCTTCAGTCCTAGATACTAGTTGTGGTAATTCAGAAACTACACTTGAATTCCCAAACATATAAAATGCAACGACTCTTCAGCTGCTGTCCTAATTCTGTATGAAAAGATGGCTCAGAATTTTCTCTCAAACATTTCTTAAATTAAGTTTAAGTAGATCCAGTTGGGAATGAAAAATACAACCAAAATACAATATTATTGGTATCTGATTTGTTAAGAAAGGTATTTAATCTGTGCATTTAATACATGCACATTATAAAAAATTAAGCTTTTGATTCTAGACCTTAAATATGGATAACTTTCTGTTAACTTTTTTGTAGCTGGGTGATACAGTATTGATGTTATATCTTTGATTCCACTGTGGTCAGGAATATCCAAAAGTTTTCAGTTCCAAATTGTAGTGCATTGTCATTCACTAGTTGTTCTGGAACACTTCTGCTCACAAAGAGTTCTCTCACCAGTGAGCAAGGATGTGGTTGAAAATATTGGAACACCTCTGGCCACGTTGAACATGTATCTATCATAACAAAAAAGGTGGTGTCAATAAATGTCCCAACAAAGTCTATACAAATTATTTGCCAGGAGAAAGCAAGCAATTCTCCCAGGTGGAGATATACTTTTTTGGTCTTCTGAACATGTGGGCAACCTAAGCCTAATTGCATGGTGTTTGATTTATGGGTGCCAAGACACAAAGCAATATAGGAAGCTGGTGCCTTCATCTTTACTACTCCAAGATGCTCAACATGTGGTTTTTTCATTCACAATTGGATATCATGGTAACTCTCAATTGCCACATAATGTAACCATTGCCTAAAATATGTTCATTATAGCACTGCAAAAGCTCCATGATTATTACTATATATTTCAGCCATTCTGGATTGTTATATAAACTTGAGACAATGATGGGTCTCTTTGAATGTCTGCAGCTGTGCTGGGAAGATTCTTGACCTCTGGGAGAGAAATCATGTATCTATGCTGTTCAAGGAACAAAATCTGAGGCTGCATTTGAGCAGCTGCTTATAAACAGAAACCTTTTTTGAGGACCGAAGATGGACAGTAGTGGCTGATGATCTGTGATGAAGATAAATCTCTTTTGTTGCAAGTATTCGTTGAAATGCTTAACTTCCCAAACCAAACTCAGCACTTTCCTGTCTATTCATGCATATTTTTCTCTGCAGCTGTGAGTGAGCATGATGCAAAAATTTATTGGGCATTCAATGCTGCCTGACTAGACATGTGACATAAACACACTGCCGCTAATTGTGCGCTATCACAAACTATTTTCCCTGTGAAGTGTGGGTTATAATGTGTGAGTAGCATAACTGATGCTATCCTTTTATTTTCTTCGCTTCTGAAAAAGCTCGTTGACATCATTTTGCCTACTGCCATGTCATCCCTGACTTGTACCAGTAGTAATATTTTGGTTAATTATGGATAATTTGAGTAAGAATCAGTTACATTAATTAGCAAGATCTAAACAGGACCCTGGCTGTAACATATTTTGTGGACTTAAGGCATTTATGGCTGCTGGAATTTTCTCTGCATGCTTGTAAAGCCTTATGGATTAAGGAGGGAGATTGGGATGTATCCAGGCTTAAAGAATTTACATTTGTTATAGTGTATTCTTGTAAGCCTTTCAAGGTAGTCCCGAAATGAAGCACAAGAGTACTAACTCTTTCCTTATTCTCAAGCTATCCTGCAAGTCTGAAAGTACATTTCCTACCACCTTCATCTTTACAATAGTCCATTCTGAAATATTTGGCGTCCCCCATTCCTTCCATGGCCTCATCTAACTCTTACCTGACCATTGCCTAGTTTGCCTTCTGTCTAACAAAGTTCATTTCTGTGCACAATTACAAATCTGGGGCCATATCCCTCTATTCCTTGTTTTTGCAAATTTAGCTCTTCATTATTTTTTTCTTGTGATAATAATGTCTAAGTAATAATGGATGCCTGGATAATGTTGTACCGGTATAATCTTTGTGTGTACTCATGGTGAGAAATAGAATTTCCCACTTATTTCTGTCTATAAATAAGTCTCTTCTAAGTCTATTTTGCTGAAATGGTTTCACACTGCAAAAAAATGTCCTTGATTCTAGGCAAGGGTATTGCTCAGTCTATAATACCAGAATAATGATAATTTTAATATCACCACAGAACCTGTCAGTTTCTTTCTTTATCACTTCTGGAACCACAGATGCCGCCTTCAACTCTTGAAAAATTATCTTCAGTTTCTATATTTTTGCATATGGCATATGGAACTACACATGCTTGATGAAAACTGAATGTGTCACTTTCCTGTAATGTTACTTTGCCTTTAATTTGCTCAAGTGTACTAATATCATCTTTGAACACAACTGCATTGTTATTCCATATCCTTCTACTTCTGCTGGGTGGACTTCAAGGCAGGAAGTATAGGTTGCAGGCTGTTGGTGGAACTCCAGGCAAGTGGAACTCAGAGCTTTGTGAATCAGCTTATACAACATTTCAATCCAACACACATTGCTGGACTTTTTTTTATTTTACAATTACACTTATCCCTCTAATAGGAATCTAATAGTGATCATTTTTTTTCTTCGATATCATTTTTAAATTGTATCTCTGATTTAGCATCTCTGAAAATGCTGCTCAATATCATAGTGATATAATTGATCCAGTTGCACTGAAATAGTTTTGCTATTATCTTCTATAAGTCATATTTAATCAGTGGAATGACTTGCCTACAGAAATTGTGGGTGCTCCAACGCTGGAGGTTTTCAAGAAGAGATTGGAAAACCATTTGTATGAAATGATATATGGGTTTCCTGTTTAAGCAGTGGGTTGGAATAGAAGACCTCTAAGGTCCCTTTCAACTCTGTTATTTTGTTAAGCTAAACAAGAAGAGGAAAGACAGTTAATATGGTATGTTCTTGAACATACACACAATTTCAAGGAGAAAGTTACAAATCTTTAAAGCCCTGAGCCTCACTGAGAGCAAAGCAGAAGAATTATAGTTAAAGTTGCTAAGAATGAATATGAAAAGAGACTGTCAAAAATGAATTATAGAATAACAGAGTTGGAAGGGACTGTGAAGGTCTTCTATCTAGTCCAATCCCTTGCTCAGGTAGGAAACCTTATACTATTTCAGACAAATCGTTGTCCACCCTCTTCTTTAAAAAGAGATGAAGAAACAGAAGAATGCAAATTAAATGTTTCTACTATTGGTTTCCATTACAACTTCAGTTATACACACAGAATTCTTTATTATCACAATCCCTTACCTGATTGTTTGTGTACGGTTTACAGAAATATGGATCATCATTAAAACATCGTATTAATAACTTCTTAATATAGCAAGTAGGCTGAAAGATTATTATTATTTTAGATTCCTATGGTTCTAAATGGATGTGAGACATAGCTGTTAGTTCAGTGCTGAAAGTCATATCAATATCTCCCTTTTGCATATCTTTCTAAAATCCAAAATTTACATGAAAAATGTTAATCTGTTTTTTTAAAAAAATATCCCTATGTTTTTCTTCAAAACAGTTATACGTACCATCTATCTACTGTAAAAATAGTAAGTCAAATCAGTTGATTGCTAATAGATTTTTATATTTGCAATATTTCTTTAATGTTATATAGTAATTTTGCAACTATAGAGTTAGAAGGTTATAAATTGTGGACCTACTTTGCAAAGAGAGGAATAACTATTATTGCTGAATAATTATCAATACTCAGCTGGGGGAGGGTTATTTTATGTATATGTTTGACATACTGTTTTATATACACCTTTTTTGTCTTTGTTGTTATGTACTCTTTTTTCATTTTTTCAGTTTGTATTTTAAGATTGTAAATCTTAGAGAATAAACAGGCATACATGGCCTAATTCTTTCTGTAGAAAAGATCAAAAGTTTCTCTCCCAAACAGTGGAGAAAATACAATATCTCAGTATCTTAGCACTGTAAAATAAATCTATTGAATCTCTTTAAAAAATTCTTGAAATACCATGATCTGACAAAGAACACTATATCAGTGACTTTCCAAAGTTTGTCTAGAAGTAATTGACCAAACCAGCTTATAGTAGCAAACTTTAGTAATAATAGTTATTATTATTATAAGCAAAGCTAGTACAAATAGTAATAAGGCACCTTGGATGCAATCCCAAAACAATTAGAGCATCACTCGAACATCTTGGCATTGACAAACTCACCATCAGTCAATTGCAAAAGGCAGCTTTACTTGGAACAGCTTTATATCTTGCAACAATATCTGTAGCACCATCAAGCATCCACATGTGCCTATCCCAGGTCCTTAGGAAAAATTCCACAGGCAGACAAAAATGACAAATACAGTCTGAACATCTAGCCGATTGTGTGAAGGACCATAATGTATATTTAGGATAGTTGTATTAAAAAAAATGTTAGGGCAATGTTACTCATAGATAAAGCTTATACATTCAATAGAAGTATGAGAAAGGAAGGAAGGAAGGAAGGAAGGGAAGGAAGGAAGGAAGGAAGGAAGGAAGGAAGGAAGGAAGGAAGGAAGGAAGGAAGGAAGGAGGGAGGAGGAAAACAATACATGAAAAAAGAAGAATAGTTTAGAAGGAATGATCCAGTAAAACATATCTTAGGGCAGCCATGAAAACTTCACAGACAGATAAACATTCTAGTAAAGATTATATTCAAAATCTTAACATCCACCTTCTGAAAACTTTTTAAACAATTTTATAAATAATGGAATAGAACAGAATATGTCAATGTGCCCTTTTTCAGCCCACTGTTGGCTGCTTTGTAAGAAGTTTCTGGCTGTCTCCACACAAACATGCAGGCACCAACCTTTCCCAGTAAAGTGAAGTGGCTGGACATGCACCCACATGTGGGGTTAGTTAGGAACAACTTAGAAAACACCTGGACATGGTAGGGCTGGTTTAATGATTCAGAGAAAATTTCTTCCTATGCATTCCCTCATGTTGCACAGCATTTTCTCCAAAACATTTCCAGAGATCTAACAACTACCCCTGATAATGTAACCAATAGACAAACACTGATGTAATAAGATAATGTAATCATAGCACTCATAGAAGTAAACATAACTTTAAGAATGTGCAGCTGTGAACAAGGTAGCAATATAATACTTGGACACTGTTTCCTCTGTAAACCTACTACTTAGGACATTTAATAAAGCTTTAAGTGAGTGAATTGTGAGCGTTGCTATGGTAGTTGGAAAATAAGGAATGCTTTCAAGAAGAGCTACAGACAAGTTTCTCCACTGAAGAAGCATTTGTTATGGTCAAGTCTTTCCACTGATACTAGAAATTGTTCTTAACTTCGAATGAAGGATGAAATATCTTCTCTGAAACTGGAAAAATGATTCTGCAGCTTTCCATATATTACTATACAGTAATTCACAAAGGCCTTGCCACCAGAGTCAGTAAGAAGAGATGCCAAATCTGGAAGGTTTACATTTTCTCATCCATTTGCATACAGTACATTATTATTAATAAAATGCACATTTGAATTTTCCAGATGTTAAACTGGGATTTTTGCATTTTCTAACTCATTTGCGTGCAACAGAATTCAAAATATGTACTTTTCCAAGTGTTGTGCCACAGTTCCTCAGCTTAACAAATTGTATGAAGTGGTTATATTTATTAGGAAGTTCACACGAAAATGTATATGGTATGTATTCATGGAAAGAAAAATAAGCAACATATTGAAATGAACCTCAGGCTGGAGAGGGAAGAAAAGAGAGAATAAAGGAAGAATCTGAAATGAACAAATGCTTTCATCCTTTATTTCTAATTGTTAAGAAATTCTATATGTAAGGATGAGGAGTTGCCTCATCCTTACATATAGATTTGAACTACGCTGCCTACAGCTGGACTTAAGCGTAGTACACAAAATTATCTGCTACAATGTCCTACCAGTCAATGACTACTTCAGCTTCAACCACAACAATACAAGAGCACACAACAGATAGAAACTCAATGTTAACCGCTCCAAACTTGATTGCAGAAAATACAATTTCAGCAACAGAGTGGTCAGTGCCTGGAATGCACTACTTGACTCTGTTGTTACATCCTCAAACCCCATTCCTTTAACCTTAAACTATTCACTATTGACCTCACCCCATTCCTAAGAAGTCTGTAAGGGGTGTAAGTGCACAATCATGCCTACCGTCCCTGTCCTATTGTCCCCATTTATTCATATCTACTCATGTTTGTACTTATACCTATTATCTTGTACGTGATTGATAAATCAAATAAATAAATAAAATAAAATAAAACTTCTGAGAAGCCATCAACCACATCTCAGATTACTAGCATGGGACTACTGTGGGAAAAATTATCTAAGGGAGAAGCAATGGACCATATTCCCTAAAACAATCCAGGGCTGTTTACTACGTGCTATCCCTAATTGATACAGGGTCCACTTTAGACCACAGTAGAAGTTGGGTGGAGCAATGGAACACACTTCCTCACAATCTATGGCTTTCTCATAGAGAAAAGGTGATGGTGGCTTCTGGTATGCTGGCAAGGGAGGAGAAAGCTGGAGATTTTCAAGAAGAACATGAAGTGGTTTTTAGATACCAATAACTTTTGAAGGGCTGTTGATAAAGTTCCTAGAATGGATCTCATCTGGAGAGGAAGATTTTTCTATGTAGTTATAAAGATGATCCTATTTCACTGAAGATAATAAGCAGGTACTTTTGTGTATTCGTTTTAGTTGTTATGTATGGAGATTCATTCATTCACTCATTAAATTTATGTGCTTCCCATTTAACTACCCAAGGGGACTCTGGGAGGCTTACAATGTATTTCACTGAGCTAGGAAGTCTCAGTGCAGGAATCTATTTGTGATGGAAGCATCCACAAAGAGGAAGGACATTTGGCACAAAATGACTTTGACAAAGAATCACAGGGACAATTAGGTCATGGATGCACCTTTAGTTCAGTTTGTCTAAACAAAATATAGAGAGAAGAGTTCACACAGGCATGAATCAATCAATGAATTAATTAAAGGTCTGGCTGCAGTTGCCTCATAGCTGCTTTGGGACCCAGACCACTCTGTTGGAAGCATTGCAAACACTGCAACACACAGGTCATGGGTGTGAAAAACAGACCATGTTTGTTTCTTTTGTAATGAAAAGAAAAAAAAGTACAACTATTTCTTTCACTGAGAAGTATTGATAAGCAACCCAAGGTGCACCAGCAGAGTTCCAGGTGATTTTTTTAAAATCTTCAATGATGTCATACTATAGAATATGTATTTCTTGTTATTCACGGTTATTGAACAGCTTTTAAACTTGGATTTTTTTTCCCTAGGAAGAAAGGCATTGTATTTCATTGCCCCAGTGGTCTTCTGTTTGGGTATAATCCAATTGAGATTAATTGTGGAGCTGACCACAGTTTTGAGAGAATATCTCTGCAAATTCCTAAATAAAAACATTCTATTGCCCCATATATATATATATTCATAGATTTTCACGGGTACAGGTATGTAGGTCTAGGTGTGTTCGGGTCTTTTCCCATGTAAGTTTAAGAGCATCTTGGTGATGTTTCGGTGAGGTCCCACTCACCATACTCAGGCTGGTGCTTTCTGCTTTGTGCCAGTGCAAGCATTGTGTGATCGGAGCTGCCGTCACTATAAATACTGGGGGGCTGGTGTGCTGGGCTGGTTGGCTGCGCTGCTGCCTCTTGATTGGTTGATGGAGTTGATGTTGGTATAATGGGCTGTGTGATGGCCTTGTGAGTGTTGTTGTGGAGATATCCTGGATCTTGTGCTGTAATCTATAAACCCATCCTATAAACGAAGGACAACCACCATCCAGAAACCAGACCACAGCTGCTTCGCCAGCTGTTGCACCCCCCCAACCCCAAAACCAAACAAGCTGACACACACCAAGAACACAGACCCAGACCCCAAACTCGAAGCCATACCAAAACCCAGAATGCTACATCACAGCCACCCGCTCAGGATATCACATCAGAAAACTCAAGAAATTACACCACAAGAACTCAAGAAGTTGCAACACAGCAAATGACCCAGGAAATCACAGCACAAGACCAAGGATACCACAGCAATAAAACTCACAATGTCATAACACAACCCATTACCCAAGCTGTTACAACAGAGGAGGCTAATGGAAAAGAGATTAAAACACAAACGACCCAGGAGATCACAACTCAGGACCCAGGATACCACAACAAAAGAACTCACAAGGCCCTCGCACAATCCATTACCCAAGCCGTTAAAACACTAATGGAAAAATATCCCTACAAAACAAACGACCCAAGAGATTAGAGCACAAGATCCAGGATATCTCCACAGCAAAACTCACAAGGTATTTTTTTTTTGTTTAGGTTTCCTTTTCCATGGGGCCAAATCACAAATGTGTCATCGATGTATCTTAACCATAGTTTGGGGTTGTGGGTACATGTAAGTACCCGCAAAAACTTAAAAAAACAAATATCAGACCTCTACGGGGAGAAAATGAACAGCCAGACCAAAACCTATGAGAAGCTGGAAGTTAAAAGAGCAGGAATACTATGTGACCTCAAATTCCTATGCAGCTGCAGAGACAACAATGCAACACCAACCTGCTTCAGATTAACATTTCATCACAGCACAGCAGCTACTAAACGTATCCTGAAAAGAACTGAAATGGCTCTACTCAGGAATGAGCTCCACAGAAAGAGATTCCAATTGGATCACTTAAACAAAGATTTGGTAGCACTACACCTGGAATTGAGCAGCAAAATCCTCCCTCTACTTTGGGACAAGATAAAACAACTTACAACTTGGAGAGCTGAAACTGAAACCACTTACAAAAATGACAAACTCTTGAAGAAACTAAAGAAATTAGAACATGACAAGAAAGCTCCCAACAACTCACAACAACACCTGAAACAATTAGTATATAATGTTTCCAACAGAGAACTCACCAAAACGAAAACAGATGTCCTAACCAAAGGATTCAATTATGCTATAGCACCCCCCAAAATCCCCACAGAATCCATCATATGTGCAGAAGAATCCAGCCTAACTAAATTAAATACAGGTGAAGCTGATAGAATAAGACAGCAAGTTACTAACATCCTATGCACAAGCAAACCACACAAAAGCAACTTGCACAAAGAAGAACTAAAAGCCCTGCAAGCCCTAAAAAAGGATAGCAGCATAATCATACTTCCAGCAGACAAAGGGAATGCCACAGTAGTAATTGATAGAAATGACTACGAAACAAAATTGACAGACCTCCTCCAAGACTCCACATACAAACCCATAAACACGGACCCAACCACATATCTGGAAAAAATAACCAAGAAGAAAATTATAACCAGCCACAGGAGCAAAGAGATCCAACAGATGAGCATCCCAAGAGAAAAATCTTCCAGATGCCCCAAACTATGCAGCCTCCCAAAAATACACAAAGGAGGTATACCTCTCAGACCCATAGTCAGCTCCAGAGGAGCACCACTACAAAACCTAGCTAAACACTTAGCAAAACAGCTACAGCCCCATGCTGAAACAGCAGCTTCACATGTACAAAACTCATACCACTTCTTGGAAATGATCAAAGATTTACACGTGGAACAAGAAGATCTGCTTGTAAGTTTCAACATGGTTTCACTATTCATTCAAATCCTGATAAAAGAAACTCTTGAAATCATCAAAAAATAAATACTAACCAGCTAAACACCTCATGGAACTAACAGAACACTGCTTAACCAACACATATTTCATATACAAAGGACAAAGATACAAGCAAATTGAAGGAGCCCCTATGGGATCACCACTGTCACCCGTCATTGCAAACCTGTTCATGGAAGAATTCGAATCCAGTGCCCTGGCTAATGCCACCCACAAACCCAAACTATGGTTAAAATACATTGATGACACATTTGTGATTTGGCCCCATGGAAAAGAAAACCTAAACAACTTCCTAACACACCTAAACAGCACACACCTCAAAATCAAGTTCACCATGGAAACGGAAACAAACAAGCAACTACCATTCCTAGATGTACTAATCTACAAAAAAACAGATGGCACACTAGGACACACCATATACCAGAAGAAAACACACACCAACCGCTACCTCAACACCCAATCCCACCACCACCCAGCACAGATAAACTCCGTGGCCAAAACACTAATCGCCAGAACCAAACGCCTGGCAAACAAGACACACATAAAGACTGAACTATGCACCCTGACTAAAGTACTGACAGCCAACAGCTTCCACAAAAGCAAAATCACTGGCTTGATCCACAAAAACACACTGAGACATAATGGAGACCTAGAAGATGAACAGACTTATGGAACAGCTATCCTGTCCTACATAAGAGGTAGTACAGACAAAATCAGAAAAATAGCAGCCATCCTTAGAAACCCCAAAGATAAAATTGACTTGGAAAACCAAGGCATATATGAAGTCCCCTGTGCATCATGCCCGGCCACATACATTGGACAGACCAATAGAAGAATAAGTACCCGCCTGGATGAACACAAAAATGCAGTAAAAAAGCTGGAACACACTTCCTCACTAGTTCAACACATGAAAGCCACAGGTCATAGCATCAACTTCAATGGCACCAAAACCCTAGCCACTATAGAAAACTCCAGCCACAGAATTATCAGAGAAGCCATAGAGATTGAAAAAAGACCTGAAAGCATGAATAGAAGAGATTATTCCACCAGACTGTCAATTATTTGGAAGCCTGCACTCACAAACAAAAAAATCTCCACACCACAAGCCAGGCAAACACCTGGGCACAAACAGATCCCCCCTGATACCTCCAGCTCAAACACACCCCAACCAGGCACCCAGATGAAACCTAGCTTCCTAACAAATGATAGCCATCCATTTACTTGGAGCCAAGCTGCACTAAAAGCCTCCAATACAGGAACACAATGTTGCTAGCCAATCAAGACACACAAAAAAGCCACAAAACAGACAGAAGATATTAGAAACACCAATCAAGCAGAACACAGCAAACTCCAAGACCAATAAACACAGACCAAGGCTCCCAACCAATCAGGATGAAGAAAAAACCATTCTGGCACAGCAGTAGGCTAGCCCCAAATTTAAAACTGAAACCATTGTAAAAGTCTGACTCACAGACGAACACAATACAGAAGCCTGATGATGGCAGATGAGATTCTGCCGAAACGTTGCCACAACTTTAAAAGCACAACTATAATGATGTGGGAAAATACCCGAACAAAGCTGAATACCCCCCCCCCACACACACACACATATATAATTCTATAATGTACAATTGACATGTAGAGTTTTTGCATACCTGAGGTAATGCGATTCAGGCCTCTGTTAAGTGTTAACCAATGTAGGTAGGCTGGAATATCAGTAGTCACTAGTTCCTGTTCCTCACTTCAGGCATGGAATTTATTTGCA
Organism: Pseudonaja textilis; assembly: GCF_049901715.1. NCBI lineage: Eukaryota > Metazoa > Chordata > Lepidosauria > Squamata > Elapidae > Pseudonaja > Pseudonaja textilis. The sequence goes on from NC_141990.1 coordinate 98,426,319, forward strand.
CATCAGCATAAGTTTTAAGAATCAGGAGAAAAAATACATAGTCCTTAGTTTTGGGTCTGTAGTATCCATCTGTGTATGTTATACAGAAAAATGTATTTCTTTTAATATGGTTGCAGTTAGACCCAGTACTCTTCAACATCTTCATAAATGATTTAGATAGGAGGATAGAACGGGTACTCATCAAATTTGCAAATGACATTAAACTGGCAGGAATAGCCAACATCCTAGAAGAGAGGCTCAAGATTGAGGTGTACCTTGATACTGGGCCTTACCTAACAAAATGAAATTTAGACAAGGTAGAGAATGTACAGAAATGTAAGGTTTTGCATTTAGGTAAGAAAAATGTTGAGGTACAGAGTGGGTGAAACCTGGAGTGGACAATCGTTTAAATATGAGCTGGCAGCCAACACAAACCTAGCTTACATTAACAGAGGGATAGAATCAAGATCATGTGAAGTACTAGTACCACTCTATTAAGGCTTAGTAAAACCACACTAAGAATACTGCATCCAGTTTGGGTCACCATATTGTATAAAAAAAGTAGAGACTCTGGAAAAAGTGCGGAAAAGAGCAACAAAGATGGTTAGGGGACTGGAGCCTAAAACATATGAAGAATGGCTGGAGGAATTGGCTTTGTCTAGTCTAGTGAAAAGTAGAATTAGAAATGACCTGATAGCAGTATTTAAATATTTGAGGGGCTGCCATAAAGAAGCAGGGGTTAATGGTCAACCTATCTTTCAAAGCATCAGAATGCAAGACAAGATATGATGGAGGCTAATCAGGGGTGGGATTCTACCAGTTCACACCTATTCGCTAGAACCGGTTGTTAACATTCTAAGCGGTTCGGAGAACCGGTTGTTAGAAGAAATTACTGGCCTAATCCTGTAAGGAAGGCAGGAAGGAAACATTCTGGTGTTCCTTACAGAAACTGCCTCTCTGTTAACCCTTATTAAATTCTTGGCAGGACTAGACTTCCTCTCTCTGGAACTTCTCTGGAGTTTTTTTCCACTCCTTTTCTGGTACTTTGCTGATACTTTGCTGGTGTGGAGTGACCATTCAAAGTTACAGTGGCACTGAAAAAAGTGACTTATGACCATTTTTCACACTTACAACTGTTGCAGCATCCCCACAGTCATGAGAAGCCAGGCGAAGAGATGTGTGCCTCGAAGTGGGTGATATTGAGCCAATAACATGACCACCAAGCCACCAAGCCATTAGGTTAAATGCAAGTATTCGGTTAAGATTCAGTTCAGTGATTATAAGAGCAAAAGGAAATGTAGCATCCATGTCAAGAATTGAAGGAAGAAAGTGGTTTTAAATTATCTTTATCTCTGACATAACTAGGCTAATGTATAAAGTCAGCATATTTTGCTTCCAGTGCTAAATATGTCATTTTATAGTTCACCAGGATCAGAGGTGGTATTCAGCAGGTTCTGACCAGTTCTGGAGAACTGGTAGCAGAAATTTTGGTAGTTCAGAGAACAGGCAAATACCACCTCTGACTGGAGATTTTACAGTCTCCTTCCCCTGCCACGCCCACCAAGCCATGCCCACTGAACCGGTTGTAAAAAAATGTTGAATCCCACCACTGACCAGGATAGATGGAGGAAGAAAATAGAGGCCTGCCTATTATTTAACATTTTTCTTTACTGAAAAAAATGCTTTCTGTGAAAACTTCTGCTGTTATATTGGAAAAGAGATTTTTTTTCACAAACAATTTAAAAAAAACAGCATCTGGACTCCAGTTATTAACATAGATCAAAGAGGGAGTGAGAGAAAGAGAGAAGCAGAAGAGAAGTTGGTTAATAAACCAGATAGAAATGGAATTCACATGTAAAGCTAAATCATAATGTGGTTTGTTTTAAACTTAGAATAATATGTGAATCTCCCCATTTTATGGCATCCTATTGTGTTCAGTGATTATCTCAGTGAATAAGTCTTATTTAAAAAAAATCTTACTTTTAGCTAAGGGCAGACACTAAAGAAGAGCACTGCATTTTCAGAGAGGCACCAGCTGGTCTTTTTCCAAATTCCTTACCCACTGTGCATATTTCATTGTCCCTACTCTCAAGGACACAAATAAATTTAGTCTTCCGTTAACAAGAATTGCAACAGGCATATTTTTATGGGTTTGTTTTTATTGGGATCCTTCTAATTTCTTGCTATAGAAGTTGGAGGAAGCTGCTCAGAGTTACACCAGTTGTATAGGCTTGTGAGACTCTGAGATTAACACTGTAAGTACAAAAGAGTACTACGAATGACAGTGTATTGACTCCAACCCAGAGGCAAAATATCATTGTTAACTAGACAGGCAGGTTCAACTCTTCTGCATGGAGATAATTGCAGTTGACTTTTTGACTCTTCTGTCATTATGAGAACTTTCCAGATAAACAAACACAAAACAAAATAAAAAACAGAGAACTAGAAATCAGTAAAGGTTGGGATGTTCTCTAACCTCTCTGTCTTTCATAACAACTTGTTGACTATTAGACGAGGTCTTAGGTTCAGTGCAGTGTGTTCCTGTAGCCTCCTGAAAATGTTCTTTACCCAAATGCTAAGTAGTTAACTGACCTGGAAAAGGGCGGAGAGGTAAACAAGCAAGGCCTCCTTGCTATCAAGGAGGAGGAGGATTTCGGGAGGAAGGAAATATAATTCCAAATGTTTTCCTTATAAAGCACCCCATTTTGGGGGAGTAAAGAGACATTCCTTTGCACTAAGAACATGCATTTGGACACATGCAAAAAGGGTGGGGTTTCAATCAGGACTGTCATCTTGCCTTTTTTTGACTAAACTAAAGTATTTCATGTTGTGTTTGATTCATTTACAGAGTCTTGGAAAAGCTGAATTTATGATGGTTCAGCATGATGACTTGTCTAATATGAATAAAAAAGAAAGAAGATGTTACACCTATTGCATTTTAGTAGCAATTACATGGGCAAATAAAGTTGTGGGATCCTGGAAGCCAAATTTAGGTGAATAGGTAGGATATTGGTTTTGGACTGCTGTTTGGGCTAAACTGAATGTCAACTTCTGAGTGAAGAAAGCCATAGGTCATCTAAAATCCACTTTACAAGAAGGGGATGATATTAATTTTTTCAATGCAGATTTGTATTTTAAAAAATTGAAGGAGACACTTAGCATTTATATTAAAATCAATGATACTTAAATGTGGAGCAGAGCTGAAATAATTGAGCAGCCATTTTGATTTTCCTTAAAGGCTTCTCATAGAAACTGAAAGAAAGATATTTGGCAAATATTCTCTACTCCCTTTTCTATTGTCAGCAATCATCTCCCCCCCTACAGACAAGGACACAATGCTCCAGATGCCAGCCATCCTGTCACACCAAGCCCTCTAATTTCCCAGTGACAAGGAAGTGGAGCTTGATCAGTTTGCTCTGACACTTTATATTTAAGCCTATTGAATTTTTGTTAGATTACAGTGTGCAAAGAGCACCATCCGCCAATCACTTTTTTTTTTTTTACTCTGGCCAGTCACACAAGGAATACCCCAATTTTCTGCCAAATGCCATCTGTATAAATAAAATGTGTGTGTGTGTGAGAGAGAGAGAGAGAGAGAGAGAGAGAGACAGACAGACAGACAGACAGACAGACAGACAGACAGATGGAGAGTTTTGATAACATAAGACCAGAAGCTGGGGAGAGGGGAGTATATGTGTGCATCAGGTTCTTGCCAATAATGGCTGAGATTCTTTCATGCAAAAATCTCACATAATGATATTGCTTCGACACTCACTTTCCAAAATTGGACATGCCCCATTTGCAACAAGCCTTGCAATGGAACCAGGAAGGACCCAAGACACATTTGTATGTTACATGCCCAGTAATATTGTTAGGGGGGGTGATGATTGGTCCATTCATTTTAAGGTTACAATTTCATCCGATCTGGAAAAATCCAATATCTCAAAAAGTGCAATATGGGACACATGAAAGATGAATAGAAATGGGGAGGAAGGAAGAGGGAGGAGGGTTTTTTTCTTCTCAGGATAAATTCTGTGAACACCAATATATTACATCAACTAAGGCAGGGATCTCCAAACTTGGCAACTTTAAGACTTGTGGACTTCAATTCCCAGAATTCCCCCACCAACCATGCTGCTTGAAGTCCACAAGTTTTAAAGTTGCCAAGTTTGAAGACCCCTGAACTAGGGTGAAGAGGCTGAATTGTGTTTTTGTGTATATTTTATCCTTATCCGATTGAGTGTATGCCTTTTTTTTTTCCACGAGTGAGGATCACATAGCATATCCCTAAAGCTAGAGAATATGATATCACTAAAATATGGGTGTTCGGGTTTTCTTATTAAATGGATTTTCTTGGGGAGTTGAAGTTAACTGCTCTGATTTCACTCCCCCACCTATGTTGGATTTCTATGAAACCAGTAAATCTTATTTACTTTCCAACTGGAAACAATAGAATCTATTTTCCTCATAGCATCAAAAGTAAAAATGCGGCTCAAATATTCCACTGCTGTTGCTTCTTTAATAACATGTATTTCAGCAGTGCTTACTTAACAGTTCTTTTTTAAAAATGAAGATCTCGGAGGAGTGAGTGTTGACTGTGGTATGCATTGATAGAAATATATTTTGATTAGCTATTGTTACCTAAATGTAGGAAACAGCTGCAGCAAAGTTTTATGGGATAAATAATATTCGAAAGACTTTTTCAGTTAACTCCATTGTACCACCAATGACTCCTTATGATATAGGAGAAGCTATCCATGCTTTAAAGTCCTACGGCAGTTCTCTTAACAGGCACACTGTAAGCAACCAAATGCAATTTGAGCAATTTTGGGGAAAAAAAGAGATTAATCTAAACTGAAATAATGTGAAAAGCATTATTAGGGTTACTTTCTTTTTTTAAACTGTTTCCCAAACTTGGAATTTATATAATAATTATAAGAAATCATTATCTCTAATATTTACAGAAGAGTTTTTCAAACAGGTTGCGAGAATATTGTGAGCACTTTATGGGATGCCAGAAAAACTAAGTGCAATACATTAAAAAAAAAGAGTTTACTCAAACAGAGCAAATTTTCTATCATTGGAGCATTTTTTCCTTGATCAGGAATTTTATTTTTCTTAAAATCAGATTGCACCAAATGAAAAAGTTTTAAAAAGTTATATACAGAGTAAATTATTCAGAAGTTAATGATACATGATCACCACATGTTCTATATTGCTCTTCCCTATACTGCATGTAGGGCTTAATGGATAGGATGCACTATTACAGGCTGACTCTGCCCACAGCCAGGAGTTTGATTCTGACCAATTCAAGGACGGCTCAGCATTCAATTCTTCCAAGGTCAGTAAAATGAGGACCCAGATTGTTGGGGAAAATATGTTAACATTGGAAACCACTCAAAGAGTGCTGTAGAGCACCATGGAATGGTATTTAAATCTAAGTACTTTTTCTATTGCTATTGCTACTATTTCCCAGGTTTGCTCTATCCAATTCTGCATTAAAAATGTATTATTTTCATGTATTTCCTATCGAGTGTATAATTATATATATATATATATTTAAGCTAAAAATATATCTCTCACCCCAAATCCTGTTATGCTACTTCATGATGAGGCCAGGAATTCTTCTGAGTGCATGTCATTAATATACTAGGAGTGCATGTCATTAATATATTTCCTGAGCAGAGTCACCCAAGGTAACATGAAGGTAACCCCAGCTACCTAGCTAAAGCACACAGGTATCGAAGCAGCAGCAATATATGAATATGCTGGAGCTGGATGACCACTTTAGTGGCAATAGCAAAAAAAGTATTTACACAGCTCAGGAGAAGCAGTGGTAAATCACATGGTTTTACCAGGGGTGGGATCCGACAGGGTTAACTACTGGCTCGGTGATTTACAAGGTTCGGTGATTTACGATGTGCTTCTCTGCACGCTGCATGCACACGCCTGTAAATCGTCATCAGCATGCTGCGTGCAGAGAAGCAGCCTTTCAAAAAGCCCTTTTTTCCTGCTTTTTAAACTGTAGCTGTGCCTCACACAGCAGCTGAAGTTGAAAAAGCAGGAAATAAAGGTCAGGTAAGAATCCAGGTGGATGGGTGGGCAAAAACATCAGCAGATATAGAACCGGTTCTATGTCTGCTGCTTTTCAGAGCTCCCAGTTCTACAGAGGTGGACAGAACCAGTAGAATCCCACCCCTGGGTTTTACCAAGAAAGCCATATGGAAAGACAATATAAAGTGTTTGAAGATACAGTGTTGGGTAATGGGGCCCTGAGATCAAATGGCTCAACATGTTAACTAGGATGATGTGAGGATCTTTTGAAAGGTTGGTAGTCTTTATGATGTGAGCCTCCAAGGTATCTAGTGCCTGATGTATACATGAAGAAAAGGAAAAGCCAAAGCTGCAAAGACAGAAATACACAGCAAACATGGACCATATGAAGCATTAATGTGAGTTAACTCAACAGAAGGAAATATGAAATGACTCAGGTCAACACAGACATCTCAGGCATGAGCAATTAGAAATAGATGGGAATGGACATTTTCAGTCAGAAGATCAGAACATCTTTGGTGTCCTTGGTGTTCTCTGAGCTTGCTTGTTTTCTTGCAGACGTTTCTCAAGACACTAGCACCAATGATGTTACCTAGTTTGGGTAATGTCTACAAGAAAACAAGCAAGGACCCCTCAGGTCAATGCTGAGTTATAAATATTCTTCTTTATTAGGATTAGAACATTAAAAAAACAAAGAAGAAATAGCATCATTTTCATAGTTATGAAGGAAGGACAAACAGTACTTGCATAAAGTGACTGAATAACATCAATTAGACTTCACCAAAACACCTTTAACATGACAATTGAACAAGTTTGTGCTACAATCACTGGTGCACAAGAAAAGGAGAGAGAAGGTGTTATGGCCAGGTTCTGAAATCAACAGAACGTGCAAGCAAGATATATTGATTGTGTTTGGAGACTGGAAAGACAAAAATAATAAAGAGAAAACAGTTGAACTGGGTGGCATAAGAAACAGAATGGAAGCAAGAAAAAGTCTTTCTGCCAATCCAAATGATTGTTTCATTGCTAACACTCTTCCAATAATCTAAACAACTTATTTATATATGGACATAACAAAATCAAATTATTCATACAAAGAGGTAGGAGAGATCATTTATAATTTAAAAAGTTGGTTTTGGTAACTGATCATGTACAAGGCAACCCAGTTTTCAGTGTATGTTCTTCAGCATTTAGTTATCATTTTCAGGAAGAATATCAGGAATTGAAGTCCTGAACTTCATTGATAGAGACCCAGAGGAACTGTGGAATAAAATCAAACTTATTAAGGTTGAGTATTTAAAGTGATGGCAAAGGGTCAAAGAACACAACAAGAAAACCAGATGTCAGAAAATATGGTGGAAATTGCTAGGAAGAGAAGACAAGTCAAGCCCACAAAGATGTCAGAAAATAACTGAACAAAGAATTGCAGAAAGATATTAGAAAAGACAAGAAGTATTATTAGAACAACATCTGCAAAGACATCAAAGATGAAAATTGACTTAGAAAAAGAAGAAAGGTCTCTCAAAAAATCTCTGAACTCAGTAGGACTTCCCGCCTTGAATTGATATGCTAAAAGACATAAATCAATAGAGACATCCCACAACTTGGCATCATTTATGCAGAGTTATTTCTATAATCAATAATTCACAAATTCTTTGGGGTAATCTTTAACACTCTCAATTATCTAGAATGTATTACAATCATGTCTTGTGGCCTTCTCTAAAGTTATCTTGAACATCTGGCATTTACCATTACATCGAAGTCTCTTATCTTCATTGCATGAAGTATTATTTTGTTATTTGTTTCCTTCATATTGTTATGTAAACTTACTTTTTGGCCACTGCACTGTTCTTCAGATTTGCTGGCATAATTTGGTTAGAAAATTTTACACATGGAGGTCTTCTAGTCCAACCCTCTGACCATAGCAGGAATACATTTTATCGTGGACAAATGAACAAATGGTTATCAAATCTTTTTTTTAAATCTCCAGTGATTGATCACCAACAATTCCAGGTGGTAAACTATTGCATTTGTTAATTGTTTTCACCATCAGGAAATTTCTCTTTAGTTCCAGGTTGGATCTCTCTTTAATGAGCTTCCACCCATTACTTCTTGTCCCTCAGGAGCTTTGAAGAATAAGGTAATCTCTCTTCTCTGTGGCAGCCCATCATTTACTAAAAGACAGCTATATCACCCTAATTCGTCTCTTCACTGGGCTAGGCATACCTAGTTCCCTTAGTTATTCCTGGTACAATTTATCCTGAACTCTGTAAATTTGATATGCTTCCTTTCTATTCCCTCATCTCGACCATGTATGAAGATGTTGACAAGTACTGAACAAAAAACTGAACCTTGAGGGACCTCACTGCATGTTTTCCTCCATGCAAATGTATCTATTTAGGACAACACACTGAGTGCGGTTGGTCAGCCAACTGTGAATCCATATAGTGGTAATAATGTCTACCCCAAATCTTACCAAAAAATAGATTAATTTATCAAATGCCTTACTGAAGTCTAAGTATACCATATCCACAGCTCCCTGATCCACTAATTTATTCACTTTATTAAAGAAGGCAATAAAATGTGTTTTTAACAAGCCCATGCTGGCTTCTGGTAATCACTTTGTTCATTTCTAGAAGCTCAAAGATCCATTGCTTGATTATCTTTTCCAGGATTTTTCCAGGTATTGATGTCAATGTGATTTTTCCAGTCTTCTGGCTATTCCCCCGGGCTATAGGAGCTGTGAAAGTTTTTGTTCAGTGATTCCAATATCACAACTGCTAACTCCTTCAGGACCCTGGGATGTAAACCATTTGGACCTGGCAATTTGAAGTCATCTGAAGTGAATAGGTATTTTCTAACCAACTTCTTGCTTATTTTGACCTGCATTCTTGCTCTGCCTCCCATGGTGTTGCTTTTGGTGGATTTTTTTCCTTTTGCATGAAGATAGAGGCAAAGAAAGTATTAAGCAGTTCTGCTTTCTCCCTGTTGCCCATAACCTTCTTCTCCTATTCGTGGATCAATCATTTCCTTGACGTTTTTCTTGTTCTTTACATGTTGAAATAAAGTTTTGCTGTTGTTGTTGGCATTTGTTGGAAACATTTGTTCATTCTGAGCCTTAGCTTTCTTAACTCCATCCTTGCAGATTTGGGCTATTTGCTGATATTCTGTTCTAGTTATGTCACCTCTTTCCGTTTTCTTTATACTTCTCCTTTTTGTCCCTCAATTTATTAGATAATTCTTTATGCAGCCATGATGCTTTCATCTTTTAATACATAACTGTAGTGCAAAAACTAGGAGATATGCATAAATCAAACATTGTGTGTTGATCTCTTTTTAGTTCAGGAAGTGCTAATCAGTTTAATTTGCTAAAAACATTTGGCTAATGAAACTTCTCAGCATTCCTTCTGCAGAAGCTATTCCTTCTAGTCAAACTAGAAAATATTCTCTTCTCTTTGATAAATTATCTCAGTAACTTGTTATCTGGAAATACTATGGAGTAGAAAGTGTTTCCATTGATTAAATCTGTCTCAATACTTGTTCAAGACTCTAACAATTACAAAAGTGAGAAGGTAAAAATTACCAAAGTGAGAAGCTGCTGGACCGTTAGACACTAATTTGTAGCTGACAAGATAAGACTTAAAACTAAGTAGCTTAATCAGTGGAGATTTAAAAGGAAACATGATAATTTAGATTGATTCTCTAAAGAAGGCACCATAGGAGAATGAATAACTTAAAAAAGGATTTTAAACTTATAGAAGGAAACCTTGTTAGACACTGAACAATATATGGAATACCAGTTTTGATGGACTACTTCTTCATATTTTCTAACCCACATTTCAAAAATCTTGTTGAAATTTACAATGTTCACATCTAGAAGCTACTTGTGATAAATATGTCTTATATGTTCAACAGTTGGGATAGAATAGTGCTTATGGGCATCACGAGGTTCACTTCCCTAGTATCTGCTAAGTTCAATCCTGAGATTTTTTTACACAGTATTTTAACTTTAAAAAGTAAATGGGAGCTTGACATGTTGCAGAGCCAGATGTCAATTCTGAGCATTTTTTTAATTTATCAGAATGACACTTGGATCTTGCAAAGGAAGGGTTAAACAGTATGAATGGTAGATAGCTGCAGCTGAAAGCTTCACTTGAAAATATGCCCAATTGCTCATGAAAATATAAAATGGAATTGTAGGGTTCCTTCTGGGAGCACAGTGGAACAAAAGCCTAAATTCTCTGATGATAACTCTGATGATCTTCAGAACTTTAAGGTAGACCAGGCAAGGAAACCAAAGTTATAAATGCCAATACTACTTTTATTATAAAGTTACAGTAACAGATGGTGACTCCCTTCCTTTTATCTTCAAGAAAACTAGGGAGGATCAAGCCTGAGATACTTTCTCAAATTATATTTCTTCCTTGGATACAAATTTATTTTATCTGACTGTTGTCTTGGTTGTGGCTCTTCCTCTTATTCCTTTACATCGTCCATTAAAATTATATTTTGAATTGTTTCTGGCCAAGATCTCATTGCCAATGATCATACATTTTTCTATGTTCGTTCCAAGCTTGATTATACCCACCTTCCTTACCACAAACAGTGCTATTCCACATTATTCTCATATCAGCATCCAAAGACTAGACCTTCCTGAAGATCAGGAGATATAGAGGAGATGTGGAGATTCCTTTTGGCTGAACTAATGAGATCTAGCAGAGATAAATTGACAAAATCTCACACTTTGGAGATGTTTGGCAGGCTGGGGCAAAGAAGAGCTGCCTTTCTGTTGCAGCAACAACATTGTGGAACTGCTTCCTTGCAGATATCAGTCTTGTTTGCTTGTTTTCCGCAAGCTCTTAAAGATGGAGGTTTTTCAAAGCACCTTCTTCTGATTTGATATTCTTGTTCTTATTTTATTTCTACACTTGTAGAATTGTTGTGGGGAGAGGTTGTGTACGTTTGGGGTTTGTTTTATATTGCATTTTTCTAAGTGAGCCTCTGAGATTCATGTCTGATTTCAGCAGGTCACAAATATGCTTTATGAATAAGGTAAGTAAGTATGAATTGAACCAATGTAGCCAGAAGGAAAGAATGATTTTCTGTGAGCATGAAAAGTCCTAACCCAGATTCAGCCAAATAACCTCCAGGAAAAGTGTTGCTGTTTTAAAAAAATCAGCTGAGGCAGATTCTGCACAACCATAACAAAAGCTTTCTGAAAGCCTTGCTCTGTTTAGAGTCCCTGTGCTCCTGCATTTGGAGCTGAATTATATATGTGCCATCTGCACTGCAATAGAGGTTGAAAATCTTTGGTACAAAAAGATTCATATGGAGATGTGCTGAAAAACTATGTCCTTGTTTTGCATATGTGTTTTGTATTTTGTGCTCTGGTGCCTTTAACATTGCTCCAAATACACGACTGTCTTACCAGACTGTGGTCTGATTTGCACTTTGACGTTATTCAGTATTGTGCCTTCTAGACTGAAATGTTGGCCTCACGGTTTTGTTGACTCTGGTGATCTCTGGATCTCTGGATCGCCTGCCTCGTGTTGTAAGCTACCTGATGATTTCAGGAGGAACTATTGATGAGTGATAGTTCACCCTTCCAAAATGGCCAAATGAGCAAATTAGGAGAGAGAAAAGGCGAGGAACAAATCTTGGCATATTTCCCTAGCCCTTAAAATGTACATACTTTGCTACACTTGTTTTATGCATATTCTCAGAAATACCAGCTGCTGGATAAAAGGACAAGAACTGTAACACATCAATACTGAACTCTTTTTTTCAGAGCAGCATTATGGCAAGCCAAGGGCCTCTTCCTTTTTTAAAAAAAAACTCTTGTGAATGATTTGGTCCTCCTGGGACTCACATTGTTTAAATGTTACTCAGAGCTTTACTACAGCAGAAGCCAAACTGCTGGGCTGGCAGATATTGTGTAGGCGTGTAGACTGTGTCTTCCTTTATAGGTGAAAACAGATTGAAAGAGGAAAGGAACATTTCTTCCTGTGGACCCATGTTGCCCCCTTGGCAGGAAGCTTTTTGCAGCTGCACCACTGGCCACCTGTGACAGCAGCCTTCAATAGTCAGATGTCTTGTAATGGAACTCAACTTTAGGGCAGGCCAGGGTGTTCATTTGGAAAGTAAATTGAAACTTTCTAGGTTTTTTTTTTAAAAAAATATGCCAAAAGGGCTTTTTGCCACTGACCCTCAGCATATGACCTTTTTTTTTTTTTCCTTTTACTGCTGAAATTATTTTAAGAGAAAGATTATACATCTCTTTGTAAAAGTCAAAGCCAGCTGTTGAGCCATTACTTCAGTTACTGAGTGATGAGTGAAGTAGCACATCGGATGATAGACCACATATATTTTCAGGGAAATAGTAGACTTGCTCATTTTATTTCTCCTTCCAAAATATTGACAACTCAGCAAGGGAAGAGGAGGAGGGATTGGCAGGCACCATAATCTGAAGTCTTGCCGAAGTCAAAAAAGTATACAGGCTCCCAATCCAAATTAGTCTAACGGCTCTACTCAAAGTAAAATAGTGGAATATTCCTACTGAGGAAATTGTCCAAACTTCACATCTCCATTTATTGATCAACAAAGAATTACAACAGCTTCATGCCATGGGAGGTTTCTAAGTTCTTCTAAATGCTCATCAGTATGCAAATCCCACTGACACATTATGGGAATGATGTGAGAGGAAATGGATTGTGGAGTGGAGACTGTATTAATAATTAACCACATTGTTTGCACTGAAATTCTTGTATTTACATTCAGGTATGGATTAGAAGGCCATGTCTTCCAAGTGGAGCAAAGTAACAGCATAAAATCATAAAAAATAATAATAAAGAAGCTAACTGAATAATACAGAATTACCTAGTCAAATATATTGCCAAAGTCCTCAAGAATCAGTGGGATAGTAGCCAGGCAGTTTTCACATGGCAGTTTGGTAATTTGGGGAGAAACTTTCAAGGTTGACAAGTCTTTTATGCAGTAATACTTCCAGACAGATGTCTGGAAAACTATCAAATAAAGGGAAAACCTTATCATTCATCTATCTATCTATCTATCTATCTATCTATCTATCTATCTATCTATCTATCTATCATCTATCTATCTATCTATCTATCTATCTATCTATTCCACCCCCTTGCAAATGTAAACCCAAATGACCTGCATCACAATTGGGACAGCAAATCTCAGTATTATAACTACTATACTTTAATTACATTAAAGCAAATTAATTTTAATTTTTAAAAAATCTATGCCATTTTCTCCTGGATTTGTACTTGACCCATTTTACAGAAGTCACTGCCCACTGGGTATTTTTTTTTCTCAAGTTGAAATATAACCATCTTTTCTCACTGAATAAGTATTAAATATGGTGGTGTATGTTAAAATGCTATTAATCAAACATAAACAGCAGAGCTAGATTCCTTCCAGATGAGCAAACATTGTGGTGGGAATCCCAGCAGTAAAGATCTCCCCTGCTAATCTCATTGAGCATTTTTCTTCCTTTGCAGGAACTCATCTTTCTCATCATATATATGTAAAAGTTCATATGTTTCCATAAACTCACTGCCAAAAGAACTGTGAAAGAAGAGAACTTGGAATCTCTCTCTCCCTTTGTCCTGGTCTGTATCAAGCTGCCTTGCTTTCCTTTTGCTTACTTTAAAAGAACAGAACCTTACCAAGATCTGTATCCATCTGCATTTCCCTCTTTTCCTGCCTATTTCAAGAACATTTTTTGTTCAGAGGGGATGAGTTTGCTTAGCCAGTGAAGGCTTTGCCATCTCTTGCATAACATAAAAACATGAAGTGTTCAGAAGCACTATTGTCTGAAAGAATTCACAGGTTTTGCAAAGTTTTATATCTTTCAGTTCAAACATAGCAGAGGGTGGGAGAGATACAGTGACCTACTGTATGACACTTAGATCTATGTTTGAATGGAAAATGGTCTTCAATTCAGCACAACTTCATTTTACAACAATCATAACAAGAATGAGAAAGAGATTTGGACTTGTCCATCAGTGGATAGCATCAGTGGTGGGATTCAGCCAGTTCGCACCACTACGGGAGAATTGGTTGTTAAGTTTCTAAGCCGTTTGGTGAACTGGTTGTTGGAAGAAATCATTAGGGCAGAGAACCAGTTGTTAAATTATTTGAATTCCAACCCTGGATAGCACCTGGAAACACTTTATGCACAATGATTATCAGGGTCACAGTTGTAAACACTATGGTAAGATGTCTATTTAAAAATTTTAAAAAATCCTAAGCAAGGGTTAAGGATATGAATCACATCACATTCAATCTGACCATTGTTCACATGACCAAATGTATGTGGACAAATAGCAATAGCAATAGCAATAGCACTTAGACTTATGTGCCACTTCACATACTTCACAGCCCTCTCTAAGTGATTTACAGAATCAGTGTATTGCCCCAACAATCTGGGCCCTCATTTTACAGACCTCAGAAGGCTGAGTTAACCTTGAGCCAGTTAGGATCAAAAGATTAAACTCCTCTCAATGTGAGCAGAGTTAGCCTGCTATACTGCACTCTATGCACTGTGCCATCACAGCTCTTTAGCATTATTGATTAATGTCTTTAATTTTTTTAACGAATCTATTTTTAACATTTTCATTTCAGTTGGTTTAGATATAATAACTGAATACTTGGAAAGAATTATTGTTGGTACAAAGTATTTTATAGTTTCACATACATTATACCCTATCCAGCAATTCTTATAAATCTCTATTAGCCTCCATACTGCCAGTGTGGAGACTAGTACTGGGTAAAAGAATTCTACCAGTTTTCAGTTTGATGGAAAATAATTTGTTTTAGATATTTTACAAAAAAGAAGAGAGTATGGGAGAATGGATAGGGCCATAGGTTTCTATAGGTGAGGCAAAGGAAGCAAGTAATATATATGTCATGATATCATCATACAAATTATGCAATTTATACTGTATATGATTTGTATCATGGCATCACAATATGATGCAATTTATATTATTCACTTGGTGATGCACATGTAGCTTCTACCAGACTTCCATAATCACAGGCATCCTACAAGAGGGTTGGGGCACATAAATAACTACTTTCCTATTATCAGACATATGATATGACTGAAGTATTTGTGTCAGACTGTTAATGTTACATAATTGGATTATGACATGATGCATCTTCATCATTTTGGTTATGACATTATGGCTTGTTATAGATGTCACAGCTGTCTTTCTCTATTCTATCATCTCCCCAGTAATTCTACAGACTCCTATACTGCTTCATGGCTTCGTATTCTTTTATTAAATCCCAAGGAAGACCTAATTAAGGAACACTTCCTATTGGGCATTTTTAGCAGTGGTACTTTTATGACTTTTAAGAAGACTTATTTTTGAGAAATTTTTAGGCATCAACTTTTTTTCTTTTTCTTTTTTGCCCTTGAGAAATTCAGGGAAATTGTTCACCCAATATCTCTGTCCACAAATGTGATGGAGAAGTTTCAAAAAGTTTCTGTACCAAACTGCAGCACAAATTATTGCTGTGGGACCAACAGTGTATTCATGATAGAGGTGAGATAAAAGCCATGGATTTCCCTAAGAGTTGTAGAGCTATCATTCTCTTAGTTCTGCAATATTTTCATTCTCAACTGTCTTTTGGCTAGACTGTCAAACTATTCTATTTTTATACTCTGTGGCAGAAAATCTTCAAAGGGACACTTGATGTGAGATTGCTCTGCTATAGTACATTTGAAAATGATGACATCAAGGGAATTAAAGTTTCCCACCATCCGACTTCCTGTCATTCAGTCACATATAAGTCTCTTCCCTTAAAGATGAGAAGAGAGACGTTTAAAAAAGGAAAAAGTCTTGTAGATATGTTAAAAAATAAAACAAAACAAAAATCATGGGCATTTTTTTTGCATGTAGGCTAATATATAGAATGATGACCATGCAATGAAACTTGAGTGTGCTATGTATGCTACCTGGGGTTACTGTTATATTATTAATCTGAACACCAACTTTTCTTTTCTTTTTAGTTTCAGAACTCTACAGCCACTTTAAACAAACAATATTGTTTTATATTTCCTCTTCATTTTTATTTAGCAACTTGGTTGTAGACTCACAATACTTGTGAGAGCATAAGCAAAAAATATTATTTAATGCAGCCAATAGACCAGGAACATCAATAATAGAGTAACTGAAAAGTGAAACCTACATTCTTTTTTCATTAGCATTACATTTCTACCCAGTAAAAATACACCTGCTTACAAATTTGTAATAAAACTGTATGTAAAAAATAGGACAGCAGATTTAATAGGCGTATTTGCCTATGTCATCAAACTAGCCAGGTGTGATCTGTTGTACCCGAAATATTCTAGGTCTTAACAGAGTAAAATTTTACTGCATCTTAGGACAGTCCCTGGACATCCAGTTGAGTCTTTCTCACCTTGTTAGTTTGGGCAAAAAGCCAGGTATAACCATAAGGGAGGGAAACTGCTGCAGCACCCATATGTTGATGCTGCATGAGATAGCAAAGGGTCTCTCAACAATCCTATTTTTATATTGTTATATTTTATTATGTTAATTTGTGTTTTGTTATATATTGTTCATTGTTTTATGGTGTGGTCATTCCAATTCTTGCAGTGCTAGTGGCCTCTGTTCATAATAAAGGAGCTCATTCATTAAGGAAACACATCCCCTTACGTTCCATAGGATTTATTCATGGATGGGAAGTTGCCTTGCAAGGCTACCAAATCACAACCTGGAAAATGAAAAAAGACACTGTAGATCTGTTGCGTGTCTTTTGTGGTAGAAAGATGATACATTCACTAAATATTTAAAAAATACAAGATAAGCAGGTATAGGGCTCATCCAGACAGGTCATTTAGCATGTTTCCTCTAGTCCATGAGATGGCACACAGTATTTTACTTGTCCTCATAACCAATTTCTATTATACTGCATTAACAAAACCATTGAGTGGTAGTGTTCTATTTGCTATTAGGGCATGTTAAAATGAAGCACTTTGGGATTTACCTGCTCAGAGGAAAGATGCACACCTTATACTTTCCCTAATGTGGGGGAGCTTTTGAGTTGTGGGAGATGACTGTGCTGGATTTTAGCCATTTCTCATATTCTGATCTGGAAGATGGTTGGGTTTTCCATTCCTGCTTTACAGGTGAAACTCGAAAAATTAGAATACCGTGCAAAAGTTCATTTATTTCAGTAATGCAACTTAAAAGATGAAACTAATATATGAGATAGACTCATTACATGCAAAGCAAGGTAGTTCAAGCTGTGATTTGTCATAATTGAGATGATTATGGCTTACAGTTCATGAAAACCCCAAATCCACAATCTCAGAAAATTAGAATATTGTGAAAAGGTTCAATATCCTAGGCTCAAAGTGTCCCACTCTAATCAGCTAATTAAGCCATAACACCTGCAAAGGCTTCCTGAGCCTTTAAATGGTCTCTCAGTCTGGTTCAGTAGGAATCACAATCATGGGAAAGACTGCTGACCTGACAGTTGTGCAGAAAACCATCATTGACACCCTCCCTCCATAAGGAGGGAAAGCTTCAAAGGGTAATTGCAAAAGAAGTTGGGTGTTCCCAAATGTTGTATCAAAGCACATTAATAGAAAGTTATGTGGAAGGGAAAAGTGTGGAAGAAAAAGGTACACAAGCAGCAGGGATGACAGCAGCCTGGAGAGGATTGTCAGAAAAAGGCCATTCAAAGGTGTTGGGGACTTTCACAAGGAGTGGACTGAGGCTGGAGTCAGTGCATCAAGAGCCACCACACACAGATGGATCCTGGACATGGGCTTCAAATGTCGTATTCCTCTTGTCAAGCCGCTCCTGAACAATAAATGTCAGAAGCGTCTTACCTGGACTAAAGAAAAACAGAATTGGTCTGTTGCTCAGTGGTCCAAAGTCCTCTTTTCTGGTCAGAGCAACTTTTGCATCTCATTTGGAAACCAAGGACCAGAGTCTGGACGAAGAATGGAGAGGCACACACTGCAAGATGCTTGAAGTCCAGTGTGAAGTTTCCACAGTCTGTGTTGATTTGGGGAGCCATGTCATCTGCTGGTGTTGGTCCACTGTGCTTCATTAAGTCCAGGGTCAACACAGCCATCTACCAGGAGATTTTGGAGCACTTCATGCTTCCTTCCACAGACGAGCTTTATGGGGATGCTGATTTCATTTTCCAGCATTTTCCACTGCCAACAGCACCAAAACCTGGTTCAATGACCTGGGATTACTGTACTTGATTGGCCAGCAAACTTGCCTGATCTGAACCCCATAGAGAATCTATGGGGCATTGCCAAGAGAAAGATGAGAGACATGAGACCGAACAATGCAGAAGAGCTGAAGGCCGCTATTGAAGCATCCTGGTCTTCCATAACACCTCAGTAGTGCCACAGGCTGACAGCTTCCATGCTATGCCACATTGAGGTAGTAATTGCTGCAAAAGGGGCCCAGACCAAGTACTGAGTACATATGCATGCTTAGACTTTTCAGAGGTGCAATATTGTTCTATGTACAATCCTTGTTTTATTGATTGCATGTAATATTCTAATTTTCTGAGATTATGGATTTGGGGTTTTCATGAGCTGTAAGCCATCATCATCTCAATTATGACAAATCATGGCTTGAACTATCTTGCTTTTCATGTAATGAGTCTATCTCATATATTAGTTTTACCTTTTAAGTTGCATTACTGAAATAAATGAACTTTTGCACGATATTCTAATTTTTTGAGTTTCACCTGTATGAAAAGCCTTTGCCCCATCCCCAGTGATCACTTGCAAAATCAGATCCATTGAGTAGATGACAGAAAGTCAACTCATGAAGGAAAAAAAATGTCCTAATTGGCAGCCACTTCACACAGCAAGTGCCAATGACTTGCCAAAATTGGCTAATAGGGATTGGAAAGATCCCAGACCCTGCGTGTCATCAACATAGTTGCTTCTGGGAGAAGATAGTTCTGAATTTAGGAAGCCTCAGGTATGTCCAGGAGATGAGAGAAAAGATGAATCAGAAGGATGCAACTTTAAAAAATATTTAGTAAGGCATCCTTGAGGCAAAGGTCATGCAGATGTAGCAATAACTTCGTCTTCACATTCCTTCTCTCCTTCTGTCACTAATGGAACAGAAATTTCTTTGTCTCCTACTTGACTGAACAACTAAAAACTTTATCCATCTTTTCCAAATTATAAAAATCACATTCCAAAAAGGAAGGTTTTAAGTCTAAGTATTGACATATGGGGTGTGTATGTGTGTGTGTGTATGTGTGTGTTTGAGTGTGCATGTGTATATTTATAAACATGACATTTAGACAATGGGGTAGAGGATAGGCATATCACATATGTAAAAGAATAGCAATAAGAAATATTTTTAAAATAGATACCAACCTACAATCATGTCCTCAGAGACAAAACAAAACTAAAAGAAGACTGAAAATGCATACAAAAATAAATCATTAAAACATATTTTGTTTTCAAAAATAACTCCATGTCCATTTATGAACACCTTGTAACTTATGAAATGTTTGAGATATTCTCTAGACTCTACAGATTAATAACATTGCTCTTGTTTCTATGGAAAGTGCTTATATAATATTCAGCTATTTTTGATATCCAACGCATATCTTTTTACTGCTTCTGGGACATAGATTCCCTCAACTTCTTTCTTCTGAGGTCAACAACAGAAAGAGAATCCATATTGGTTCATCATTTTGGTATCTCTTCATACCCAGATGTTTGCAGAGTCAGCCAGATATCCTGAAATCCCAGTCTCATAAAATCTCAATAAGAGAATGCATTGAATTAAACCAAAGCCCAAATGGGCACTATTTGGAACAAGCCATTTCTCTGAAATACTGGAGAGGAGGAAATCCTGGAGTCAGTAACCCACAAGTCCACCTTCATATCAAAGTGACTTTTGAAATCAAGGTGCTTTTCTTTGGCCCAACCCTAGTTTTTGGAGTTGGAGGGAGGAATTCTTGGGTTTTGAGAGAGATGCTTACTCATTCAATATTTCCCAGGGTAGCTTTTCCTGAATTTTAGTAATGTATGGTTTTGCAAATGGTATTAACTGATTTAGACAATCTTACATAGCCTATTCATAGGAGTCCATGCTGAAGCAAAACACAAACAGCATTTATTCTTCTCTCGTGTTAAATTAATGGAGATGAATTTTGTTATAGTCCAGGAATTTTATTGAATCATTTCTGGAGTAATTTAGACCAGGGGTCTCCAACCTTAGCAACTTTAAGACTTGTGGACTTCAACTCCCAGAATTTTCTGCAAGTTGAAGTCCACAAGTCTTAAAGTTGCCAAGGTTGCAGACCCCTGATCTAGACTGCATTAGAGCCACTTTATGACTCTGGATTACATTTTCAAAGTTGATCAGATAGTTGAACTGAGATGAGCTGAAATGAACTATCTAAGCCCCATCGCCCCATCCCATCCACACCAAATAAGAAATGGATAAAAAAGTTGAACAAATGTAGCTTCACTTTATTTTCACCTCTATGACTTCAGCCAACCAAGATTTGGTTTCCCAAGGGCACATTACTAAAACACACTCAGTCTTATAACAATTGGCCTTCTAGTAATAGGTAACTATAAATCCAAAAGGAACACTGATAACTATATAAATCTTTGGAAGATACTTCACTTCAATGGTAAGGTTGCTGAAAATGCCATTTTGAATCAACTCTGCAAAGCATCTGGATATATTATTTAAGCTAGTAGGAATGTCTTCTGAACATGCAAAAAGCCCTTTTTATCAACTGAGGTAGACAACCAAATAAGAGAGGCTATGCCTTGATCCTTTGTGGAAGGATATTGCTTCAGGTGCAAGAAATGCCTGCATGAAGCAGATTAAGCCCAATCTACGCAGCTCAATTAATCAAATAATTCAATTCAGATACATAGATAGCACTTTGGTTGAAACCACTCTACTTTTCCTAGAGAATCTGTTTGTTTAATAATTCATCAATCACCAGTCCTTGTTTTTTCATGAAAGGAAAAGATGAGTGCTATTGTTTTTATTATTACAGAAGTCAAACTTAAAATATTTCTTCCATGTGATGAATATCTAAAGACAACAGTAATTTTCTGTTGTTTCTCTAAGAACAATGATGAAGTACTTAGGATTGCACAAAAGTACAATAGTCTGTGTATAAATAGAGACTGAAGATTAGGTGCAAGCAGAGATCTAAGCTATTGTCATGTAGTGATGAAAATATAGAGATACCCAGTTAAAGTTCACCCTCAGACAATGAAATTCACTGGCTGATTTTGAGCCAGTTCATCATACCATCTTCTCATGAAATTGCTATTTGGGGGGGTGGGGGGTGGAATAGAACCACTGCCTTGAAATTCTGATTTCTGATGTATATTTTAATAGATAAACATTGCTGGAATGAAATATGAAATAACAGGGATATGATTGTCAATATGCTTAAATTATCATCCTCTAGTTCAGCAGATGCCTCAGAATTATAAACACCCTGTTCATCTGTAAGAAAATAAAGTTCTGCTGAGGTCCTTTGGATCAAAATGAAGTGCTTGTACTACTGTGACAGATAATGCAGCACAAAATAGGACAAGTATCTGGATTAGCTAGGATTCTAGAGCTCTTCATTTCTCTCACCCTTTCTTGAACTTTGACAAAAACTAGGCTCACACAAGTTCAGTCAGAGTAAATTCCCATGTTTGAGAAAATGGATGGGGAAAGTACATATAGGAAAGGATGGTACTATGGATCCACCAATCATATTTTTGGAAGTTATGCTCTTGTAACAAAATTGTGGACTATGCTATTATAACAATATGCAAGGCAGTTAAATTTAGGGTGAGTTAATGGGTATCATCAGTTAATGGGTATCATCAGAAAATACAGAGGATATAATCTGATGAATTTACTATTCTTTTTATACAGTAATCTTGGAAATTCTATCCCTGTGGGAAGAGCCATTGAAGATTTATTAAACTTTTACATAGCACTACAATTCCTAAGATTCTTTGGAAGAAACCAGGGAAGCAAAGGAAGAAAGGAGGGAAGAACGGAATGAATAGATAGATATTATCATCTCATGAAAGTGTATTTTATTCTGATTATATGGCAGATATATGTATCTTTCTCTGAGGAAAGTAAAACTATATGATAGAGTAAAAATATGAGTTTAACTATATTTGTTATACAGTTATGAAGTCTGCTTACATATGTTAGTAAATGAAAAAAATTATTTTTCCTAAATGACCTACAATGTTGTGTGATACGGCTCCCTGTGTGAAATTTTTGTTTTGTTGCTTACTGCTTTCTTTTAGCTGAAAAGTGCCTAATGAAAGCATCTGTGTTTTTTTTTTCCTAATCCAAAGGAATGGATGAGGAAATTGTGTGAACAAAAACAAAATAATTTTCACTTCAGTTCTTTAAGGCATGAACTATATATGAATTGAAGATGAAATCTAACTTCACCAGAGATGAGGAAAATGCATACTTATGGTGATAAAGAACAGGGCAGTAGATTAATTTGCCTGGACTACTTGTAGCACGATAAGTGAGTTCAGAATATTGGGGATTTGGTTATGTTTTTATCTGTGCTTTCCTTTGCAATCACCCTTGAAACCTGCAAGGAGCAATGCGGAGAAGATAAGGCTGCCTAAGCTTAATATCTTAGAATGATGTGGGGGAAAAATTACTCCAAGTGAAATGAAAGTTAGTAAAGTGCTGGGGAAAAACATTATACATATATTTAAGATAACACTGTTGGCAATGTAAATGATGAAACATGAGAGTGAAATATATATTTATTATTTCTTCAACCAATGTATATGGCTACCCATTTTGCTGAATGTGTACAACTACAATTACAGCCATGTCACTGCTGTTAAAAAAACTTCAAATAAAAATATTTATCTAAAGTTTAATAGTCATACCTAGAATTAATTTTGGTAGTTTTCTACTGCAATTGTGAATAAACTATTGCTATGATGTTGAAGAAAGCAATTATCTTAACAAGTTGGATCAGATCTCCTACTGAACGAGAGAATCACTAAAATCAGTATATCATATACCAGCCTATGAGCATTTTTTCAACTTTCACTGGCTGATAGATTATAGGTGATCTATTTCCAGTATCTTAAAAGCTCATTGATCAGAATGTTCTGCCTAAATCACCAGTTTAAATCAACTGTATTAGCATTCCATTTCATTGTGCAATAGTGGGTTTTGACCAATAAGCCCTAAAGTACCTACTTTGACCTATAAGTCCTAAAACACCTCCTCAATGACTGAAAGTTCAGGTTACCATAAAATGAGCCTCTTTCTTGAGAAAGATTTTATTCAGAATTAGTATATTACTTGCAAAGTAACTATTGGAAGTTGAGGTTTATCTATGGTTCCAAGAGTTCAGGTTTCATGAATCTTGAATTCCTAGCAATCAAGAACTAGAAGAATTTACTCTATATGTCATTATATTGACATTATATTAGATTTTGTGCAATTTCCCAGGCTGTTTTTGTACAGTTGGCATTAATCTCTTGGTTTTTAGATTTATTTGATAGTTGTCTTAGGGAACTCTTTGTTTGTTTATAGGTGACTACCTAAGCTTGTCAAAGACTGATTATTTTAAAGCAACTAACAATGAATGTAAATTAATAACACCTAGTACTTCTTGATGTCAAGGAGATAAGGTGGTAAAAAAAATAAAAAAATCACCTTCCAGAGGCACCATAACAGAGGTGGTGTTCAGAAGGTTCTGACAAAAATTTTGAGTAGTTTGGAGAACTGGTAAATATACCTCTGACTGGCCCCACCCCCATCTATTCTCTACCTCCTGAGTCCCAGCTGATCAACTGGGTCTTCTTTTGTTGCCATGCACAGGAACAGAGCTAGAAAGCAGATTAGTTGGGTGGGGAGGGAATGGGATTTTGCACTAACATTCCCCCAGGAGTGGCGAGGGAATGGGGATTTTATAGTACCCTTCTGCTGGAGTGGGGTGGGAATGGAGTTTTTACAGTATCCTTCCCCTGCTACGCCCACCAAGCCGTGCCCAGCAAGCCACATCCACAGAACCTATAGTAAAAAATTTTGAATCCCACCACTGCCCCATAAGGACACATTGGCCCAAACCCTGCACATATTTATGAGATCTTTGGTATCATTTTTTAAAAAGTAGAAATATTTTTAAATAAGTACTGAAAAGTTTATTCCAGCTCCAGCTGTGTGAGCCTTTTTAAGAATTATCGTTTTATTGTGCTCAATGGAAAAATAGAAACTTCATTTAAAATCTTATTCACAGTATAGAAGATAATTTTCATTGGAACCATAGCTAAAGAAGACTCTCCTCTCCCCTCATACATAGGTTGAAATATGAGCAGTATTTCAACAGATTTTTTATAATCCCTATTCAATACCAGTGTGTTTATTAGTTGCGACTAGTAGTGAAACCTCATCTTTTCTGTTCTGCATATCACTTGCTAACCCATTAGATAAACCCTGAATGTGTGCATTTTTCCTCAAATTTCCTTGTTACAGAACTGTATGGATAATATTTATGACAGTGGTGATGATGTAGGTTGGCAAAATCAATATCCACAATAGATACGTGTGAGCCTTGGTCTTTTTTCACAAACATATTAATATGTCTTCCGTTTAAATTGTATTTAAGCACAAGAATAAAGTATTAATAGATACTGAAGTTTTCAGTTTCATAAGGTAGAAGATTAAAGAAAAGGCTCAGTCAAGATTGGACATGCTCAGTTGCTACAGAACCTAAGTAGATAGGAATATGGAATGGAAAGGCATGCCTTGAACTGGAATAATCAACAGTGTTGCATGTTATTGCTTCACTTGTTCGCTCTAATCTTCAGTGTAAAGCAAGATTTATAGACTGCCAGTGAGATAATCAGTTCTTTAGAGTAGAATAAAAAATGGAGAGTTCTAACATTTGATGTCTAATATCCTGTCTGTTTTCTTACTTTTTAAGTTAATAGAAATCATCAAGAAGACTAAACATGGCTTTTCCATAAGTTCCCCCAGGCATTATAATTACTAGAAGCCAAATTAACTTTTATTTACTGATAAAGCTGACAATTGACTTCAATCAAAATAGTGTGAAACTGGCAGGGAAATACAAGAAGAATTTTGCAAAGCCTTGGGCTCCGAAACAAACATAAATATATTTTCAAAACTTTTGAAAGCTGAACTTCGTGGATGTTCACAGCCTAAAAATATAGAAGCATCAGATAGCAAATATCATGAACAGACAGCAAATTGTTAGCTATTTAATTCATCTTTACTTTAGTTCTCCTATTCAAGAGGGAAAGAGGCAGAGGTGGTATTCATCAGGTTCTGACCAGTTCTGGAGAACTGGTAGCAGAAATTTTGAAAAGTTTGGAGAAACGGTGATAACCTTCCTTCAGGAGAGGGGAGGGAATGGAGATTTTGCAGTATCCTGCCACACCCACCAAGCCATACCACACGCACCAATCCTCACCCTCAACTGGTAGTAAAAAAATTTAAATCCCACCACTGGAAAGGGGCACTTGTACATTTCATGCAGCAAAAGAATTAAGCAGAGCTTGAGTATTATATGGACTTAATAGTTAAGGCATCTTAGAAAGCATTTATTTAAAAATTTTCTTAGAATGAAAGAATCCTTCATAGCATCTTCAACTTAAGAGAACCTATAATACCAGTATGAAATGTTGTAAGGCCTAGGTCTTTTTCTTCTTCTAAATTTCATACAATAGTCATGCTAATGAAAACTATATATTGTAAATGGATATGAATTCCATCTGTTGGAGAAGGTAATGAGGTGAGGTAAATGTTTAAGCACATATACATTGGTGTGGAAAGGAACTAGAATGCCTTGAGCTAGTTGGATTTGCAAAGAGATTTAGGATACTGTGATTTCTCCACTTGGAGTAGAGATCAGCTATCCACTAATTATAGAAAAAAATATTTCAGAGTTACCTCAGAAAATCCACTCACCCAGTAAAGAAAAATACACACAAGTTGGTCTGACTTTACATAATAATTAGAGGATTGTAGACTATTGATAGTTTATTTTGACTTGCTCATGTTTTGAAGACGTGGTTACAAGGTTCCCTACCATAGCACACCATATTCCTTTAAATTACTATTGGTGAATACCTTAGCTGCAGCATCCCATCATCTAAAAGGAAATGTACATGATCTAGGCTTGCTTTATATATGGCAATTTAAAATTCTTTAATTGTACATGTGGGAGAGAGTCAATGAGGTGTAGTGATTAATGCATCAGGCTAGAGGACAGGAAGACCTGGAGGAACATTGTCCATAGAGTCGTGATGGGTCAGACACGACTTTGCAATGGAGGAGGAGGAGGAGGAGGAGGAGGAGGAGGAGGAGGAGGAGGAGGAGGAAGAAGAAGAAGAAGAAGAAGAAGAAGAAGAAGAAGAAAGAAGAAGAAGAAGAAGAAGAAGAAGAAGAAGAAGAAGAAGAAGAAGAAGAAGAAGAAGAAGAAGAAGAAGAAGAAGAAGAAGAAGAAGAAACAACCAACAACAACAAAAACAACTGGATGATTGTAAGTTCTAATTTTTCCCAAGGCATGAAATCAGCTGGGTGACTTTGGGCCGGTCATTCTCTCTCTGGCCTAGGAAGGAGGCAAGGACAAACTACATCTGGATTTTTTTTCCAAGAAAGCTGCAGAGACTAGCCCAGGAAGTTGCCAGGATTCAAGACTGATTTGAAGAAACAACAGAAAAGTATATGTACCAGTCCAATTTTGCACTGAGAAAACTTGCTAACAAAATAGTCTAAAATGCTGATTGACATGAGCAATCTCCCAACTGTAATTTCCTTTCCATAATGTTTTCTATACATGTTTAGAGTACACCATATGACTGACACTTTAAAATTCTTGTTTACACCAGAAAATTAAAGATGTAGTTAAAATTGAGCTGTGCTTAATTTTACAGCTGGCATCATGAAACAATGAGTTGGCCCACATATAAAATGACTTTATTTCCTTCTTGGATTTATTTGTGAAAGAAATGTATACATGGGAAAAAAGAGCTTAAGGAATTGTTGGCTTCCTCTTCTTCCTCTTTTCCCCTTGTTCTACCTTTTTCAATTTACAAACATTATTTGACATGAGGAAAGGAGAAGCTCCAAGTCTGTAATTGCCAGGCAATATATTTTACCAGATCTAGCTTTTTTCAAAAATGACAAAGGATCCCTGTCCCACAGTTTACAGTTCCCATCCTGCTTAGTTCATAACTTTTGCCATAATCCTAATTGCCAGTCTTCTGAGTTTTTTCTGAAGGACTGAGTCTGGATTTCCCATGCTGCAAAGGCTGACTCGCTCCACTTTCTAAACCTTCAGCAGCTGGTTGGAAAACCACTCACTGCTATGATTCACAATGTTTTTGACAAGTTCAGCCATCCATTGTACATATGCCCCCTCTTGCAGCCTTTGGGTCAGCTGCCCAGAAAGGAGGAGTGGCAGGCAAAGTGGGAGAGAAGGCTCTTTATGATATAGGACCCAATCCCCAGCACAGAATCTGAATCTGATTCTGTGAAGGATTATACTGTACATCCACCTCCCAGGAAGAAGAATATTATAGAAGTTTTGTCCTTTCAAGACTCTAGCTATGCTATTAATACAGTAGCCAGCCAAACTCTATATGGCTGAAATAAACACATGGAAACTATTAGTACAAAAGTTATGAATTTTCCATTTAAGGCCCCCCTTATATATTTGATTTTGTCTTGTTTTATTATTGTTGGCATTGCTGATTTTTAATCACACTTGGCCAAATAAGGTATTCTATTCTATTCTATTCTATTCTATTCTATTCTATTCTATTCTATTCTATTCTATTCTATTCTATTCTATTCTATTCTATTCTAATTTTCTCTGTACAATTAAACTGTAAGGCCCAGCCCAAGAATGACATAGAACAATCCAGCCAAACTTCAGTTCTTTATTTGCTTACATCCAATAGACAGAATCTTCCCAAACTAAACACAGAGAGTGTCCTGTCTAGCTCCAGGCTGCCTTGTCTCTTATATTGGTCCCCTCCTTGGAATACACTCCATCCTTCCTTGGAAACTGTCACTTCACTGTAGCCCAACACATCAGCTCCCCCTCAATAAGCAATATCCCTCAAATTTTAAATTTGATTTGAGTGTGGTAGTGGTGAGCCTGCACTATGAACCAGGAGGGAGAAACACAGAGTACTTTTTCTTCCCACTTTACTATAAGTCACTGCAATGCTATCTCTGGTCAGTTGCTATTGAAGCTCACCTTTATTGGTCTCCATGCCAAGAAACTCTCCCAATGTCCGGAGTAGAATGTTCCTAGATGACAATATCCCAGGACTAGAAGGAAGAGCCAGTAAAATGGGGCCTGGAGGTACCAGCTGATACCACCCCCATCCCCACAGGGGCTATCTACAAGCATCACTAACAAAACAGCCAGTGTAGTGCATCAGACTGTAGCCATAGTAAAAGTGTGGGTTATTAACCACTCAAAGGGGAAAATACTGTTTAAATGGTTGGAAGAGTTAAGAACAATTTTAAAATGGATTACACATGGTAGGGGGGAAAAAGTCTGCCAGAGCATATGGAACCAAACAGTAGTTAGATGCATGTGCGGAAAGACCTCTTGTTATCTATTGGTCCAAACAACCAATTGTAGCAGTATAAGTATGCACAAATAAGAGTACCCAACTCACTGTGCAGCACATTCTTTGTATATCCCAACTCCCAGATTCGGTGTCTGGCATTTCCAATTAAAATTACTTTGATCGAAAGCAAACATTTCACCTATTTTTTTCACTTTTGTAAAAGAAAGCTAGGAAATATACTGTACACTCACACTAACTTTGTTTCTTAAATGAAAGCACAGTTGAAATTAATACTTTAAAATAAAAACTTATAATTTAGCAGCAGGGTATTTTTTAACCAATGAATGAAAATCTAAAACTAGGGCCTAGTGTGTTTTTTTTTTTACAGCAGTTTCCTCCAGGCAGTTTACTTTTCTATTTAATAATAAATAATTAAATTTAATAATAATTAAATAGAAAATAATAATAATATTTTCTGTGGTCATGTTTGTTTTTTTTAAGAGAAAAATACATATATTATAATCTATTTTGGATTGTTGTTGTTTTGACATGCTACTGAATTTCTGGCAATTAAAAAATGGAATATATAATATTAATTCCCTGTATCCACTCAACTTTAGACACTAATATATTGCTTTCGAAAATTATACATAAACCAAGAAAATATGGGCTAAGAAAATCTATGAACTTAATGCCATTTAACTCAGAAAATAAATTGATATGAACAGGCATAGTCTAACCACAAGCACAACATCCTGGATCTTGCTCCAAATTTGCATTATTATTATTTTTTAAATTGACAGTCAACCAATTAAAAAAAACCTACATGGCTCTCCAAGATAAGCAGATTGTGGTGATTAGAGGACTGGATAGTGGGCCATTTATCTTTTCAATGTTTTCTTAAAATTACACTCACAGCTTCATTAGTTGAGTGCAACGTGATTTCATTTGTTCAAGTTACAATTTCAGTCTGCTATTCCTCTGAGCATTTAGCTCACCGATCTTGGTTCTATTAGCTCATGACCTTGATACCAGCCATCTTTCAGGATGCAAGCTGCCTGGAAGGATGAATGTTAGCTGTGTATTGTTTTTTAGTCCTTTAAAACAAATGAGGCACCATCCATTGCAGTAGGCAATGCAAGAGGTCATCCCCCTTGGGGAGATGCTTAAATGGGAGACAGATGGATTTATTGACTTTGAGGTGGTTGTGGGGGGAAGACGGATATAACTCTGTGACACATCCTAAAATCAATGAGTATATCTGTTCATCCTGCTGTACTCTTCCCTATGTAATTAAAACCAATTACTTTCTGGGTTCATGCTGTTCAACTGACAACAAATAATGTGTTCTAATTTGGAGCATAAGTATATTTCACCAAATTTAAGCATTATTTTGGTCTATGTTGTATGGATCCTTATGGGCCAAGAACAGTCTGAAAACATATGCACTGAAGACACATTTCAAACTTCTTATATGATAATCCGTTTCAACATCAGCACCCTGATTTATTTATTTTTATCCAATGGTTATTGATACATAACACTATTTCATATCGCCAAATATAAAACAGTGTGCCTGCATGGTAAATGGGGGATAAGTAATATCATGATAGCGGATTCCACCCACAATTTATATTCACTTTGTACTTTCACTGTAAGATCAGAAAAGATCTGTCCTTTCTCTCTTTGAATTCACAAAGCCTGACATTGATTTTTCCTTTGTAGTCCCTTTTATCTCAAGAGACTTCAAAACAACAATTTCAATCCTTTGACTCAGCAGCCCATCTGTGAGGCATTGGGGCTTGCCAGTAGGGCTATGTAGATCTTCAAAGAAGCACTTAGCTTTGACAAAGCTTCAAAGAGGTTCCTTCAGTTGAGGTGGTCTTGCAAAGTGCCTAAAGGAGAGTCACCGTGTTTCAGTCAAGAGAGAGGCCTTGCATATGTGCTGGTGCATGCTCAAAGGCCCATTTTCAATAAAAGAAAGCTATCCAATCATTTCATTGCCCTCCTTCTGCGTTCAGCAAAATGAAAAGTAACTTAAATTTTTAGAAGGATGATGCACTGCACTGTAGTGATCTAGATCACCTCCAGATGAGGTGGAGACCAAGCCACACTGGCCTGATCACAAATTGCTCTACAATCCTTAGGAATTTCAAGGCCTAGGCCAGAAAACAGCCTCCCAGGTGTGGTGGCTCCATTTCACATTACCAGTGAGAATAGAACATCTTCTGTAGGAAGTGAACATGCAATATTTTGTTACAGAATGATAAAACTCTTCAGATTTGATCCCTGATGTGGAAGTCCTTCCACAAAGCAATCTTTTTTAGTCAGTAACAACTCCTAAAGCAGCCTGGTGTTTCCTGCCAGCTGGTCCCCTGCTGAAAGAAAGTTATAAATAGATCAAACTCTTGAACATTTCATCTCTGCTCTTTTTCCTTGATTACTATACTTACTGGGAACTGCAAAATAAAAATATCTTTACTTCATTCCATAGAAAAGGAAATCCCCCAACATATACAAACACAACAAATTTGCTTGATTGATTGGACTTGTATAGCCATCGTATCATCAATGCTTATGTTCTTGTTTCTGGCTCTTTGCTGAAAAAATCTAACTGGTTGGTATGAAGCCACCATTATTCTACTATGTATAAAATCCATGGTGAGTGGTGATGGTGAAATAGCAGTATGCTGGTGCCTTTGAAAATATTTTTCCTAGTAGCTGCAATCATGACTAATTAGAGAAGGAAAGAGGAAAGGTGTGTTCTAAATAAAGAATACCAAGAGCAGTAAGCTAATGTTCTAAGTGTGGAAGATAAGCTGGGAGGTTAGTGAAGCAAGAATTCCCAACAATCAGAAAAATGGCTATCTAGAATTTTCATAGAGCTGCAGCACTGCAGAAAGAGTCCAACTTGAAGTTCATTTTTTGCCCTTAATTTGAGAGTGTTGCTGAAGACTTTTTTTTAAAAAAAAATGTCTAAATACCTATTTTATGAAATGTTGGCTTGTTTTGTCATATGCCTTAAAAAAAATAAATTATGTTCTGTGTGTCTATTTAACTATAGTAGTACTGACTGATCCACAGGATTGAAGACTGGATTCTCCAATTGGAGGTCTCCATCTGCCCACTGGATCTTCACACTTGAGGCCTACCTCCTCTCTTGGGGGAGTGACTAGGGAATTCATCTTGCCCATTTATATTCTAGAAGGTACCTGACCTGGGATCCTCCTCTAATCTATTACATCTGCCTTTCTGGTAATTGAAAGAATAATAATACAGGAAATATACAAAAATAATTATAACATAAAAAAGAAAACAAGGATAAAATATAACACCCTTCCCCTTTTAATTTAAGCTTTTAACCCTTTAGGATTATAAAAAATAGAATTACAGATCAGATCAGCCTTGATCATATTTAGTAACTAAAAGAAAATCTACAAGAAAATGCATAAGAAATGCTCCAACAATGTCATACTGGACTGTCCCAAATAAACAAAGTCTCTCTATAAGAATCTTAGAAGACATATTGCAGAGATTTAATACACAAGTTCCAAGAAAAAATGTAACTGTATACCATCCAGAATTGCTCTATGAATGAGATCGTCAGTCTCTAAATTAGATGAGAGAGAGAGAAAGAGGGAGAGAGAGACTGAACCAAAAGTTTAAATATTCATGCCGAGCCTGAAATATATATAAAACTCTGTGATATAACAAAGTTTTCTAAAATATACAGTGAAATGAGAACATTAGAGTTGACTCAACACCACACAGAAAAAGAAATAAACTTTTCCCAAGTAAATTTTTTCTGAAGCAAACATTTCTCTATTTTGTTTACCTGACCTTCCTCCAGTGTCTTGAAGAAATTCCATGTTAGTCAGAGATACTAAGGAAAAGGTGAATACCTGAATTCTTGTTTGGATGTCTAGTGCAATCTCAGCTCTTCCATCTTCAAAAACAAAAATCCTTCCTATTTCTACCAGAAGGATGGAAGCCAAGGAATTCTGACTGTCCAAGTGTCACTTATGGATATAGACAGACAGAATAGTACAAAGCTATCAAACTGAGGGTTTATGATGTGCACATTCATAATAAGATCTCTTTTCCATTTACAAATGCAAAGGACTGTTTCCATCCATCCAATAACTCAAAATTTCCAAATTTCTGACTGGGAATTCTAACAGCCATAATCCAGTTCATCTGGAAGGCACCAAATTGGGGAGGGCTGTATTATACAATGATAAAATATAAAATTATAGCACTGTGATATTAAAAAAAAATAACTAAGCAAACCCATTCAACACCAATCAAAGCATAAGATTCATTGATTTAAATCTTTCCCACTGAGTCTACGACTAGCCATGAGATATTTCATAATAATGTAGTTGGTTAGTTGATTGATTTGTCCTTTGCAAAAGTTTTCAGTCCAGACACATTTTCCTTTGCTGCTAGATGTACATAAAATTGACACAAGCCATGGAGGCGGGGCATTTAGCTAAACCTTTATACATATCCTCTAAGTAAGGAGGTAGTTACCTGAACCCATTTCTGTTTTCAAAACCTTTACTGATACCACTGAATTATTCATTCTATACACTGATTCACACTGGAAAAGAATAACATTTCCATTTTTTTCTGAAGTGCTAATAGCCATATATTATCAAAGAGCACTAGAACTGATATTTTAAAAAGCTGATTTTCTCTACCTTAATAAATATTGAGATTTTCTATAACCTAAAAATGGCTCATCCATATTTAAGAGTAATTGATTTTAAAAAAATATGCAAAAGGGCCAGGGAAACTGGAGCTTGATCAGCAGGTCCTGACCTCATGGCAACAAAAACAAAATCGTCATGTTAATTTCCATGAATATTTTATTGCCCATGACAGATTATCCTTTACAATGCTGCTGTGGCCAATAAGTGTTCATGCTTAATCTCCACAAAGTATTCCAGGAGTTATCAGTCAGAATAGCTTTCATGCAGTAGCCCATTTAGAATAACTGTTTCATGTTTCTATCTATTTTGAAATTTGCACACCAGATACAGAGAAGAATACTTTCCTTTTGGTTTTAAACATTTTATAGTGTGTGTGTGTGTGGGTGTGTGGAAGTAGGTGGAATATGGACAAGTAACAAATCAATAGAAATAACATAATTTGTTGTGTAGTTACTGTATTATTGCTGTATTATTAACTTATTCTAAGTTTATACCATGCTAACTGCTGTGTGTGTAAAAATAACTTAACCCCAACATTGCTAGAGGATAGGAAATGGGGAATTTATTTTTTCTATTGCAACTTTTTGACATCATAAAATACTAGGTTTGCAAGGGACACCAGAGATCATTAGGTCAGTCACTTGCTCAAGAAAGAATTCAATACGATATCTATGGCTTGCAGCCTTTATTGGAACACCATCAAAGAAGGAGAACTTACCAGTTCATGTGGCTGTCTGTTTCCATGGCTGATAGGTTATACAGTAAAAAAAATACTTCCTGACATCTAGCCTGAACTTACATTAGTGTAGTGTTAACCCATTGGTTAAAGGTCTGAGAAGACTATATGTATGCATTAATCTTTTAAGCTTTATTTGGAGTATTTTGATTCAGCAGGCTGCCTCTGTGCTATGCATGTACTGACACGCAAAATTAGCAGGTTAATAATTTGGGGGGATAGGCAAATGAGTATCACAATTATTGTGTCACATCAAAAGAAGCATCTAGGTTGCCATATATGATCACTTCTAATGAGGAAGCCAATGCCTGTATAGTTTATGTGCAAAGCTTCCTTCAGTACAGTTCTAGCTCCATAGACATGAAGGCCCATTCATTCTCAAGGATACAATTTCAGAGACAGGACTTATTAAAAAAACTGTTTGCTGGGAAGTTAACACTTCCTTGAAATGTCTGGTTTATGACTTTAAAGTTGTCCATTTGGGGCTCCCTTCTTTAACTTTGTTTTGGCTGCAGAGCCATTAGCTGCCTTCAGAATTACTGAGTGCAACATTTAAAGGGCAATTGATTGATTGGTTGATTGATTGATTGATGATTGATTGTATTGGCCATCCAAATGCCATATGACTCTGGGAGACTTACAGCTAGGAACCAAAGTGTAAATAAAAAACATAAAATATACATGAACACCAACTTGCAGTTAGAAGACATAATGAAAACTCTTTAATTTCACAACATATGGACAGACTTAACCATCATTTCAAATGGGAAACTATGATCATCCTAGAGCAAGTCAAATCCAAAAACTTCAGGGAATTTCTAGAAGCCTGGCACTCTGACAAATTAGTAATCAATAGATATATAGACATAAGCAATATATATATATTATGCAAAAGAGAGTCAAGAAGCCAAAAAAGGAACAAAAAAGACCAAAAACACCTCCCCACCAGCAATCAGTACCCAGATGAACATAGATTAACTCCAGGATTAACATCAGAGCAACAGTCAAGTAAACAATATCCCAATCAAGGAACTACCAAACAGACCAACAGTAAACAACCCAACCAAAAAACCTCTAAGACCACCTGAGGACAAGCCACTAGAATATAAACTGAGACCAAACTCTATTCTTTACTAGCATTGATGATGTTACTTAGTTTGGGTAATGAAATGTCTGCTAGTAAACAACCAAGTCTCCAAGAAAACCTAGCTCAAAGACCCCTCATTTCAACACTGAGCTATTGATTGATAAAATACACAACAAACAGAAAGAGCAAAGTAATCAAACCAAAAGAAAATAAAGAACAAAAGGGGGCTCTATGATCACTCGGGCCCTAACTGAGGGAATATGTAGGTCAGTAGCTTCCTGAAGAATCCCAGGGTGGCAGCCACACTGATCTCAGGGGAAAGATCATCCCAGAAGGTAAGAATTTCAAGGTGCTGCAAGGAACTACAAGGATTCTGCAAGGGATTTGAAGCTGCTGAACTGAGCAGAGATGACTTAATCCTTCAAAGCAGAATAAATGTTGCAAGGGGGTGGGGATGAAGGATGTTGCTTCAAGTAATAGCCATGTCCTTTCCTAGCGCAATGTGGCCTCCCATGATACCAGGAGTGAAGTGCAATGCCTCATCGAGGTAAACCACGTTACCTTGCATTCCTGTCTTTGTGGTCCATAGAAATCATACCCACTTCACACAGCCCTTTTTTATATATGTAGATTTACCTCACATGGTTTTATAGCCTCTCCAGATCAAATAATGTATTAAAAGAAGTAAAAGCCTTGCAAAAGAATTATAGCTCAAAAAAAAAATGGTGACGTGCTTTACATGTTCTTCTTCTGTCCCCTTTTGTCCTTGCCCCAACATAGGCTGGGGTGAGAGCATTTGAAATGCGGAGAGCTGGTAGGAGACTTTAATATTTCAAGACATAAACCATTAATTTTGCAAACAGTCAGAAGCTGAAGGAACATGATTGGTGAAAACCATGTTGTGATGTCTAAGTGAAAAAATAACCAGAAACCTACTTTTCCACCCAGTCAGATCAGCACTTCATCATCTGCCTGAAAGCCTCCAATGAGTCAGAGAAGGGGCTTGCAAAGGGCATTGAAGGGGGGAGGGGAATAAGTGCCTATCAGTTTTATCCTATCTGCAAAGGCTTGGCGAATTCAGCAATAACTGCAATGTATTCAGGCAACAGTGAGATAAAGTAAGCCAGGCAAATAGAACGTAGGAACATTTTAGCATTATTTATTAAATCTTGTCTCTGTTTTCCTGTCACAGGGTACCAACATATGCCATATCCTATGCCTATGAAATAAGATAATAGTAGGAGAAAATAGAGGTTAAGGTGCTGAAATTGGATTGAAAAAGACCAGCTTCTGGTCTCCCTTCAAGTACAGAGCTCACACACTGTGCTAGTCATCCTCTATCACCCCACCTCGCCCCAATAATGAAAGCAAGAAACTAATCAGTGCTGGACCAGTCCAAATGCAAGGCCGAAAACAGTGGAGCAAAAACCCAGGACAATGCCAACAACCCGACAGATTGTCCAAATGCCACCAACTGCTTTGAGTGCTAAGTTGGTTCACTCTCTGTGGTGCAACCTGGATTGAGTGTGAGCATGAACTGAATGAACTAGCAATTGAAAAACAGTCAAACTACTACTCTGTGGTAACATTATAGACTTCTGGCTTTCATGTACCAAAGCCTTATGCTAAATAAATAACCCCAACCTATATCCTATACAGCAGGAGGAGGAGGAAGATGGCAAAGCTCAGATGAGGGCAGTAGCAGTGGAGAGCAGCAGGAGTATGAAGCGGAGTGTGGGGCAGCCAAAAAGGCAGAGATGGGGGAGAGATAAGAGGATGAGGAGTTTAAATAATCACTCAGTTTATAAGTACAAGTGTCCTGCCAAGCACTCAAATATTGATCACATGATCACAGGAACACTGCAATGGCTAGTGAAACACCACTCATATAATTACCATTCATTTACAGTATTGAATAATGAAATAAAATATGGTATGCTGCTATTGGAAGATATTTAAATCCAGGTCAGGGTCAGTTCAAACTAGGAAAAAGAAATATTTCCTGTGCATTTAAAAAAATCCTCTAATATACTCAGTCCAAATATTAGAGACCAGAATATGTGTTCAGTATCTTGAGCCTTGAAGACATATCTACATTTCAGTATAGCCAATAATAGTAATGCATCTTTCTGTGCAGGGTACCTTGGGAACCCACTTAGAGCATTTCTAGACAGCTCTAAGAATCAGCCTGCAGAATGCACCATCTACTGGCAAGTATAAAGCTGATTGTTCTGTAAGAGATTGCAAAATGTTCAAAACAATATTTGGTACATTCACTTCAAAACAACTCAAAACTGTTGTGCTTCCTTAATTATAATAGCAGTACTTCTATAAGTAATGTTTGAAATGCATAAAGATGCAGCCAATGTACTGTGGATTACATGATGTTAGATTTCTAAAAGTGAATTGGGAAGATAGAATAAACGGATCATCTATAAAGATAGTGAAAGATCGATTGTAAAGTATACACCTTTCATAAACATGCAATCATTTCATTTGTAGATACTATACGCGAGCTTGATGCATTCATTTTAAATAACAATGTTTTACTATAACAATAAAGTAAAGAGTAGCTGTGGTTCTTCTACCACTATGCAGAATCAATAGTCGTTTGTGTTGTATTTGATTAATTTATAGAAAAAAGTTTTATGCGTTGCCCTTTAAATTACTCACCCCAGGCAACCAAATTTCAAGAAAAACATAAATCAATAGTAGCCCCAATCAAACAATAGCAAATTATTATTTAGATTGGTTTTTGCATTTTCCATAACTGTAAATTGAATCAAGATATTTATTTCTTTTGGTTGTTATCACAGTGCACCTTTTTCATTCCACTTTTTATATATATATATTTGCATATACTATTCTTAACTGGGAATTTATTTCAGTACATTTTAACAAACTACAATAAATCCCTCAAACTAATAAATACATGACTCTCAATATTGTTGCAAGTCAGGTGGCAAATAAACTTAAATAACAGCAGCATATTTATCAGTTAAGAATACCTATCATCAGTAATAATAAACTTATCAAAGTTGATATTTAATAGCCAATGAAAGATTATCCTGAATCAGGAATGGCAGTCCACTTTATCCACTTTATTGCAGGTAGCTCCCTGATGTTGCTAAAACTGATCCAGAATCAGTGGTGGTGTCATGATCATATCACAATCTCTTTGGTCCTAGAGCTGAAGAAATACTGCTCTAGTTCAGCTGTAAATGTATTGGCTTATGATAGAGGCAAAAAAATCCATAGAAAAACCAATGGTAATGTATAAGGCACCAGGCTAGAAACCAGGAGACTGTGACTTTTAGTCCCACCTTAGTCATGAAAGACAGCCGGGTGACTTTAGGCCAGTCACTCTCTCTCACCCCAATCTATCTTACAGGGTTGTTGTTGTGTGAAAAAAGAGGAGAAGGGAGGAGTATTATGTACGTCCATCACCTTGACTAAAATGTCTATCACCTAGAAATTAGTAAAGGTGTAATAAAAATAAATAAGTAAATAAATAAGAAACAGAGTACCAACCTTCTAATTTTCATATTATAATTATCACATTAATTATAATAATTATTATTATAATAGGGCAGTAGCTCTGTTGAATTCTACTGTATAGTGCAGTGTTGGTGTGGTGTTGGGGGTTTTCAATTCAATGTGTGGAGTGTGAAGGATGTGTGTTTGTGTTTATTTTCATGGTCATGATGTGCACTGAAGATGGTGCTTGATTTCGTTGTACAAGGTGCAATAATAAACTAAACTAAACTAAACTAAACTAAACTGAACTAAACTAAACTAAACTAAACTAAACATGTCCTGAGAAGTTTTGCTATAAAGTGGGCAGTTTTATTGTTATGATCCCTGATATTGCAGTCCCAGCTGCCTGATGTTCATATATTGAGTATACATGCCCATAAAAGAATGTGCATATGTGCAAGTACCATCATCCAGATAACCTTTTTTTTAATTACTTCATTTATTTGGTAACAAGTGTAAAATAAAGTACAAACAAGAAAAAAACACAAAAAGAAATCAACTTACTGCAAAAGCAAACCATAAATAACAAAGTAAAAAATTTAAAGGAAAATGTCATTAATTATAAATAATAGCAAACAAAATAGAAGAAAAGGCAACAAAAATATCATAAACAATTAAATGTCACTAGTAAGATAAATGTTACCAAATATAAAAAAATAGAACTATAGAAGTTTCCACAGCCACCATTATTGTAAAATATCATCAACTTTGCACTAAAGGGAGGGATATGATCAGTTTATAGGAAGTCAACAAGACTGCCTTTGTCACATCAGCCAGATATCTTTGTAACTGGTGGCCCCATTGATATGCTATCCAGGCAGCTGTTCCTGTGCAGGCTTTCAATTAAGATATTTTTGCTCAATGTGTGGCCACCAAGGGGCAGGTCTACCCCGTGATCACAACATTGAAGACTGGCTGAATAGCATTTCCTGAATGACAACATGATTATTCGTCAAATGAATAAGACATGGGTAGCATAGTGCCACTTTGTAAATGACAAAACATAGCCATCAAAGGTGTAGAAATATTATCAGAAAAAAATATTTAGGTATCTATATAAAGAATGTGGAAATACCAAGCTTTTTTGCACGCCTTGCCAAAGGTATGCTTAGTGGGGGACAAAAATTATTGCAGAGTTCTTTTTTTTCCAAAAAGTTTTTAAATTTTTAATTTTTACACATCTCTTTACATGGGCAACATGGTTCCAGATTATAACACTTGTACATAATCATACTTTCATTTCCACCAATCTTACATAATATCATCTCATATCATTATCCATTTCACTTATTCTTAAATAAATTTCCATTTCATATTTCAATTCATTAATTCAACATCAATATCATTTCATCCAGATATAGATTCCTAGTTCTTTATCCCCTATTATTTCTGCTTTTAGCAGAAATGTTATTTAACATTACATATCATTCTTATCCTTAATTTTCTCTAAGCCAATAATATAATAAACAATCTAAAAAAAGCAAAAATAAAACAAAACCTACATTTAGGATCCACATCTAATCTATCTAATTTAATAATTCATTCCCCTACTTTAGACATATTAACATTAAATAATCAATTGTATATTTTAAAACATATATTTTAAGGTTTTCCCCCCTAAAATCGCTAGAATGACTTCCTAATATATCTCATTTCATCTTCACTTTTCTTTTAATCATTAATAATCATATTTTCCCTTTCTACTTAGCCAAAATTTATATATTTTAATACATTTCACTTTTCTTATAATCATTAATAATCATATTTTTCTTCCTTACCACTTATCCAAAATTTATCTATATATTTTAATACATTTCCATTCCCCTGTTTTGATCCTCCAATATAAGGATTCATAACAGCATAATTCATATACATATACAAATACATATACATATATATAGTTATATAGTTATATAATCCTAAAATAATTTCCAGCAAGTTTTGAACTAAATGCCAATATACATTCCCATGTGGTATCCCCCTTGTACAATCCCTAACCTTTATCTCTAAATCTCGTAACTTTATCATTCCTTTTAATTTTGGCTAGGTTTCCCTTTTCTAAATTTCCCCGATCTTTATTCTTTTTTCCTTCTGGTTTTATTTTTATTTCCCTCTACCTGTCAGCCATGTCTCCCCCCCCCCCGCTTTTCAGTTCTTTTGGGGGGGGGGAGTTTCTTCTTGTACTCCTCCTCCTCCTCCTCCTCCTCCTCCTCCT
This sequence comes from Pseudonaja textilis, assembly GCF_049901715.1. Taxonomy (NCBI): domain Eukaryota; kingdom Metazoa; phylum Chordata; class Lepidosauria; order Squamata; family Elapidae; genus Pseudonaja; species Pseudonaja textilis. Next base: position 98,467,275 of record NC_141990.1, read on the forward strand.
CCTCCTCCTCCTCCTCCTCCTCCTCCTTGTCTTCTTCTTCTTCTTCTTCTTCTTCTTCTTCTTCTTCTTCTTCTTCTTCTTCTTCTTCTTCTTCTTCTTCTTCTTCTTCTTCTTCTTCTTCTTCTTCTTCTTCTTCTTCTTCTTCTTCTTCTTCTTCTTCTTCTTGATCTTGGGTGTCTTATCTCTTTTATTTGCTGTCTCTGTTGTCAATGTCTCTGTTTTAAGTCCTTTTATGTCTTTTGACATGGCCCTTGTTCTTCATGTTCATCAAGGCTGTTATTTTCCTTTTTTAATTTGTCCTCTCTGAGCTTCCTTTGTTCTTCTGTGAGCTGTGACACCATTACTTTACTCAGCATTATCTCCACCAGTCTCATTTTTTCTTTAAATATCTCTCTCACAGTTTGGAGCTCCGACTTAAATTCTTTGCTTATTTCTTCCATTTCTTTGGTCTATTAAGATATTCTTTATTTTATGAAAGGTCAAGTCCTTGTCAAAAGTCTCCATTTATCTCACTTTCTCTTTCTTCTGTTTTCTTGTCACAATCAGCCTCCAACAATCCCAAAGTATTGCATTCTTTTATATTTTACTGTAATCTCCCCTTCTTTTTTATAAGCTTCTGGGGATCTTGCTTATACAACCAATAATTTTCTGTAGAAACATAAAAGAAGGAAATCTTTAACCCTTAGGTAGTGTATCACTTTCTTCTTAGAATTCTTTTATTTTAAATCACTTTTCCATAGTATTAATATTAAATTTTATCAATTCCAAATAAGTCCAGCATTTTATCTAATGCCTGATTAATGTCAAATTCTGTATGTTGTTCCAAATTTAGTCTCTAATTATATATAATTATTTTATTTCCATTTTTTTCTTTACCTTATATTTTCCTCTTATTTCTCATTCGCCGCTACCACTCTTCCAGATGAGGGCTTCTTCTTTCAGCTTTTTCGGGGTTTTCAAAAACAATATTCAAAGTCTTTTATCCAGTTACACACCACTCACCACTTTCACTCTCCAGCACAAAACTTGTGTCCCGGCAGCTTCCTGTCTTCAGGGAAGCCATTAAAGACTGCCCTTCTCCCTGTCTCCTAGAGGAGTTTACCAAGCCAGGGAGGGGAGATGCAACTCCCGTCAACCCAGCTGGCAGTCTCCCCCTCTTCCCCCACCCCTATGAGGTGGGTCAGATGGATCTGGTCCTTTAAGGACCCCTCCAACAGGGTAAGCACAGATCAAAGCCACACATGATCACGGTCTCTGATCCATCGGCGACAAGAACCTCGACTTCTCTATTGCAGAGTTCTTGAGTAAGAGCTCATGAACATCACCTCAGATTTGAGAAACAACTAAATATCTACCAAGTGCACTGTTTGAATCAGCTGAGTAAGAAGTAGAAATATGGACGAAGATTCTTAGGTCTGGCCCGACCTGAATAACTGGCTTTATTTAGTATTAATCCCAGCTCTTTCAATAACCTGAACAAGCAAAGCTGTCTTCTATCTATAGCTCTTCTATTTCCCTGATCAGAATAACATCAATGATAGGTTAGTGTTGCTAGGCAACCTAGGCAAGCATGCTACTTGCTGAAATGATCAACCACTGTTCTCTGACAATGCATACAAAAATACTTCATTTCTGTTTGTACACATTTTCTATCCCTTACTGTGCATCTATGAAGAAGCACAGGTAGCAAAATTCTATTAACAAATGCACTGCAGGTTTGTAAATCCACTTGAACTTTAGAGTTTACTATTTCCTGGTCATACAAAACACGCAACTTCACACTTAAGGTGCTATCTTATTTAACATATTTTTATATTGCTATTTCAAAACGAGATCTATTAGTATTATCTCTATGTAGCTGAAAATTTTTTTTCTTCCCAGCATAATGAATATATTGTTGTCATACTTTAAATGAAATTCACAGAATCATATATTTTTGTGATTTTTCTCAGGGAGCATATAAAGCAGAGGTGGTGTTCAGCAGGTTCTGACCAGTTCTAGAGAACCGGTAATGGAAATTTTGAGTAGTTCAGAGAACTGGCAAATACCACCTCTAACTGGAGATTTTACAGTCTCCTTCCCCTGCCATGCCCATCAAGCCACACCCGCAGAACCGGTAGTAAAAAAAAAAATTGAATCCCACCACTGATATAAAGGTTTGATTTGCACATTCATTCTGATAAGGTGAGAGCACTCTGGATTAATATTAACTTACAGTTTTGTGCTTTGTGTATATTTTTTCCCAAAATGAATATTTCTTCTCAATAGAAATAAAATTAATTGACGCTGTACAAATGGAACAGGATCACAGAAAAACAACTATGTGTATGAAAAATTGCAAAGCCCAGTGCTTTTCAGTGAGATCTTTTGTCTAAGACTGTCTGGTGGGACAGCTGCAGAAAAAAAGGATTGTCCATGCCTCCAAATCTCTCATCTTCTAGTGGAGAAAATATAATAAATCCACTCCACTGAAACCAGAATGAGAATCCACTAGTTGGAGAACTCCAAGCTGGAGCCATTTCGGCAATAGCAAGCCAATTATTCCCAAAGATATAAATAAAGTTATGTCTTCCTGATAAATATATTGTATGAACAAACAAAATTTCCCCAAAGAGTAGATATTGAATTCATTCTATAAAGCAAGGGTCCCTAACCTTTTTGGTTCTGTGGGCAAATGGCAGTGGTTTTAGCTGTTTCGGCAGCAAGCAGGGGAATGGTTTTGTGCATGGAGCCTAAATCCCATGTATGGGCAAATGAAACTTCACATGCTTGTCTGCCATTTCTGCAGCCCAGTTCCCAAGAGGCTGTGGCCCAGTAATGGCCCATGGCCCAGAGGTTGGCGATCCCTGCTATAAAGACAACAGAATCAGGCTTCTTCAGAAAGTATATTAGGAAGCTTTTAAATCTTCATTATACCTTTATTTCATTTCACCTGTTTTGTTCCATTTTGTCTTTTTTTTTCACTTTTGTTTTCTTCTTGTACCAGTAAATTTTAACTAGTAGATCTATATGGTGGTTTAATTGCTCTTATTGTATTTGGACTTGATTGTATGTGATTTTTGTTGTTGTTGTAACTACTGTTCTGTAAATAATTACAATGTCAATTTCACTAAATAAATAAAGTCTATGTGCCTTAGCCTGTAAGTAGCATATTACTAACCAAGAATTTTTACAGTGACATCTAACTTATGTGGCAGATCACACAAAGTTATAACCATTGGCTTTAGAGCTTTAAAAGATGGATATGTGCTTCTATCAGTACCAGTGTTTCAACACCTGTGCTTTTAGGCAGGAATTGAGTTGAAACAAACATTAATTAAACAAAATATCATGTGTAGAAAAAAAGATAAAATGGTTTCTTTTTTACCCAGTCCTCTCTAAATTTATTCAGAAATAAATCTAGTTGAGTTCAGATTTACTCTTATATAAGTGTGCATAGGCTTTCATATCTTACTGAAGCATTCTTTTTAGTTACAACACCAAAGACAGGACAGGATTTAAATTATTCTGCCTGATTATAAATCTATTTTTTCTGTATTAGTCAGTATTACTGTACCATTGTTTCATGTTGTACTTGAAAATATAGTCATCTCAGAGGAACTGTATCCTGACATCACTGAACAAATATACAAATTTGCACCATTGTTACCTGCACCTGCATAGCCAACCTGCTTTTCCCTCTCTTCCCCAGACACCTCACTGCAATAAATCCTGCATTAAACTTGCCCAGGGCTAAGCAATTAATTTTCCAACAGGGCCACATGAGAAACTGGAACTATTGTGGAAGGCCAAGCCAATAGGATGAACTTAATTCTGCCATCAGGGCACATGTGTTGAGGGAGGAGGGAGCACAGAATCTTGTCTCTCCTCACCTTGCCTCAGCCCAGCCATTTCTCTCCAGTACAGGGACAGACAAGCTCTTTCTCTTGCTAACCAACTAAAGTAGTACACTTGGCTTCTTCTCCCTCCCCCTTGGCACATTTTATTTTCTAATTCCCAATTAACCTAACACAGGCCAGATTGAGATAGCCAGATAGCCCAAGTCTGATCTAGCCCCTCCATACTTCTGAGGAAGAGAGTTGCTATCAGCCTTCCCAGGTAAACCAGACAGGAAACCAAACTAGATGAACTAATTATTTTTATTTTGAGTTATACTAACAGAATCTTATTTTGTATCATCTAAAAATACGACAAACATTCCCTTTGCATCTTCCTTCCAATCATTAACAAAATTATTGGAGAGGATCTGGAATGGATCTTTTTGTAATTGGATTTGATACCTTGCCCCAGAAAGATAAAGAAGTATTGATAAGCACTTTAGAGTACAGTTTTCTATCATTCTGGTGACATTCCAGTCATAAAATTGCCTTGCTAATTCACATGTCATTGAGTAGTTGTCAAATACTTTGCTGAAGTTATACTATGTCTTTAGCATTTTCACAATCTCTTAAGTTTACTCTCATCCCCATCATCCAAAATAAAGTAAGGTTATTCTGATAAGAATAGTTCTTTACAAATTCATATTGATTTCTGGTAATTAGATGTATTCAAGGTGTTTACGTATTGATTTTTTTATGATCTGCTGTAACTCCTGGAGGAAAGGTAAGATAGGAAATTAATTAACTTTAAATCTGTCATCTGATTAGAGATCTGCAGTATAACTTCAGCTCAATTTAGTCATTTGATTCAGATTCTTGGTATGATTGAAATAAATTAGGTTGCCTAGTTTCACATATTAAGCTGATCTAGAATGTAGTTTGCTTTAGATTTCTGGGTAAAACAAATAAATTGTGGTTTCTAATCCATTGTTTTTGGCTGATAGCATATCAATTGTGCAGCGCTACAACAGGTCACTGATTTAGAAAAAAGTATATGAAAAAGTGTTAAGCTTGAATTAGGGAAAATTTTTGATGAATATGAAATTGAAAGTTGGGTGCTGAATGTGATAAGATATATATAAAATAAAGCATGTATGAGAATAAATGGGATGCTTAGGGAACAGCTCAGCAAAGATGTGTGATGTCCCTTTAATATATTTATGTGTAAATGCATTCAGAATAAATATGGTGAAATTAGACATTGTTTGGGGGCACAAATACATTTATGTATGGGAATGATTCTATGTTTACTGCCTGGGAAACAAAATCATCTGTAGTGAATATTAGATAGATAACATGATGGAGCAGAGAGTATGAACCTGAATGCTAATGTATTAAAACTCAAAATAGTTGCATTTGATGGGGAAAACTGAGTGAAAAGTTGCAGGTTAGAGCAAGTTCATGGTATAGCTTGGTAGAAGAAATCAAAAGCATACATACAAACAAATTGATGGTGTATAGATAGCAGATCTGTTGTGAAGATGGAACATTTGCTGAAAGAAGCAACATTGGTGTATATGATAGTGTGACTCTGAATGTCTTTTCTTTTATTTGTTTGTTTACAGAGCCATGGTGGTGTAGTGGTTAGACCAGTTCAAGGTTGATTCAGCCTTCCATCCTTCCGAGGTTGGTAAAATGAGGACCCAGATTGTTCTGGGAAATATTCTGACTCTGTAAAGTGCTTAGAGGGGACTATAAAGCACTGTGAAGTGGTATATAAGTCTAAGTGCTATTTCTATTGCTATTTTTATTTATTTATTTTAGAGCATTTATATGCCCATCCTCCATCCAACAGCATGACTCTAGACAGAAGGCAAAAAACACTAAACAAGAATACAAGAGAAAAAGAACAAATACCTCTACTGCAAATTAAAACAATTAGATAGCATTCAGGACTTTTTTTAAAAAAGAAGGCATACCTCCTGAGCCTTTCATTTATTTATTTAATATTCATTTATTTGTCATATTTAAGAACCATCTATTTCCCCCACAGACTCTGGCTGACATAAAATATTAATAAAAACAAAAAATAACATGTAAAATTTAAGGCACAAAGGATGTTTTAAAAATTGATTAAAAGGCTTCAGGGAGAACTGTCAGGAGACCAATATGGTGGCATTGCTTCAAAGAGGGTTCAGGAGGATACCCATTCTATTGGATGTAAGGCTTGAATATGTCAGGAGGCACTGAAGAAAGCAGGGAAATGATCTTTCAAGCAAAGATTCAGAAATCTTATGTAAACAAAAAGGACAGAATCATAAGTCCTAAGAAGAGAGAGAGCATTAAAGTGAGGCTTGTCCTTGGGTGGTGAGGTTGCCTAGAGGAGAGCTCTCACCTCACAATCAGGAGTTTGATCCTAGGTAGAGGCAGATATTTCTCTCTCTGGGCACAATGAGAATATATCTGCTGAACAAAACTCCACATTGGTGACAGGAAGGGCATCCAGCCAGTAAACACTCAGACTTCACCCCACAAGGGATTATGGGGTCATTAAAAGAAGATGATGACAGGCTGACTTGTTCTTGACTGACTGGGTTATAAAAGGGTATAAGAGGGAGGGCAGGGCAGGAAAAGCCCAAACAGAGTTGCAAGAGTCTGTTACTATATCCCAGTATTTCTCAACTTCAACAACTTGAAGATATACCAGCTGGTGAATTCTGGGAGTTGAAGTCCACACAACTTCAAGTTGCTGAGGTTGAGAAACACTGCCTTCCCATGGAGGAGGTCTCCTGATATGGTCTTCCTCAGAGGACTGACAAAAGTACAAAAGAAGTAGCATGCAATGGGAATGAGATAATTAAGAAGTGTATGTGGCAGAACGAAAGTTTAAGAATATATGGCAGCGTATAGGTTCTGTAGAAGTATGGATGTTTTGCAACATGTTTGTTAACTATGTTTCCTTTTAATTATTATTTCATGCCTTTCTTTTCTATTAATATTTCTTATCTATGCATAATATTGCTTGTCACAAAAGGAAACAGAGTAGTGTGCAATGTATCTATGTAAGTAATATAATGAGGAAAAGAATACATTCAATTCTTCACCAAAGTCTAATATTTGTACATTTTTTTTTGAAACTTAGCTTCTTAGTTTCTTTTTATAGGATTAAAATATCCTATAAGGTCTTGGAAATTGGATTTTTGTTCTTTTCTAATTTGCCACTACTTCAGGATGGTTGGACGCTCTTATGTTAATATGAAAAACAGTTGTTTAAAATCCCTTCTTGAATCTTTCCTGAATTTTAAAAGCTCATGAAAATATTCCTTTCGGCAAAAATAAAATAATTTGCTCACAGAACTCTTTCTGATAATTAATTGCTTTTTGTTCTGGGAAAAGCAAAGGAAGAGATATGTATTGAAGGAAAACAAGACTTTCACTAATAAAAATCTCTTTTGTGTCATTCAACACTCCCCCTAACTAAGTGCTGTGTGGAATGAATCATATTAGAATCTACATTGACACAATATCTTCATTTAATTTATGGATCAGGCTTAATTGAGAATCATGTCCATGTTTTAAAAATCGATCCAAAACTGCTGAAATACCAACTCTATAAATCTGAGGCATTTGCTTACGGCATGTCTATGAGAACACAGTGAAGAAAATGGCATATCTATAAGAACAAATTGAGCATTTCAAAAGGATGTAGTTCAAAGCATCTCTTTCCTTAATTCAAATTTTGACACCGCTAAACTAATGCTATCAATCCTCATCAGCTGTCTGGGAAAACAATAATATGAGTTGAGGATGAGATATACTAGGATAATAAATCATAATCATTTGTATGCTATATTTCCAGCAAATCCCTCAAATTATGTACTCTAACATGAGTTATATAAAATAAACATAATACCATCAAGAAAAAGTGGTTTGAATATTACAATTTATGAAGTTGAAGATAAGAGCAGTAGTTCCCTTGATAGCATTATTTGTTTTTTAAAAGGACAGTGGGGAAATAGCAAAGACAAAAATACCCTAACAAAGAGCTTGAAATTGAAATTGAAATTGAGATACCAATTTCCAGCATTCTCAGCCAGCATGATCAATGGGGATGGACTGGCTAAACATTCTAGGAGATGCATTCACGATGATTCTGATTAACTTGGTATATGAATAGATAAGATGAGATAGATATTGATTATTTTGGATTTTTCAATAGTTTCATAAACTACTGTGCAGATGATGTTATCTGGTTGGGTAATGAAACAACTGCAAGAAAACCACAAAGCTCATGGTTGCAATTTGCTATTAAAGTCTATGGATCTCAAGTTTAAACAGTAACTTAAGCTGCTGTATCCTAACTTTGCATTTACCTTTGGCAGTTATTCTCTTTTTTTTGAAAATGCCTCTTCTGTTCAATTTTCCCAATATTGGCTGTTTACTGCTCTCTCAGTAAATCTGTTGTTTCTGGTTGAATGACAAAGCTAAAGTTAGCATTCATGAGTCTTTCTAGGTTTTCTTCAACAAAGGCTCTGGATTTAGAAATAATGTGATTGTTCTTTTGCCAAAATCATTTTAATAGAGTAATAGAGTAATGTGGGTTTAAACTGAAAAATCAAATGTGTTTTTATTTTATTTTTCAGGAGAATTAAGAAAAAGTTGCTGAACCCTTATTTACAGTAACCTCAAATATTTGTTTGAAATCCCTATATAGTTTATGTACCTTAACTATTTTAATTCCATAGTTTCCTGTGTGCTTCATTGTTAGAAAACATTGGTGTGTAATTTTTGAATTCAGATAGGATTTAATTCCATTTAGCAAATAGGGGGAAACAATATTACAACATAGACATCAATAATCAGGAGTACTCTGGAACTGCCTCTATTTGTTATATCAGCATAACGTACTGAGATATGTGAGTATCAATAAAAAAACCTGGCAATCAACAATAAAGTGCATGCAGCATATATGGAGATATATTTCAAGTGTTTGATCAATCAACATTTGTTCTCACAAAGGCCATTTTAGATGATTTTGTGAATATTTATTCTTTATCTAATCACGGATACATCTGGACATGTTCTTTGGATTATTTTATTTGCAGTTCATTCAAACAGGAACATAAATAATTGTAAGAGAAGGGTTTTATAAACTACTCAAAGGCACCTTGCCAAAGATTAGAAGCAAGATCGTTATACAAAGTTCACAGGCAGACACGTAAAAAGGCATTCCTCATAGATTTTTAGTCAATTAAAAATGGCAAGGGGGACAAAATAAAACATACTATGGACAAATAAGTCCAAGTGAGCCAGTTTGGTCAAGAGGTTAAGATCTCAGGCTAGAAATCAGGAAACTGTGATTTCTAATCCTGCATTAAGGATGAAAGTCAGCTAGGTGACTTTGGGCCAGTCATTCTCTCTTGGTCAAACACACAATGTTTTTATCAAAATGTTTTTATATAAAAATAATATCAGCAATAGAAGAGAATATTTGTAGCTCAGGATTCGTTGATGCTCTCAGAGAAAACGGCCAAGCTTAAAGAGTTCCAAAGAACCCACAAAAATAATATTATTTCTCAGAAGGACTAAAAATATAAAGTACAGAATGTATTTAGGCTGATCTATACAGTCCTCTATGAATTTACTTTGCCTGAATATGTACTTTATTGTCATTCATTATTTGATCCTGTCTCAACCCCAAGTTTTTCCTAACTACCTTCGTCAGCTTTTAGCTGTTCTATTACTGCATTAGTAATTACGTGCAAGTCTGTCCCTTTGGAATAAGCCTGTAATTGCTGCTACTAAATCTGCAAACTATTCTGACTATTCCAGATAAATGGAGGTAATTTAAGAAAATGAGATATGATGCAAATAATTAGAAGATCATAGGAGAAAATGCAAGATAATATAAAAACACAAAAGTAAGATGAAATTATATTTCCATCTGTGTGCTTTTTTAAAAAAAAATCTGCAACTCAATGCTTATTAATATTTCCTTATTATAAAAGTAAATTAAATTGAAACACAGACATTTTTTTTAGATAACACTGCAAGAGCTCTTTTTGATTATGGGGTAAACAAAAGTTATATATAACACCTGTATATATACTAAAGCTCTGTAAGTAGGGGGTATATTATTTCAAAGATAAGAAATTATATTTTCTTCATGAAACTACTATACTATACAATTCTCAAAGATATCTCAGCAATGGTTAGAAAATAGGGAGTCTACCAGGAATTTGTCTTCGAGGCATATACTTGAGATTGTAATATAAGATATTGCGTGAACAGTGATAACATCAAGGCAAGTATGTTATTAATATCAATAGTTTTTTAACATTCCATGCAGCTTTCAAAGTGTGTTTTATTGTATTTGCACAGTTCTGTAAAGTTGAAGACTATAGATTTCTTTTTGCATAAAACAGCCCAAGGAATCCTTGAATTTAAATAAAAAATAAAAAAGTAGATTTCTCTGTGCAGCACTGTATTAAATTTTGTTTTGTTCAAACCAATAAGCAAATGTCAGGAAAGTTTAAATCCTGACTGGTTCAAAATTCACCAATTCATGAAATTCCTCCCTTTCTCTTAACAGACTGTATTCCTTAATACCTGAGAAGAATATATATAGCTCAATGTTGAATTATGGAGTCTTTGGTGCTCTCTGAAAGTGTTTGCACCTGACTAGTGTTTGCTCCCTGTTTATATACAACAGCTTGCCCTGCCAATATTGGTGGGAGTGTGGGATTTCCTTGGTAGTTCCTTGATTATGACATTGTTTTTGCTTATTTGTCTGATATTAATTCTCACTTATCTGGGTTTAGGCTGCTGGAGACAACGTGTTCTGATCTTTGTGTTTGTTTCTTTCATAGTCTTTTGTTGTTATTTCATTTGATCGGGATGTAAATATGGTTTATCCTTATGTGTCTATTGATGGCTGGTTTTCTGAATGCCAAGCCTCCATGAATTTTTTAGCATTTTTGGACTTGGCTTAGTCTAGGATGCTGATAGTTTCTGAGGTGAAAATATGTTTGAGTGTGCCCATGTATGGTGAAATTAAAGAGTTTTCATCACATCTTCTGATTGCTAGTTGCTATTCATGGATACATCTGATCAGCTAGTCTTCTGCCTGCCTACATAGTGGCTGATACAGTTCTTACACTGTGTGTTGTAGATTACTTCTGGGTTTTCTTTTCTTGGGTTATTCAATCTTTTGGATTATTTAAGCTGCTTTGGAGAGCTTTCATCAGATGTGTGCTAGACTGATGTCATGTGATTGTAAAAGTCTGGGTTTTTTTATATATGGTAGTAAATCTTTGTAACCACTTATTGAGTGAGAGGATCAAAAATGCCTAATCTGGTTTAGTGTTATATTATTGCTTATCATTAAAAGAATGGAGGAAAAGGGGGGAAATAAGTAAGATCATACTTCTGGAATTATGGAAGAATGATTTTCACCAAATTGGATGAATTAGCTCCTATGAAAGGCAAAAAATGAAATCAGGGGCTTGAAAATCTTTGAAGAAAGTAAAGCATAAACTCTAACTAAGCATAAGTAGTTCTATGAGAAGAATATATGGACATACCTGGATTTTGAAAGATGTAGCAAACTTCTACAGATAACTATGCTGAGGAAAACTTGGCTTTTCAGGTACAAGAGAAAATAGAATAGATAGCTGCATTATTTGGTTGGAATGCAAAGTTGGGGATAAGGGTTCAAATACTACCATTATTTACTTGGAAGAGCCAACGTGACTTTTTAATAAAGCTGTAATGATTGGTCAGCAGCATAAACTAAAAATCATTAAATAATGGTGATTCTGGTCTCAAAATATAAACATCTGATTTTTGTAGCTAACACAAATAACTGGAATCAAGAGTTTTTTAAAGAAGTTTCCATGTACAGATTCTGTCTCACTTTCTACATATAGGGTTATGAAAACAATGGGATAAGAGGAATAAAGTAGGACATATAAACATTATTTGTCTCTATCTACATTTACATTTTTGATGAGTCCCCTATACAGTCTTAACATTTCCAGGATGGTTGCAGGTTGCATGAGAAGATGGATAATATGCAACTTCACATAATGTGAAAAATGCTAAGTGAATCCATACTGAAAGTTGGTCAAAAGAATAAAGAGGATTTATAAAATCCCTGCATAAAAATATCATATTTCAATATGAACTGAATCTGATTGCATTTCCAAGTGAAAGTCTCTGGGGAGAAAAGGCTACATTTGTATGTGTGGAACAGTTACTTATTAACCTCTCCTTGGGCCCTGGAAAAAAACAGATGATGGCTTGATTTTAAATTGCTGTAGGTGCCATCTACCAAATTGTTAGTGTATTGTCTAATGTTGTTTTGCAGCTTGCAAAATTCAAGATATGAAGCAGAAAAATTATGGCTGGTACTAAACTGGCAGATATCTAAAGTGATGCAAATATATGCATATTAGTTCTGAATGAAGTGGCTCCACCTGCCTTGTGGCATTGCTTCAAATCTAGATTGTGAGCAGCAGCAGCTTGTCTTGGAAAATTCAATTGCTTCACTTTGTTGCAAAGGCATTCGCAGCAAACTGATGAAATGTGCATTCGATGCAAGCCTTGCCTCTAAGGAGGTGACAGATTTTACCAATGGGTAATAAAAATGGTATCTGTTCATTCTTGGCATTTATTTCATAACAAATTTTTTAAAAGCCAATTTAATTAAATCTTTGTTTAACATTGCATTGCTTCTTTTATTTAATAGAGCCATGTGCAAAGCACTTAAGAGTGATGCTTTACAAAGTATGTTGACATGAGAGATACCTTCCTACTTGAAGCATTAATGCATTCACACCTTCCAGAAGATTCAGCATAGTTGTTGAAGAGGATTGCTGGTGGTCTGCACATGTGCAGCTGGTGAAATGAAGTGAATTTGCATCCATTTGTCATGAACCACAGGAGGCCTTCAAGCTGCCTGTAACACTCCTTTAAGAAAACAGAGTGGTTGGACATTTTGTGGAGGAGCACCTCACATGCCCATGGGATTTGCAGAACGCCCTATTAATGCTTGGCATTCATAAACAGTTCCCTATTCTCCTCTTCTTCTTTCTGAGTTCAGTAAATAGAACTGGAGGTGGTACTGAAATTACATGAAGTCCCAGAGACAGCCTGAATCTGATACAGAACAGTCTCAATTGGACCCAAAAAAGAGAAATGAAGACAAGGGTTCACTTGATAAGTTTTTTAGCCTGCTAGATCTCTCATTTTCAAGTTCCACAGGAAATGATGGTTCCATCTCTTGGAAGATTTGGACAGCCAGAAGAAACACAAATTTCAATCTTCAAGTCCTCAGCAGCCCTTGTTGCATTGCTACTATTTCCCTGTTTCCTCAGCTTCAAAAGGAAGGAAGAACTCACAGGAACCCAGAAATGGAACAGAGTTGGAATTTCCATCAGTGGGAAATTGCCCACACAGAATGATATGAAACAGCAACTGAGTTAATTGGTTCAATGTGGTAGACCAATGCAAGGTCGTGTCATTATGGGTACCCAAGCAAAACACTCAGCTTCCATTGTCATGGTTCTTTGGTATAGAAGGAGCCAGATTTACTCTCCCACTGGAATGCTATTTTGTAGCAGGAAGCCTTCTTAGTGATTTTCTAAAATCCACTGGATCTGGATTTGGATTTGGATTGCTTTTTGACTCTTTACCATGGTAGAATGATCTTAGTTGATTTGGTACAAAAGACTATATGGCTACACAAATAGAATATTCCAGTTAAATGTCGCTCTATTTGATGAAAAGGTGAAGAATTTTCTCATAATCTATCCAAGGTTAAGAACAAATCTTTATAGACAATGTCACATGCTAGGCAGTATTCATAATTGCCAAGTATTGCTTTAGTTTAAATTAAGATATATTAAGCAATTTCTTCCATAAGAAAATATAATTTGTATAATCAAATTGATGAAAATAGCATATCCAGAATCAATATATATGTACAAAACTTCATTACCTATAGATAAATAATGGCATACACATTCCTGGTATTAACAGTTCATGCATTCCAATAAGACATCTGTTTATAATTACTGGAGTTATTGAATTTCTTCAGGGGACACTGTTACTGAAATCTGCAATGAAACTAGAGATAAATGCTGTAGAAGAAAATGTTTGCGAACTACATTATAATTAGATGTCAGATCAAACATTCCCCCCCCCCTTTGATGGATTACTTCCTCTTAGTTTTAAACTTCTGAGACACCAATATTCATTTGAATTCATCTCTAGTTCAATCTTACTCTTATATAATCAAATCAGTATTCAGGACTGTGACTCTTCATTCATGTCAGAAAACTCCCTTTACATTCCAGACCAAATTATTTGAAGATGCATATCATTTTCCTAATGATTTGCATGCTATATTCTTCAAGGCATTGCAGGATTAGGCTGTCGTGTTACTGCCACAAAATTCTGAAGTTTAATCTGAAGGATGTTTGACAACATTTTCAGATTAATAATTTAGCCAATTGTTAATTTTTCCTTGTGGTCAAGAAATTGCCCTCAAGTAGCAGCCAGGAGCAGTTAGAATGGGAATGTAAATTATAAGGCTGCGGGCCATATCTGGCCTTGAAAGATTGAAGTGATAGATTCAGTGCCTCTCCAACAGTGCCAGTAAATAAAATATTATATATAAAGAAGGAAATTATACATGCAGGAGTGTTATCATATTAACTGTTAGTGTTTGGGGACAAACCCCCAAGCAGAGTGCACAGCAGCAGTCAAGCCAGGCAGCCACGTGAGAGAGAGGCTGGGCCCAAGAGTATACACACACTGGAGACAAAAACACTGTTTGTAGTTTTAAATAGTTATTTAATTCACACAGAGTTTAAGCATTGTCATTCAGTCCATATGTCATTTTCCAATATATCCATCCAGTAACCTAGTCCATTAACTAGTCAGTACAATGTCCTTATCTTCTCCTTCCGATACCTTTCTCTCGAAGACAACGCTGAGTATTCGCAGGATATCAGCTCACCAAGTAAACAGTCATTTTGTTCAGCACAGTAGCCAACAAGCATTAACAAGCAGACGTCTCAGGAGTAAACAGCAGGCAGCAGAGATCAGAGACCAGCGACCAGACCAGACCAGAGACCAGTAACCAGAGACCAGGAGGGAGTTACGTTTGTCTTTACTGCCTTATATTGCTGCTTGCAACCGCACCCTTAATTATCTAATTACATTGCAGTTTGGTGCTTACAAACACTTAAACCTAGGTTTATATATTTATTTACCCAAATCTAGTTGGTGTATCCATATACCCAACGTTCTCCCCTTTTGGGTGATATAAATATATAATACCCTTACAATCTAAACCCATACTTTTCACAACTCTCTAGGTGCTTAATGGCACCTTGGGCTTTAGTAAAATTATCAGCTATATTGTCCTCCGACATGCAGTACTCCAGCTGTATCATTTTACTCTGTACAGATTGTCTAACGTTTAGGTACCTTAAATCCGTATGTTTGCTTCTAGTTTTTACTGCAATATTTGTAGCCATTTGAATTGCTGCCTGATTATCTTCATGTACAATTATAGGATAATTTACAGTTATACCCATATCATTCAACATTTGTTTATACATAATTAATTCAGTACATAATAGCAATAAACAGGAGAATTCTGCCTCCATAGTAGACAAACTTATATGCTGTTGTCTAATTGACTTCCAACCTATTAATGTCTTACTCAGCATTATGGCTGTTCCTGAAGTCGACTTTCTTGTGTCTCTTTCTGATGCAAAACTAGCATCTGCATAAGCACTCAATATGAGATCACCTTTTGGTTCTAGATACAGTGCATGGTGTAATGTTCCTTTAAGATATCTTAAGATTCTCTTCAATGCTATCCAATGACACTGAAGCGGATCATTACTATGTCGTGCCAGTTGATTAATACTAAAAGCTATATCTGGCCTTGACCAATTGCTAATATATGATAAGCTACCAATCAAAGATTGATATATTACCTTATCAAACTTGGGACTTTGAGCATCCATTTTGCAAATATCCTGACTCATTGGAGTCTTTGCAGGCTTACAAAGTTCCATCTTATAATCTATTAGCAATTTAGATATCTTATCCTCCTGAGATATCTTAAAACCTTTCTGTGTTTTCAGTATATTCAAACCTAGATATTTCTTTATCTCCCCTAATTGCTTGATTTTTATTTTCTTTCCTAATGATGCTATAATTTTATTTGCTTCATCATTAGTCTCAGTAATCAAGGCAATATCATCAGTGAATAATAATAATAATGATATTTTACCATTTGTCTCCCTTTTAAACAGACATGGATCGGCTAAACCAGCTTTAAACCCTATATTGTTCAGTTCCTTTACAATATACTAGTTCCATTCATAGCCCGATTGTTTAAGACCATAGAGGCTCTTCTTTAACAACCAACAATCATTATTATTTTCACCTTTAAATCCAATAGGCTTCTTCATATATACAGTATGTCTTAGTGGGGCGTGCAAGTAAGCAGTTTCCACATCTAGATGGTTAACTATATATTTCTTGCTTGCTGCCCACACTAAGGCTGCCCTTAATGTTGCTGCTTTAAGACTAGGTGCAAATACCTCATCATAGTCATTGGCACTTTGTCTAAAACCTTGGGCTACTAATCTTGCCTTATGGATTATATTTCCATCCTTATCAGATTTTATCTTAAAAATCCATTTGCAGCCAATGGGTTTTATATCTACAGGTAATCTCGCATTTTCATATACTTTCATATCCTTCAAGGATTTCAATTCCTTATTCATTGCTGCATACCAACTTTCCTTATCTTTAGAAGGATACATTTTAATTTCATCCACAGTATATGGAACTTTATTTATCTGGCACACTGTGTTAGCCTGGTATCTATCAGGCGGTCTAGATATTCGTGTAGTTCTTCTGGGAATTACAGGGCTTGTATGAGGACTTTTTTGAGTTACTACCTGTTCCTGTTCCTCAGCTTGCTCAGCTATTTCTTCCTGTATTTCTCTTTTTACTTTATTTTTAAAGTTACAGGGATAATTAATGGGATTTCTATAGGATTCAATAATTACTTCTTTATTGTTATCCTGTTCTAACTTATCCCATCCTACGTGCTCTAGAAATTGGGCATTGGCACTACATAACACCTTAGATGTGCCTTTCTCCCAAAATCTATATGCCCTATGGTTTGCTTGGTAACCAACGAAGAAGAATTGTTTAGCTCTGTGTTGCCCTTTACGCCTGAGTTGTGTAGGGATATGCACCCATGCTGGTGCACCAAATGTGTGCAGGTAACTCAGATCAGGCTTCCTGCCATGCCACATGGTGAATGGTATTTCACCAGTAGTTGAGTTAACAACGTTGTTCAATATGTTATTAGCACACATTGCAGCCTCCCCCCACAAAGAATCAGGTAATCCAGAATCAGTTAACATTGTTCTAACCATTGCCTGTAGTGTTTGGCCTCTTCTCTCTATAAATGCGTTGTGTTGTGGTCTATATGGTGCAGATTTCTTGTGCTCTATTCCAGCTACCTTTAATCTATTCTGGAATTTGCTGTTAACAAATTCCGTACCATTATCTGTCACCAGGGTTATCAGTTGCCATTTAGTCTTTCTTTCTGCAAACTTTAACCAGTTGAAGAAATGTTGATATGTTTCAGTTTTGCTTTTCATTAGGTAGCAAAACCCATATCTAGAGTAATGGTCCATAATGCTCAGTATATATCGAGCACCCCCCATACTGGGTTTCTTTGGACCTATAATGTCTGCAAATACTACTTCTAAAGGTTCTTTAGTTTTGAAACCATTTAGCCTATTTGCAGGCAATATTTTACTCTTAGCTTCACAGCAGACATTACAACGCAAATATTTATCACAGGGTTTTAACCTTATGCCATCAGATAACTCTACTGTACGTTTTAGCATTTTAAAATTTACATGCCCCAAACGCCTATGCAATAAATGGATACATTCATTATGAGGCTTTATATTGTTAAATACAGTCTGTGCCTCCCCTTTCTTACTATCATGTAATACATATAATGCTCCAAAGCTGCAGTTACCCTTTTGTTATCTCTTCCAATTATGCACTTATTATTCTTAAATGT
Source organism: Pseudonaja textilis (assembly GCF_049901715.1). Taxonomy (NCBI): domain Eukaryota; kingdom Metazoa; phylum Chordata; class Lepidosauria; order Squamata; family Elapidae; genus Pseudonaja; species Pseudonaja textilis. The sequence continues at coordinate 98,485,230 of NC_141990.1, forward strand.
AACTACATAACCTAGTTTATCTAATACTCTTACAGAAAGCAAGTTCATCTTTAACTGTGGTACATACAACATTTTTATATTCTGGTTTAAACATGGACAATATGCAATACCTTCACCCTTGGCTTGAGGTGCCAGCCGTTAGCGAGTGATATATGCTGAGAGCTTGTAGACATTTTTATAAACTTTGTCTTATCTCTCGTGATGCAGTGGGATGCACCACTGTCCACCACCCATAAATCATTCTTCACATCACAGTTGCTAAACGTGGCTAGTTCAAAGGATTTCTTTGGCTTCTTTACATTCTGGCGTTTTCCTTTTCTGCAGAATCTTGCCAAATGTCCTCTGCCTCCACAATTAAAACACTTTTTAATTGTGTATGCCGTCGAAGATAAATTCTCTTCTTTCGAGTGCTTTACTTTACTAAGTTGGTTTCTTTCATGCTTTGAAGATAATTTCTCTTCTTTTCTCAGCTGGTCACGTTCACACCTTCTTCTGGCTTCTTCTAATAGCCTGCCGGTTATCTCAGTTACTGATAAACTGTCTTTTGGCAATACCTCTAAAGCAGTCACAAAATCATCATAGCTTCAATCCAATGAAGACAGTATGATGTATACTTGTTGCAACTCATTAAAGATAAGCTCTTTTTCTTGTAATTCTTGAAAAATGCTTTTCATACAGTTTAAATGAGTTAACATGTCTCCATTCTTCTCAAGATGTGTTCTAAACAGCTTCCGTGTAAGATTGATATGAGCTCCTACACTGTCTCGAACATAAATCTTCTTGAGATTCTCCCAACAGTTAGCAGCATTTTCCTCTCCACGGATATGAATCAGTTGCTGGTCAGAGAGAGTCAGTCCTATGATGCATAAAGCCTGCTCATTCTTTCGTTCATAGTCCTGTATCTCTTTGGCATCCTCTTCATCATTAGGATCTAAGTTAGATACATCTGGTGGGTTTGTTATTATGTCCCACAAACCTTCTCTTCGTAGAAGTAAACTACATTTCATTGACCATGAAACATAGTTTGTTCCATCTAGTCTGGATATCATGGACAGACTTGGCAAATTTACTTGTGCCATTGCTCTTCAGATAAATAACTATTCAACAAACAGTTTGTTGTTACAGTAATGTGCAACTCACACCAAAACTCTCTCTGCTATAACCTGGTTAGTTAGACTGTGCTCACTGCTGGGCCCATAACCAATGTTAGTGTTTGGGGACAAACCCCCAAGCAGAGTGCACAGCAGCAGTCAAGCCAGGCAGCCACGTGAGAGAGAGGCTGGGCCCAAGAGTATACACACACTGGAGACAAAAACACTGTTTGTAGTTTTAAATAGTTATTTAATTCACACAGAGTTTAAGCATTGTCATTCAGTCCATATGTCATTTTCCAATATATCCATCCAGTAACCTAGTCCATTAACTAGTCAGTACAATGTCCTTATCTTCTCCTTCCGATACCTTTCTCTCGAAGACAACGCTGAGTATTCGCAGGATATCAGCTCACCAAGTAAACAGTCCTTTTTTTTCAGCACAGTAGCCAACAAGCATTAACAAGCAGACGTCTCAGGAGTAAACAGCAGGCAGCAGAGATCAGAGACCAGCGACCAGACCAGACCAGAGACCAGTAACCAGAGACCAGGAGGGAGTTACGTTTGTCTTTACTGCCTTATATTGCTGCTTGCAACCGCACCCTTAATTATCTAATTACATTGCAGTTTGGTGCTTAAAGCTACAAACACTTAAACCTAGGTTTATATATTTATTTACCCAAATCTAGTTGGTGTATCCATATACCCAACATTAACTATATATAATTGATGGTTTTTACATTTAATGTAGTTCCAGATTTAAATTAATTGCTTTTAGTTTTTGTCCTAGCCTACTTACATAGTGAAGAGTGCTCTCTCTAGTTTGACTTTCAATGACCCAAAATTATGCTATGTTGAAAATAAGAAGCCTGACTTCAAATGGAACAAGAATCTGAGTTTTATAGAAAGTTCTTACAAGTTTAAAAATGTGGATTATTTATTCTGGCAGGTGTTTCATCCAATAAAGTCAGAATTTAAACTGTTCTAGAAAAATATGTTCATAATTTGTGTGTGTGTGTGTGTGTGTTTGTATATGTACGCACATACATGTGTGTGTATTTAAGTGTATCTCCTAAATCCTACAAAAATTGTTTCTTAAACTTTTGATGATTTATAGAATTAACTTGCCACAGAACAACTCACCATGGCCAACTTGCTCTGGGACAATTCAACACTGCATTAATCATTGCATTCAGTTACTTGTATTATTGGTGGCCATGTTTTTGTTGAAATTATTGTAACTCTTCTATTTTTGGATTGATTTTCTTTATTTTATTATTATTGGCCATGGTTCAGTTGAAATTAATTTAATGTTTGTATTTGCTGAATTTTCCTGCAGTGAGTTGGCCATGACAAGTTGTCCTAGACACCCATAACTTGGTTGGCTTTAGTGTTTGTAATACTCTCACCACTAGTCATACTATTTACAATTTATCGTGAATGAAGCTCACCATTTTTGGAGAACATCAGACTAAAAATATGTAATCTACAGATCTTCCCTTTAACTTTAATATTCTTCATTACGTGTGGTTTCATATGGGGAAAAATGAAACCAAGTAGTAAAGCTAATTATCAAATATACTTTCTCGTTCAAAATATATGAAGACATATTGGATAGTTTTACTGATTAGTGAAAATGTAATAATAAAAACATGTTTGTAATAGTTAAGGATCTCATGGTTAATGGAAATTCAAAGTCCCCATTCAACTCACTCATTTTACTGACATCTGGCAAGTCTTTATATATTGCATTATATGGAAAAGAAGTCACCTCTTACTACTATCAGAATATTTTGGAATAGAAAAGATCTATCAGAAGTAGATTTTGATTATGAACAATTTTCAGTATTAATAATCTTAGTCAGGACTTCTGACCCATCTGGAGGATTTTTATTTCCTTCTTACCCTGTTCAGGTTTCCTTCCTCAAACATTACTCTAGATCAGGGGTGTCAAACTCACATCATCACGGCAGCATCACATGACATACTGAGACTTTTTCCTCCTTTGCTAAACTGGGATGGGCATGGCCAGCGCATACTGCATTGGGCCCATGGGCTGGGAGTTTGACAGCCCTGCTCTAGATCTAGCTAAATAGAATCAGGTAACATGAAAATTAGATTAATAATCTAGTACTGGGAGCAACTGATTAACCCAATTTCTTATTGTTTCATTTTTTTTTTTTGTAGCATGTCTTTCATTCGTCTCACAGACAAATAAAAGTCACAAATCTGAAGTAACTATATGGAAATATTTCCCTCTGAGTTACATGATAAGCAAATACAATAAGTCAAACTGCTCAAGTTCCATCAGGCATTTTTTTTCATTGTAGAAATAGCAGAATTAAATTGGATCCTAGATTTTGCCCTCCATTTTACTTCTGGACAATCAGTGACTTGACACTCATTATCAAAAGAGTTCTGAGCCCCAAGGAGCAGGGCATTAAATATGCCATGGATGTGATCTATTTTTACAAGCAAAAATGTTTGGAATTTAATATTGAATTTGAACACAAGAGCTTTGTGGCATCACAGTGGCTTCTTTATACTTGTTGGAAGATGCAATGAAGAATGAATGAAGGTCCATTTGCTTGCCACACAGATTTTATTTTTTTTATTTATTTATTTTTATTTGTCAATTGCTTACAAGATAATAGGTATAACTAAAAACATAGTTATGAATACATGGATACATATAAGAAAAATTTAAAAAATAATAAAAATATAAAAGAAACAATAGGACAGGGATGGTAGGCATGTTGGTGCACTTATGCACGCCCCCTACAAACCTCTTAGGAATGGGGGGAGGTCAATAGTAGACAGTCTAAGATTAAAGTTTTTGGGGTTTGGGGAAAAGAACCATAGAGTCAGGTAGAGTATTCCAGACATTGACCACTCTGTTGTTGAAGTTGTATTTCCTGCAATCAAGTTTGGTGCGATTAACCTTGAGTTCGTATCTATTGTTTGCTCTTGTGTTGTTATGGTTGAAGCTGAAGTATTCATTGACAGATAGGACATTGCAATGTATGATTTTATATACTATACTTTGATCGGACCGAAGGCAGCATAGTTCTAGATTTCTAGGTCTAGAATTTCAAGTCTGGTGGCATAAGGTATTCTGCAACGAGTAGAGGAGTGGAGAACTCTTCTTGTGAAATATTTTTGGACTTTCTCAATTGCATTAATATCAGATATGTAATGCAGGTTCCAGACTGATGAGCTGTATTCAAGTATTGGTCTAGCAAATGTTTTGTATGTTCTAGTTAATAGAGTGATATTACTGGGGAAAAAGCTACACAGGATTAGGTTTACAACTCTTAATGCCTTTTTGGCTATGTAATTACAGTGGGCTCTAGCACTTAGGTCATTTGAGATGAGTACTCCAAGGTCCTTGACAGAGTTTGGATCATCAACAAGGTCTTGATTCTTCAGCCTGTATTTTATTTTCTGATTTTTTTTGCCAATATGTAGGACAGAGCATTTATTTGTTGATATTTGAAGTTGCCATTTGTTTGACCATTCTGATACATAGTCAAGGTCTTTTTGAAGGGTAGCAGCATTGTCTGTGGTGTTGAATAGCTTTACATCATCAGCGAAGAGAATGCAGTTGTTCTTGATATGATCACAGAGGTCATTTATGTAGAGTGTGAAAAGAGTTGGTTCTAGAACACTGCCTTGGGGGACACCACTGTTGACAGGTACAGAATTTGATAAGACGCTCCCAATTTTGACCATTTGTTGTCTGTTTGACAGGAATGCTTCTATCCAGTTATGCAGGTGTCCAGAGATACCGTAAGATTTTAGTTTTAGGAATAGTTTGTCGTGTACCACTGAATCAAAGGCTTTACAGAAGTCTATGTAGATTGCGTCTATTGCTTTGCCCTGATCGAGTTGTGTAGTCCATATGTTTTTGCAGTGTAAGAGTTGCAGATTACAGGATAGTTTTTTCCTAAATGCAAATTGTTTATTAGAGAGTAGGTTTTTTGCTTTGAAGTGGAGGATGACGGATTGGTTAATAATTGATTCCATGACTTTACAGGTGACACAGCATAAAGAGATTGGTGTGTAATTTTCAACTAGGCTGAGCTCTCCCTTTTTGAAAATGGGAATGACTGTGGCTTGTGACCATAGTTTTGGCAAGGAGCTGGTCCTGAAAGATTTTTCAGATTATGCTTTGAGGTTCGGCTATGGCAGAGGATTGCTTTTCTAAGAAGTAGGCACATATTCTGTCTGGTCAAATAGATAGAGATGGTTTTAGATTGCGCAGTGCTTTTTTAACAATGTCTTCTGTAAAATCGATATGTATTAGATCATTGTAGTTGTCTGTAGTTCGACTAGGAAATACTGGGCATAATCCATTGCTGTTTACAAATACTGAGCCAAAGAATGTGTTAAAGTGGTTGACTTTAATAGTGTCGTCGTTGTAGTCTTTACCATTAGGTTCTTTCAGGGGTGAGATGGACCTTGAGTCTTTTAGTTTGTTGTTTATAAAATTGTAGATAAGCCAGAAATTTACCACGGATGTGATCAATGGCTAGCTCAGAATAACCTCATTCTTACTTTGATAGACCATGCATAATGGATTAATTACCCAAGCCACATTTTTCATAATTTAAAAATTGTTTAAAGAAATAAAAATAATTGTTTTGTTATTTATAGGTAGTTGTGTTTACACTATTTGTCAGTTGACCAGTTACATGATATCAGATTGCAGACTGCTTGGTTATAATTTTGGAGAAATATATTTAAAAATAATATTCCAAGTATTTAAAAAATATTTTTGAGGAGTTTACTATTGCTATACCTTATTTATACAAAGAATTTATAAGGAAGTATCAAGGAGAAAATAGGTCTAATTCAAACAATAAAATAAATAATAATAAATAAAATAAGAGAGACAGTTCAATATAATGGTGAAGGCAGATGTGTCAAACTCGCATCATCATGGCAGCATCACATGATGTATCACAACTTTTTTTCCCCTTTGCTAAATGGACCATGAGTTTGACAGCCTGGATTAAGGTGTTGACCTGCAAACCAGGAAATTGTGAGTTCTAGCCCTACCTTAGACAAAAAAGTCAGCTAGGTGATTTTAGGCCAGACTCAGCATGCTTCACCTCATAGGATTGTTGTTGTGGAGAAAATTGGTGGAAGAAGGAATATTAAGTAGATTTGCTTTCCTATGTTATGAAGTATGCTACCTACATTATGAAGCAATAATGGTAGGATATTAAAAATTTAATAATTAACTAAAATAAAATAAAATATACTTGCAAAGTTGGCTTAGATGCAACTTGTTGAATTCCTACCAGCCTTAGCCAGCATGACAAAATTGAGAGGTGAACTAACAATTCCTCACCCTTCGTCCTTTTTTCCCCCTTCTGTTTAATCATACTAATTTCTTGAACTGGCTGGACAAGTCCATGTAGTTTTCTTGACAATGTTTGTCAGAAGTGGTTTGCCATTGCATCCTTCCTAGGGCTGAGAGAAAGTGATTAGCTTAAGATTATCCAGCTAGTTTTATGCCTAATGTAGGACTAGAACTCATGGTCTTCGGATTTCTGGTTTGATGCCTTAACCACTGCACCAAGTTAATTCTCGTACCCTTTGTCTAGGATCATGCTTATCCTTAAAAGAGTCATTCACCATCATTGTCTACTGTTCCATTATGACTATGGAAAAGAAAAAGATTTTCAAAGCAGCAGATCTGAAGGGAAAAAAATGGGTAGATAGTTTATCTTAATTTCTCCAGGAAACAATTTCTCAAAGATAAGACTCTACCTTAGTAACAGCAATAGCTGCTGAAAATATCCTAGGTAGCAGTTTGTTGGTATATTTGAAGGTATTTATAACCTGCTCAGACCCTGGATATTGTAGACAAAGTCAAAAAGGGGAAAAAACAGATAGCCCACTATATTGTCAAAGGCCACCAATAAATATTGTGTGTGCCCTTGGCACACAAATATCCACACAAATATCGCATGTTGATTGGCATGGTGGATGTCATTTTCGCAGATGTGGCTCAGCCTGATCAGTCATGTATTATTGCCTTAAACGTACACAACTTTTTGAAGAACGGTGGTCATTTTGTTATCTCCATCAAAGCCAACTGTGGGATTTAATTTAAGTGAGAGAAACCAGCCATGTTGAAAATCTCTGGAGAGCATATTGTAGGAAGAAAGGCAAGAGAGTAACAGACAGCTATTGAAAGTCAAAGGATTGCAACTACACTTTACTCCCTCCACCCCTAAGATTTATTTATTTTTTGACGTTTTCCTTTTCTATGAAAGAATGTCCTCTTTCATCAACTTGAATGAGGACTGGTGGGAAAAAAGATGCAAGAAGATTTCTTTATCCATCACTAACTTAGCTTGAACCTGTGGGAAAACATCCCTGCATACAATACTGCAACTCTTCCTTGTTCAAAAGCAATATTTGGGCTTTCTTATCTCATTTCCTGAGTTTTAGAATTTTTAGGCATAATGGGATTAAAGAAAGAGGAATTCTTTTGGAAGTGCTTAGATGTATTGCCCAAAGTTACATTTAATATGAAATTTCACCTGAAAGGATATGGGAGTAGGGACTCTACTCCATGGTGTGAGGAGGATTCTTTCTTCTATTTTAAAATGAAGGAAGGTTGAAGTCATGAGCAGAGCCATGAGATCAACATAGCACCAAAGATTATCAGTCGTTAACCTGAATGACTCTTTAAAAAGTTTGTAATTTGTAGTTAACTGGCATTGCAGTTAATTATTCCTTCCATCCTTGCTATGAAACCTTTATGGAATTGTACACGCCTCCACTTTTTATGCATAATCATGCACAAAGGTTTCATAATACTAAAATGTGTATATTTCAAGTAATTATAAACCATACTCATGTGATTTTAAACTTGAAATTCAGTTGAATAAATTCAGCAAAATAAGCAAGACATGCCTACTTATATTTTCCCATTATATGCTTCTGTGACAATTCTTATAGGCAAATGGAGCATCCAAATCCTACTGCGTACCATGGCTTTCAAAGTTGTAATACTATCTGTTTCACTGCTGAGAGAAAATGCATGCTGCTCTACTTTCCCAAAAGTTAGAAACCCTAAGCTAGGCAGTTTTCCAAAAGCTTTGTGAAACTATTTAGAAAGGATTCAAACAAAGTTTGCTGGTGAAATGGGCTTGTGAAACTGACTTAAGCATGGGGCAACTCCATTAGGAGAACATAGGAGGAAGAAAAGCAAGGGACTTATGATCTTAGAAGTGTGAGGTTCTTACTCTCACAACATCTGGCAATCATATGATTGCCATTTTAACAAGCAAAGTCAATAGGGAAACTGGTGGAAAGTTGCAAATGGTGACCATGTGACAGCATGCTTAACTATTGTGCATGATTCACAACAGCAACCACAAGTGAAACTACCATGACTAAAAGGAATGTTTACATGACATCACACTTTATAACTATGTTGTCTAGCAATGCAAATTTTAGTCGTAATTGCTATTGTTAACGAAGACCAATGGTTGAATCTGGGCACATTTTCATAGCAAGATGATTGAAAATCTTGCAATACCATCAATCATCAGCAACACCTTCCTTTTCTAATGGTCTTATTTCTCCCACAGTTATAAAGCATGTTCCTGTTGCTCGTATTCTGAACATAGTGGATATTACACCACCGTGTTGGTTACTAATCAGTGTCCACCTTTTGGAATTACACTTTGTGATGTCTGTCTTCTAGCTAAAGAGATCCAAGAGCAGTCCTGCCCAATTTAAGTATTGTCAGTAGATACTTCATTTCAATATATGAATAAGCTGTGTTATTATACACCAGAACTGCAAGCTTAACATAAGAAAGAATTATTTGCCAGAAACCTGTTTGCCTGATGATATATTTGTTTAAATTTGTAATTATATTAACATATAATTTATATTGTCAATGGCTTCAAAGTAATAAGAACCATAGCTTGCACTTAATTCTTGAATGTTGTGCTAAAATAGTCTGGTACTATTATAGTATATACTTGCTGCTTTAACCAGTAGGATTCTGCAGAGTGTAAGGTGTGGGTTTTATATGCCCATGAAAGATATAAATGAAATTCGCTATCATGGAGTGGGCATTAGGTTTGGCATTAATAGCTTAATCTGTAAACTGAAGTTTTTAAAAAATGAGACATGTAAACATTTATGTGATAAATAAACATCATAAAGCTAATATAAGAACATTTAAAACAGCTCTAAATATCATTTTGTATTTCCAATATTAATTTTTCAAAGGTAAAACCTATTCTGTCTGGAATAGAATAGGCATATGATTACAGTGACTCCCATTCATTTCAAGACCACAACTTGTAGAGATTCCACACAAACAAGAAAAAAAGAAAGCTATTAAGAAAAGCTATTAAGCTATTAAGTTATGAAGTGCCCTCTTATAACAAAAATTTACAATAATACCAGTGGCAGAGGTCAAGAACTTGAGAAGATGACAATGTATTGAATTGGAAATTAGCAATATTTACACAGATTGGGCAACCTTGACATAGTTTGATTTATTTCAAATGCAATTATTTTGTCATATTCAGGATGATTGTCTCTGCTGATAAAATAATAGAAACATGGCATAAAGAGGAACTCACCACCATAGCTATAAATTGCCTTCTGGTAGAATAGAATTTTGAATGTGGAATTCAGTCTTATGGGCAATTATTCTATGTCATGGTGTAGGTGATAAACTTGGAGGTTTATCTGTGTCCGAGTGGCCTCAGCAACTCTCTAAAAGAACACAAATGGGCAGCCATTTGCAAGGATTATTAATCCTTCCATTCCCCACCATCCAGTCAGAGCTGAAGAAGCTTCTTGGATGGGAAGTTAAATGTCTTTAAAGAAAAAAAACAAGAAAGTCCAGTTCCTTCTGAAAAAGCACTTTTGGGACAACCATGACCTGGATGACTGAGGATCTCCATAGAGTACTAGTGGTATCTTTCCAGTATATTTGTTTGAACACAGATTTTGTTGGGGAATGATATTGTTGTAGAGCGGCGGAGATACGAGACAGACTCAGAGCGAACAGTTAAAGGCTTTATTCAGGAAATAAAGGGTTGCCGCGGCTGCCGAGGCTAACAGGCAGATCAGCTGGCGGCAACAGCTGATGCCATTTGACAGCTCCTTTTATAGCCGGCTGTCAAACGGCATCAGCCAATGGGAGTGATCGGTGCTCCCACCAGAACGGCGGACCAGAGTGGGGACTTCCGTCAGTTCTGTGAATACCACAGATATATATTGTAAAATTGAGGAAATAGGATTTCTGTACTTTGAACTGTGCCATGTCAACTGGATCCATGTCCCACTTAGTTTTTGGGTGGCCAGGCAAGCTGGAATTAAGAATTAGGAAGTGCTTCTTTGAGGGAAAGTTGCCACCTGCATTGAAGGAGGTAATAGTGCACCTCCTCCTGAAAAGATTCTTTCCATTCAGTCATGTTCAGTCATGTTAGACAACTCTCTTCAATCTTCTGATAGATTTTGGAAATAATGGTAGAATTTTAGCTATGGAGAATCCTGAGAAAATGATAATCAGCCTCTTCTAGTCATAATTTAGCATTTAATACACATTAAACAATTGAATTAACATAGCTAATCTGGCCCAAGCTCTCACCCTGGCTGGCTCTGTGTCTAAGGAAGGAGTAGAAATCATGGTCTCTTGGTTTCTAGCCTGGTGCTTTAACCACCACACCAAACTAGATCTTTAAGTGGGTAATACTGATAAAAACAAAAAGTTTGAAGACACAGAAAATATAAGAAGTTAACTAAGGAGGCCCTTACCTTTCTTGTGTTAATTCATGCACTCTTATTAACTAGATTGTTGACCCCATTTTCTGGGTTTGCAAACTTTTTATTTTTATCAGTGCTTAGAGAACCAATTTGGTGTAGTGCAGGGATGTCAAACTCAATTTCATTGAGGACTGCATCAGGGTGGTGTTTGACCTCGGAGGGCCAGGGAGTGGGGGTGGCCATAGGTGGGGTGGGCATGGTGGGCATGACATGGGACTCATGTGGTGGCCAAGTGCTAAGGCAGGACTTCTCTGAGACCCTCCCTCCCTCTCATTATAATCTTCTTCCTTTTCTTCCTTTTCCTTCCCTCTTCATTTTCCTTTCTTCTTCCTTCCTTGCTCTCTTCCCATCTTCCCTTCTTTTTCTTTGTCTTTTCTCTTTCCCTTTCTCCTTTCCTATCCCTTCTTGCATGCTCAAATGCAAAAGGGGAAACATTTCTCCTTTGTTTTGTTTTTAGTTTGTTTTGGTAGCCCTCTGCCAGCAAAAACAGAACCCAGGGGGGCATGTCCCCCCCCCCCCAGACTCCATTTTTGGCTGCAATGGTTTCCTGTAGCCCTCTGCCAGTGAAAATGGAGATTTTATTACTGGAAGAGGCACTGCGGGCCAGTCCTTTGCTGTTTCCAGGCCAGCTCCGCAATCCAGATCTAAGCACCCTGAAGGCCGGATCCAACCCATGGGCCTTGAGTTTGACACCCCTGATGTAGTGGTTAAGGTCCCAGGTTAGAAGTTGAGTGAGTTCTAATCCTATTTTATACACAAAGCCAACTGGCTGACCCCGGGCCGGTCATTCTCTCTCAGCCTTAGGAAGTAAGCAATGGAAAATCACTTCTGAGATCTTGCCAAGAAACCCGGAGGGATTAGTTCAGACAATTGCCAAGACTCAACACTGACTCAAATACATACAAACTACCCACTACTCCTGGTCTCTAAGAGGAATTTATTTGTGTGAAGAAGACAAAGTGGACCTTCCTTGTGGCTGTTCCCTGATAATGGATCTCTCTGACAAGGATGCCCAGTGACTTTCATTTTTAAAGGCAAGCAAAACCATTTTTATTTAAACAGGACTTTGATGCTGAAGCTTCTTTGTGTGCTGCAATAGATATTTATAATTAAGTTCATCATGTTTTTAATTGCATTTAAAATCATTTGTTGGCTGCTTTCATGTTCACTGCTTTTATCTTTATTTCATGATTGATATTTCTGACTGGCAAGTTGGATCGATATTCAGCAAAAAAAAAAAAAAACTATTACAAATTCAGACTGATCCTAAACATGTTTTCTTGAAAGTTAGTGTTTTCTCACCTTTAGTGTAACTTGTTTTCCATTAATTTGATTAGAATTCCAGCTACACAGTGTAAAAAGCTAAGATAAAATAAACCCAAGGTGTAGACAGCTAAGTAAGCATTTCAAATGCTTGTTAAGTTATTCTTCCTGGTCCTCCTTTTAAATAGAGATGGGCACTTTGGCTTTCCTAGCGAGGCTGTTAAAAGTTTATAGGATATGATTTATTTGCACAACCTGATGAATGGTGTGAAATCAAATGACTGCAGTGAGGAAATGATAAAATATCTAGAGAATAATGCATTTTGAAGCCTGAACATATGTTTATAGTTGCTGCCCTGGGCTGATAGCCAAGAGCACGTTTCGCTTTGCAAGCTAGGTTAATAGAAGTCATACGTTTTTAAAGCAAAGCAAACAAAATCAAAAAGAACATGAATTTAATATAGCAAATAGGGAAAAAAATGAAGTTTCTTAGTTCAGGGATCCATCAGGTAGAAAAAGCCAAAAAGCCAAACAGTTGTAATCCTAGTTCTTCATGCAAAGAAACAAAGTTTATAATAAACAAGTTGTTTGCTAGACTTATGTATGTAATGCAGTTTGAATATCTCAGATATGAATAGTTTTTTATTTATATCTTTATGCTCAAATGGATTCCCAGCTGCTCCTACCATATAACTGGGGAATTGCCGGCTGAATCAATTGCAAAGCAAAACTAGTGTTGTTTGGCACAATCCTTCCAAAATTTCATAGGAGAAAAATGATTTCTTGTTTGTGAGTAGATACTATAAGAGACAGAAACAGGAAGCCCAACAGAGCATTTAAATGGGGCCAATAAGAATGCAGAAGATTGGTTGATTGAATTTATTGGCCGCCTATCTTACCACAAGGTAACTCTAGGCAGCGTACAATATTAAAATGTAAAACTATAAAAAACCATACACAATACAAATAAAATAGTATAAAAATGTAAATACTCAACCCTATCTAAAGGATTGGGAGGGAGGTACTAGGATGAGCAAGGGGTGGTGGAATCTGTCATTAAACTATCAACCTCTCCTAATGTGAATCCCTCTTCCATTGGAGCCCAAGCCAACTGGCAAAGCCCTTGCAGAAGGCCAGGAGGGTTGGAGACAACCTCACTCCAGTTCCAAAGGATGGGAGTGACAGCAGAGAAGGCTATTCTCCCGGATCATCATTTTGGATGATAAGTACTAAGAAATAAGCCACAATCTCTACAAGTCAAGTATGTGTTTTATGTATAAATTAAATCTGCCACATTAAATCCATGATTAAGACTCTGACATTGATTTAAGTTATGCCTATTAAAACTGAGGCCAATGCCTTAATCAAACATGTATTCCATCATCAATATTTATATTGGTCGTGCCCAAATTGTGTCTATTTATGTTAACATATTTCTTTGTGCTTTCAATCCCAAATGTACATGACTAACTTAAAGTTGCTGGGGCCAGTATAGGCATTCCATATTATTCTGATTATCTTTTGCCTCTGGATATAGAAGTAATGTAAGGATAATTTGCTCCTTTAAAATCTGGAGAAGAAAAAACAGTTTCCTTGAAGACTCCATTCTGAAAATTCTGTTCATTCAGCTACATATGAAGAGTTGGTGGATAACTGATGGCTAATTGGCTGCTGTGCTCTCATTTCAGGCAGAAGCCAGGTATGGTGGGCTGGGTAAAGAGAAAGAAGAGGAATGGATAATGAGAGGAATACAAAGAATATCTGACAAGCAGATATCCTGTTCATACATAATACAAAATACATGGAGATGTGGATGAGTCAAGACTGACCCTTTTCATTATAATGCCATATATTTACAACCCCACTCAGGAGATTGTAAATATATAGTAAGGTGTCAGCAACTCTATTTTGCATAACTGTCCTGCAGACATCAAAAAGTCAGCACATGTAGCATGTGGTGATAAGGCTGGGACCAGGAGACCTCACTCCATGTCTAAGTGTTTTGCTTTATAGATGGAACACATCTTCTGACTTGAACACAGAAAAGATTGGAAGATTGATGTCTGTCAAATAAATACATACATTAATAATCTGAGTCATTTCTAAGAGCAAAGCTTCCAGACTGCAAAGCTTCCTTTCCTCTTGCATTTAAAATTCTCTTGCAAGTTAGAAAAGATAAATGATACATTCAGGTTTTTTCCCCAACAACTGTTAGCCAGTTGCAAGGTGAAGGATTCTGAACTCAAGGCCAAGAGAAGGATGGATGGATGGATGGATGGGAGGGTAGGTGGGTGGGTGGATGTGGTTTATCTACTACTTTAAACTAGGTGGTTTACAGTTATTAAAATACCAGCAGGTAAGTAAAACATTATTAAAACTACAATATCAATATCAATAGCACTTATATATCCCTTCCTCGTGCTTTACAACACTCTCTGAGCAGTTTAGTGTCAGCATATTGCCCGCAACAATCTGAGTTCTTATTTTACAGACTTTGGAAGGATGGAAAGCTGAGTTAACTTTGAGCTGGTCAGGATCGAACTCCTGGCTGTGGTCAGAGTTAGTCTGCAACACTGCATTCTAACCAATGCACCACCATGGCACTTGATGATAGAAGTATAAACATTAATAAAAACAATTACATTACAGAAATGAAAGATAATAATTTGTGTAGCAAAGTTTATGTCATATTTGCATATTTGATCCAGAATCACTTGATAGTGAGATGGGTGGCATATAAATTTAATAAATAATTAAACTAGGAAAGTTCTTCTTTAGGAAAAAAAACAAACAAATTTTATTAAGTTTTAATGAATCAAAGGGAAAAATAGTAAACGCGACAAGAAGGGGAAAAAGTGGGGGGGAGGGATGCAAAAAACGACTTTGTTTAGTACAGATATAAATCTATAATAAAATAATATCTGCATTAAAACAAAACAATATAAGCTATGTACAAATTAAACAATACTATGAATGTGTGTTGTTGCTGGAGTGAGAGGTTATTATTATTTTACAAATTTATTATTTTATTATTCTTTTTATTTCTTTTAATGGTTTTTATATCCATGTAAATCACCTTGAGTCTCCATGTGTGAGTAGGCTGCAATATAAATTTTCTAAAAAAAAAATTAAAAAAATTTAAAACATTAAAACTATATAACAAAACAACCACTTACTCTAATGTTAAACCTGAATCTTAAAAAAATATACAATATACAGTGCATGCCTAGTAATAACAATAAAATACACAATATTTCTATAATCATGATAACCAGGAAGGTTTTAAAGCTACAGCTGTATGTTTGATTTCCTGGGTTTTGGGTCATGAGTAGGGTTACACTATAAGTATAGTCTATAATTATAGCAAAAGAAATAATACCCTTCATTTAAGCCACATTTCTAATGCAGCCTTGTCTGGGTTCCGATTGATATGGCTGGAGAGGCATGTGAAAAGAATGTCCCTCCAGTCAAAGAATGAGATTTCTCAGTCTTGAATATATTTCCTTGGAATTAAGTCCCACTGCTTTCACTGCAATCTTTCACTGTGCTCAGCATTAGACAATAAGAATAAAGCGAGGAAAAATATTGTGTGAGGAAAAAGCCAATTTGATTTTCAGACTGCACCCTGAATGATTGCCTGCTATCTTTTCATCAGCACTTTGCCTCTTAATCAACCTCTATAAACTCATATGCACTGCTTTCTCAGCGCTCTCCTTATCAACTGCCACCACAATCATCTGTTCATTTGGCCAGGCGTATCACTTCCGTCTTGTATGAAGGTACATTATATTTGACAATCAAGCCAGACCTCATTTCAAAGTCTGTTCTGAAAGCCTTTTTAGAAAACTGAAAACCTACAACAGAAGGACAGGCTAAAAAACAACCACAACCCTCTGATGCAAAACAGTTATGCCCCGTAGGAACACGAATACACAAAATAATATGCCAGATCTTCCTATCAATATCATAAATATGCAGTGCGTCAGAATTAGAAATAGTATTTCAGTTCTCTTCCAAGGACATCGAGCGTGGATAAGCCTTATTTATTTATTTATTCATTCATTTATTCATCCATTTATTTATTTATTTATTTTTGTCAAGCGATTATTAAATAAGGTATAAGTATAAACATTGTTATGAATATATGAAATGGATACGAATAAGAAAAAAAGTAACAATAGGACAGGGATGGTAGGCACATTGGTGTGCTTATGAATGCCCCCTACAGACCCCTTAAGAAAGGGGTGAAGTCAATAGTAGACAGTCTAAAGTTAAAGTTTTTGGGGCTTGGGGAAGAAACCACAGAGTCAGGTAGTGTGTTCCAGACATTGACCACTCTGTTGCTGAAGTCGTATTTCCTGCAATCAAGTTTGGTGTGGTTTACCTTGAGTTTGTATCTATTGTGTGCTTTTGTATTGTTGTAGTTGAAGCTGAAGTATTCACTGACAGATTGGACATTGCAATATATAATTTTATGTACTATACTTAGATTGAACCGAAGGCAGCATAGTTCTAGGTTGTCTAGGTCTAAAATTTCAAGTCTGGTGGCATAAGGTATTTTGCTACAAGTAGAGGAGTGGAGAACTCTTCTTGTGAAATATTTTTGGACTTTCTCAATTGCATTAATATCAGATATGTAATGCAGGTTCCAGACTGATGAGCTGTATTCAAGTATTGGTCTAGCAAATGTTTTGTATGTTCTAGTTAATAGAGTGATATTACTGGGGGAAAAGCTACACAGGATTAGGTTTACAACTCTTAATGCCTTTTTGGCTATGTGGTTACAGTGGGCTCTAGCACTTAAATCATTTGAGATGAGTACTCCAAGGTCCTTGACAAAATTTGGGTCATCAACAAGGTCTTGACTATTCAGCTTGTATTTTATTTTCTGATATATTTTTAGTCAATATGTCAGACAGAGCATGAAGTTGCCATTTGTTTGACCATTCTGATACATAGTCAAGGTCTTTTTGAAGGGAAGCAGTATTGTTTGTGGTGTTGAATAGCTTTACATCATCAGCAAAAAGAACGCAGTTGCTCTTAATATGATCACAGAGGTCATTTATGTAGAGTATGAAGAGAGTTGGTCCTAGAACTCTGCCTTGGGGGACACCACTGTTGACAGGTACAGGATTTGATAGGACACTCCCAATTTTGACCATTTGTTGTCTGTTTGACAGGAATGCTTCTATCCAGTTATGCAGGTGTCCAGAGATACCATAAGATTTTAATTTTAGGAGTAGTTTGTCATGTACCACTGTCTATGTAAATTGCGTCAATTGCTTTGCCCTGATCGAGTTTTGTAGTCCATATGTTTTTGCAGTGTAAGAGTTGCAGATTACAGGATAGTTTTTTCTGAAACCAAATTGTTTATTAGAGAGTAGGTTGTTTGTCTCTAAATGGAGACAAGGAGCTGGTCCTGAAAGATTTTTCAAAGATTATGCTTTGAGGTTCCCCTATGGCAGAGGATTGCTTTTCTAAGAAGTAGGCACATATTCCATCTGGTCCAATAGATAGAGGTGGTTTTAGATTGCATAGTGCTTTTTCAACATTGTCTTCTGTAAAATTGTTATGTATTAGATCATTGTAGTTGTCTGTGGTTCGACTAGGAAATACTGGGCATGATCCACTCATGTTTCTAGGAGATAGACAGACAGACAGAGGTTTTAATATTCCAACCATGAATATTATAATAAGGACAAACCTCTTTCCACAGATGCTTCTTAACCTAATTTTGTCCCCAGAATAACAGTATCTTACCCCAAACTGCTTTTTCCTTGCTACTTATATGTTGAGCAGTCAACTTGCCTTTCACTGTTTCTACTCAATGATAGTGTTTCTCAACTTTGGCATCTTTCAGATGTGTCATTTCCCTGCCCAGCCCAGCTGGGGAATCATGGGAGTTGAAGTCTGCACATCTTGAAGTTGCCAGGGGCCCATGAAACTCTTCTCTTCTCCATGCACTCCTCAGTTCTGTAAAATAAAGCAAGAAGTTGCTTAGGATCGCCTCTATATGGCTGGAGAACCACCTTTTGTTGTAAGCCTTATCCAGACGTTCTGTTTAGTTCTACAAAACAGCAGTGGGTACATATTGACCTTTTTAATTAGGAATATAATCTATTTCTGAGAGAACATTCCCTTAATTTTTGTTTTTACTTCACACCATTCTCCCAGTACTGCTCAGTTTTGCTCAGAAGCATTACCCAATGCAGTGTATTTTTCCCAATAACAGATCTGTATACAGTGTATACAAGTTATTTTTAATCAGTCATTTTAAGATTTAAAGGTGATGTTGGTTGGACACTGCAAATATTCAGTTTTGGAATTATTTCCAACTCTTTTCCTAACAATGGTTACAGGAGGCATCTGCATTTTATTCTGTATAAGGAGCTAATGCATGGTGTGTATATATGTTTCTGCTTTTTTGTTCATGTTCTGTTTGGGTATATTTGTACATATGTCTGTGCCCTGGCTAATTATGCAGTGTTCTAGTCACATGACCCAGAGGGAGGGGCGCTTAGAATGAATTAGTCACCATTATTTTGAGCTACTTCTCCCATGAGGATATGTTAGAGGACTTTTTTTTTCAGGAAGATTTTTCCCCTTAGCAACAAGCTAGATCTGATCCATTAGAAACCATGTACTAGAGCCTCCATTTGTTTCCACAAGTTTAGCTCTGTTGACTTCCATGAAGAGCAATGTCATTCTTCTTTTCATTATTTAAGCATTTAAAGGTTTTGTGACTCCATTTTATGAAAACAACATGCCACTCCATGTTCTGTAGCAGAGCTAAGATGGTTCCAAAACCTGACAGTCTGATTCTTTCAGAAGCAACTAGTGACAAGATTTCACCCAGAAAATTATGCAGACTGAGGGTCCTAAAGAGCTGCAACAGAGAAAATTCCAATGCTACAGAAAAGACAGCTTTTGAGGTTAGGAATCAGGATCCCTTGCTTTGCCATGCAAGGAAATGGTCAAAGTGGACACATCAACATCTGATCTGATATTAATATTCTGTATTTTATTTCATTAAAGAAAGCAGTTTGAGAAATTGAAATTTATTTTTTTAATAATGGGATGTTCTTATAGCTTCACTGCAGAGCAAAGAGTTGAATACCTAGCATTTGTTGCACCCACCTAAGTTATTTCTGAAATACCAAACTTGAAATAAAGATGTACAACTATATTCTATGCAAGTATTATCTAAAACGAGTTTAATTACCATGCTCAGAGATAGGGAGCAAGTCTTGATGTAAGTATTTCTAGCAAAGATAACAGATAACAGATAATCAGAGTTGGAAGGGACCTTGTAGGTCATCTAGTCCAACCCCCTGCCCAAGCAGGAGACCCTACACCATTTCTGACAAATGGCAGTCCTAATCTCTTCTTGAAAGTCTCAAGTGATGAAGCTCCCACAACTTCCAAGGGCAAGCTGTTCCATTGGTTGATTGTTCTCACTGTCAGAAAGTTTCTCCTAATTTCCAGGTTAAATCTCTCCTTGTTCAGTTTCCATCCATTATTCCTTGTCTGGCCTTCAGATGCTTTAGAAAATAGCTTGACCCTTTCCTCTCTGTGGCAGCCCCTCAAATATTGGAACACTACTATCAGATGTTAGTTCATATGCCAAGAGAGAATTCTTTCCAAACTTTTAATAGCAGTTGTACTATGGATCACATAACCAGAAGGACCAGAACTCAGAAAGGAGAATAGCATTGCATGGCAGGGCCCAGCAGCCTCTCCACAGGAGCCCATTGATGTATTTTTCTGATATTTTTTTCTCTGTGCAGTTCCTGGCCAATTCCAGCTTATTTTCAAACTCGATCTTTTGCTCTGTTTTAAGAGAAGGACCTTGATGAACGTTCACACAGATGGACAGAGAGAAATAATTTATTTCCAATGTCCTATTGGGTTGGAAAGAATAAAAATGCTTTCCCTACTAACTACACACACAGCAAGCAAAATGATAGCCTAAATATAATAAATCAACATTATCATCATATATTAAACTTATATACTACCAAACTCCTAACAAATATGCTGTGGCTTTATATATATTCCCTCTCCATTTCCTCTGGCTTCCAATTTCAGATGGAATTTTGAGGCTTTAATGTACTTGTGCCATCTTTTTGCAAGAACTGCGGATTTGGCATTTTTACATTAAGAGATTACCACACCTCACTCTGTAACTGGCTTGTGTGGGACAGGAGCTTAGTGGTTAAAAATATTCCTCATTAAGAATTTAAAACTATTACTAGGGTCTTTTCACTGACATAGAGTTGGTAAGGAGATCATCCTTCATGAATTTTCAACTTTATGCTAAGATGCAGACATTCTGTATTTAAATCTGCTTGATATTAAACTTGAAGGTTGTGAACAGTGTGGGGAAAGGTTTATAGTTTTATAGGGAGAGGATTTTCTATTTCAGGAAAAAAGCTAAAGTATATCTATGTTCACTAAAGGAGGAATATTTCCATCTTAGCTCACAGTTTGCCAAGCTTCCATGGTATTTAATATATAGGAGCAAGGTTAGTCAGGTAAAATATTATTAATACAGAATTAAGATCTTTTCATATTTGGGAATTAGTCCACACATCATGATAAGCCATGCTTCGTTTAATCTGTTTGTTTAAATTATAAATAGCTAATTCAAAAGCACATTGGGCTGTAATTTAATCTATGTACGTACCTAGATATGAATATACAAACCCATTGTGCTCTTACCTTTCAAAGTAAGCAGCACTATGCAGAGTACACTTCAGTAAAAATAATGTACAGCAAAATATAAGAAAATGGAAAAGAAAATCTATATGTAGTTTACACCCATATTAATAAATATACCACTCCATATCTCTCGTAACCATTTATGTTTCTGCCACTTCCTTATGACCTTTAAGGCAGGGGTGGGATTCTACCAGTTCAGACTGGTTCAGGCAAAGCGCACAATCACTGAACCAGTTATTACACCGGTTGAATTGTACCAATATCTTTAGGCAATTAAACTTCTCCCTTTTCTCTCTCCTTGAGACCACTCAAACACAACATCCTCTGTCTTCTTCTTACCCCCGAGTTTCCTTCTTGTGGGCTGGCTATCCATATAAAGCATCTTGCACATATTTCATATCCAGAGTACAACTCATAGCAAAAACAAATAGAAAGAAGGAACTATTCATAATTATTTTCCTTTATTTACCACAGCATGAAGAGAAAACCAGATACAGTCAACATAAAATAGTTAAATACATAGAAATGAAATGTCAGAACCAAGAAGTATCTTTTCCCTCCTTGAGGTGCTCTAAGTCCTTTTAATTCCTATACACATTAAATATGTCCATATTTGAAAGGTTGGTACCAAGTAGGAACTCTCTAATTCCATATAGAAAAGTCAACTGAGTTGACAGTTGGCATTTATTTTTCACTGATGCCGGTTACTTCTCTACTCTCCCACACTGCATCTGGAAACAGGAAGGCCAAGAGGCAGGCCCCACTGTCCATTTAGCTGCTCTCCACCATCTCACCACTGTCCCCTGCCTAAGGATCCAGTCTGTCTAATGTTCCTCATCAAGCAATGAGATGAACCATTTTCCTGCAAGTTACTTAAAATGAATGGCAGCTGTACTGGAGAGTAGGCTGTACAACCTTTCACATTTTTAAGCCGGATCTTAGAATGAAATTGGTCAGGCATGTGAGTCCTTTTTGGCTATCCTGTTAATAATAACTTCTAACCACTGGCGGCAGGGGGAATTTTCCATTCAGAACAGTCAGAGACAGCTTAACTAATAAAAGGCAGCAGACCAGGGGAGAATCTGATCTGCTGCATCAAGGATGGAAACAGCTGAATTTAACATAAATTTGAAGAGTACTGAAATAAAACCAAAAAAAAAAAATGTGCTGCCCTTCCCATGTTCCTGTGGTAATTGGGATGTCATATTTCAGTGCTCTGCTGAAAAATGAGGATTTTTCCCTTCTGTGTGTCACATGCTTTCAGAATAGCTAGTTATAAACATCGCTTTTATGTATCCACACCCAGAAAATGATTTAAAATAAAAGTAAAATGACTGCATAGACTTCAGGTTATAAGAATTTTGAGCATTAATAAACATAATCCATACAGAAAGGACTCCACTACAAAATTCCCTAGTCCTTGCAAAGAATTTGCAAACCTGCAAAATTTAACAGTGCTGTACCACCTCATTCCATTCAACTGAATCAAAGCAGTTCAAAGTATCTTTTCATCCAGGACTTGAAAACATGTCATTTAGGTTTTAATATTTTTTTTAAATACTCTCTTGTATGCTTTCTAACAATTGGAACATACTTTTTTTTAAAAAAAAACACAGACAGGTTTATTTTGTAGCCAAATTGAACCCTGGCAAATCAAAAAAATTATCTTAGCAGTGGAATTCTGGATTACTGATGCCAAAGGTCACATTCAAAAAGCTAGAATTGCGAAGACACCATTCCTATGAAATCCCTGTCTCATTCATTTTTTATGCTACCTTCTCCTCCATCTTCAAGGAATTAAAGTTTACAAGGATTCTTCCCATGTTACTCTCACATGTCCCTCTGAAGCAGTTTAAACTGAGAAAGGAAAACAACCTTACTCAACATCAGTCATTCCCAGGTTCTGTAGGAATATTTTTATTTATTTGTTTGTCAAACATGGACACGATAACAAGTATAGATATGAACATAAACAAGAACAAGGGAGTAAATACAGATAAATGGGGGCAGTAAGACAGGGACAGTAGGCACACTGGTGTACTTATGCATGCCCCCTTTATGGACTTCTTAGGAATGGGGTGAGGTCCACAGTAGACAGTTTGCGGTTGAAGCTGTGAGGGATTTGAGGCTGTAACAACGGAATCAGGTAGGGTGTTCCAGGAATTGACTACTCTGATGCTGAAGTCGTTTTTTTCTGCAGTCGAGTTTAGAGTGATTTACCTTGAGTTTGTATTGGTTGTTTGTCCATGTATTATTGTGACTGAAGCTGAAGAAGTCGCTGACAGGCAAGATGTTATACCAGACAATTTTGTGAACTATGCTTAGATCAGACCGCAGGCGGCACAGTTCCAGATTGTCCAGGCCCAGAATTTTGAGCCTGGATGCATAGAAAATTCTATTGTGAGTGGAGGAGTGGAGTTCTTTTCTTGAGAAATACCTCTGAACTCGCTCAATTGTGTTACTGTCCGATATACAGTGTGGGTTCCAAGTGGATGAATTGTATTCGAGAATTGGTCTGGCAAAGGTTTTGTATGACCACAGGGCAATCTAGTCCAATTTAAAATTACTCAGTTTTTCAGCTAGAAAACTGGTTTTTTTTTAGCTGCCTTTGCAAGAAACAATAAGTTTTGGCCATTTGTAACATCAAAATGTATCTTCAATCTGAAATAATATTTCACAGACATGTTTTGTAGTTTGATCCCTCAGACATTTGGAAGTTACACATACTACAATTGCATGCAATCTTTCAATGTTTTCAAACTAATTTGAATCAGTAATTTTCAAACTCTAGTTTTGTCTCTTTTTCTCTAGTTTTGCTCAGTGAGAATGAGCTGAATGATAAGTTGCACAATTATTGGGTGTACCTGCCTAGGAAAAACATTGTTTGTTCTATAGGACATATTTGCATTCTGCCAACTAGGACATTTGGGTGTGGAAAAGTATCTTAATAACATCAGTAAAAATATAAGATACTTAGACCCCTTATTCATATGGGCCAAGAAATAGCAAGTTTAGCTATTATTATACTAAATAGCATTCTGCCCCAAATAAATTATTGAACCATTCATAGGAGAGGGTGACAAGAACCTGGATCTCATTGATGATCTCACTTATCATATCTCACACAAATTGGTAGTCTTGCAGGATTTTAATGAGTTGTTGTTGTTAGGAGGTGGGGATGGCCAAGGATACTCTACAAGATCCATTTTGTTGCTATCCACGGGATAACAATATTGGTCAGTACAAAGTTTGGCTTAAGGGTTGTGATTCAAAGTGTTGTGGAAGGGAGCAAGTTTCTACTGTGGAAGGGTCAAGATTTCACTTTGAAACCCTTCTTGGTTATATGCTATTCCGGGGGGTTCAGATATGATAAAGGAATACAGCTATCTTTAGGATGCTATGATCATTCTTAAATCAGACCAATTTGGCATTAACTATTCTTCATGTATACATTAACTGAATACATGGATGTTTCAATTAGCATGCAAAATATGGAAGCAAAGTTGCTAACAATTGCATATGATTTTGTTCTCCAATGTGGAAAGATCTTCACTCGTTGCCAGTTGTTTTCAGAGGTTGATCTCAAACCATATTGTTTTATACAGTTGACAGCCTTGTTCTTTGAGAATCCATTTGATAAACACATTTTTCACTTATGTTTTCCTTACCTTCTCCAGAACACATTTTTAAATTGTTGAAGAACTTCTGAAGATAGTCTTTTAGGAAAAGGAGACTCATACTTTTCTTAGAGATCAGATAGCAATAGCACTTAGCCTTATATACCACTTCACAGTGCTCTACAGCCTTCTCTAAAAGGTTTACAGAATCAGCATATTGCCACCAACAATCTGGGTCCTCATTTTACTGGCTTTGGAAGGATGGAAGTCTGAGTCAACCTTGAGCCTGGTGAGATTCGAATTGCCAAATTGCAGGCAGCCAGCAGGCAACAGACTTAGCCTGTATTACTGCTTTCTAACCTGCACCATTGCAGTACTAGATAATTTCCCTTTCCTTTTTTGTTCTCTCTCTCTCTCTCTCTCTCTCTCTCTCTCTCTCTCTCTCTCTCACACACACACACACACACACACACACACATCTATCTATCTATCTATCTATCTATCTATCTATCTATCTATCTATCTATCTTGCTATGCTGAAATGTTCCTGTGATAGCAGCAGCCCCTTCT
Organism: Pseudonaja textilis; assembly: GCF_049901715.1. Taxonomy (NCBI): domain Eukaryota; kingdom Metazoa; phylum Chordata; class Lepidosauria; order Squamata; family Elapidae; genus Pseudonaja; species Pseudonaja textilis. The sequence goes on from NC_141990.1 coordinate 98,510,308, forward strand.
ACTCATAATATAATTAGTTAAATATGCCTGTTTCTCCCTTGTATTTTATTTTAATGCAGTAAATTACAAAGAAGTGAAGGTGTGCCACCCCCTCAGAGGAAGAAGAGTGAATTGAATCATCCAGAGCTGCCTGGGTAACTTAGGAAGTAGGTTCTCGGTCTTTCTAAGGTGTTGCTTTCTTAACTCTTTAAGTCATCGTAGAGTAATACAATAATAAAAACTAAAAGCTGTTTAGTTTTGGAACGTTATGCTTCTGTCATCAATTGATGAGTTGGCAAACATTACTTAATTTAATGGCAGCTTTGCTGAATGACTTACAGGGATATTTTATTGCCATTGGATATGAAACCTCCACTTTACTAAAAGTTATTTTGTGATTCCTTTGGGAATATTCTATGGTAAGGATTTGATGTTGAAAGTATAAAGACTATTTTTTAGAAGGGTATAACCATTCCCTAAAACAGATACTTAAATTAAATGTGTTCAATGTATGAAAAAATGCTGCTTCTGGCTGGCAGGCAGCTAATTCTTTCAAATCCTAAACTTTATGCTTGAAAGAAAGTGAATAAAGTTCTGTTTGCAATTTCATTTGCATGCACACACATGTGCATGTGCAGAGAGAAAGAGAGGGAGAGGGAGGGGGAGGGGAAGAGAGAAAGGAGGGGAGGGAGGAAGCAAGGAGGCAGAGGGAAAGAGAGAGAGAGAGAGAGCAATTAGTTTGTGACTGTGATTTGCAAAGCAGAAAAAAAGTCCTATATCCCTGAGGCAGATCTTGTGATAGCTATGAACTGATTTAGCATGTTGAGGAATTAAGGCAAATTGAAGAGGGGGAAGGCATGGAGTTATTTTAAATTTTTAAAATATTTTATTCCATGTCCCCTATTCCACTGCTCAGGTCTTTTTCTACAGAAAAAGAATAGTCTGTCACACACAAAAAAAGGAGGGAGATTCAATACTGAATACCGAAAAAGCCTCATCACTGCTTCACTAAAATAAGCCTGTACCCTGTTGGTCCAGCAAGATGCTGAGTGATTCAACCACCCCCCTTTTCACTGTTCCCACCCTCAAAAATGTTTTTGCACTGCCTAGAAAGTGTCTATCAAAAGTAGTGCTCCCATTAGCTGACTAGTGGCAACAACAAAAAAAGGCAACAAGCAAGACAGGAGAATACTTCCTAACCTTGTCATGGCCTTGCTACATTTAGTTTCATGCTAGGGAAAATTTAAAAAGCACAGCAAAATAGTAAATTAACCTCTCAGATTGCTTTAATAATTGGCACATTTGGGTCTTCGGGGAAAAATGGCTTTTCTTCATAATTCCAGTTTATAAGGCAACGCTACCTCGTCTTCTGATGTTTTTTGGATTTTTTTGAAAAAACATAGCTTCCTTTATCTTATTGTAAATCTTCAAGTGAGAACTGCCTTGTATTTCAGTGTTTTTTTTCCCCCTTCAGGACATAAATATACCAACTATGTTTCTGATTTGAGCTACTTTCATCTTAGTTTCTCAGTACAGCTGAAATAATATGTTGAAAGACCAAAGAGATACACAGCACAGTCTAAATTACTCAGAAGACCAAGGATAACTCTGACATTTTTGGCAAACAATTATAAGACTAACTGGGCCAAATGGTGTATCAAGAAACCCTATTATGTTATGAAAACCAGCATCATTATTTCTTTGGCTGCAGAAAATGTTCATTGACTTCCTGAGTCAAATCTCTTACAAAAATATATTTATGTAAATTTTGTTCCATATGTTTCTCCAAACCATTCACAAAATGCAAATTTTTTTGACATATTTATGTGACCTAACATGGAAGGAGATGATCAAGTCATTATACCAATGAGTTTGCAATTCTGTAAAGATTAATGCTGTCTTTTAATTCTAAATCAGCATTTGCAGGAGGCTTTAACTCAGGAATGAAAAGTCCCCTTGGATGGTAGCTTATCATAGAAGTTCCTCTTCATGAAGAAAGCATTTCATATGCAAAAAGCCTCCATAGAAAATAGCAATTCAGAATACCAGAGAGCAAATAAGAACAAATGAGGACAAATTACACTATAATTAAGATTTTTGATGTCTATAAATTCCAAACATTTATAATAGATGCTTTTTGTGGGGGACAGATTTTTGTTTGGAAAAAGATAAATGCTATAGGGATAATGTGGAATATGTATGAAGTCCAGTGGGAGCAAAATACCAAGATTATTCCTGGTGAAAACTATTGTAGATTTTGTTTTTGTCTCTGGTCATGAATGAAAAATCTTGAGTTACAAATGAAGAATATGCATCAGTAGGTAAGCCATATTCAACATTTCTTAAATGTAAATAGGAGTTGATGTGTCAGCCGCAGGCAAGGAAGAAAGTGGTGTACACCTAAAAGAATCAAACAGAGCTCAAATTGCCAATAGTAGGGTACTTCTATATCAGTATTTTGTCTTCATTCCAGATCAACTGAAAACTGAGGTCCTCAATTTATTTCTGACTCTGTTTTATTTTATTGGAAACCACATTTAATCCAGGATTTATCTCTGGATCACTATAGCTCTTTACATCTTAAGAGAAGTCAATTTTCTTCTGGACAGGAGTTTTATCTTATCCCCCACTTTAGTTCTTAGGCATAAATCTGGAATTAAGTCATCCCTTCCCTATGGTTTATAACTCACGATGTGTCAGAAAACAAAGAGGCATGCAAAGAAATACAGCTTATTTTAAAGGGGGAACATATTTCCTGGAGGAGATGGTCATTGAAGGAGTTGGCCTCAAACTTTTTAGGTCTTTAAATATAATAGCTACTTCCTTAAATTGTTACCAGAAATGAATGATATTTCTGAACAGCATTTTAAGGAGCAATAGGTATCAGTGTTGTATGTCTGGCAACATCATGGCCTCTTAATTTCTCATTGAGTTCAGCATGTGATGGATGAAATCAGGATGGAATTAATGACTTTCGAGGCACATGCCCTTAAACCTGCATAATATGTCTGGAAGATGCCCAGTAGGCACTTAGCCTAGACAAATAAAAAATAGTAGTGAAGCAGTTGAGCTTTCTTCACTAAATACTGTATATCTTTTTGAAGACAGTTTGAAATTGTATTGTCTGATTTGTTCCAGTGCAGATGATTATTGGTATTATATAGAAATGTGCTATTGATTTTTTTTAAAATGATTTAGATGACACTTGCAAACATGCATTAATACACTGACAAATTTCACTTACACTCATGAAGTTTTGTCGAGAATCTTCCCAATTATGAAATTACTGAAAAATAATTCTATTAATATGTGTGATGTGCAATGTCTATGAAAAGGGCAGACATTGATAAGGCACCTCTCTAATTACAAGACAGTTACAGAGGCTTTTGGGACACAGGTAGCATCAGAAATGACTCTACAAGGAAGAGTAGCAAGAAAAAAGTTCCATTATGGAAACAAATTTCAAGAGACCACAGCAGAAGGGCCCAAGAAAAGGGGCCACTACCAGTCTGATGTGATGCAATGCCAGGGTGGAAAAACCCTCAAGATTTCAAACTGAGGGAGCTTGCTTCTTCGATTTTATATCCCTATGTGAAGTTGATCTGTCATTATTAGGGCAATTCTGTATCTGAAATGAAAGCAACATCTACCCAGGGTGAGTCCTTAACTTTCTCTTAAGAATATTTTGGATTTTAAAAAGAAAGGCTTATTGCAGTGCCCTGGATATACCCTTGACAGATTGGAGGATCCCTATCACAGATTTGTTTTCCTAACCCTGATTGTGTAGTATATGCAACACTATTTGATCAGAGGATTGGAGTGTGGGAGAAAAGGCAACTCGTAAATTCTAAAAACATTCCTATTCTTTTGAATACAAAGAGCACAAACTTGATTAATGAATGGATGCATCAGTCACTTAACTTCTCTCCCCTCCCACTCACTCTGTTATCTTCTAGATTTGGAAAAGTGAGGGTTAAACAGACAAAAAGCTTTTTCAACCTTAATCACTTCATGATTTCAGAAGCTGCAAGATGCTCCAGTTCATTCAGACTGCTTTAGAAAGATTTCTATTTCATCTTAGACCAAGGAATCCCCAACCTAAGGGGTGCAGCCCACTAGTGGCCCATGATCTATTTGCAACTGAGCCATGGAAACAGTGGGTGGGCACATCCCTATGTATGCGAGCAGTGGGCAAGTGTGTGTATTCATGCTCCATTTGACTGAGTGCCGGGCACAAGTGCATGCAGCTCATACAAATGGAGCTGCGTGCGCACACACACTTGCTGGCACAGCGATCCCTCCCCCCACCCAATGGTCCATAAAAGCAGAAAGTTTGGGGATTACTGTCTTAGATATCAACGTGTCTACTACTATATGAGATTTTAATAGGCATATGTATACATATATGTAGTCTTTTCTGACTCCCTCTATGTCACCCTCACTCTCTTACAACCTATTTCCCATCATCTTTCATCCCCTTCATCCTTAGAAATCATGTCTCTACTATTCTTTTTCTATAACTGAGTGTGCTCACAGGTTTTAGCAAGGAAATACAACTACCAGACAGTCCCGAGAAAAGAAAAATTTCTTTTTCGGTATGGAATAGTGACCACTGAGCTTTGGGGATAGAATGATACCAGGGGAAGAAGACACAGTTCTAGACAACTAGAACAGTCAAATTGACTCTGGTAATCAATATGGTGATCGACAGAATAATAAAAAATACATAGAACTACAAACTTTGTTTAGGACAATTGAAAAATATCAATAACTTGAAAGGATAGGATCTATCTTCTATCCCTCATGTTGTTAACTTAGCATAATGTACTAGCAATTTCATTGTACTTCCCAAAAGATAATGCCATATATAGTTTATGTACATGTTTATCAGCAATTCACTGAACTGAATTGCAAGAATAGATTATTTGTATTTTTTTTTTAAAAAAAGTTAAAATGTTATTTCTCCTTCATGACATGATAAATAAATGCTAAGCCTAAGACAAGCATTTAATTGACAACTTTAACGAACACCATTTTTTTTGCCTGAAGTACAGGTGTGGGCATTGTCTAGGTCTCTGAACTAATTTATCACTGTCTCTAACCTTGATCCAGTATTCTCATTTAGCATTTGGTTTCTTTGCTTTGGATGCCAACAAAGCCATCATTGAACATGTGTTTGTGGATTCATTTGTTTGTTGGTGTGATGATATGGACATCTGGCCACTACAAGCTGTCCCAACATCACCAATTATTTCATATCAACAAGCCATCTGGCAGAGCTGTCAAACGATAGCAAGTGACTCTTGTTTTTGATCTTATGGAGATGATGAGATTAAAAACCAATACTAGCCAGGGAAGGCTTTTTATCTTCCATTCCTGAGTTATCCAAAACCTCCTAGGGCCTCTAACTGTTTTATATCCTTTAACAGATTTGGAAAAATGCCACCAGTTGAGTAGTTGGAATATAAAATCAATATAAAACTGGCAAGTTCTAATAGTGTGTATAAATACTATATCCCTGAAACCATGTGATTTAGTGGTTGAACTGTCTTGAAAGAGTAGTATCCATATAAAGAAATTTAAATTCTTCTCTGTTGTGACCTTGAACAATAAAAAGGTAAAGCAATGGAAGTTTTACTATCTCTGAGGAGTGATGTCACAGTGATATTTGGTTATGACTGAATCAGTGCATCAGTGCAAGAGGAATACAAATAATCTCTTGCCAACAATGGCAAGCAAGCAAGCAAGTCATATTGTGTGAATATCATTAGGGAATTAAGCTACTGTATATTTCACATAACTCCATGAAGATGGATTAAATCTTGCTCCCTCATTTTAATACTATATGTTAGGAATATAAGTCACCTAACAGGTATTTGGGTTAGAAATATATAAACCAGGATAAACATTTTAGTACTATGTCTTTAAGAGATTGCAAAAACTGCAATTGGGTGTGGTTTTTCAAACGGCCATAAGATGGAGCCAGAAATCTGGGTTGTTTTAGTCTTAGTCTCAGAAGAGAGTGTCTGAGTGAGTATGTCTGTTTCCTTCTGTTGGAAAGCATTGCTGTTCCTCCATTTCTTCTAATTGACTGATATTACTGGATTTAATGTAAGTCTGTTACTGAACTGTTTTTTGACACTGGACTTTGATATTTGGATTGTCCCTGGATTGAAAACTGACTGATTTACTTGTGAATGATTTTGGATTGCTTATTTTGGACTTTGCTTAAACCTTTCTGGAAGTAAAAACCTACATTTACTGTGCAGTGTATCTGTGTACTGTGTGTGTATTATTCAAACACTTCTCTCAAATACATCTCCCTGTATGTGCTCATTCTCCTAACAGGGAATTACCTCAACACTATTGCCTGAATGGTGGAGCAAAAATTATTTAAAATATTAGTCTGTGCCAGTGTTTGTCAACCTTGACAACTTTAGGAAATATGGACTTCAACACCCATGGAAACTTAACTCCCTGCTGGCTGGAGAATTCTGGGAGTTAAAGCCCACACATCTTAAAATTTCCAAGGTTGAGAAATAGTGGTCTTACACAGACTGAGAAGCCAGACAGAAAAACGACTTGAGCTGCTTCTGTATCTTAATCTATTGGCATATTGCTCCATTGATGAAGAGAATTAGATTTCTTTATTTTTTATCAGATTTCCATTTAGCTGCACATATGTGAAAAATTACCCTCATACAGAAGATTAACTTTCACATACAAGATATAGATTTTTACCCTCACTAAAAGGTAGTTTGTATTGAGTATTAATGAGCGCTATTGTCTCTGAATAAAAAGACATGGCACCTAATTGTCCTAAAATTATCACTTTATTATTTTTGATTTTCACTGAACACAAATTATGTTTGCAGTGCTCAGCTGGCCAATCCTTAATGCTTTATGAATTTCTTTTAAAACTCCTTAAGGCACAGAATTGTCTTGATCTTAGGGAGGTTAAAAAATCCACCTGCCAAACTATTGAGTGATTGAACCACTCCATTATGAAGACTTTACCTTAGCAAATGGAAGAGCATCCTGGCCATCAGTTAGGGAGGGCTGGCAATAGGACGCACCTCTCAGTCAGTTGCTGAAAAACAGTTCTGGGCTGGAAATCTGCAGATTTGCACAGACTGGCCTTTTCCATTAGCTATTCAAAAAGAGGCTCTGAGCATTTCTTACTAAACAGCAGAATATGCTGATCATATATTGTTTGGCCACAGACATATCTACAAATAACCAGGCAGACAGGACAGGGATTCTCCACTTTTAAATGTCATCTTCCCCATATGCTGAAATATTATCAGTTTATCTTCCGCAAACAAAAATCTATGAAAACAGAAACTGATATATTCAGTATAAAAAGGGCTTTAGTGTTGAAAGTATTGCTTTCAAATGCCAAGTGCATCTTCCCACTGATTTACTAGTATTTGGGGCATAGTGGTGCATTTTAGGACAAGGTAGAATAAATAGCTCTTAGCTGCCAAACTTGTGAGAAGCTGAGATATATATATACAACTGACATGGAGGCCAGTTTATTTCATATGAGATTTAACTCCACTGGCTGGAGAATCCTGTTCATTCCTGTGTCTCCACTCAGAAAAGTTAGTAATATGTAGAATTAGCAAGCATGTCTTCGGCAAGCAACCATAGTTGTAGTAGAAGATGGAGGAAATATTTATGAACAGGTATTTATGGGCAGGGCAGACATTTCGAGTGCATTTCTCTAGTTGGATACTATAGAAATGATCCCTGAAACTATGTCAACTCTCATTTCTCTATACAATAATATAGTTTATACAGTATATTATACCTCATTCACATGAAAGTATATTTAAGAAACAAACAAAAACAAAATCTTCAGTGCTGTTGATTCAGAAATTCTTCTGACAGTCACAATTGGATAGGCATTTTGCATCAAAAACCATTCATATCTCCTCAGAGTTAGATGCCAAATGGGCAGAGTTTCATAAGATAATAGAAGTTAAGTCTTGTTCTCTGTTATTTCTTTAAAGTGTAAGACATTAAAGGAAGTAAACAGGGTCCGCTATGAGATGGAGAGGAATGATAAATGAGATGCCTAAGAAAAATGTTGATGCCAACCTTAAAAAAGGCAGTAGTCTACCACGTCCCCAACAAGCCATTACCTCATCCACTATTGACCAATCTTCCCAGATCCAGAAAACTGTAGATGAAGTGGATTATCTGAATCCTTCCTGTCAAAATTCAGACCTGGGCATAAGATGGAAACCATGTTGATCATTCTTGTAAATAATGTACAGTGGTACTTGAATGAGGGTAGTACATCACCCCTGGTTCTGTTAGATTTCTCAGGAGCTTTTGAGGCCATCAACCATTTCATCCTCTTGAGCCTCTGTGAAAGCTTGGAATTGGGTACATATTTTGCTGTGGTTTCACTCCTGGTGCTGATGCACAGAGATCAGGCTTTCCATGTAGAGTATCCAAAAATCAAAACATGCCACTCTACCCTACTCTTTTTAATATCAACATGAAGCTTCTGGGAGAAGTCATCCATCACCTTGTAGTGTTGATAATAACATATTACATAAGCTTTATATCTGCACCAAGGCTGAACAGGAGGTTTTAAGGCAGTGGTTCCCAAACTTTTTCAGTCCACTGACCCCTACAAACTCATCCTCGCTGCCCCCCACCCAGGGGCAGGATTCAAATTTCTGTGGGCATGGCCTAATTTGAGGGTGTGGCTTGCTGGTCATGTGACTGGATGGGCGTGGCTTGCTGGTCATGTGACTGGATGGGCATGGCTTGCTGGTCACATGACAGGGTAGGTGTGATTTGGTGGTCATGTGACTGGGTGGGCATGGCCAGGTGACTGGCACACCAAATACAAGTGGTCCTACTTAATGGCCAGTTGTTTAGCAAGTGTTCTAATTTATGACTGGCCTCCCCAGAGATACTTGACCCGTTTTTGGACTTTTGACAGCCATGCACACGCATACATGTGACACACTCCCTTCTAACCCTGCTGGAGCAGGTCATTGCACTAGAATCGGCAAAGCATCTCTGATTAGATTCTAGCAGTGAATAAAGTCTAATCAGAGATGCTTTGCCGAGTCTTGTTGATTTGTTTTATTTGTATCTCATTATTTTATGTTGCTGAATTGCATTGACATGTGTGTCCCTTCTTGTGCACAACCCAGAAGCTTTTGTGATTCTTTGCAGCAAAAATTATCAACCTCTGGCTTTGCTCTACTTTTCAAACATGCCACCACTGCCGCATTCTAGGTGCCGGCCCCACAGGTCCACTCTATTGAGCCCACTGCACTGGAGGGACCTGCCCAAGCAAGTCAAGTCAATGGAGTGAGCCTGAGAGAGGGAAAGAGAGAGAAAGAAAAGAGAGAGAGACAGAGAGAGAAGGAAGAAAAGAAAGAGAAATGGGAAAGAAAGAAAAAGGGACAAAGAAAGGAGGTGGAAGGAAGGGACAGAAAGAAAAAGAAATAAAGAAGGAGGGAGGGAGGGAGGGAGGAGAAAGATAATGAGATATCTATTCTAGTCCAAACACCTGCTCCAGCAGGGTTAGAAGGGAGTGTGTGTGTGTGTGTGTATGTGTGTGTGTTCTCCTTGTAATTTACCAGTACATTTTGGTTTTGCCTTCTTCAGAATTAGCACTGTAATACATTGGGGAAAAGTAATTTTTAGGCTGGAAAGCTGGTCCAATGGATCCTGTTTAAAGCCTCAACAAAATGTGAGAGTTTCCTGATAGTCTTGACCATGTTTTGTCCACAAAACCTTTAATAGAAGCCAAATATGTTTCAATGTGGAAAAGGGCCTCAGTCTAAATTAGGCCTCATTTCAATCAGATGCATCAGGTCTCTCTCTCTCCCCCCCCACCTCCCTCCCTCCCAGACTGGCTTTGCTCTACTTTCCCAATGTGCCTGCGGGGCTGGCACTTCGAACATGGATAGATGGATGGATGGATGGATAGAGAGAGAGAGGTAGATAGGTAGATAGATTGGTAGATAGATAGGTAGATGGGCAGGCAGGCAGGCAGACCTTTTGGATGAATGTATGGATAGGTAGGTAGGTAAGTAGATTGGTAGATAAGTAGGTAGGTAGATCTATATTGGTAGATAGGTAGGTAGACAGAAAGACAGAAAGACAGAAAGACAGGTAGGTAGGCAGGCAGAACTTTTGGATGGATGGATGGATGGATGGATGGATGGATGGATGGATGGATGGACGGACAGAAAGAATGTGACAGCGGTGGCACTTTGAGAAAGTTAGTAGAGCAAAGCCAGAGTGGGAATTGAAGTCCACACAAGTTGCCAAGGTTGAGAAACACAGGCTGAATATATCAACCCAGCCATTCTGGTTTAGAGTTTAGCATGCTGTTTGATTCCGGCTTAGTCAATGAATAAACCATGGCTAAGATCTTCCTGCTCCTTAATGCAGCTGCCCCTCTGCCCCTTCTCCAGCCCCCTTTTGTTATGTCCGTGGAACTGGTGGGAGTTCCCAACCAGGTCCGCTGTTTGAGCGGGAGCACCAGCCGCTCCCATTGGTTGGCTCCGTTTGACAGTCGGCTATATAAGCCGGCTGTCGAGCAGAGCCAGCCCGTTGTCGCCCGCTAGTCTGCAAGTTAGCAAGCAGACGCAACAACCCTTTATTCTCTGCAATAAAGCCTTGTTAGTTGTATGCTCTGGTCTCACGCCTCTTCCTTACCATCGCTCCACAACACCTTTGGTATCCAATTTTGCAATGCCAACCTCCCCGGGGCAGCAATGCAGCCGATCTCACCCTCTTTGCTTCAACCCAAGGTCCACTTCTATTGGACCAAGCAAGGGGAGGTACTCTGCACACACTCAGAGACTCCCAATTTCAGTGAAGTGTTCTGTCCATCTTTATGCTCTGCCTGGGAGGAGGAAGGCATACGGAAGCAGCCCAGACCAGTGGAGGCAGAGGGAACGATCACTTGGAAACTAAGCAAGCAAGCAAGCAAGCAAGCAAGCAGAGGGCTCAGTTGGAAGAACCAGGCTGCAGAGGGAGGCTAGGTTCTAGGTCCGGGACGGCCACGTAGAGCCGAACCGAACCGAGCCACATGATTTGGAGAGCCGTAGCTGCACCCACCCACATACTGCATGCAAGCCCAGCTGGCTGGAGAGGCAGAGGCCAGGCGGCCGCTGCACACTCCCTTGTTCTCCGGGGAAGGGGGCCCTAACGCTGGACCACCCACCCCTTTCACTGCATGCCTTGGGAGGGTTTTGCTTTTGGGCCTTCTTCTTCCACCGGAGAGGGCAGCTTGCAAGCTTAAGGAGCCCTCTATCCACCACCTCCCACCTCTCCCCCCAGGCTTAGCAAGGCTCACCGCATACGGGTTCCGCATTCGAGGCGCCGGCTGTGAAGCAATGAAACAGTCAATGGGCTGCGTGTCTGGTAGTCAGTGAGCCTGCAGGGCCAGCACCTCGAACGCCCCCTGCCACATCTTAGTGCCCCCTGCTGGCCCCCTTGCCTCTTACACCCCCCCTAAGGCATCTCACTGCCCCCCAGGGGACAGTATACTGCCCACTTTGGGAGCCACTGTTTTAAGGGATCAATCTGAATCTTCACGTTCAAAGACTGAAGAACCTGAACAGACTGAATCTGATACTGATCACAGAAATTATCTTAGGTGAAAAATCATTTATGGAGACATGGGTACAAACTGAATCATATGGCAAAGAGCCTACATTTAGCAAGGTCCCAAGTCCATCAACATGACACATTAGTGAAGAGCAAAGAAAGTCAACCTGTCTCAATGAAAGAAAGAAGTATGACTCTGCCAAAAGTAAATTCTTAGAACATAGAATAACAATCTTGGAAGGAACCTTAAACGACTTCTAGTCCAATCCCTACTTAAGCAGGAGACCTTATACCATTCCAGACAAATGGTTGTCACTCCAGTTCTTCTCTTTGTTAGACTAAACATACATAGTTTTCAATTTGCAGCATGTCTTGTATTATTTGGTTTACAACTGCAATAAACACCTTGAATTTATTTATCAGAATCTGGCTTTGTATAAAACTAGCAGCATAGAAGAGAGATGTAGTGAAAATCTCAGCCCAGTGTCTAGAAGTTATGCAGTGGTTTGGAATAAGCTCAGACTGAATCCCTGAAAGATGGAGTCACTGGTCTCCAGGCAATCTCCAGTTACAAGGACATTTGATCTATTGCCATTGATAGAGTCATGCCTCCATCATGCCTTTTCTTTGATGAAACTAATACACAATCTGGGGTTCTTCGGGACTCATGACTTGTATTAGAGCATCAGGTAGAGGCTGAGAACAAGAAAACATTTGACAACTTCAGCTGCTCTGACAATTACAGTCTTTCCTAGAGCAGAAAGACTGTGGCTCTTCTCTTTATCATTCCTGGTTAGAATAATTAAACTTTTTGTACTGAAGTTTTATCTGAAGATGATTAAGGAGCCTGGGTTGGTACAGAAAGTGAATGCCCATTGGTGACTTGTGCCAATAAAGTAACATCTGTTGGGCTTCCAGGCTAAATTCAAAGTGCTTTTATAGCAAACTCTCACTACATCTGGGACCATTTTTTTAAGGAGAAATCTGCCCGTCCAATAAGATCTAACCCAAAGGGAATACCGCAAGTGACAAAAGAAAGTTTAGGAGGAGTGGGTCCTAAAGGAAGGTATTCTTGTAGTAATTCCCTCATTTTGGAATAGCTTAGCTCTGAGGGCCAGAGATGTTTAGGAAAGCTGTAAAATTGCTTCTTTTTTTCTGGAGTTCTCTCGTAGTACAAATCTTACTTAGGTAGAGATGGGATTTAATAAGTGTTCATTGACTATTGAGATGATGTTTTTATATACTTTTAGCTGCAAGCCACCTGAAATCTTGTAAGTAGGCTGAATGCAAATATATGTCTGAATGAGTGAATATATATTATAACGTCCATAAGCCCAAGTTAACATGGTCCACATAAAAGGGTACTTTGGTACTACAGGTTACAAGAACAGGAGGGCACTGAATTTCCAAATGTTTCTTCGAACGAACGTTGCTGAGGAGATGCAGATGCCTGAAGATATTTCTGATTCTTGGATAAAGAAATCTCAAACAAAGTGAAAGGTTGAAAGACTAAAAGACAATGTGCAAAGCAGTGTTATGGATCTAATAGAAAAGGTAAAGGTATGAAAGAATGGTGTAAAGAGATATAGACAATAGTCCAACAATATTGGACTATGCATTGTTTATTTATCTCTGGGTTTTGTCCACTGCTTTTTACTTTTCTTCCACATTTTGCATAATGTTGGAAATAGCATGGTAAGAGCATGGTATCCATATGTAAGTCTCTGTGATTAGGAATAATTCCATTTATGACTGAAAAAAGATCTATAGAGTTAACCCCAGCTATTGCAGATTTCATTTTATCTTGCTTTGGACTTTATTTGTCTCTTACACACAGCAACAAATTAAAGACTGAAATCAATTCTGACTGGAAAAGGACATGTATATTATTCCTCTGGGGAAAAATGTTATCCAGCACATGCTTGGACTGTTACTTTTGGTTTCTTTCTCCTCAGCTGCAGATGTTTGAGTTGTGTTGTTATGTTGAGGAAGAGGATTTGTTGGCTCTTTGGGCCTCCTGGGCAGTAGTCCAGCCACAGCTGTAGAAAAAGGAAGTGTAATAAGGGAATCTTGTTCTCATTTTTGGCTTTACATCATCCTGGCAATGATTTATCAAGGTAGGGCTTGTTTGCCTTGTAATTGGATTTCTTGGAATCCTCTTTCCAACTTAACACTCTGTTGTTATTAGATATTCGGCCCTGATCCTTCTGTGGCTACTCCCAAACTAAAGAATTTTCAGACCTGGAAAACAGATCATTGTAAGTCTGTTGTTAATTTCAAACAAACCAAAACAGAACAATTAAAATTGTATCCAGAAAGGTTTGCAATTTTGTCCAAGTTGTATTTTGACTATTTCTTTCAGTAGGAAATAATTGCATAACATTTATCTTCCTTCTCATAGTGAAATCAATAGGCTTACAAAGGCGGCTGACAATGGCTGAATCATAGACAATGTCTTTACTATAATGCTTCACTTTGCATATTGACTTTCTGTTAAAATAATTTTGCCAACTGGCATGAAACACTTGCTCACCAAAAAGATTTCTGGGGAAGAAGACTCAGATGCATATATCATATTCATGAAGGGGAATGTGTAGGAGATATGAGGAGACTTTTGCCTTCCCTCATACCCTGTTTCCTAAGCCTATGCTCTGCAAATGAGTAACAAATAAATATTTCAAGAAAACAGTTCACTGTTTTAGTTCCATGCAACTAAAATAATGAAATACCACAAAGGGTTTGCCCATTGTAGATGGATGTCTCAGAGGGTTTGGCCAATACAGGTGGACATCTCAGAAATCCCAGATCACAGACTTATTTGTTTATCCAACGTTGGGACTGCCATCAAGTTGGAAACAAGGTTTGGACTAAGAAATCCATATTCCTTCACCTCCTACAGATGATCCATAAGGTATTTTCTTTCCTTTAGCCAGATCTGAAATTGAATTGCAATAGATCCACTTCCTACACAATCCTCTAGAGCTGATGCACGCCATCCTTTTCAACTTTCTCCCCAAGAAAAGAGAATCGGTGGAATTTCTTCACATAGTTAAAGTTCGAAAAAGATTCTGTGGGATTAGGCATATCTGGAGCCATACGGTTTTCCTAACCACAGAGATCTTGGACTTGAAATACTCACGGAAGAAGAATCAGGTTTTGGGCACATGTTGAAAGCTTTACCCTGTTATAAAATATACACCAAGTTCAAAGCCAATATATGATGTGGTCAGCCTGTGGCTCCCTTGTTTTCTTGATAACAACTCCTGATCGTTTGCATACCTTCTGTAAGTACCTGGCTCTGAGTCTCATGGTGGTAATAAGAAATCCACATATTTGGTAGGCTGCTATAAAAGGCCTTGACTCAAGCTTATGGACTGAGCCTTTGTTTTTTCAAGAAGGAACATTTTGGGAATTTTCTTTCCATTTTTCCCTGTTTCTTTATCTATGTTACTCTGATATTTTCCTCATAGTTATCAGGCTCTAAAAGTAGTTTCATTTTAAGATTCTGAACTTTAAAATTTATTTTTGTAATGAAATAGTTTTAGGTCCAAAATCTCTAATCATTTATAGACATCCTTGTCTACAACCTTCCCTAGAAATAGCAACAGCAATAGCACTTAGATTTATATATTGCTTCACAGCCCTCTCTAAGTAGTTTACAGAGTCAGTATATTGCTCCCAACAATCTGGGTCCTCATTTTACCAACTCCTGAAGGATGGAAGGCTGAATCAACCTTGAACTGGTGAGAATTGAACTGCCAAACTTCTGGCAGCTGGCAGTCAGCAGAAGTGGCCTGCAGTACTACATTCTAACCACTGCACCACCATGGTAGTCTGGCCCTTTCTAAATAGCAAGCAGAAACTTCTCTGAAAGCAACCAAATGATTTGATTCATGTAGAAACGAAGGGCTCAACAAATAATTCTATAAGATATTCTTGGTTTTTGAATGTCTGCAGGCAATTTGTTGTACAGCGATCCTGGTTTTCCATTTTGTCTAAGAATCCTGATACTATTCTAGCAATAATAAATCAAAAGTCTACAAAGACAAATCACCAGCAACGTAGAAGATGAAAGATGCCTATGGCAGCCAAAAGCAGCTGTTTGGAATTGTTCTACTCTCCAACCCTTCCATGTTATTATTCAAATGACACAAAGATTAAAAGCACTATTTCCCACTGGTTCAAAAAAAAAAAAAGTCCAAGTTAGCTGAACTTGGCAATGGGTTAGGAATAATAGGATGTTTCCATCATACATAATTGCTCTTCAAGAATAGTGAGCAGGGGACTTGTGAAATGTGGATATGCTGTGTGAGGCTCATGTGGATCCACAGTCATAGAAGGGAAGAAAGAAGGAAGTCTGTTAGAGGCTGGTAGTCAGCAGCATACTTAGCTGCTAATTTGTATCTTTTTAATTGCAGGTTTTTTAAAAAAAAAATGCAGGCAGGCAGTAAATAGAGGCTGCTATTCCAAGTAAACTCCCCTCCCCATCATTTGTTAAAAATATAAAGCCTCAATAAAACCTCCATGCTTTTGACTTGTATGAGTTATTTCCCCTACTTAAATGAAATATTATATGGTATATAAATTGGCCGGGTGTGCTCTACACTCCTGGAAAACAGCCCACATCTCTGGAAAAGATTCTGCAAAGTATCTATATATTCCCGCAGTGTTCTGTCCTGGCCGAAACAAATCGATATAACTCAAGAAACAGAAGAGAACCAGCTGCTTTACCCCCTCACTCTCATCTCATCTAAAATTGCCCTGTAAAATGCTAAAATGTTTGCTTTCCAAACTACTTTTGTTTCCTCCCTCTCTTTCCCTTTTATTTTTCCCTCACTCTTTTCCAAGCCTGAACTGGAACCATTGCAATCCAATCATTTATAGGACTTCTATCCCACTCCTCCTTTTTTCATCTTTGCCTTTTCTTAGTTCTTCCAGCATTGACCTCTTCTGTGAAGCTGCTTTAGGAAATGAAAATAACAAATTATTATTATTATTATTATTATTATTATTATTATTATTATTATTATTATTATTATCATCATCATCATCATCATCATCATCATCATCATATGCTTCTCCACACCTGGGTAGAAGAATCTTGCAACATAGGAACTACTAATGTGGGAGCCACGTCTGCAGATTGCAGAATTTTCTCCCCAAACCTTCAAGGCTTCGTTGCTAAGGCAGAAAAATTGAACCATCTATGGAAAGAAATAAGCACCAGGTTCTCAGCAGTGTAGAAGGGGGAAAAAGGAGAAGAGTGGTCAAAAGAATTCAGCATTCCTGTGGCTTGTTTTGCTATTGTGATCATAGATGAAACCATCTATTTAGAGTTGCGAAGAACGAAAATATTTTCCTGACCGCAGCTGAAGAGAACTTGACAGAGTTTTCCTGCCTGCCCTCTCCCATGTGATTGGTGTTTTCTGGGAGAAGAATTTGAGATGGTTTTCCACCTAAGTGGTTACAGCTGTTTCCACAGGATCAGTCCGATGTAGTTTCTGTCTCTGTTTATTTTGGCTCCGGTTTTTGACTGGAGCCCGGCAGGATGACAAAGTTTTCTGTGGGGCTTGGGACTTTGGACAAACATTCCAGCATTTCTGACTCCTTAACATTCAATGTTTTGATGAATTCAGCTCTTAATTTCTTCTGGAAAAATGTCAAGGCCATGGAGATTATATTTCCTATAATCTCACATTTGTTTTCAAACAAAGACAATGAATGCATATGCCTGTCTCAAAAAAAAAAGCAATTAGTGGGAAAAGAAGGTGGGGAGAATCAATATTATTTAGGCTCCACTTTTCTATAATTGCAGTTTGGGATCAGTTGTGGTTCTGTTACAAGTTGTAGACTTAAAATGATATATTCAGTGGGCCTCATAAATCTCCAGTCTCAGTAATAACTTTCAGTTCATTTATTATATTTATAACCCACCTGATTTATATTCCCCCCAAAATCAAGGTAATGGAGGATTACTTGACTCTAGTTTTTTTCCTTATAACTGCTCCGTAAGGGAAAATAAACTGAGGATAAAACTGCTTGATGAGATATGTGACTCAGAAGAGTATTTTGAAGCTGGGTGTTTTCCGTATTCTGTTCTGTTATGCTCTTGCTGAGGTTTCTAGCAGCCTGGGGCACCTGGGGGAATTTGGTAAAAAAATGTCAAGAGGATTGTCAAGATAGCACAGTTAAAGCTCAGCCACTTTTGTGCATTGATGTTGCACACATATGCAAATTGGTGGGAGTTTGATTGCAATACCATGACCACCACCTTATCTTATTTGAACTCCCCCTCAGATGCCACTGGCTGTAGTTCAACACATCTGGAAAACATTAGCATGGGGAGGTTGCTAAAAGGCCCATTGTCAAAAAGGAAATTAATGATAGCAGCTGATCTTTGAGAGTAGAGTTACCATCACAAACATTACAAACATGTGCAGAGCACCTTCCATTTTATAAACATGTGCTGTCTCTAGGAAAAAAAAAAAAAAAACATACCACCACCCTCCACCACCATCAACTTTGGGACTAAAACGATCTAAATGGAAAAGCTATTATTTAGGTTATTTCAGACAATAAGATAAGAAATGGAAACATTGAATAATTTATTTTGGAGAAATCGGTGGAAGAAGTTTATAAGTCAAGATTACAAGTCCATGATCCCTTTCATGAAAATGATTCATGGTAAAATCTGTAGTCCTCACTTTTGGCTAATTGTGCATAGAATTGTACTTATAAGCCCATTAGTCAAAAATTGGTATGGTCTTAATTCTTCTTCTGCTGACATTTACACATTTCTTCTTTAGCTGAGTGAATGTCATTTTAATGTACACCACTATGAGATGAATATGTAACAAGAACCAGATGCTTCTCCTTCAAAACAAATAATACCTCTGCAATCAGTGGCATGAGAACAGAGGAGAACTTCTCATCACTTGCTTTTTAAAAACAGTATCCTAATACATTTCTTCAAAAAATGTGTGAGGTGGGAGGCGAGGTAAGAAGTACAATTTATTTTTCTATAAATATAACAAAATATACAATTTCATCACTCAGCCTGCAGGTTTATCCATAGTTACAGGTTGCAATTCTTATTTATTTGGTAAGTAATCAATGTTCATGTAAAGAACAGCTATTGTTATAAATAATATATAAATAAACTGCATTTCCAAACTGAATGCTGGCTGAAGATGGTGAGGTGTATTCCTCAATTTACAGCCACAGTTGAACCCAAAATTACAGTCATAAGTTCTGTTGGTCGTTAAGCAGGCCATGGAGTTGATTTTACAACCTTTCTCACAGTGGTCATTAAGAGAATGCAATAGTCATTAAGCAAATCCATTGTCCATGATGGACAATTTTGCTGGAAACTAAAAGTAAACGCCATAAATTGTAGTCATGTGCTGCAAACAGCCATCAATGCACCCAAAATGTGATCACATGATGAGGGGGCAGCCATTATAGTTTTGAATCTGGATTGTAAATAGCCCTGGAGAGATCTATTGCAATTTTGAACAACAAATTGAAAGTTATTTAATGCCAAGTACTACTTATGCTGGAATTTTAGTGCTGGAGCAATCAGTCTATGTCAAGGGCTACCTGTACTCCTATACTTCTGGTTGGAAAAAGCTGAACTAACATACTACAAACACTTTTTTCTTTAAATAATAAATGGGACAGGGGAGAAAAATTCCAGCATCAAAATTCCAACATCAAAATTCCAGCATCAAAATTCCAGCATCAAAATTCCAGCATCAATACTTGGCATTAAATTACAACAAAGGAATGCAAAACCAAACTCATAGCTAAGAAAAAGAAGAGGTAGAAATTCTGAATATAAGTAAGTTGGGATAGGGCTGTACTTATAAAATTGCAAGTTCCATGTATCCTGAGAACTAAATCCATTGAATTCAATGGAATTTTCTTCTGTATAGACATATGTAGCAGTACTGTGAAATTATGGTGAAAGAAGCAAACTATAGTAGATAAATCACAGACTAGCATACAAAGAATTATTTTTATTCTTTATTTTATTAAAATTATAGGACATTATTGTGCAACATATAATGTACAAAACTTATAATGAAACAATACATCAGTGGTGGGATTCAAATTTTTTTACTACTGGTTCTGTGGGTGTGCCTTGGTGGACGTGGCAGGGGAAGGATACTATAAATCTCCAGTCAGAGGAGGTATTTGCCCGTTTTCTGAACTACTCAAAATTTCCGCTACCGGTTCTCCAGAACTGGTCAGAACCTGCTGAATACCACCTCTGCACACAATCCAAACTACAAGAATGTCTTATCAGGTGACTCATAAAAAGTGCCATCCACTTTAGCCCAATCTAGTCACAATGATTCCTCTAATTAAAAATGAAGTCCATATGAATCACTAAAAGGACATAATTCCAGCCACTACAACAGAGGAGGCTCCCTTCCTATGTCCTTTCAGGTAGCATTGCTAAATCAATTGACTGAACCATGCCAACATTGTTGAACCATATAGGATGGACATCAACTAGAATAGCCTCCAGGCATTTACAAATGATAGCCAGCACTTGAATTACATCCAGAGTTCTACCTGTAACCAGTGCAGCACCTGAAACAGGTGTTTTACATAGGTATACCAAGACATTCTCATAACTGCCGGTGCCAAAACTTTCTCAACCAGTGTAATGGTATGTGGTAATTGTTGTAGAGTGGCGGTAAATACTGAGGCAGACACAGAGCTAACAGACAAGAAGCTTTATTCAAAGAATAAAGGGTTGCCGCGGCTGCCGGGGCTAACAGGCAGTCACTGGCGGCAACAACTGATGCCATTTGACATCTCCTTTTATAGCCAGCTGTCAAACAGCATCAACCAATGGGAGCGGTCCGCAACTCCCGCCAGAAGTGTGGACCAGACTGAGGACTACAGTCAGTCTGTGAATACAACACTCCTTTCCCCTGGCCAGGAGCATGCATAGTCTTTCAAGTAGTCCGGGTGTCTGCGCAGGCGGCCGGATCACCTTAGTTCGCGTGGAGCTGTGGCAGAGTAGGAGTCCTCCACTTCCTGGGCTGCGTCGGCGCTTGAAGGCAATGGAGCCTCATCGTCGGGTGACTCTGGCAGAGGAACAGGCGGCAGTCCAGGTAGGTTCCCTCACTTGTAGTGCCCCGGGAGAGTCTCGGTTTGCGTCGGGTGGTTTGTCTCTCTTGCCGGGTAGCGGGGGTCATCAGTAGCCATTCTCCAGCACCTTCTCAGCTGGTCAATGTGCCGGCGCCAGGTACGACCGTCGTCCAGCAGAACCCTGTAGGACTTAGGCCCAGTTAGTGCCACGATTTGCCCTGGCACCCATAAGGGGTGGCCTGAGTAATTTCTTGTGTAGACCTGGTCATGCAGGGCAAACTCCCTGGTCTGGCTATCAGATCCCAAGGGGGTGACTGGGGTGTAATGGGGATGCAGCCTATCCAGGGTGGTTCTTAGGCGTCTACCTATAAGGAGCTCGGCAGGGGATTTGTTGGTAGTGGCACAGGGGGTTGTGTGCTGGGTTAACAGGTACCTGGAAAGTTTGGAGTGCCAGTCAATTGGGCCAAACCTCTCCAGGGCCTCCTTTACTGACCTGACTGCCCTTTCAGCCATCCCGTTACTAGCAGGGTGAAAGGGAGCTGTGAGGGCGTGCCTGATGCCCAGGTTGGCTAAATAAACTTCAAACTCGCAAGAGGTGAACTGAGGGCCATTGTCTGATACAATGGTGTCAGGGAGGCCATGGGTAACAAATACCCTAATTAGGGCCTTTGTAACAGCGTGAGTGGTTGTTGAGGGCAGCAGGGCCAGGTCTATCCACTTTGAGAAAGAATCTATCACGACTAGGAATGTTTGCCCATGCACAGTGCTGGCTAGATCAATGTGCAGCCGGGACCAAGGGGCCCCAGCGTCTTCCCACCTGGCAGGAGTAGATGAGGGTGGAGCTGGCCTGGTAGCCTGTCATGACTGGCAAGCACTTACCCAGCTGGAGATCTGGGCATCCATGCCTGGCCACCACAAATAGCTGCGAGCCAGGGCCTTCATCCTGATGATGCCCGGGTGGCCTTCATGCAGGACCTTCAAAACCAGGCCCTGCAGCTTGGAAGGGATGACAACCCTTGTTCCCCACAGTAAACAACCCTGTAGTGATGACAGTTCTTGCTGGTGAGTCTTGAAGGGCAGGAATTCAGGGGCATAAGGAATTGCTGGCCACCCCCTTCCCACCCAGTCCGGAACTTGGGCGATTACCTTGTCCCTTGAGGAGTAAGTAGCAATGTCACGGGCAGTGATAGGAAGGTTGAGATCGTTGATCTCGAAAACAGCATTGATGGGCACAGGATCCTCAACAGGAACAGGCAGAGGGCAGCGGCTGAGGGCATCAGCATGGCAAAGGTTCTTCCCAGGTCAATGAACCAGCGTGTATGAATAAGCAGCCAGGAATAAAGTCCATCTGGTCATCCTTGGGGACAGAATCTGAGGGGTTTGTTTTTCACCAGACAAAAGACCTAACAGCAGCTTGTGATCTGTGATTAGTTCAAAATGGTGTCCATAGAGGAATTCATGAAATTTTTTGACAGCAGCAACTGCAGCCAAAGCCTCTTTGTCAATCTGGCTGTAGTTGCGCTTGGCTGAAGAAAAGGTTCTGGAGAAAAAGGGCAATGGGTGCCTCAGAACCATTTGGTAGCCTATGGCTCAGAACAGCCCCTATGCCAAAGGGGGAAGCATCTGCAGCTAGGACAAAAGGTAGCTGTTGATTGAACTGTATTAGTACTGCGTTGGATGTGAGCAAGGACTTAACTGACTGGAAGGCATGGGCTTCCCTTGGTCCCCAATGCCAGGGGGATTGTTTATCAAAAGTCTGTGCAAGGGTTCTGCGATGGAAGCCTTGTGAGGGAGGAATGAAGCATAGAAGTTGAGAAGCCCTAAGAAGGCCTGGAGCTCAGTCTTGCTGGAAGGTGTGGGTGCCTCGTGGATAGCCCTGACTTTGGACTCAATTGGGTGTATACCAGAGGCGTCAATTCTATAACCTAAAAAGTCCACTTGCTTAGTGGCAATGGTGCACTTGTCTTTTTTAAGTTTGAGGCCATGCTGCCTGAAATGATCAAGGACTGCTCTGACTCTTTGTATTAGTTGTGGTTTGTCAATGGCTGAAACTAAAATATCATCGAAATAGGGGACTACGCCTGGGAGTCCTTGGAGAAGCCTCTCCATTAGAGATTGGAAAATCCCAGGGGCTACACTTATGCCAAACTGGAGGCGCCTGCATTTAAAAGCGCCCCTGTGGGTGACCATGGTCTGTAGTTCTGCAGTCTGGTCGTCTACAGGGAACTGTTGATAGGCCTGTGACATATCTAGTTTTGAAAAAATAGTCCCAGACTCAAAGGAATGCAGAAGGTGCTGGATGACAGGGACAGGATAGGTGCTGATTTGCAGAAACCTATTCAGGGATGTCTTGTAATCAGTGCAGATTCTCATGCTGCCATCTTTCTTAAGTGGGGTGACTATGGGGGTCTCCCACTTCACAAAGTCTACTGGCTCCAATACCTCTTGCTTGAGTAATTTATCCATCTCCATAACCAATTTGGGATGGATAGCAAAGGGTACCCTACGAGGTTTCAGACGGATGGGTATTGCCTGTGGATCTACATTGAATGAAATAGGGATACATGAGTAACACCCCAACCTTTCGCTGAATACATCAGCATAGTCTCTGAATATGGTATCCACTTCAGTAGTTGAAACAGTGTGGATGCCTGTTACGTTGAGACCAAGAGCAGAGAACCAGTCTAATCCTAGAGGCAAGTGGCCTTTAAAGTTTTTGAATTGAATAAAAAACTTGCCTTTCCCGAGGACTGGGATGGTCCTGCCTTGGTAATCACACAGAGTCAGGTGGCAGTCGAGGAGCTTCTTCTTTGACAGCCTTGGAAGTAGTTTCTTTATGGTTTCCCAGGAAATGATGGATACTGCAGAACCTGTGTCAACTTCCATCTTGCAGGGTTTACCTTCTAAGGAAACAAAAATACTTATTTTGTTAGAGCCTTTGTTTGTCTGATTTGAGTGGTAACAGATATAACAGTCCTCAACTTGCCTTTGGAAGATGTGGGTAGTCTGAGGTCTTTGTGCAAAAGTTTTCCCAGCTTGGCATACCCTAATTAAGTGACCCTTTTTCTGACAGTTCAAACAAATTGCATTCCTGAATTTGCAGGATGCCCTGAGGAGGTTTCCTCCACATCTCAGGCAAATGGGTTGCTGCCAGGGGGTTAAGTTGGTTTTTTGCCTTGTTTCTTCTTGCAGGGATTTCTGTTGTTTGAGGCGGTTTACATCATTTGATTCCTCAGAAACCTCATCTAGGGAAACCTCATCAAAATGGATTGCTGAGCTACTTTGTCTAATGGGGTTCCCTTGGATTTCTGCTGCTGACAGCGCAGATAGCTCATCAGCCTGTGATTCTTCGATGGCTACTGCTAGGGTTAAGTCCCTTTTGGCTAATAATCGTCTTTGTAGTCTCAGGTCCCTGGCCCCACAGACTATTTGGTCAAGGAGCATATCCTCCAGATAGTCCCTGAATCCACAATGTAAGACAGCTGACTGTAAAGCTGCCATATATTCACTGATAGACTCCCCTCAGCCTGAATTCGCCTCCTGAAGGCGTGTCTCCTAGCAATTTGGGATGGCTTAGCAGAGTAATGACTGGAAAGGATCTCCTGTAACTCCTCCCATGGGATAGTCCTGACAGAACGCGGAGCTACCAATGCCATGGCAGTGTCAAATACAACGGCTCCGCAAAAGCTTAAGAAATAGGACGTTTTCCTATGATCTGAGGCATCAGTGAGGTCTATGGCATCCAGAAAACAGTCGAAGCGATTTCTATAGGATTCCCAAGTCTCGGCTGTTGGCCTGAAAGGCAGGAACGCAGGGTTCGAAGTCATCTTGTGCCGGCGGCGTCTGTCTCCTCAGCTGGGGAGGTTTAAACTTCGCGCTCGCAAAGAGCTTCTGCGGCTGTGACAGTCAACTCGTAATGGCTTCGGCTCTTTTTGAAAGTGACTGAGCTCAGCTGTTCTTGTCTGGCTGCCTCTTATTTGTATCCCGCCCTCGTTGCCAGTGTTGTAGAGCGACGGTAAATACTGAGGCAGACATGGAGCTAACAGACAAGAAGCTTTATTCAAAGAATAAAGGGTTGCCGCGGCTGCCGGGGCTAACAGGCAGTCAGCTGGTGGCAACAACTGATGCTGTTTGACAGCTCCTTTTATAGCTGGCTGTCAAACGGCATCAACCAATAGGAGCGGTCTGTGGCTCCCGCCAGAAGTGCGGACTGGACTGAGGACTACAGTCAGTCTGTGAATACAACAGTAATGGCCTTGGGAGACAGGGCAAAGAGAACAGTCAGATAAAAGCTAGCTCAAGAAACTAAGGAAGAGCTCTTCTGAACCTCTTCCCCTGCCCACATTCCTCTGTGGACTCAGCTGCCTTTTATCTCATCATTCCCTTTGCCCTGTCTCCCAAGGTAATTCCCACATACTGTTACAACCAGCTGTAGCTTCAAAATAGTCTTCAAGGGCAGCCCTTAAAATGCAGAGTTGATTATTCTATTTCCCAAATGACCACTTTCCACCAGTTCAGTGATTGGGGATTCGTTTAAATGAAAACCCAGTGATGTAACTCCTCATGGACATGCACAAAAGCCTGAATTTAATTGCTATTTGCTGATAGAATTACAGAGAGATTAGTATAGGATTGGATGGAAATTAAATTATTAAGCACAGAAGAATCTTAGCATTGGCTCAATAGTGATAGTCTGTATCTATACAGTTGGTTTGGTATGATATATTACTAAAAGTAAACTACATTTCTGGTTCTGCTTGCATGGTAATGGTGTCTGGATGAAATAGGACTTTTAATTTTCTGACTGTTCAGTCAGAATGAGATTCTTGAATGACAGATAGTTGATGAATGTGCAGAACCTGGAATAATATAATCTTGAATAAGCCTGATATTGCTACACATAGCAAGAAGATACAGTTGCTCAATTCCACAAACAATTGAACAGTTCTGTTGTATTGATCACAGCAGCTCACTCCATCAATCATCTGAGTACTTAGTAAGAAACCATGGAGAACTTCATAAATGGTGCCAACAGTTGCTCAAATACTTCCTATAATTGACTTGCAGGAATATTTTACTTTTTTGTGGTCCATCCAATCTTGAAGGCTATGCATGGGCAACAATCAAGAGAAATATAAAGTAAGAAGCAATACTCTAAAATAATAAATTAAACTATCTCTAATATCAACAAAATGGACAACAAAATATAGAAAACCATCAGTTTTGAACCTTTTCATAGTATACCATCTTCCTGCACAGATGGAACAATCAGATCTTAATTGCTCTCCAAATAATCAGGGTTGAAATAACAGACTGGATCTCCATAGGAAATGACTTTCAAAATATAGGATTGACTATCAAAACTGTTCTATTCCCAGGTCCATCAAAATTGACAATTAAACCTTGAATTGTACCCAGAAGCCCACTATCAACTAATGTACCTCTCAACATGCATGAGTCACCTAAATATATCAGCATGGTCACCTAAATATATCAGCTTATATATCAGCTCCTCAGTGCATGAACTTTTGCACTTTGTACCAGCTGTAGCTTCTGGTTATTTTCTAAGGGCAGCCCTATGTAGAAAGCAAAACAGGAAATGACTATGGACAAGGACCCCTCAATCCACATTCTGTTGTTCATATAATGCTTATTTGTCTAGACATACACAAAAAGCCTGAGTAGTTGCAGTGAACATCAAATGCTAAGCCTCATATTTTAAGAAATAGATGAATGGACACAGGAAGAAATGGTGCTGTTATCTTCAACCCAGCTAACTTTGTGAGAATAGCAGAGTCCAGAGCTGATTCTTATGTGATCCAAAGGTCTTGGAGAGAAGTGTTGTGCGATACCACATTCAGAAAGTATTCTGAAAGTGCATGATAAATACTTATATTTTAAAATTTCTTATTTATTTAATTAATTAATTACTTAGTTTGCCACCCATCTCATCCAAGGAAGGACATTCAAATTAGAAAAATAAAAGATCAAAAAGCCAGAAAAGCTAGCGCAGTCCTAAGCTACAGTAACAGGGATAGAGTCAAAATCATGTGATGTGTCAATAACACTTTATAATGCCTTGATAAGACCACACTTGGAATATTGCATTCAGTTTGGTTGCCACAATATAAAAAGATGTTGAGATTCTAGAAAGAGTGCAGAGGAGAGCAACAAAGATGATTAAGGGACTTGAGACTAAAACATATGAAGAATGGTTGCAGGAATTAAATATCCCTAGTTTAATGAAAAGAAGGACTAGGTGTGACATGATAGCAGTGTTCTAATATCTCAGGGGCTGCCACAAAAAAGAGGGTGTCTATCTATTCTCCAAAACACCTGAGGGCAGGACAAGAAGCAATACACGGAAACTAATCAAGGAAAGAACCAACCTAGAACTAAGGAGAAATTTCCTGACAGCATAGTCAATCAGTGGAACAACTTGTCTCCGAAGAATATCCTCCAATATTGGAGATATTTAAGAAGAAATTGAACAATGGTTTGTCTGAAATGACTAGGGAACGAGTGGTCTGCCACCTCCAAGTGGTGTCCCCTGGATGCGCGAAGCCGTCAAACGCTGACCGTAACTGAGAGCAGACCCTCCAACGACAGGCCCACGCGACAGGCCGGCTGGAGTACTCAAATGCCGCATCAACATGGTGGAAACGTCCACTACAAAACACACGCCCAATGCTACCGCGTTCGGGGGAACCGACGGGCGCAGGAGACCATTGGCCTGCGCCAAAAATCAACGAAATGGCCCACGCGGAAAGCACGGCGCACCTGCACCATGTGAGAAAGCTATGGCGGCTGCGTCCGGGCCCGATGCGCACGGAGACTACCCGATCCGTGTGAAAAAACGCAAGCGGGGAACAGAGGACTGCCAGGCGCTCAAGGTGGCCACCTGGGCGTGGATTCGCTGACTGGACGCTCGACCGAGATCGTCAGGGCCATGCGGGACAGGAAGCTGGACATCTGCTGCCTCCAGGAAACTCGCTGGAAGGGCAACAAGGCTACGACTATAGACGGCTACAAGATCATATACACCAGCTGTAAGGAAAACCGCGGCGGTGTAGCCGTGGTTGTCAGTCCAAGCTGGCAAAGTTCCGTCGCAGAAGTTAAGCGCCTCACAGAACGACTGATGATAATCGTCGTGCGACCGAGAGGCAGCGCCTACACATCTTGTCCGCCTACGTCCCTCAGACCGGATGTCACGAGGAGGAGAAGGATACCTTCTGGGAACTGCTCGACATCCAACTCAGGCAGATCCCACACGAAGATGACATCATCATCTCGGGCGACCTGAATGGTCATGTAGGGCGGGACAAAAACGGACACCAGTGCCACTGTGGGCACGGCACAGGCGATACGAATGAGAATGGCCAGAGGATCCTGGACTTTGCCGACTCCCATGATATGACCATCACGAATACCTGCTTCATTAGGCGAGAATCTCAACTTCTCACCTACCATAGCAGAAACGGGAGCCACCACACACAGATCGACTACATCATCGTACGACGAAGAGCCGCTAAAAACATGCTCAACGCCAAGGTGTACCCGTGCGAATCGAGCAGTCAGCACAGGCCACTGATGGCGAAGATCAGGATCAGCAAGCCCAAGACCAAGATTGACAAAAGGAATGCAGACCAGCCACGAATCAAGTGGTGGAACCAGAAGAAGTTGGCGGGACCCCTCATCAAACCGGAGCAGTTCCTGCAGATGGCCGACGGGCCACAGGAAGCGTGGTCCATGTTGAAGAGCACTGTTCACACTGCCGGCTGCCAACAGCTTGGGTGCACCAAGCCAGGACGGAGACGCATCGAACGAGATACATGGCTCTGGACACCGGAAGTACAAGATGCCGTACACCTGAAGAAACGGCTCTACAAGGCCTTTCTTCAGGACAAGACCAGCGAGAAGCTCTGCGAATACAAGGTGGCCAAAAAGGCAGCCAAGAAAGCAGTAGCGACAGCCAGAAGATCTCACTACGATGACATCTATGAGAAGCTGAACACACGAGAAGGCGAGAATGAGATCTACCGCCTAGCCAAAAGCAGACACAGGAAGACCCTGGACATTGACCAGTTTCATGGGATCAACGACGAAAGGGGAAATTTAATCGTGAACCCCAGAGACGCTGCCGAGAGGTGGCGGCAATACTTCGAGAAGCTCTCCACCGAGGAGTTCCCACACCCACGAATCCCGCGAGGTGACCCAGTTGAAGGCCCAGTCTCAGGCATTTATGCCAGTGAGGTCACCGACGCCATCAAGGCCATGAAAAACGGTAAGGCAACAGGACCAGACGACATCCCTGCCGACTTCTGGAAAAAGGCACTACCGGGCTCGGCATTGTGGCTGTGCGAGCTGTTCAACAACATCGTCTCCACGGGAAAAGTGCCACACGACTGGTACCGCAGCACCACTGTTCCGATCTGGAAGGGAAAGGGCAGCCCAGCGGACTGCTCCAACTACAGACCGGTCAGGTTACTGTCACACACTATGAAGATCTTGAGCGTGTCCTTGATAAGCGCATTCGGGACCTCGTCGACATCAGCGTCAACCAGGCCGGATTTATCAAGAACTGCGGCACCACCGACGCCATCTTCGGTGTGCGGATGCTGATGGAGGCTCACAGAGAGAAGAAATCCCGCTCCACACAGCCTTCCTGGACTTGGAAAAGGCCTTCGACCGAGTCCCGCACGATCTCATCTGGTACGCACTGCGAGATCATGGCGTGCCTGAGCTGCTCGTACAATGGGTCCAACTCCTATACAGATGTCACAAAAGCCGTGTAAAAGCGGCAGCTGGGATATCAGAGGAGTTTAATATCACCGTCGGCGTACACCAGGGCTCCGCTCTCTCACCACTGCTGTTCATTCTGGTGATGGACACAATTACACACGACCTGTACACGCCCGCCCCATGGACGCTGCTCTACGCCGATGATGTGTTCCTGGCTAACCTGTGCAAGGCTGAACTCGAGCACCTAGTCCAACAGTGGCATGACCGCCTCGAGCAGTTCGGGCTCCGGCTGAACCTAAAGAAGTCCGAATATCTGACCACTGACAATGAAATGATAGGCTCCATCCACGTGAACGGGCAGGAGCTACCGCGCGCCTCCACCTTCAAGTACCTGGGAACTATTCTTGGGGAAGAAGGCCTACTACAAACTGAGGTGGCAGCCAGGATCAACGCAGCGTGGGGCAAATGGAAGTCCGTCACGGGCGTCCTCTGTGACAAGAAGATGCCGATGCGCCTGAAGGCGAAAATCTATAACTCTGTGGTGCGCCCCGTGGCCATATACGGCGCAGAGTGCTGGCCGGCGACCAAAGAAGTCGAAAGCAGACTCCAGATAATGGAGATGCGAATGCTCCGATGGTCGGTAGGCCTCACCCTACTCGATCGCGTCAGGAATGAAGAAGTGCGTAGACGGTTCAACGTCGTGCCCATCCCCACGGTCATGAGGCAGTCCCAGCTACGATGGTTCGGCCACGTGAGCCGCGCCAAGGAAGAATCTATCATCAAATCTGCAATGAAGGTGACTGTCGGAGGAGCGAGACCGCGTGGTAGACCTAAGCAACGCTGGATGGACACGATCAAGGCTGATCTAGAGATCGCGAAGGCAGACCCGACATACGTGGTAGACAGAGAGGTGTGGAAGCAGTACTTAAGGACATTAGCAGACCTCGCCCGAGCGCGAGACAAACGCTGAAGAAAAAGAAGAAGAAGAAGAAGAAGAAGAAGAAGAAGACTAGGGGGTTGGACTAGAAAACCTCCAAGGTCCCTTCCAATTGTGTTATTCTGTTAAAATCTGTTAGATAAATTTTAAAAAGGCTAACTTCTCTCCCAAATATGACTTTCTGTAATAATAGACTGTTAATAGACTGCATTGTGATTTGAAAAAGAAAAGTTTAATAATTCTATGCACATAAAGTGAGAAGTAAAGGTCATAAAGTACATGGTAGATCTTGGGAAGTAAGTATAGGGTTGCAGCCTAAGCTGCTTGCTTATATGGAAAAACAGAAAATCTCTCTTTTGCTGTTGTGTCAATATTAACAAGGTTAAGAACCCTTTTAGGTATATTGATTTCAACAGAAAATGGTAAACTCTTCTACTGAAACTAATGAGACTAAAAACTGAAATTTGGCTAGATTGTGTGCCAAATTGCACACTGACTTATGCTTGGCTGATTTCCCGTTGTTCATTTCTTGTTTTTCTCTTAAGCAACACAAGCCATTAAACATTACATTACACATGTACATCATAAGTGCCCACTAAAGCTGGGCAACACTTTAGCTTTGATTCAGAAGAGGACCTCGGTAACATCCAGGAGTGTGGATGCATTGTTTGTTTTTCATCACAGTTATGCTAATGGGGTTATTTAGTGGGGTTCAGTCCAGCATGTGTGAACTGGCTGATAAACTGAAAACCTGAAGGGATCTTGGTTTAACTCAGGAAGCAGTGACAGCTTTCATGCTGCATTTGCTCCCCCTGGATTACTGGTGCTGGCCTCTTTGGAGCAGTCTCTCACCAAGGCCAAGAGGAAAGAGAGCTTGGGCTGGTATCTCTGCTTGAATGGACATTTCTTGTTGCAGGTGAGAACAGTGGCAATCTGAAACAGCAGGGGCAACACTGCAGCAATTCTGTACTGGAGCAAACCAGACCAGCTTTGCCCTGTACCCTCCCTCAGAAGTTCAGTGGATAAAATTGGGTTTATACCTTTGAGGCCATGCTTGTCTCCTGCCTGCTCTCCCCAGCTCTGAACTGTGCATTATCAGCCAAACTATTTGTTACCCAATTTAGTTAATGCCTTTGGGTACAGGTTAGGAAACAGACACAATGGCTTTGATGAATTGCTGCTTTTGTGTTTCTGCATATTCTAAAGCATTACTGACTGACTAAATCTAGAGCAGTTTTTTCAAAACTCTTTTTCTCTCAGGATTCCTTCCTACTTAAAAAAAAGAATGGAGGACGACTCCAGAAGAGTTTTTACTTGTAGAGATTATATTTATTTATTTATTTTTCAGTCTTCATTCTTGGCAACAGCCTAGACAAAACCATGCAATTTTCTTGGAAAATTTGGGAAATAGTTTTCTATTGACTGAATCCTAGGCCCGAGAAAGAGAGATTGGCCCAAAGTCATCCAACAAACTTCATGCCTAAAGGTGGGACTAAAACTTACGGTCAACCGATTTGAACTGATGCATCCATTGAACCTACCACTTCTCACAGTTGTTTGATGGGATTTTAATACAGTATTATTTTTCAGCATAGGCAGGCAAATAATGTTGATTATGCAGACCTCTGAGATGGTCTTAGGGGACCCCAGAGGTCCTAGGACCACACTTTAAGAACCATTGATGTAGAGAATTGCATAGCCCCAAATGTACACCCACAAAGTCCAAATGATTCTACTATCCTTATTATACAGAACCTTACTTGAAAGAAATTATTATTGCATGCCTGAAGTTGTGCTTCCAATTATGTATTTGGATGATTGTTGCCTAAGAGACATCATATTAATTAGCTTATGAAGGCACAGTCTTGCTTCTAGGGTTAATTTTACTGCAAATGTAACAGAGAAAGGAACAGGAAATGTTAGAAGTTAAAGGAACACATATAGCATTTTGGAACTGTACCCAATGTCTGCTTGTGGATACAATCCAGACATAAAATCTTTTGAAATTTATCATTTTTGGTTTATGTTCTTTTTAACCATAACACTCACATTTATTCTTTAGCTGTTTTAAGCACATAGTACATCACCAATCTGACATCACGTTTGACGGTAATATCAAAAGTGACTGACTATTTTCTCAGTCAGTTAATAAGACTCCCTTTACAAGTGTGTGTATATATGTGATTTTAGTTTTGATTTATAACTTTACAAATTCAGAAATTTAGATTTCTCTCACCTTTACACACACATACAGAGAGAGGGAGGGAGGGGGGGAGGGAAGGAAGGAAGGAAGGAAGGAAGGAAGGAAGGAAGGAAAGAAAGAAAGAAAGAAAGAAAGAAAGAAAGAAAGAGAGAGAGAGGAAGGAAGGAAGGAAGGAAGGAAGGAAGGAAGGAAGGAAGGAAGGAAGGAAGGAAGAAAGAAAGAAAGAAAGAAAGAAAGAAAGAAAGAAAGAAAGAAAGAAAGAAAGAAAGAAAGAAAGAAAGAAAGAAAGAAAGAAAGAAAGAAAGAAAGAAACCACATAACTTTGGGTACAATTTTTCTCTGGATACTAAAGAAACCCAAGTGAAATACTGTGAATACCACAGAATCTTACCCATCATGTAGTTGAAATCTCAATATGGAGTTCTGTTTTCACATTCATTCATCTGCTAAAATAATTTTCTGTGAGCCAAGATCTCTCTTATTTGAGTAAATCACAACAATACTGTGCTGTATTATAGCAAACATATTGACTTGTGCTTATCTGTTCTAACAGCATGTCCCTTACTTTTCCAGAAATTAATAAATCCTGGAATAAAAAAGTCTGCTTGTAAACTAGGAAAAAAGATAGCAGTTAACAGAACAATGCTTGCATAACTATAAAAAATAGAAATTTCAAATGTCTGTATTAGATCTAATCCTATTTAAAAATCTTATTGCATGAAGCTGTAGTTTCTTCAAGTTTGAAAAAGGATTAAAAGCATCACTGGTAGAAAAATAATGCTTGTGTGAGAAAAATAAGGTTGTTTTTTTTTCAGTACATAGTTATTTCTCAACGTCAGGTTTTTTTTCTTTCAGTTTTTTCCTGGATGAAACATGATCTAGATCCATTTCAGTTCAGCTTTAGGCTTGATTGTGAGACTGAGATAGTCTTATCCATACTGATGTATCTATGCCAAGAAAGAAATGTATTTATTTTGCTATTCTTAGACACTTTCCTGAAATATCATATTATTCCTTTGGACAGGTTTAAAGAAGTGGAAGGAACTTGGATGCATAAATAAAACCATGTAGTGGCTTAAGACCTTTTTGTAGGGGAAAAAAACCCTGTTTCAGGACATGATATTGGGAACTGTGTTGATCTCTTAGATACATGTTTGCAGAATTCTGAAGACTCTATTTTATTTGATGGTTACATGGAACTACTAGGAAAATTCATTCTTGATTTATGATTCAAGTTTGTATTATTTCGAGATGGATGTAGACTGAAAGTAAGCAAATAATTGAAGGCAACTAATGATAAGACCGAAGCATCTTAGTAAAACTGCCCTAGGTCTGGATTTAGTAAGTGCTGAAGTTCAAATAGTGTTGACTATGGAAGCTGCTATCAAAAATAGGATTTTGTTGACATTTTATAATGTAATGCAAGGGACCAATTCTCACATCCCTCTTACCTTCCATTCACATAGCCACAATATAACCATATCCCGACATATGCCAGCAGAGCTGGATTTGCTGGAGATAGTATCTTCTAATTATGACATCCATTTTCTTTTCTTTTTTGTGTGCATGGGGGGGGGGGGGTAGTTCAGCTTACATATATTTTAACTGCCACTACAGTGCAAATTACAGTTTTCACAGGTCTCAAAAGAGATTCATATGAATGCCTTAATTTTTCCTTATCATAGTTATAAAGTTGAAAGTTACATGGTTGCTGTATAATGAATTAATCCAAAAGATCAAAGTTAGATCAATGGCTTCTTGGATTTTGCCATATATCTGGAAAAGTTCCATCTTTTCTTGGAGGACTACATCACTTTCCACAAATAACGAATGAATCCAAATCTTGAACTTGAGTAGTTAGAGGAGTTAGTCCTTTAAAGACTGAAAAATAACTGGCCCCTTTTATATTGTTTTTAAATTCTGGTCCCAATAGTCTTCTCTTTAAGAAAGTCAGCTTTTGGGGGTAGCCCTTTTGGCTAACCTTTTCTGAGAAGCACAATAAAGGATTCTCTTCCAACATACACATGACTGAAAATAGGCTTGTTGGAAACAGCTCATAGTCTGTGTGGATTTTTGTGGTACCTAGATCTGCCTTTGGATACTCAATTTTAGAGATAATCTTTGCTCAGTTGAGACTTGTCTTCTAACAACATTCCTTCTTGAAGAATATAAATCTGTTTGGGATGATTGCCATCTATATAGCCCTCCCTTGTTTTGTCATATACTGAGCACAAAATAGAGATAATTTGATTTCATTTAAACATAATGAGGGGAAAGAAATTGCTTATTTATTTTGGAAATGTGCAAAACAGCAGGAATATGCTGATAATCGGTAAGTTATTTTGCTGCTCCAGACCTCTGGAAGGTCTAGCACATTTTACAGTGGAAAAAGAAGGTGCTTGATTGGATAGAGATTTATTATACTCAGCAATTTAAAGATATATCCGGAGTTGAATAAATTAGGCTTAGCACTCTCAGGTGCTTCGCATTGCATGTGAAGTAGGAATGACCCAAAATTAGCCTGAGACAATGGAAATGATTGCTCTACCTTTCCATTCCACATGCAAAAGCAGATGAAGGTGGTTCCTGAGTCTTCTTGTAACACTGGTGGGTCTGGGATGCTAAGTTATGGAACAAACATCACATAGCACAACCTATCCTCCATGGGTCTAGGACAATTCACCACGACCAACTTGCTGTGGCCATCTCATTCTGGCCAATTCACCATGGCCACATGCAATTCCATATGGGATAACTCAATGGGATAAATGTTATCTGCCACAGTTTCTTTGACATTATTTCCATTGATGAAAATGGAAATAATGTCAAAGAAACAGTGATGGATAACATTTATTGTGTTGAAATATCCCATGTGGAATTTTCCATGGCAAGTTGACCGCAGCAAGTTGTCCTACAGTGAGTTGGTCGCAATGAGATGGCCAAGGTAAATTATGCCATTCTGCCATAACACCACCATCCTATTACTCCTTACTATTGGTTTCACCTACAGTCAATATGCCCTGAGCTTAAAAAAAATGTAATATGGCAGTATTAGCATTCAGATGCCTCACTGGCATAAAACGGGTTTGTCAGACTTGCACAGAAGCCTAAGAGTTCATGAAACTTCCATGAGAGACTGAGGGCAAACAAAAATAAAATTTCATTCAAATGCAACCACCTATCTGCAACCACTGTTTTATCATTAGGGCTTTGCCTCTTGACTGGGGGGTTCCAGTCTTCTCTTTTCTGAAGCAATAATTCAAAGGTCTGAGAAAGTTTCAAAACCCTGGCAGAAAGGATCATTGTGTATACATCCAGTGTCTGCTGGAATGCAAGCTTGGTCTTGTGGCCAATTCTTGCCTATTGACACAGTTAAAAGACTTCCCCTCTGATATTATTGATGGCATGTTGGGAAAAGGGTTTTGCACATTTCTACTGCATGGAATAAAAAAAAAAAAACCTAAGTCAGGAGTAGATATTTCTACTGCTCACTTTTCTGAAATTTCTAGAAGATCTAACTTCAGTGATTCCAGAAGAATTACAACATATATAGGGTGCCCGAGATAACTGACTAGCTATATTAGGTCACAGGTATGCTTAACCAATAATAATAACCCATGGCTAATTAGAATCATAAAACAGAAGATCTAGGCCAGCAACAATCAAGCATCAAGATTTCAGTCCAAGGAATGAAAACATTTAGAATGTAACAGGGACCTTCTGAAGTTGTATCTTCAATGTTTCCAATGGTACTTCTGATGAAATGTATTATATCTGGAAGTCCCATTCAAATGTATGAAAAAAGTAGGCAAAGTGATCATCGTAAAATGTCCATTTTCCCAATCTGTAATTTGAAGATGTAATCT
The DNA here is from genome assembly GCF_049901715.1 of Pseudonaja textilis. Classification (NCBI taxonomy): domain Eukaryota; kingdom Metazoa; phylum Chordata; class Lepidosauria; order Squamata; family Elapidae; genus Pseudonaja; species Pseudonaja textilis. The sequence goes on from NC_141990.1 coordinate 98,546,735, forward strand.
TGGCAAAACAAAATCTTTTTTTTTCCTTTGAAGCATCAGTTGAAAGCAGGGGTGGGATTCTACCAATTCGGACAGGTTCTATAGAACCAGTTGTTATGATTCTGCACAGTTCGGAAAACTGGCAAATCGTGCCCCTGGCTGGTCCAATCGCTCTCCACCCACCCCTCCCTGCCCAGTCAGTCCTTAAGGTTTTTTCCCCCTCCCAACGATCAGCTGTTCTGATGATCAGCTATGTCGGGATCCCCCTAGCTGTCTTACTTACCTCAGACTTCCCTGAGGCCCAGGAGGCAAAAGGGGTGGGAGGGGTTGCAGGGGCGGTGCATGTCCCCGCTCCATTTTTGGCCTTCCTGGGCCCCAGGGAAGCTTCCTGGGAGCAAAAACGCCCCCCAGGAGGTTTACTTGAGGCCCACGTGGCTCCAAAATGGGGGGAGGGGCCTGCAAAAAAAGAAAAAGAAGCCACACTCACCCTGTCACATGGTCACACCCACCTAGCCACACCCACAGAACCGATTGTTGAAAAATTTGAATCCCACCACTGGTTGAAAGCATTTACAGGTGTCATATATTTTGTAAAAAGGGGATCTGCATGCTGAATTTAAACTGAATAACATACTGAGGTTCAAATCTTCACTTAAACCAATGAAGCTCTACAGGTGAAAATGGCTGATTATTGTTTATTTATTTATTTTCATCCCACCCTTATTATTTTTTTAGATAACTCAAGGCAGCGAACATGCCTTAAACTCCTTCTTCCTCCTCTTTTCCTCACAAGAGCAACCCTGTGAGGCCCGAGAGCGACTGGCCCAAGTCATCCGGCCTGCTTTCATGCCTAATCAGTTCAACCTGTCTCAAAGGATAAATATTGATGGAGGGACCTAGTTAAACAAGGTACAACAATGGAACAATAATATGTAGGAATTATTCTTAGAAAGGAGACTAAACAGTCTCATAATAATCTGACACAAGCACACAGACATTTATTATGTGCTGTTGAGTCACCACAGATCTTGCTGTGAGCAGATTTATCTTTGGTAGCTGCAAAATGGGATGAATGCTAGCAGAAACAGAGTTCTATTTACTATTAATTTATTTATTTTTGGAACAATCCAACCTACTTAAAAATAAAACAGAGCTCTGCATAGAAAAGTGTTTCTTCTTTCAGCTTTTTCTTGAAATAACAGCTACACCCACAATGCCATGCTCAAAATAAAAACTCTGCAGTGAAATATCAGCCTCTGGAGCTCCTTGCTCCTGGGGCACTCGTTACGTTTGCAATTTAAGAAAGAAAGAAAAAAATTGTGCCTTAGCCCCTTGAAAACAAAAATCCATTTTTCTTGCCCTTAAATATCCATTTCTTTTCCTCCAGGTCTTTTTTTTTTTAATGTTGAAGTAAAATTACCCTGCAGAAGAGATTGTAGAATTTTTTGGATTTACACACGTCTCCAAGCACAGGCAGGACTCGACTTGGCTGTTTCATTGCGGTAGAAAGAAACAACCATCCTCATGGCCTTCTCAGTGATGTCTTGTGGTCAAATGCCTTTTACTTAGGGGTGTGGATATGATATTATAATTAACAATGGTGATTTCATCATATTCAAACCCATCTTTCCATAGTTCCAAAGATGTGGTTGTTTGATTCTTTCTGGAAAAAAGAAACAAGCCTCTGTGCAATTATGCCACCAAGCAAATGTGTATATAAATTAGAAAACACAGAGAAACATTTCTTATGCTCTTGTATGCTAATACATAAATCTAAATTAAAACTGTAGTGGAGGATTTTATTTTTTTCTATAAAATCCATTAAAAAAAAAAATTCTTGTATTTGTGGTCAACTTTTTCCACATTTGTTCTAGCAATAGAGGAGTATAATATTTGTTTGTTTCTTTTAATATCTTTGAATTCTAAAAACTGTAGGAAGAAAAAAAAAGGAATTTGCTTGGTAATTACAAGCCACCTAACAATTTGCTGGTTCTCCGAACTACTCAAAATTTCTGCTACCGGTTCTCCAGAACTGGTCAGTACCTGCTGAATACCACCTCTAGTCTACATGCATACCCTCTCAGCAGAAGCAGAAAGCAAATCTTTTCAAAACCAGAAAACCACCATTTATTAAATTTTCCTGCCTCGGCCAGGGGAGTTGGATTAGAAGTCCCTTCCAGTCCTATGATTCTGTCATTCTATGTGATGGGGGAAAAAAAGCCTTCTCCATCTATACATTAAGAATAAAAATGAAATGCTGCATGTTCACTTGTTTTCCAGGGCCTAGAAATAATTTTGTTTTAACAGGAACGAACAGAATTTTGTTTATAACCACATTGTAACAGTTTGTTAACTCTGTGAAACTGCATTTGTGCATACGTATATAAAACAAATGTAAAACAAACTACAAAGGGTCAAAGACTGCAATTGTCCTGATTTTTTAATGGGCTTCAAAAGTAGAAAAAGCAAACATGCCCCCCCCCCAAAAAATAGATCCTTTGTCCACATAGTTTCTTTGTGGGGAAAGACACAGAGGTGAGCATTGGAACAGAAGTGAGAGAAATTTGTGAAGCAAAGCACTTTCTGTTCATACCTTTAAAATCTCCACAAAATATGAAATGTGGATAAAAATTATGAGGCTGATTTTTATTGCTAGAATGACCCACTTTCTGCAGCATAATTTTGGAGTTCTGTATGGAATTTCTGGGTAAAATAAAGAATAGAAGCAATTTGCCTCTTAGAACTTTCCCATTCTACCTTTCGTTGTTCTTTTAGAAAAACATTTAAAGTGCTTCAATAATAGTCTTTTTTGGTGCTGAATTTCAGTCATTTGATCTGGAGTAAATAACCTGATAGGAGAGTCATATGGGTTGCCCACCCCTATATTAAATAAAGCAAAACACAAGAAAGTATACTACTATTAGTAACTACTGATATAAGGTTTCCTAGGTAACAGAAAGTCTGAATATACCATGCATCTAGATTGAAAGCCAAGTGGACAGGATCCTAAATATAGCTTTGCATTTAATATTTGGTTATATAGTTTTAAAAAGATCACATTACTGGGGGAGGGGATAATTTTATGATATTAGCAGCTGGAGAAAATAAGCTTAGGCCATTTTTTTCTTTTGAAGAAAATTCCTTACGAAGGAAAACCCCACATATTTGTCATTTATGGCACCCTGAATAGTTACCGTCAGATGGGGAGAAAGGTGCTTCTGGATTGTGTTTCTGTTATGTGGATCAGGGAGGAAGTTATATAGGTACTTAAAGTTAGGCAATATACAGTTGAATATGTATTGTAGTGGGATAGTATGGGAGAAATGTTGCGCCTTAGAAAGGGTTAAATAGATGTGGAAGAAAGGAGACAAAAATGTGGAAGAAAGGAGACAAAATTAGCAGATTATATATTAAGGTGTCTACTGGACGGTGACAGTGACTGAAAAGATCACAAAATCAGCAAACAAGCAAATTGGGATGTTGCATAATGAGATATTTCCAGTGGCTTCAGGTTTATGGACGGTGAAGGTAGGCTTGGGACGAATGTACAAACAAAGGTATCTTGTGATTCTATAAGTGTGTGTACAGAGTTCACGCAATATCAGAATTTCACAAATCTACTAGAATTGATCAGATTTGCCTTCAATATTTTTTTAATATTTATTTATTTATTTAATTAATTAATTAATATACTGCCCATGTCACTATCCACTGCAACTCAATAGACCAGATTGTAAGAGCCACCAAAATAGTTCTAATTATTAATAGACTAGAAGGTGTGCCTTTTTTGTTGGAAAGTCTACCATCTGGATATCCTCTCTCCCCGACCCTGCTGGCCTTTCAGAAGCCCTTGAAGACCTGGTTGTGTGTGTGTGGACCCTGTTTCTTGGTTATGCTGACACCAGTGGATTACTCCAATACCTCTTGGCCACTATTGTATTTCATTTATTTTTGTATCATGTTTTAATTGTTTATATAGTTTTTTTGCCACCCAGAGTCACTGGTTTGAGATGGACGGCTGTACATATTGAGTAAATAAATAAACTCTGCTTCTTGATTTCATCCATTTGAAACAGAAAGAACTGAATATTATCAGCTCTACAAATCCCAATTGACGTTGATACTTCTGACAATGTTATGTTCAGTTATTATATTTGGAAATCAGCAAGGTTTTTCTTGGCTACAATGAACATCTCCTGTTTCTACATCTCCTGCATGGTTTGAGAAAAGACTAGTAGCATAAAAGCTGGGTGACTGTATAAACAACTAAATATGTCAGTGGGAATTTTCACCCATCATAGTATGACTGTTACCTGAAGATAAAGCTAAATGCAATTAACCACAAGCATATTGAATGGTATATTCATAATAAAGAGACAAATACAGACTGAAATAAGATCTTGATGCTCCTGTTGCCTAACATTTAATATCAACAAGTCACAAGCCCTAGCTAAAAGGAATGAGGCTGGAGTGGCAGAAACCAGTAGTGCCTGGAGTGGCAGGAACCAGAACTTCTGATTATTATTGTGGTTCATCTCACAGTTCAGCTAGATGTATAGACTCCATGCAGCATTATGTATCTATCAACTTCTTCCTAAGGACCCGAAATAGGCAGACATTGTTGTTTGGTGGTGTTAAAGGTATCATTACAGAATGCAAGCTGATT